>NC_059215.1:21812319-22412319 GCF_020615455.1 Coregonus clupeaformis
GAGCAAAGAGAAAATCATTATGAGACAGGTCGATATATAGGAGGAATGAGTGGTGAAGAAGAGAAAGCCCTGAAAACTGCAGTGTTTCAGTCCAACTCTCTCTAGATTCATCTTCCTCAAAACATGTCACAGAGGAGAGGGTGAGACACCAACTAAAACCTCAAACACAATCTACTGTACCTTCCACTGTCTGCCTTAGTCATCTAATGATGCCTGATTAAACTTAAATTACGTTTGTGGTGGATTTCCTTATGTGTAGATAGTACTGTATAGAGAGAGTATGAGAGCCAAAGTAGTAATGTACTCTATTATGTAATCATGACAGGGTCAGAGTTGTGTCAGATAGGAGGAAAAAAGGTGTGTTTAACTCAAACCGAGCCAGTGAGATGGAGTGTTGTTATTGTAGAGTCTGTGTTTGTTTTGTCTGTTGGTTAGCTATGCCACCGGGGTCTGCTGAGCTGAGCCCTCGTCTGTGGAAACGGAGATTAACTTATCAACTCTGTCTCTGGCGTTACGTGTTTGTCTGTGACCATGTGGCCCAGCACCAAGATGTCAGTGACTGGTGGTGTGGTGACCAGACAGACAGACAGACAGAAAGGGCCTGGAGCTGCCTACTGCCACAAGACTACAGAAGGCTCTGGGAAACAGTCAAGGTTATAATGGCCACCTTTGTGAAGTCTGAAGAATAACCTTTCTGTCCTTCAACCTCTTCTTGGTCTCTCTATGGGATATTTATTCAAAATGTTTACTGCCCTCGAGAAATGTCCTACATGCCATACACAGAAAGCACCGCCCCTCCTTCAACCACACACACGCACGCACTCAAACGCGTGCACACACACACACACACACACACACGGCTGGCCTGGCCAGCGTGTGTGTATAGCCCTGACAGCTCGGCAGTAGAGCTGGGACACTGATATCTCTGTTGAGCAGGAAGAGGTCTTTGTTCCACACCCAGATACTGATCTAATCTCCATCAGTTAGTCTGCTCTGAATGGGCACCCAGGCTGCCTAACACCCACTTTAATTAGTCCAATGGGTGTTGTGTATGCACAGCCTGTTGCCAGCTCACGTGACCAGGGGGCAGGAGTTAAATGCCCTGGAACTCTGTGGAGGAGACCACTGCAGCCAGAAAGGGCACTATGACTGAAAAACTAACGCCACACACACTTACTTTAGTTCACAGGAAAACAATCAATGGTGTCAGACCTGGGATGGCCTCAGATTATGATGTACAGTACAGCATATATTAAGTATAGAACTGGTACAGCCTGAAGGGGTGGAGAGAGAGAAGCTAATATATATATACAGGAAACAGGTAAGGAGACCAGGAGAGGGTCAGGCAGAAATAAATAGACTGAGAGAGAGAGAGAGAGAGAGAGAGAGAGAGAGAGAGAGAGAGAGAGAGAGAGCACAGCAGAGCCAGAGAAAAAGAGGGAGACGGACAGTACAGTACGATGGCAAAAGCCGGCAGTTCTCTTCACTCTTGTCCCTCAGCCAGTAGATTCAAGTGATTTAAACAGCAAGTCATTATGCAAATATGCGCAGCCATAGAGTGTTGTAATAATATTGCCAAATTGTAAACAGTAATCATGTTTAAGGAGGGGAGGGAAATAAAACAACAGTATTTATTACCCAGAGATCCCTAATCCGATAAGCCCACATCATTTACTCTGCAATGGAATGGCAAAGGAAATGTTTTCTATTGAATACAAAGGAGGTGATAACATGCCGCTGCTATCTTTCCTCCGTTAAGATGGAGATAAAGAGGCCTTTATCTTGCAGATAATTAATTGCAGGCGATAATTTGATCTTTTTGTCTGTTCATTTTTTTCTCTGCCTCACTTTAATGTGGCTGTGTCTTCTTTCTTCTCTGTGGATGTGTGTGTGTGGGTGACGATGTCTGTGATGCGGGTGGATGGGCTGCTGCTGTAGATGGATGCTCAGATTAAAAGAGGGAATGAGAGAGGGAATGAGAGAGGAGAGAATCTAACTATACTGGTCAATAATACCACTTCCATTCTGCCTCACCAATAGGGAGAGTAATGGTATTACACTGACTCACACACTCCATTGGTTATCTTATCAAATAACAATTCCTCAACACTATATTCTGTCTACTACATTGTCACTACTGACAGAGGGAATGGTGAACGGGAGAGGACGCAGAGACACACACATGCATGTATGCATGCACATATGCTCTCTCACATATCTCTTTCTCTCTCTCACAAACACACACACACACATATACACAACGCACGCACGCACGCACGCACACACACACATACACACACACAGAGAGGTGCTAGGGTGGGAGAGTTAAAACTCAGACACACCGGTAGGATTGTCAAACGTTTGCCTTCCGACAGTACTTAGCACCTCTGAACAGAGTGCTAAGTCAATCGCTTTTGTGTTCACACAGCAATGACCTTGAAGTCGTCAGCCACTCAGCCTTGTTAAAATACTCCAAACCAGAAGGTGGCAGTAGCGTTGTTTGGCAATGCATGTCCGTGTGTGTTGCTTATGGTCTAGATTCCAATGTTAGCTAGCTAGCTAGCTGCGCTAATGTTGCTATTTTGTAGAAAGTCCTTGTTGATACTAGCCAGATGGCCACAGCTAGATAACTACCTAGCAAGATGACGAAGAAACAATTTAATTTACTCTCCAATATCATATTCTGCCAGTACCAGCCAATAGCCAAATGTTTAGCTAGCTAGCTAACGTTAGCATATTTGCTAGCTAGCACAGCATAGCTAGCTAGTTATGTAAGGACACTACTAACTCGGCAGCTAACACAGGCAGCTGTTTCATGGAAGCTAGCTAATCCATTGTGATTTAATTATAGTCTCAATACCAGCTACAGTGGTTAGCTAGCTTGGAGGAGGTATTTAGTGTTGTGTGCACCTAGCGAGCTACCATCCCATAGCCTACATTGCATATGAAGTGTGATTGGCTCATCCGTGGATGTACGGAGAAAATGCCCTCTTTTTTCCTTTTTGTTGTCACTCCTGTTGGCTGGTTCGTGCTCTCTGATTGGTTGAAAGTCAAGTTGTTGGCCACTGACGAGCATTGCGATTCTACAAGTAGAATCGGTAGGTTCGTCGGTACCGGGTCGGCACACAGCAGGTACCGCTTTTGTTTTAGCAAGAAAAGGAATGTCCTTCCACTGTGATAAGTACCTATCGGTAGTCTATCGGCAGTGAGATTCCAGGTGTGTTTCATGCTTTAGGATGGGATGGGAGGCAGTTTGTCTAACCGTGGCATCAATAGACTTTTCGCCAGGCCGCTCAACAGACACTAGGGGGGACGAGGCGAGGCGAAGGGGGGGAGGGCGAGGCGAGGGGGGATGGTGTCAGACATGACAGTGTGCATAGAGACAACACTCCAACTGTTAAGCAGGACTTCATCCAATTAGGAGGTTAAACAAAGGGGTGAGAGAGAGGGGGAGAGAGAAAGAGAAAGAGGGACGAAAAGAGAGAGAGAGAGCAAGAGAGAGACAGAGAAAGTACACAAGAAACACTTCATCATGTGCCTCTGTGCTCTCTCTATCCACTTTCAGCTTCCTCTCATCTGTACTTTCCTCTCTGAAATCTGCTCTCAGTCCCTCTCAGTCCCAGCCTTCCATACAACTCCAATCTAGCACAGCTGTCTGTTTCGTGACAAATCCATTAATTCAAACATGGTTCACCCAATAACATAATACTGTGAAAACAGTGTGTGGACAACTTGCAGAAAAAAATGTATTTCCATCTAGGGGTTTAACATATTGTTTTTATTAGACTTGATTGATGAGTCCCTGGTTGGTGTGTGAGATGTCTGTGTGGTCATATGCAGCCAGGCCAGAGGGCATGGTGGGAGAGATATTAGAGAGGCAGGCGTGGGTCAGGCTCAAGCCGATGTCAAACCTTCAGGACCTCAAGTCACACGCCGTTCAAGAATCTGTTATCCTTCCGTCACTCAGCATCTCTCCTTCCTAATCCCCTCCTCCTCTCTGTCTCTCCCGCTCCCTCTCTCTCTCTCTCTCCCTCTCTCTGCCCGTTGTCTGGGCGTGAAGCTGCTGGCACCCAGAAACATGACCAGCGGGCTCAGTGGGCTGTTTGGCCTGGCACAGGAGGGAATGAGTATCCTCCTCCCTCCTCTCTCTCTGTCCCCCTCTCTCCTTCTCTCTGTCCTGCCTCATCCATCAGGTTGAGGTCTCCAGAATGGGCAGATGGTCTTGGAGGAATGGGGGCTATATGGGTCTCCCTCTCTGTCCATATAACTTTCAGTCTGTCCATTGAGTTTATTACATACCAACAAAAGGAATCATTATCAGAAATAAATGTCGGCTGCCACTGAAGTGTTTCATGTCATGAGGACAGAGTATGTTGTTGTGTGTCATTAATACCATACATGCCTGTTGTGTGTGTGTGTGTGTGTGTGTGTGTGTGTGCATGCATGCGTGCATAGTAGTGTGGTAATCCGATTACATGCAGATGGCCCACTGACCACAGGCGTGGGCCGTGGTAGTCACATAGTCAGTGGTGTGTTCTGGCACACATATTGCATGTAATGGCGGAGTTGGCATGACAATGGGGTGGTCACCAGAGCCAAATGCATTAACACCTCTTAATGACATAGAAGTCACGGCCAGGAGGGCAGAGCAGAGAGAGGGCAGACATTTTCAATTGAAGAGGAAGGGTACAGTGAATTTGGTGGTGTGAGAAATAAATAATAGGGCACAACTAGGACTATAGGGCAGTACAGTCGATCACAAAAGCCCATCCAATGTTTATTACTGTTGCCTTGTTGCAATTTGGCATCTCACCAAATTGAATCATCAACACAATACTATCTTCAAGTTTCCTCCATATTGTTACAGGTTTTAACGTTCACTGGAAAACAATTAACTTTGCATGTGACTTTAAGACTCTCTTTAAGCTGGGCTTTTAGAGATGTTTAATTCACGCTTTCAAATGTATCAGAGCATTAACTATTATACATTAATTTCAGTGCTTTCAAATGGGCTTTAATCTGCTGGATTAACCCCTGTGTTATGTTTAATCAAAGGAGTGGCAAACCCAGCGCTGCTCTCTTGCCGCTCCGCGATATCCCACATTAAACAGAGGAGAAGCACAATGAAGAGGCGTGAGAGGATGGATAGATGTAGGGCAGGCAGAGAGGGACATGGAGGACACTACACATCACACGACTGACTGGGGATACAGAGGACTAAAGGAATGGAGGGTGGAGAGGAGCAGGGAACACGTGTGTTGATGATATAGGAGATAGTTGACAGTGAATCCGCAATGAAAGAAAATCAGAAAGTGGGTTAACCTAAATAACTAGGTCATAACCCCTGAGGCTGAGGTCAAATGTGACCAGGGTAGAATCACAGGATCTTATGATACAACAGCCATAAAGAATAGATTGTTCTGTCTGACGTCTGAGAATATGTGACCGAGAGCCACAACTCAACTTTGAATATTGGTAGCTACTTTTTAAGTAAATACCTGCAGTCAACTTGTGCAATACGCTGGGAGATAAAGCAGATTGCATTCTTCATTTCACCTGTCACATTATTTTTCATTATGAAGCTTTACGGTAGTCCTCACTCACGTGGTGTTTGGTTACAAGCACACAACGACTAGAGACCGGAGCCTTGTGAGTCACTCACTGTTGTGCAGCACACGCCAGGTGATCTAGTTACAGTATGGAATTCACAACTAAATGTTTGCCAGCTAGATACAGTTGAAGTCGGAAGTTTACATACACCTTAACCAAATACATTTAAACTCAGTTTTTCACAATTCCTGACATTTAATCCTAGTACAAATTCCCTGTCTTAGGTCAGTTAGGATCACCACTTTATTTTAAGAATGTGAAATGTCTGAATAATAGTAGAGAGAATGATTTATTTCAGCTTTTATTTATTTCATTACATTCCTAGTGGGTCAGAAGTTTACATACAATCAATTAGTATTTGGTAGCATTACCCTTTAAATTGTTTAACTTGGGTCAAACGTTTCAGGTAGCCTTCTACAAGTTTCCCACAATAAGCTGGGTGAATTCTAGCCCATTCCTCCTGACAGAGCTGGTGTAATAGAGTCAGGTTTGTAGGCCTCCTTGCTCGCACACGCTTTTTCAGTTCCGCCCACAAATGTTCTATAGGATTGAGGTCAGGGCTTTGTGATGGCCACTCCAATACCTTGACTTTGTTGCCCTTAAGCCATTTTGCCACAACTTTGGAAGTATGCTTGGGGTCATTGTCCATTTGGAAGACACATTTGCGACCAAGTTTTAACTTCCTTACTGATGTCTTGAGATGTTGCTTCAATATATCTACATAATTTTCCTTCCTCATGATAACATCTATTTTGTGAAGTGCACCAGTCCCTCCTCCAGTAAAGCATCCCCACAGCATGATGCTGCCACCCCCGTGCTTCACGGTTGGGATGGTCTTCTTCGGCTTGCAAGCAGCCCCCTTTTTCCTCCAAACATAACGATGGTCATTATGGCCAAACAGTTCTATTTTTATTTCATCAGACCAGAGGACATTTCACCAAAAAGTACGATCTTTGTCCCCATGTGCAGTGTAAACCGTAGTCTGGCTTTTTTATGGCGGTTTTGGAGAAGTGGCTTCTTCCTTGCTGAGCGGCCTTTCAGGTTATGTCGATATAGGACTCGTTTTACTGTGGATATAGATACTTTTGTACCTGTTTCCTCCAGCATCTTCACTTTGCTGTTGTTCTGGGATTGATTTGCACTTTTCGCACCAAAATACGTTAATCTCTAGGAGACAGAACGTGTCTCCTTCCTGAGTGGTTGTCACGACTTCCGCCGAGGCTGCCTCCCCTCCTTGTTCAGGCAGGTTTCGGCGTTCGTCGTCACCGGCTTACTAGCTGCTGCCGATCCATTTATCATCACTCCACTAGTCTTGTCTAATTAATCACACACACCTGGTCCTTATCCCCAATTAGTAATTGTATAAGTGTTCCCTCTGCTTCCTTGTCTGTGTGGCTGATTGTTTGTTGTGAGCTGTGTGTAGCTCGGTTGAGCTACCCTTACCTTGTTCTTGCCAGGGTAGATATTTCCCCTGTGCCACAGTGGTAAAATGGCTGTGTGGTCCCATGGTGTTTATACTTGCATACTATTGTTTGTACAGTTGAACGTGGTACCTTCAGGCGTTTGGAAATTGCTCCCAATTTTTTTTCAAGGTGCTGGCCCGACTGTTGGTGATCGGGAGCTGTTGGCTGTTGTCCGAGCCTTGACCGTGTGGAGGCATTGGCTCGAGGGGGAAAAACACCCTTTCCTCGTCTGGACGGACCACCGTAACCTGGAGTACATCCGGGCAGCGAGGAGGCTGAATCCTCACCAGGCCAGGTGGGCCCTATTCTTCACCCGGTATTGATTTTACACTGTCATACATTCCGGGTACGAAGAACGTGAAGGCAGACGCACTGTCCCGGCTGTATGACACAGAGGAGAGGCCCAGAGACAACACCCCCATACTCCCGGACTCCTGCATTGTGGCGCCGGTAGTATGGGCGATGGACGTGGATATAGAGTGGGCATTACGCACAGATCCATCTCCAACGCAGTGTCCAGCTGGGCTGCAGTACGTGCCTGCTGTTATCCGTGATCGTCTAATCTTCTGGGCACACACGTCACCCTCCTCTGGTCACCCAGGTATCGGTCGTACAGTGCGCTGCCTGAGCGGAAAGTACTGGTGGCCTACCTTGGCTAAGGACGTGAGGGTGTACGTCTCCTCCTGCTCAGTGTGCAGAGTAAGGCACCTAGGCTCCTCCCAGCGGGTAATCTACAACCGTTACCAGTTCCACAACGACCATGGTCTCACCTTAGCATTTATTTTCTGACTGATCTTCCCCTCTCCCAAGGTAACACCACCATCCTGGTCGTTGTGGACCGCTTCTCAAAGTCCTGCCGCCTCCTTCTTCTGCCCGGTCTCCCCACGGCCCTGCAGACTGCGGAGGCCCTGTTTACTCACGTCTTCCGGCACTACGGGGTACCAGAGGATATAGTGTCTGACCGAGGTCCCCAGTTCACGTCCAAGGTCTGGAAGGCGTTCATGGAACGTCTGGGGGTCTCGGTCAGCCTGACCTCTGGGTTCCACCCCGAGAGTAATGGGCAGGTGGAACGGGTAAATCAGGATGTGGGTAGGTTCCTGCTGCCAGGACACACCTGGTCACACACACCTGGTCCTTATCCCCAATTAGTCATTGTATAAGTGTTCCCTCTGCTTCCTTGTCTGTGTGGGTGATTGTTTGTTGTGAGCTGTGTGTAGCTCGGTTGAGCTACCCTTACCTTGTTGTTGCCAGGGTAGATATTTCCCCTGTGCCACAGTGGTATGACGGCTGCGTGGTCCCATGGTGTTTATACTTGCATACTATTGTTTGTACAGATGAATGTGGTACCTTCAGGTGTTTGGAAATTGCTCCCAAGGATCTACAAAAAAATTTCTGAGGTCTAGGCTGATTTCTTTTGATTTTCCCATGATGTCAAGCAAAGATGGACTGAGTTTGAAGGTAGACCTTGAAATACATCCACAGGTACACCTCCAATTGACTCAAATGATGTCAATTAGCCTATCAGAAGCTTCTAAAGCCATGACATCATTTTCTGGAATTTTCCAAGCTGTTTAAAGGCACAGTCAACTTAGTGTATGTAAACTTCTGACCCACTAGAACTGTGATACAGTGAATTATAAGTGAAATAATCTGTCTGTAAACAATTGTTGGAAAAATTACTTGTGTCATGCACAAAGTAGATGTCCTAACCGACTTGCCAAAACTATAGTTTGTTAACAAGAAATTTGTGGAGTGATTGAAAAACAAGTTTGAATGACTCCAACCTATGTATGTATGTAAACTTCCGACTTCAACTGTATCTTATAACTATTAAGTTAGATGTCTAAAATGTGCTAAATGCTCTGCAGTTGTATTTTGGCTTGCTAATTTAGTAGCTAGTTAGCTATCTAGCTAAGTGGTTAGCTTCTTCCAAAATTAAGCTTCGCTTGGTAACAGCAGAGAATTCCCTCCTGGATCAAGAGCCTTGCTGTCAAATTTTTGTTTTGTGCATGCAACAAACTGTGAGTAGCATTTTTGAGTTACTTGTATACTTGTAAAGTTTAGGTCAGACATTGTATAAAACGTTCGCAATGCGCTTGTTAGCATTTAGTTAGCATTCTCTATGGGATTATACATGTACTTGTTAGCATTGCTAACTTAGAAAGGCCAAGTGAGGTTTGAAAACCCCTTGTGTTCAGTGCTGGTATTACCGAATATCCCGGTATGGCAGAAGGTCGGTATGAAGGTATGACAATCTGGATACTGCCCAAGCCTACTGACAAGTGACCAGAATGTCCTGACAAGACAGGAAAACAAGACACATTCTGAAAAGTCAGGACATTTAGCATGTCCTGAAAAGTCCAAATGTTATTTTAGGTTTAAGGGTTAGGTTTAAGGTTTAGGGTTTTGGGTTAAGGTTAAGGTTAGGGTAAGGGTTAGGTTTGTATTTGTATTTATTATGGATCCCCATTAGCTGCTCTCAAGGCAGCAGCTACTCTTCCTTGGGTCCAGCAAAATTAAGGCAGTTCTATACAATTAAAAACATTACATTCCACAACAGATTTCACAACACCCTCAGGGTATTACTCTACTACCACATACCTACAACACAAACTCCATGTGTGCAAGTGTGTATAGTGCGTATGTTATCATGTATGTGTGCGTATGCGTGTGTCTGTGCCTGTGTGTCTCTTCACAATCCCTGCTGTTCCATAAGGTGTATTTTTATCTGTTTTTTAAATCTGATTTTACTGCTTGCATGAGTTACTTGATGTGGAATAGAATTTAATGTAGTCATGGCTGTATGTAGTACTGTGTGCCTCCCATAGTCTGTTCTGGACTTGGGGACTGTGAAGAGACCTCTGGTGGCATGTCTTATGCATGGGTGTCTGAGCTGTGTGCTAGTAGTTTAAACAGACAGCTTGGTGCAATCAACACAAATACAAGTAGTGATGAAGTCAATCTCTCCTCTACTTTGAGCCAGGAGAGATTGACATCCATATTATTAATGTTAGCTCTCCGTGTACATTTAAGGGCCAGCCGTGCTGCCCTGTTCTGGGCCAATTATAATTTTCCTAAGTCCCTCTTTGTGGCACCTGACCACACGACTGGACAGTAGTCCAGGTGCGACAAAATTAGGGCCTGTAGGACCTGCCTTGTTGAGAGTGTTGTTAAGAAGGCAGAGTAGCGCTTTATTATGGACATACCTCTCCCCATCTTAGCTAATGTTGCATCAATATGTCTTGACCATGACAGTTTACAATCCAGGGTTACTCCAAGCAGTTTAGTCTCCCCAACTTGCTCAATTTCCACATTATTCATTACAAGATTTAGTTGAGGTTTATTTCTTGCCACCCATTCTGTAACTTACTGCAGCTCTTTGTTAAGGGTTGTAGTGAAATATTGAAAAAAGTAAGGGGCCTAGACAGGTTTAGGATTAGGGTTTCGGGAAAATAGGATTTTGAATAAGAATAATCTTTGACTCCCCAAAAGGTCCTAGCAAGTAACGTCAACATGGCTGTGTGTGTGTGCGTGTGCGAGCATGCACGGGTGCGTGTGACACTCCTGGAATGTGAGCAGTCATCTGATTGGGAGTTGATCTCATAGGTCACAAGCTGCACTTTGTTCAACCCCTCAGAAAATGTCCTATTTCCTAGAATGCAGAGAGAGATTAAATGATCAGCCAAAGCTTTAGGCACTAAAGACTACAGCGCTGATAGGATAAGCCATGAAATGATTGGCTGTGTTTACATGAGAACCATAAGTATAGAAATATGTCATACTTGAGAAATCCCACCCTTTGAGACATTGTGTACATTAGATCCTCAACAGAATGATTATCTAGTTAAGTCATCTTGCACAAATGTTGCATACATTCTGAGCAGCCTGAATGTGTGGGGTATAACACTGATTGGTATGTAGCAACTTTTAGCAGAGGGATTTAGGATGTGTTCTCTAGGGCTGGCACAATTATCGTATAATCGTGTAACCGACAATTATGGATATTAACCGTGAACCAACATTATTGCATAATTGTCTTACTACATTATTCTCATGAGAAGGGGGGATTCATCGTTATATTGAAGTAGATATAGTTTACACAATAATTACTTTTTTACATTAAATGTGTAAAGCATCATTTCCAAAAGTTCCAAGCAGTCAAAACCAATTTTGTTTTTGAGACAGGGGTGTCACTAAAGCTGTGTTGTATTCATTAGGTATGTTGTAGCTAATTTCCAAAGATGCATTATGATGCATTACAAGTTCAAAAACGTTTTCAACAAAAATGACAATTATGGTCATTTGCATGACAATGCATTGTTACCCAAAATGTCATGATCGTCACGACCCTAGTCTTCTCCTATAATCTCTACTCGGAGCCCACTAACACGCACATTAACACTTGCACACACTCGCAGTCACATACACGCACACACACTCACTGTTTTTGACCGCTTCTCACCCTACAGCACAAAGGGCCCCTCTGTAATATCAAAGCCAAAACAACTCGTGCTTGGCTCAGATGGTGACCAGGAGCATCCCAATCCTCTCTCCCCCCACTGACTCACATACACACCCTCAGCTCCACACACACCTCTGCAACCCCATGCAGCCCCACAGCCCACTGACAGGCCTGAGTGGACTAATCCCAGAGAGAGGGAGTGGGTGTAAGGGGAGCATGGAGCTGACACCTGAGACACACATATGGATACTGTAGACACACACATGTATGTCGACACGCATGAAGACACACAGACAGACGGAGAGACTCAGGGACTGACACACACATACACACACTAAATCAGATGTACACGCTGTGCCTATGCATTAACATGGTGGCCAACCATGATTCATACACAAACTGCAGGCAAACAATCTATACACTACATTTACAAACTAGTCATGCTTTTTTCAAAGACAAATAAAATAGTTGGTAAGTGCAATTCGATATGAAACGGGGACTGGGGAGTACATTAATTGTTCTTGTGAACTGTGGGGTATAATCTGTGTGTGTGTTCAACTGTGTGTGCCCAGAGAGAGAGAGGGGAGGTGGGGACGGCTCAGTCTCAATCCCCACTTTCCTCTCCAACCAAACCAAACCACAACCCATAAAATCAACCACACAGAACCACCACCACCGCGTTATGACTATGGCCCAGAGGGGAGGAGCAGAGCGGAGAGGAGAGGGAGGGGGCTCTATACAGTACCCTACATTCCCCCCAGCCACCCCCCTAACCCCCTTACCCTCACATGACTGGGCTGTGTCAGGAAGCCTGCCAAGTCTCTGTACGCTTTAATTAAGCAGAGAAGAGGCCCCAGCATAGCCCCGGCGTCCGCTTCAGTCCCATGCCTGCTCTGCCTCGCTCCCCTCCTCACAGCACAGTACAGTACAACACAGCACAGGGAGATTACACTCACCGCACCACTCGCTTGCCTTTCCGCTGTAACGCATTGTTCTCCCCACAATGGAACCAAAACCCTGGGGAGTAGAGCCTTGTTTGGTGGGGAGGGGGGAGCTGACAACGCTTGTTCTTTTAGCCATGGAGAGGCTGAGAGTGGCACTGTGATATCAGGCTCAGTAATCTAACGCCGTCAGTGTCTCAGGAACAATGGAGCTTCTTGGCACAGTCAGGGCCAACAGATGGGAGAATTACACTACCTCTGGTTATCTTTTAGTTTGCTCTCCCAGTTTCTCTCTTTCTCTCTCTCTTCCTTTCTTAGTTTGCTCTCCCAGTTTCTCTCTTTCTTCCTTTCTTAGTTTGCTCTACCCAGTTTCTCTCTTTCTCCCTTTCTTAGTTTGCTCTCCCAGTTTCTCTCTCTCTCTCTCTCTTCCTTTCTTAGTTTGCTCTCCCAGTTTCTCTCTCTCTCTTCCTTTCTTAGTTTGCTCTCCCAGTTTCTCTCTCTCTCTCTCTTCCTTTCTTAGTTTGCTCTCCCAGTTTCTCTCTCTCTCTCTTCCTTTCTTAGTTTGCTCTCCCAGTTTCTCTCTCTCTCTCTCTTCCTTTCTTAGTTTGCTCTCCCAGTTTCTCTCTTCCTTTCTTAGTTTGCTCTCCCAGTTTCTCTCTTCCTTTCTTAGTTTGCTCTCTTAGTCTCTCTCTCTCTCTCTCTCTCTCTCTCTCTCTCTCTCTCTCTCTCTCTCTCTCTCTCTCTCTCTCTCTCTCTCTCTCTCTCTCTCTCTCTCTCTCTCTCTCTCTCTCTCTCTCTCTCTCTCTCTCTCTCTCTCTCTCTCTCTCTCTCTCATAGGAATGCTAAATCAGCCAGCCCTCCCTCCTCCAGCGCTGTGGAAAAAGTTCAAAAGCAGGAAAAAAAAGCATCAGCCGGCAAGGTTACCGTTTATGGACGTGTTTTGAATGTCTCCAGGCTGTGTCTTTTGACACACAGAGCAAAGCAACACACTCTCTCTTTTCCATGCAATGGAGGACCAATCACTCCTCACACCAGGCAGGCTGGCAGGCAGAGCAGATCAAAGGCCAGAGCTAGCTGAAAGTGTGGAGGTGAAGGGGGCTGTGTGAACTGCACAACCTCACAACCTCTAGCTTCACCTGACACCTAGCACTGTGGAAAACCATCGACAGACAGACAGACAGACACACTGACTTATGGACTGACATTCAAATAGACTGATTGACCAGAGCTGGGGAAGGTTGGAAACAACTTAAAGGTAGAGTTTAAGTATGTGTGTGTGTGTGTGTGTGTGTGTGTGTGTGTGTGTGTGTGTGTGTGTGTGTGTGTGTGTGTGTGTGTGTGTACGTGTGTGTGTACGTGTGTGTGTACGTGTGTGTGTGTGTGTTCAAGGGCCTCAGTGTTCTGATTGCAGAAGCCTCTCCAGAAATGTGATGTCTACTTGATAATCACACAACTGTCGAGTGGAAAATCTACAGGCTCATCTCCATCAACAATGGGCTCTAATCTGGTCTGCTCAGCCCTGACACGTGGATTAGCATATGTGTGTGTTCAATCATCCCAGCATACCCACATGCCTATGTCTCTCTTGGTGATGGAAACTTCAGGGCTAAGCAAGCGTTTCATAAAAGAGGAAGATGACAGGGCCACTTCAAAGTCAACTACAGAAGTTTGTGAAGCACGTCTAGAACAGCTGTCTCAGACACCATCTATCAACATGAGGTTAATAACATGGGAGGGATGCTCTCCTCTCCTGAGTCCTGACTGAATGCTGTCAGACACAGTGTCTGAATACTCACAGGCAGCCTAATGAATAACAGGACAACAATGGGGTACAGTAGAATATAACAGTGTCGCTGTCTGACATATGTGCCATGCTATTGTTTGCTGAACCGATTCTTGTAACAGCATGCTAGCTAAATAGTGTGTGTTACAATGTCAACATGCCGTACATGCATGTGAGTGTTTGATACCCACCAAGCTGTGGCTGACTGAACATGTGACGGAGCAGACAGACAGACAGACAGACAGACAGACAGACAGACAGACAGACAGGCTGTCTGTACTGTATAACTTATATGAAGAATAGACAGATGGGGCAGGTGAGGGGAACAGTTGATGGGGGCTTTAGCTGCAGCTACTCTCTTCTCTTCCTCTGGAAGGGGACACACAAACACACATACACACAGTTGTCTGTAGTTGGGAGCGTGACGTCATGGGGGCACAGTTATGTGGGGTTAGTAAGCCGTTGCTGAATCAGCAGCTGTGCATGGCATCAGGTGGGCACTGCCCTCATATAAAGAGGCCACAGTCGCAACAACACGGTCAGGGTCAGGGGCACTCACCAACACTGTCCTCTCCCTAGATCACCCACACCTTGAGATCAAACTCCGGGTCACACACATGCACAAGCACACACACACACACACACACACACAACAAAGTGTACCGCCATGCCAGGGATTGGCCAGTGTGTACAATAGACAGCTTGATTTGGCCCATGGCACGTGACAGTAGACATCACTGCAGTATGTCATGTCTGGAGATGGACACAGCTGCAGTCTAGACCACTAGCCTCCCCTCACCACATAAAACTAATGAGCCTGAATATGGGGAGAAATATTAGATTAGCTAATCAACTATCGGTACTATAGTCAGAAAAACAACGCATGCAGAGGTGTATTCAAATCACGTCCAGATAAATTATTTGATTAATATTTTCTACCAGCCTCCCAACCAGCTTGCCTATGAAAATGTCATTATTGAGCATGGCTCACTAATATCACCATCTAGCTCTATTGACGGATATCACACAGGAAGCCAGCCGGGCTCAAGGACACTTAAGTAATATATCAAGTAATACCCCACCTGGGAGTGGAACTGACAACCTCACACAGAGTACTGGAGCTCGGTCTGCATCAAGAACCACTACCACACCATGTCAGCTCCCGAGAGCGCAAACTCTTGTAGCCTTTTAATTCAGTTCACTCTACAAGCACTTTATAAAGGCATCCCACTCTTCATACTCTTCCCCTTGTAGAGTAGATATAGATAGGACTATATATAGAGTTATGTAGAACAGTGGTGGTGGTGGAAGAAGAGTGGGGGAAAGAGAGGGACAGTAGGCCCGTGCTTCACATTCCTGCACACACGCACACACATGCAAACACGCACACACACACAGATACAGAGAGACATGCTATTCTGACAGGGAATTCTCTGGAGGACCGGGGCTGCGGGCAACCAGCCCGCCACAGAGGAGAAGGAGCTCAAGGTGACATGCTACAGAGAACGAGGAAGGGAGGGGAGGAGAGGGGGATAGGGGAGAGGGAGATAATGATACAGACAGGATGTTAATTCTCCAGCCACTTTTACCACTTATGGTGGTAATATCATAGGCAGCTGATATAATAGCCTCTTGAACAGCCTCTCATACAGTGAGCCAGCCAGTCAAACTAGTCCTGCTGTTACACAGTGCCTTGTGCTCATCCTACTGGGAATCAGGGAGAGAAGAGAGAATACATTTCTTCTCCTAGCTCTACCATCCCAACTCCTCTCCTCTCCATCATCTGAAAGTGATATCATCCCATCCCCGATATACCAGCTCAACATTGAGACAACGTCCAGCAGGCAGTAGGCTGAACGTTAATTAAACACTCCTCACCAGCGGAGCATCCATCATTTCCATTAGTCTCCTAACTGACATTTACAACACGCTGCCGTACAGTCATCACTGGAGCAATTCCAATTCTGCGACTCCATCATCACCATTACCAAATGCTATATCGTTAATTAGGATTCACATGGTACATTACCTTAGATATCATGTGTCTTAATTAGTCTGGTTCCCAGTGACAGTAAAGCCCCAGATGCAGATATTAGATTAGCATCAGCGCTACGTCAATAAAGGTCTGGTCACTGGGGAGCTTGTGTCCTGTCTGTCCATGTAGGACGGTTCCTGACTAACCTTGCTCTCCATCCCTCTCCATCCCTCTCTCTATCTCTCTATCCTTACCCAGGCCAGGATCTGTGGAGGAGGAGAAATACTAAGTAGTGTACACTGCCTAGTGCATATAACCAGCCCAGAGAGGGAGAGAGAAGGAAGAGAGTGAGCCATGCTCCATTATGTATGAGTTGTTAATTGGGAGTCTCTGCATGTCTCACTGCCTCAAGATCAGCCTTGCCACTGTGACTGAACAGACGGCCTGATAGGGCCATCGACACGCCACTCAGCCCGTCAGCACGGTAACAAGGCCAGTGCCGTATGCAGATTGGCCCAGTCGTTCAGAACTCACTTGGGTAGGAGGGAGAGGAGGTGAGGTCTAGCAGGTTGGGGGGAAAAACAGAGGACATTTGTTGTTTCCTTCTCTCCCTCTTTTGTTTTTGGCGGTGGAAATGGTTCAGAGGGCTGAGAGAGGCTATTTAGCAGGAGCTGTGAGGGCTGAGGGGTGATTCTCAGGTTGTAAATAGAAGTAGTCTGAGAGAGAGCTTTCCAGGTTTTGGTGTTCCTCTCTCTGTGTCCGTGTGAAGCAGCAGCAGCTCTGTTCTGTGAAGCTGAGGAATCCTATTAGATGGCAGACAGTGACCTGGTGATCCCAGCTCTACTGGCTGATACTATAATAATAATAATAATATGCCATTTAGCGGACGCTTTTATCCAAAGCGACTTACAGTCATGTGTGCATACATTTTTACGTATTCGTGGTCCCGGGGATCGAACCCACTACCCTGGCGTTACAAGCGCCATGCTCGACCAATTGAGCTACAGTGGGGAAAAAAAGTATTTAGTCAGCCACCAATTGTGCAAGTTCTCCCACTTAAAAACATGAGAGAGGCCTGTAATTTTCATCATAGGTACACGTCAACTATGACAGACAAATTGAGAAAAAAAATTCCAGAAAATCACATTGTAGGATTTTTTATGAATTTATTTGCAAATTATGGTGGAAAATAAGTATTTGGTCACCTACAAACAAGCAAGATTTCTGGCTCTCACAGACCTGTAACTTCTTCTTTAAGAGGCTCCTCTGTCCTCCACTCGTTACCTTTATTAATGGCACCTGTTTGAACTTGTTATCAGTATAAAAGACACCTGTCCACAACCTCAAACAGTCACACTCCAAACTCCACTATGGCCAAGACCAAAGAGCTGTCAAAGGACACCAGAAACAAAATTGTAGACCTGCACCAGGCTGGGAAGACTGAATCTGTAATAGGTAAGCAGCTTGGTTTGAAGAAATCAACTGTGGGAGCAATTATTAGGAAATGGAAGACATACAAGACCACTGATAATCTCCCTCGATCTGGGGCTCCACGCAAGATCTCACCCCGTGGGGTCAAAATGATCACAAGAACGGTGAGCAAAAATCCCAGAACCACATGGGGGGAACTAGTGAATGACCTGCAGAGAGCTGGGACCAAAGTAACAAAGCCTACCATCAGTAACACACTACGCCGCCAGGGACTCAAATCCTGCAGTGCAAGACGTGTCCCCCTGCTTCAGCCAGTACATGTCCAGGCCCGTCTGAAGTTTGCTAGAGTGCATGTGGATGATCCAGAAGAGGATTGGGAGAATGTCATATGGTCAGATGAAACCAAAATAGAACTTTTTGGTAAAAACTCAACTCGTCGTGTTTGGAGGACAAAGAATGCTGAGTTGCATCCAAAGAACACCATACCTACTGTGAAGCATGGGGGTGGAAACATCATGCTTTGGGGCTGTTTTTTCTGCAAAGGGACCAGGACGACTGATCCGTGTAAAGGAAAGAATGAATGGGGCCATGTATCGTGAGATTTTGAGTGAAAACCTCCTTCCATCAGCAAGGGCATTGAAGATGAAACGTGGCTGGGTCTTTCAGCATGACAATGATCCCAAACACACCGCCCGGGCAACGAAGGATTGGCTTCAGTAAGAAGCATTTCAAGGTCCTGGAGTGGCCTAGCCAGTCTCCAGATCTCAATCCCATAGAAAATCTTTGGAGGGGAGTTGAAAGTCCGTGTTGCCCAGCAACAGCCCCAAAACATCACTACTCTAGAGGAGATCTGCATGGAGGAATGGGCCAAAATACCAGCAACAGTGTGTGTGAAAACCTTGTGAAGACTTACAGAAAATGTTTGACCTGTGTCATTGCCAACAAAGGGTATATAACAAAGTATTGAGAAACTTTTGTTATTGACCAAATACTTATTTTCCACCATAATTTGCAAATAAATTCATAAAAAATCCTACAATGTGATTTTCTGGATTTTTTTCCCTCAATTTGTCTGTCATAGTTGACGTGTACCTATGATGAAAATTACAGGCCTCTCTCATCTTTTTAAGTGGGAGAACTTGCACAATTGGTGGCTGACTAAATACTTTTTTTCCCCACTGTACAGAGGACCACTACAGAGAGGGATCACAACACTAGCAACACCATATGAGCACATTCTATACTGAACAAAAATATAAACGCAACATACAATAATTTTTAAGATTTGACTGAGTTACAATTCATATAAGGAAATCAGTCAATTTAAACAAATTCATTAAACATGAATCTATAGGTTTCACATGACTGGGAATACGGATATGCATCTGTTGGTAGGGGCGTGGATCAGAAAACCAGTCAGTATCTGGAGTGACCACCATTTGCCTCATGCAGCATGACACATTTCCTTCGCATTGAGTTGATCAGGCTGTTGATTGTGGCCTGTGTGAATGTTGTCGCAGACGTCGATCCAGAGCATCCCAAACATGTTCAATGGGTGACATGTCTGGTGAGTATGCAGACCATGGAAGAACAGGGACATTTCAGCTTCCAGGAATTGTGTACAGATTCTTGCGACTTGGGGCAGAGCATTATCATGCTGAAACATGAGGTGAGATGATGGTGGCGTATGAATGGCAGGACAATGGGCATCAATAAAATGCAATTGTGTTCGTTGTCCGTAGCCTATGCCTGCCCATACCATCACCCCACCACCACCATGGGGCACTCTGTTCATAACGTTAACATCAGTAAACCGCTCACCCACACGACGCCATACACGTTGTCTGCAGTTTTGACGCCAGTTGGATGTACTGCCAAATTCTCTAAAACGACATTGGAGGAGGTTTATGGTAGAGAAATTAACATTAAATTATCTGGCAACAGCTCTGGTGGACATTCCTGCAGTCAGCATGCCAATTGCACGCTCCTCAAAACTTGAGACATCTGTTGCATTGTGTTGTGTGACAAAACTGCACATTTTAGAGTGGTCTTTTATTGTCCCCAGCACAAGGTGCATCTGTGTAATGATCATGCTGTTTAGTCAGCTTCTTGGTATGCCACACCTATCAGGTGAATGGATTATCTTGGCAAAGGAGAAATGCTCGTTAACAGAGATGTAAACAAATTTGTGCACAACATTTGAGAGAAATAAGCTTTTTGTTGTGTATGGAACATTTTTGGGATCTTTTATTTATTGAAACATGAGACCAACACTTTACATGTTGCGTTTATTTTTTTGTTCAGTATACAGTGGGGAGAACAAGTATTTGATACACATGTTTTCCTACTTACAAAGCATGTAGAGGTCTGTAATTTCTATCATAGGTACGCTTAAACTGTGAGAGACGGAATCTAAAACAAAAATCCAGAAATTCACATTGTATGATTTTTAAGTAATTCATTAGCATTTTATTGCATGACATAAGTATTTGATACATCAGAAAAGCAGAACTTAATATTTGGTACAGAAACCTTTGTTTGCAATTACAGAGATCATACGTTTCCTGTAGGTCTTGACCAGGTTTGCACACACTGCAGCAGGGATTTTGACCCACTCCTCCATACAGACCTTCTCCAGATCCTTCAGGTTTCGGGGCTGTCGCTGGGCAATACAGACTTTCAGCTCCCTCCAAAGATTTTCTATTGGGTTCAGGTCTGGAGACTGGCTAGGCCACTCCAGGACCTTGAGATGCTTCTTACGGAGCCACTCCTTAGTTGCCCTGGCTGTGTGTTTCAGGTCGTTGTCATGCTGGAAGACCCAGCCACGACCCATCTTCAATGCTCTTACTGAGGGAAGGAGGTTGTTGGCCAAGATCTCGCGATACATGGCCCCATCCATCCTCCCCTCAATACGGTGCAGTCGTCCTGTCCCCTTTGCAGAAAAGCATCCCCAAAGAATGATGTTTCCACCTCCATGCTTCACGGTTGGGATGGTGTTCTTGGGGTTGTACTCATCCTTCTTCTTCCTCCAAACACGGCGAGTGGAGTTTAGACCAAAAAGCTATATTTTTGTCTCATCAGACCACATGACCTTCTCCCATTCCTTCTCTGGATCATCCAGATGGTCACTTCAGACGGGCCTGGACATGCGCTGGCTTGAGCAAGGGGACCTTGCATGCGCTGCAGGATTTTAATCCATGACGGCGTAGTGTGTTACTAATGGTTTTCTTTGAGACTGTGGTCCCAGCTCTCTTCAGGTCATTGACCAGGTCCTGCCGTGTAGTTCTGGGCTGATCCCTCACCTTCCTCATGATCATTGATGCCCCACGAGGTGAGATCTTGCATGGAGCCCCAGACCGAGGGTGATTGACTGTCATCTTGAACTTCTTCCATTTTCTAATAATTGTGCCAACAGTTGTTGCCTTCTCACCAAGCTGCTTGCCTATTGTCCTGTAGCCCATCCCAGTCTTGTGCAGGTCTACAATTGTATCCCTGATGTCCTTACACAGCTCTCTGGTCTTGGCCATTGTGGAGAAGTTGGAGTCTGTTTGATTGAGTGTGTGGACAGGTGTCTTTTATACAGGTAACGAGTTCAAACAGGTGCAGTTAATACAGGTAATGAGTGGAGAACAGGAGGGCTTCTTAAAGAAAAACTAACAGGTCTGTGAGAGCCGGAATTCTTACTGGTTGGTAGGTGATCAAATACTTATGTCATGCAATAAAATGCAAATTAATTACTTAAAAATAATACAATGTGATTTTCTGGATTTTTGTTTTAGATTCCGTCTCTCACAGTTGAAGTGTACCTATGATAAAAATTACAGACCTTTTTGTAAGTAGGAAAACCTGCAAAATCGGCAGTGTATCAAATACTTGTTCTCCCCACTGTATATTTTCAACACACATTCAGATATACAGATTTACACACATGCATATGCAAACACTCAAATGCATGTGCCGACAGAGCCCCATATGAATCTTTGTGTGTGGAGGCTTTACCCAAACACACACACATCATCTGGTGTGCCCCAGACTTCCCCTCCAGCACTAGACTAGTTGCATTTGCACACGTCCAGCCGTCCGCTGCCTCCGCGTCTGCTAAGATTTACGCCTGTGATTATATATTCATACAGATGAGTCAATAAGGGCCTTGCAGCCACAGCAACGGGAGGACTGGGTGAAATCCAATGAGGCGCTATCAGGCCCCAAAGCCTCCCATCAATAGACTGCAACTTTACATTTCATTAGGGCACGGCGCACAGTTTAACTCCAAATGAATAGCAATAAAACAAGACTGCCAGCAACGATCGGGGGGCCCTCCACACATTCAACTCTCCACACAGAAGCACTGCTCTGCTCAGCTCCCACCCACCTCAGATGGGCTGTTCCCGGCCGTCAAACCACCGGCCCCAACACTAACATTACTAGCCAAACAAACAAAACCAAATCAGGAGAAAATTACATTGATGCTGTCGCATGGAATTGGACTGCAGTTTATATGTGGACATAATGAGAGAGGAGAAGCATTTGTGATGGCCTGGTGGCAGGCGGTGAGACTGTGGATAGATACTGTGATGACAGGGTCTCCTGAAGAGGGGGTGAGGGGGTGAACGAGGGGCTTCAGGAGGGACTGGTTCTGCTCTGAAGTGATGACTATGCTTCCCAGCTACAGCCAGCTAGTCAACAGTCTCTGTTCCTGTATCTACAGCCCTGCATCGATCTGTGTGTGATAACCCTGGCAGCCTGTGCCCCACCACCCAGCGCTTGGCCTCCACACAGGAAGAGACGGTGGCAAAGGGGAAATGGGATTCCAATTGTGGAAGGGATATCTTCCGTCTGAGATCTACTGATCCATCCCACCCCCAACCTCCACATCCCCCGCCAGCATCCTGGCTGCCAACCTGCTGCAGCCTGCAGACACAGCAAAGCACAGCACAGCACCGCTCCAAACCCACAGCTAGCTATCGCTACCTCAGGGGTCAGCACCAAGGACTATGGGACTGGGTTTCAGCCGACTTAGCAAAATAGGACAGACACTGTGGGTAGGTGTGTGTTTGTGTTTGAGAGAGTGTGTGTGTCCTAGACCTAGACTAGTGTGCATTAGTGCCTGAATAATGGTTCAGTGTATATCAGTGTGTATGCAGATGTGCATGCTGGTGTGTATGAATGTGTGGTTGCATTCATTCCATATGTGACCGACGGCCTCAATTTGGTCTTATGTAGCAACATTTTTACTTGTGTTTTTTACATTAGATAAAAGTAGAGACCGAGCTACAAAATTGTATATTATACACTGCAGTTGAGGAACAAAGGGAAAGTAATTCTGCTTTGAAAGTTGATAAACTTGTAACCCCACTTTTGAGAAAATGGCCCTTGAATGTTTTGCTACACCTGCTGGAGTATGAAAAAAATATATATATATGTATGCCCTCACTAACTGTAAGTCGCTCTGGATAAGAGTGTCTGCTAAATGACTAAAATGTAAATGAGAGCTCTTCTTTGTCTACACCTATTCAGCATCGTTCACACTCTCTTAAGCCTTAGCCCCACCCATCTCTTTAAGAATTCACATGTGAGGCCATGTGCTAAACAGAGTGAGTAAGGTAGTGTAGTAAACAACCAAAGATTTCAAGACTAAAAGTGGTGTAAGTAGTAGCCTACAATAAGGAAAGACTCCAGGTAAAATACACGTTTATCTAGTCCTTGGCCTATATCCTAATCTGACTTTGAAAGTGTCCAGAGCTTGTTTGACCCGTTGTTCACACTGACCATGTGCAGAAAGTTGTCCATCACAACTTTTTCCCACTGATCTTTGTCGATAGCGCCTGCTAAATTAATGGCAGCAATGTTGTTGAGAGCAGGAGCAACACTTTTGCAGTTCTCCATGGCTAACGTTATATCTGTCAAAAAGCCGCGGTAGCAAGGATTATCTACACATTTTTTATTTTTTTATTTTTTTGTCATTTAGCAGACGCTCTTATCCAGAGCGACTTACAGTTAGTAAGTACAGCACCAGAGAAGGCACAGCGGTGGCTCACAGCACGACAGCACCTGCTTGAAGAAGCCGGTGATTGGCAAACCCGCTATGGGGTCTACTCCAGTCTCAGAAACCCAGACCTAGGATCAAGAGCACTAGATCTGGGGAGTATGTCGTATTCTCTTGGGAAAGGGGGAAAACATTTGTTCCGTGGAGGGTTCTTTTCAGAAAAACAACTTTCCCAACAAATCCCACGTTTGGGTAGGCAGGGCTTAAAATCCGGGCGGGAATTGTGCTCATGTTCAGCTAGGGCAGCAAGCAGATACAGCAGTGTTGTCACTGGTGACACATGTCCCATTTACGACTCGTCCTCTCTGTCCCAACTGATGCTGGAACTTCTACAGACGTGTAAGCTGGAGCATTGGTACATTGTGGGAGGCAACCCGTCTGTCTATACTCCAGACTATACTCCAGTCATCTCAATCAAATCCACCCACTCAGCACAGAGGAGTTTCTACCGCTTTTGAAAGACCAGCTTCTTAGAGCTCTAGCTCAACGGTGCCCAGGCAGCAATGAGACAGAGCCTTTAAATTCATCCTCATAACCAGAGGTTGGTAACACACGTACACACACAAACACACAGAATCCACCAGTGGCCTACCTTCTTAATACGTCCGCTGCGTGTGCCGGTGAAGGCCACAGTGTGGCCGCGGTATTCGTAGGCTGCCACCGAAGTCATGCCATCGTCCTTGTCCACGAACAGAGGTAGACCCTCGATGGTGCTGGTCCCCCCCAGGGGCTGGTTGAAGTCCTGCCCACAGAAGTTATCATCTATTTGGAGCGGCTGCAGAGAGAGAGAGAGAGAGAGAGGGGGGAGGGAGAGAGAGGGGGAGAGAGAGATTGGGAGGAAGGGAGAGGGGGGAAAGAGATTGGGAGGGAGGGAAAGAGAGGGGCAGAGAGAGGGGGAGAAAGAGGAGGAGAGAGATATTGGGAGGGAGGGAGGGAGGGAGAGAGATTGGGAGGGAGGGAGAGAGAGAGAGGGGGAGAGAGAGATTGGGAGGGAGGGAGGGAGGGAGAGAGGGAGAGAGCGAGACAGAGATAAAAAGAGAGAGCGAGACAGAGAGAGTGAGCGAGGGGGGAGGGAGAGAGAGGGGGAGAGAGATTGGGAGGAAGGGAGAGAGAGGGGCAGAGAGAGGGTGAGAGAGAGGGGGGAGAAAGGGGGGAGAAAGAGGAGGAGAGAGATATTGGGAGGGAGGGAGAGAGAGGGGAGAGAGAGATTGGGAGGGAGGGAGAGAGAGAGAGGGGGAGAGAAAGTTTGGGAGGAAAGGGGAGAGGGGTGAGAGAGAGAGGTAGGGAGGGAGGGGGGAGAGAAATATTGGGAGGGAGGGAGAGAGAAGGGGAGAAAAAGATTGAGGGGGAGGAAGAGAGAGAGAGATTGGGAGGGAGAGAGGGGGAGAGATAGATTGGGAGGGAGGGAGGGAGAGGAGAGAGATTGGGAGAGAGGGAGAGAGAGGGAGGGTGGGAGAGAGAGGGGAGAGAGAGAGATTGGGAGGTAGTGTGAGAGAGATTGGGAGGGAGGGAGAGAGAGAGAGGGGAGAGAGGGAGATTGGGAGGGAGGGAGAGGGATGAGGATAGAGAGATTGGGAGATTGAAGAAGGTGTGAGTGACGGATAGGCCAAATTTGCATATCATCATCAAAATAGCAGCATACACATACTGTCACTGTAAAATAAATTTGCTTAATTTATGTATGTGTGATAGGAGTGTGTGTAGCGGGCACCAGGTGGTATCTGATATCAATCACACACAATGCATAGGAGACAATCAATCACACACAATACACACTCTGCCTGCCGCTAAGCTCTCTGGGAAGGAAAGAGATGTGTGTTATGAAGTGCGTGTTATGAGCCATGATGTGACCAGACTGGAGGATGGAATGAAGGAACGCCGCAGGGTGAATTCTTTAGTTGTCTTTTGTCTCAAGACACAAAGCCACAAACATGTACATTGATGAACATAATTGATCTTAGTGGCACTCTAGTTTCCTTTTCACATCATTTAACATCGGATTTACTTAACTAATAGGTGGTCCAGGTATGTCATGACATAGCACGGGGGGGGGGCTTTCTTCTTTAGTTCTCTGTTGCTCTTCTATTGTTCCTCACGGAAGGGGGCAGGCCGATGACATCACGAATTCCCATCAGACCAACTCCTAGAATTACCTACTCATTGAAGTTTGCAGTTGTGTCTAAAAAACACTATTTTGCTCAAAACATATTATTTTCCCCCTTTAGTGTGTGTACTTTATTGTAATTACACTTTTTCAACAGTAAAAGTAAAAAAATAGCTGGAGGAAGTCTTTAAATGTCCACAGAACGGAATGTAGGGACAATGCACAAATACAAGTGGTTTACACAGAATAATTATAAATTGGCGAGAGAAGACTGACTATTAGCTAGGTATACTTGGTTTTCAGGGAAAAAACTGGACCATGTTAAGGACATTATCATTGAGTCCTGATTTAGCCCATTCTACTCTCTGAGTATCAAACTCCCCCACACCCCCTCCCCACCCCCCTCCAGAACCAGAAGACCCCTTCCCATTCTGGACACCAGACGGGCCTCATTAGTAAAGACAAGAGCGTTGGCGACCCCCGCGTCCCCCTGCCCCTGCCCGCTGACGCCCCTCATATTTCACCCAGTGAGAGGTGCCAGCTCTGCCAAGGGCCAGCCAGGCCAGGCCCAACTGTGTACAGCAGAGTTCCTCTGAAAGGACAATGCGGGAGACCATGTCCTTTTCTGACCCCCCACCATGGAGTTGGGCCTGGAAATAGAGCGGGGGGGGATAGAAGTAAACACAGGACATCTGGGGCCAGATCATTATAGGCTGCCTGCATGCAGACTGTGTTGGTATTAAATGGGTCTGGATATAGTGCAGTGCCCAGTAGGTCTAAGGCTCCTGCCGTCTGAGATGACTGTAATCAGCATCCAGCAGGTACACATACTTTACCACTACCAGATGTCTGCTGCAACATTTCTACTGTGTATCTCTAAGTCATATAAAACTGGAAATTCAGATCACTAATCAGTGGCTATGTCCATCTCAGAAATGTTAGCTAGATAACTTCTCCTAATAGTCATGAATCTGATGGAGGAATGTCCTGCCAGGCCAAGTCTAGGTCAAGGCTGGGCTGAGGAGAGAGAGAGGCAGCCAGGGAGAGAAGCAGGAATCTGGCAGGGCTACGATGTGAGTTCCTATGGGGGCCTACGACCTCCCCTTGCCCCCTCCATCCCTCCCTTGCCCCTGCGCTGGGACAGAGACAGGACTCCTATCGCAATCAGCGGAAACAGCGTGGCAGCAGTCCAGAGCCAGGGGTTTAGACTGGCAATGAGGCATGGCTATCTGTGCTCCTCTTGCTCTGCCTCCCTGGCTCCACTCTCACTCTGCTTCTCTCTACTGTTTGTTTGTTTTTCTCTTTGTCCTTCCCTCGCTCAAATTACACTGTGAATGGGAAAGGGAGGAAAGGAAATATTTTTGAGTCTGTTGGGTGATAGTGACAGAGTGGGAGAGGGAGTGGATTTGTAAGGGCAGAAAGCTGGTAGAATTACTTTTAAATGGAAAACCATCCCACTCTCCTAGAGACTTGGTAAAAGGCATGTTCTAAATTATGCAGTGCCAAGACAATGGATTTGAACTTCAAGTCAAGGAAAAAAAGCCATGAGGAAAGACATTGAATAAAAGACAATCCAAGACATGAACATATAACTAAGCAATAATGCCCGAGGAGGTGTGGTATATGGCCAATATACCACGGCTAAGGGCTGTTCTTATGCACGACGCAATGCGGAGTGCCTGGACACAGCCCTTAGTCGTGGTATATTGGCCATATATGACAAACCCCAGAGGTGCCTTATTGCTATTATAAACTGGTTACCAACGTAATTAGAGCAGTAAAAATACATGTTTTGTCATACCCGTGGTATACCACGGCTTTCAGCCAATCAGCCAATCAGCATTCAGGGCTCGAACCACCCAGTTTATAATAAAGTTGTTATTGCAGCAATTATGGAGGTGCTTCATAAATAAAGGACTGCTGTTGTATATTTGATTACAGGACAGTACAGTATACTGGTTCTAGCCAGTGAAAGTGAGTGGATCATGTCCTGGTCTGTTCAGACAGCCTCGTCCCTTGAAGCACAGACTGCCCAGGCCTTCTACACAGCTATAATCCACAGCCTTATCTCTACACCATCTGATTGATCCTAAAGAGCAGACAGACCACCTCCTTCATATCTGCCTATCGATCTACCACTGCTCTGGAGCTCTATGGGTCAATCAATAGAGACAGCACAACTTGACAAAGGAGAATGTAATGGGTTAATTTGTCCCTGCTTTAGTGTAAACTCCACAGAGTCCAGGCACTAACAAAACAAAGTGCCTCCATCCCATGTGAGCTCTACAGAGCTAGGAGAATGCTGCCTGCCCCTGAGACCAGACTGATGCAACAGCTTCCAAGACTTACTGCAGGGGAGTGGGTATAAATATAAAGATAAATGTTATTCATTTTGTGTGTGTGTGTGTATATGTGTGTGTGTGTGTGTGTGTGTGTGTGTGTGTGTGTGTGTGTGTGGCATGCCTGTGTGTATGTCTGCGCGTGTGTGTGCAGTAGAAAGACAAAAAAAGGAGATTAAATGTTACTGCCAAAGCTGGATGCACAAACTACTTAGAGAGAAGAGCCAAGAAAAGAAAATAGTCTTGCTGAACCAGAATACACAGACACTGGAAGCAGCACATTTCTGGCCGACTGCCAACTTCATTTTGATTTGTGGCATTGGATACAGCGCGGCAATGCTGCTTGCCCTTTGTTTTCTGTGGCCAGCCAATGGTGGCTTTCTAATTGGCTCTTAATGGCACTTGGTCAAATGTAAGCGAGGAGGGACTGTGATGCTGTTGAGCCATTTCCAGCTAGGAGAGAGAGAGAGGCAGAGACACATTGGCATTATAAACTGAGCCACAAATCGCCCAGGGCTCATATACAGCAAAGACACACATCCCCCACTAACCTTAGTATGTCTGTCTGTCTGTCTGTCACCACGGGCCTGGTAGTTCACCTGCAGACAGTGTCTGTTACAGCCATGTTGGGTGATTTGGGGGCGATAATATGTGTGTGGGTTAATACAGCTGAATACAGCACAGTGCAGTGCAGAGCAGTATACACCCCCCACATGGCTGTGGATTAGAACTGATTTCCGAACAGTGCCAAAGCTGAAGGCTCACAAATAAACATGTATTTGTCACATGCGCCGAATACAAGAGGTATAGAATTTACCGTCAAATGCTTACTTACGAGCCCTTTCCCAACAATGCAGTTAAAAAGTAAGAGAAATTAGCAAAAATTACAAAAGGAAATAGTAACACATTAAAATAACAATAACGAGACTATATACAAGGAGTACCGGTACCGAGTCAATGTGCTGGGGTAAGAGTTAGTTGAGGTAATTGAGGTAATATGTACATGTAGATCGGGGTAAAAGTGAATAGGCAATCAAGATAGATAATAAACAGAGTAGAGGCAGCGTATGTGAAGACTGTGGTTATGTGTGTGTGTGTGTGTGTGTGTGTGTGTGTAGAATGTGTGAGTGTGTGGGTAAAGTCCAGTGAGTGTGCGTAGAGCCGGTGCAAGAGAGTCAGTGCTAATAAAAAGGGGGTCAATGAAAATAGTCAGGGTAGCCATTTGATGAAGTGTTCAGCAGTCTTATGGCATGGGGGTAGAAGCTGTTCAGGAGCCTTTTGGTCCCAGACTTGGCACTCCGGTACCGCTTGCCATGCGATAGCAGAGAGAACAGTCTATGACTTGGGTGGCTGGGGTCTTCGACCATTTTTAGGGCCTTCCTCTGACACCGCCTTGTATAGAGGTCCTGGATGGCAGGGAGCTCGGCCCCAGTGATGTACAGGCCCGTACCCACTAGCCTCTGTAGCGCCTTACTGCCATACCAAACGGTAATGCAGCCAGTCAAGATGCTCTCAATGGGGCAGATGTAGAACTTTTTGTGTCTCTGGGGGCCCATGTCAAATCTTTTCAGCCTCCTGAGTGGGAAGAGGCGTTGTCATGCCCTCTTCACGACTGTGTTTGGTGTGTTTGGACCATGATAGGTCCTTAGCGATGTGGACACCGAGGAACTTGAAGATCTCAACCCGCTCCACTACAGCCCTGTTGATGTGAATGGGGTGTGTGCGGTCCTCCGTTTCCTGTAGTCCACAATCAGCTCCTTTGTCTAGCTGAGGTTGAGGGAGAGGTTGTTGTCCTGGCACCACACTGCCAGGTCTCTGACCTCCTCCCTATAGGCTGTCTCATCGTCGTCGGTGATCAGGCCTACCACCTCCATGTGGTCGGCAAACGTAATGATGGTGTTTGAGTCGGGCACGGCCACACAGTCGTGGGTGAACAGGGAGTATAGGAGGGGACTAAGCACACACCCCTGAGGGGCCCACATGTTGATGGTCAGAGTGGCAGATGTGTTGTTGCCTACCCTCACCACCTGGGGGCGGCCCATCATGAAGTCCAGGATCTAGTTGCAGACGGAGGTGTTCAGTCCCAGGGCCCTTAGCTTAGTGATGAGCTTGGAGGCCACTATGATGTTGAACGCTGAGCTGTAGTCAATGAACAGCATTCTCAAGTAGGTGTTCCTTTTGTCCAGGTGGGAAAGGGCAGTGTGGAGTGCAATAGAGATTGCATCATCTGTGGATCTGTTGGGGCGGTATGGAGTGGGTCTGGGATGATGGTGTTGATGTAAGACATGACCAGTCTTTCAAAGCATTTCATGATAAAACTGGTATGACATTCATGGAAAGATATTTCCAACACAGAGACTCCAGACATCTGGACCAGTAAAAGACTGGCTAAGAAGACTGGTTAAGATGGAGCTGACGAATTGCACCTACAAAACATTGTAGGTTTCTACTTTTTCTAAGGCTGGGCACACCCCCATCCTCATCAACGGGGCCACCATGGAGACGGTCAAAAACTTCAAGTTCCTCGCCGTACACATCTCCAAGGAGCTGAAATGGTCAAATCACATGGACATTGTGGTGAAGAAGGCCGACAGTGACTCTTTAACCTTAGGAGGCCCTCACAGTGTTCTACAGGAGCACCATCGAGAGCAAACTGTTAGGCAGCATCAAAGCCAGGTACGGCAACTCCACTGCCGCTGACCACAAGGCAATACAGAGGGTGGTATGATCAGCCAAACGCACCATTGGGTGCACACTGCCTGCCCTCCAGGACACCTACAACACCAGGTGTCACAGAAAGTACAAGAAGATCATCAGGGACCTCAGCCACCCGAGTCACGGCCTGTTTTCCCCACTTCCATCACTCAGATGCGGGCAGTACAGGAGCATTATGGCTAAAACTAACAGTGGCCAATAGCTTCTACCCCCAGGCCATCAGGCTGCTGAATAGCCCCCCCTCAACAGACATCTACCCTGCCCCCACCCCCAATGGACAATTATCATGCTGAATAGCCACCACTACACCTACCACCTCCCTTTTTCACAGGTGTAAATATGTATATTTATTTTTTTCAGGCCTACACTGAGCTCAGAGCTTAAGTATTTCACTGTACACTGCAACTACATCTGTGACCCTGTGCATGTGACTAAATAAAAATGGAATCTAATTGGATCTAAAAAAAGAGGTGTCCTCCCATCCCAACTCGTTGTCCTCTATCTATTCTGGACTTGCCTACCTCTCTTCCATTTTGTCTTCCTATAAAGTCTCTCCCTAAACAACATCTAACATGCCCACACCAGTAAACGCTTCTTTCTGAACACATTTCATATCCCTCTCTTCCCACATACTGTAGGAGTGCCTTTGATACCTGTATCCTCTCATTAGATGGGATCTATTTATACAGACCATGCCATATCATTATCTGATACCGCCAGCAGACCAGACAGAGAAACAGCAGTGTACATGCAGCTGCTAGCAGAGTGTGTGTGTGTGTGTAAGTGTGTGTGTCGGCGCGCAGTTTGTGTGTGTGTGTTTATGTGTGTACTCTGTTCTGCTAGCTAGTATATTAGTGGGCAGTGTGTCAAGGCTGTAGTGTGGCGCGGCAGTGAGGCAGGGCCAGACTGTGAGACAGATGTTGGGATCCCCTCTCTCCTGACCACACCACAGCTACATTCCTAAGCCCTGCACAGCCCTCCTCTCCCCAGTACAGAGGCCTATTATGAGGCTGCACATGACCCGCGCACGACCTGACACACACTGGGCTACACACAGGCATCTGGCACTGACCATAGACATATAGAAGTCTGCACACACACACATACACAAACTGACACACACACATAATCATCTGTAGATACACAGACAACACACAAACACTTAAAATGGAATACAGTAATTTGTTTAATGCTCTCAAACCTTATTTTCTCTTTAATGTGTGTGTGTGTAAATGTATTCATATAATCTCACAGTAACTTACTGACCCTGTATGTATGTACAGGGTTAAGGCTGTTCTGTTTAACATGATAACATCTGTTGTTTAGTGCCCTTCAGATGACGATAACTCAATAGTATCCCTGCACTATTACAAATCTTAGGAATATTCTGCATGCCAAGATATCAAGTATTTCCATTGAACCTCCAATTGGATTGGAAGCAGCTGTGCTCGCTCTCTCTCCTAATGTGCCAAGTAGGAAACACAATTTAGGTACATTTTTGAACATTACTGACCTAGAACTGGGTTTCTACTTTCCCCTCTAAAGCATGAAACCCACTGAGAATCTCACTGCCGATATACTGCTGATAGGTACTTATCAAAGTGGGAGGTCGTTCCTTCTCTTGCTAGAACAAAAGCGGTACCTGCTGTGTGCCGACCTGGTAGCGACGAACCTACTGATTCTACTTGTAGAATCACAATGCTCGTCAATGGCCAACAACTTGACTTTGAGCCAATCAGAGAGCACGAACCCCCACGTTGGGGAGCCAACAAAGAATAAGGAAAAAAGAGGGCATTTTCTCCGTACATCCACGGATGAGCCAATCACACTTCATATGCAATGTAGGCTATGGGATGGTAGCTAGTTTCCATAAAAAACAGCTGCCTGTGTTAACTGCCGAGTTAGTGCAGTGTCCTTAGCTAGCTAGCTAGTTATATTGTGCTAGCTAGCGAATATGCTAACGCTAGCTAGCTAAACATTTGGCTATGGGCTGGCACTGGCCGTATGGGATTATGGAGAGTGAATTAAATTGTTTATTCATCATTTTGCTAGGTAGTTATCTAGCTGTGGCCATCTGGCTAGTATCAACAAGGGCTTTCTATAAAATAGCAACATTAGTGTAGATTGCTTGGAATCTAGACCATAAGCAATATGCACGGATATGCATTGCCAAACAAAGCTACTGCCACCTTCTGGTTTGGAGTATTTTAACAAAGCTGAGTTGCTGACGACTTCCAAGGTCTTTGCTGTGTGAACACAAAAGAGATTGACTGCCAAACGTTTGACAATCCTACCGATGTGTCTGAGCGTTAACCCTGAAGTGTGAATGTGCATAAAAGCATGTGTATGAGTGTGTGTTTGTGTATGTGTCTACGTTTATGTACATTTACGTGTGTGTGTGTTGTTTTGACACCGTTTCTGTAAGGGCTCAGGGGTATTGATGATGTTATGCTGCGTCCCAGGGCATCAGTGGAAGGCAACATGTGACTGTTCCCTACAGATTCTGCTCCTAACGCACCTCTCCCTAGCAACATGCTCTATCAACCAAACATGAAAGGTCACACTGCCTAAAGCTTGGTTGCCACCTTGGGTAGATGTTTTTTGCACCTGGATGTCTATAGAGAGCATGGTGAAGTTCATAGCAGAATGCCCTGTGGCATTATTTTCTGGGTTATAATAATAACACAAAACTACCTAGTGACAGACAACAACAAATAGACCCATAATAAAACAACAAAGGAATTAGTGGAGACCACTCAACACTGAGGGCCATGTAGGCTACTGTGTCAGAGCAGGACATTGACCGTCTGTTGGGCTACCATCAAACAAACATCATATTTTCATGTAATACAGCACAGTTAGTTGATGCTTTTAACCATGTTAGCCAAGCAAAAGCTTTGGATTACAATCTGTATAATCTGAAATAAACTGCCCAGCCAACTCTAATGTAATTACTAAAGCCCTCCCTGGACTGAGTTTGGGAGCGATACACGGCATGGCTGGGCTCTCAGTGCTGCATGGTGGCAGAGGAGGTCAAACACACACACAGCCTGTCTAATCTCTGTTGACGTTTTCAAACTGTGCTGTGGCATAATGAGTTCTGAAAAGATCTCTATCTCTCTCTCTCTCTCTCTCTCTCTCTCTCTCTCTCTCTCTCTCTCTCTCTTCTCTCTCTCTCTCTCTCTCTCTCTCTCTCTCTCTCTCTCTCTCTCTCTCTCTCTCTCGTCTCTCTCTCTCTCTCTCTCTCTCTCTCTCTCTCTCTCTCTCTCTCTCTCTCTCTACTGAGGAGAGGGAGTTCATTAAACTCCATTCATCATGGCAGCAGAAAGCCCTCCACATCCCATAGCGCCCCCCAACCCCAATGCCATGACAACAGAGGAACTGAGAGAGGGGAGTGAGATGGCAGGGCTCATCAGGGATGCCCTTTTTCACTCTGGGTGAAGGACTGGGGTGAAGCCTCTCTAGAAGACAAGAGCTGGAAGCTACTGCTACTCACTCTATGTATTGTATCACAGTAGCTCAGGCTGAAGCGTTAGAGCTGAGTAACATGCTAACAGATCAGTACAGTAGTAGCTCAGACTGAGGTTGTGTCCCAAATTGCAACCTATTCCCTATTTAGTGCACTACTTTTCACCAGGGCCCATAGGGATCTGGTCAAAAGTAATGCACAATGTAGGGAATAGTCTGCCATTTGGGACGTAATCTGAAGCTTCATGCTAACAGAGACAGAGAGGATGGTGGTGAGTCAGTTCCCTCTAAACCCCAAATAACAAACTGTGTATTATACTGGAAAGAATAATGACTGTGAGGCTGCCATGGCAGAGACTGGGGAAGGCTTGGCCAAATAAAATAATGGTCATAAACAAACACTGTTTGCATAACCATCTTGGAACAGACTGTTGCATTTCACATAACATCAGCCATGGAACAACAATTTGTTTCCATAAGCAAAGCAATATACTCCACTGGAAACTCTGGCCTTGTTAAGGTCCTCTGCTTTCAGATGTGTACAACTCTCTTCCCTCTGTCTCTGAGATTTATTATCCGTAGTCCTCATTCATAACTGATTGGGGCTGTTGCAGTGACCGTATTACTGCCACAGTCATGAGTCATGACCACAGTAAAATGCCATGTGACTGCGTGCACCTTCCCATTTACACCAGAGATCTGTATATAATGACGAGATGCACGTCTCTGCCCTAACAATGGGAGTCGTTGTCCCAAAGGCGGGAAGGCAGGCGACAAGCTTAGGTCCAAAATAAGCCCATAGAAACACATTGGCCTAATTTTATGTCTCAACTACTCAAATTGTGCGCAGAGCAGACACTACTAAAACGAGAGTATCAATGAACATTGATTCTGAAAAAAGGAATGCTCAGTCTGTCGTGTGTGGCTTTGGGGTACCACGTACCGCTAGCAGCATTTTAGCCAAAGACTGTTTGTTATACTAACTGTCTAGTCTGTTAGCTAACAAATAGATCCAAGTTGGCTAAACTTTAAATATAAATATTAGCTGGCTAATCACTAGCATGTGGGCTTGAGCGACTGTTGATGAGACCTGTGTTAATTTTCTATAGCCTAATGCCTGCTACAATTAGTTAGTCATTATTAGTGAATGTACATTATGCATGGTTCTAGTTAAATTTGTAACAAAAAAGTGCATTTTCAAAGACAGACTTGAAAGCCAGATCAGTGATTATTGCAAAAAAAGCAGGTTAAACTATTTTGATAAAATAATTAAATTATTAGTGGGTCTTATGGTTGTGGAAGGCTTATATTTAGCCTAGGTATAACTTCACAAGCCCTGAATTCATTAGATTATTGCTGACTGTTTGAAATGCAGTGTATTTTACCTTTAATAGTAAAACAACGCTTATTTAGAGATTTTTTATTTTTTTAAATCAAGATATACAGTCAGGTCCATAAGTATATGGACAGTGACACAATTTGCATCATTTTGGCTCTGTACGCCAGCACAATGGATTTGAAAGGAAACAATCAAGATGTACTTTAAGTGTAGACTTTAATCTTTAATTTAAGGGTTTTGTCAAAATGATTGTATGAACCGTGTAGGAATTACAACCATTTTTATACATAGCTCAAAAGTAAATTGGACAACTAACATAATCATACATTTAATTGTGAGTTTTAATACTTGGTTGCAAATTCTTTGCAGTCAATGACTGCTTGAAGTCTGGAACCCATAGACATCACCAGATGCTGGGTTTCTTCCCTGGTGATGCTCTGCCAGGCCTTTACTGCAGCTGTCTTCAGTTCCTGCTTGTTCTTGGGGCGTTTTGCCTTCAGTTTTGCTTTCAGCAAGTGAAATGCATGTTCAATTGGATTCAGGTCGGATGATTGACTTGGCCATTGCAGAACATTCCACTTCTTTGCCTTAAAATAGTATTGGGTTGCTTTCGCAGTATGCTTCGGGTCATTGTCCATCTGCACTGTGAAGCGCCGTCCAATGAGTTTTGAAGCATTTGGCTGAATCTGAGCAGATAATATTGCCCTAAACACTTCAGAATTCATCCTGCTGCTTTTGTCAGCAGTCAAATCATCAATAAATACAAGGGAACCAGTTCCATTGGCAGCCATACATGCCCACGCCATAACACTAACTCCACCATGCTTCACAGATGAGGTGGTATGCTTCAGATCATGATCAGTTCCTTCTCCATATTCTTCTCTTCCCATCATTCTGGTACAAGTTGATCTTTGTCTCATCTGTCCATAGGATGTTGTTCCAGAACTGTACAGGCTTTTTTAGATGTTTTTTTGGCAACTCTAATCTGGTCTTCCTGTTTTTGAGGCTTACCAATGGTTTACATCTTGTAGTAAACCCTCTGTATGTACTCTGGTGAAGTCTTCTCTTGATTGTTAACTTTGACACAGATACGCCTACCTCCTGGAGGGTGTTCTTGATCTGGCCAACTGTTGTGAAGGGGTTTTTCTTCACCAGGGAAATAATTATTTTGTCATCCACCACAGTTTTCTTCTGTGGTCTTCCGGGTCTTTTGGTGTTCCTGAGCTCACCAGTGCGTTCTTTCTTTTTAAGAATGTACCAAATAGTTGATTTGGCCACACCTAATGTTTTTGCTATCTCTCTGATGGGTTTGTTTTGATTTTTCAGCCTAATGATGGCTTGCTTCACTGGCAGTGACAGCTCTTTGGACTTCATATTGAGGGTTAACAGCAACAGATTCCAAATGCAAATGCCACACTTGAAATCAACTCTAGACCTTTTATCTGCATACTTGTAAATTAACTAATGAGGGAATAACACACACCTGGACATGGAACAGCTGAGCAGCCAATTGTCCAATTACTTTTGGTCCCTTAAAAAGGGGGGGACCACATATAAAAAGTGCTGTAATTCCTGCACCCTTCACCCGATTTGAATGTAAATACCCTCATATTAAAGCTGAAAGTCTGCACTTTCAGCTCATATTCATTATTGAATTCCATCTCCAATATGCTGTGGTAGACAGCTAAAATAATTATAACTTGGTCAATGTCCAAATATTTATGGACCTGACTGTATATCGTGAATCGCCCATAAGTTTGAACAAATGGAGATATGATTTTTAGGGCATATCGCCCAGCCCTACCGTTGAGTCATGATAATCTCCTCTTATGCACTCTGGACATGCATTGGTAGTACCCAATTCACTAACGACAATCAGGTCGCTAATGGCCTAGTACTCAGCGCTCTATTGTAACCACTCTGACATCAATGCAAATTCTATCAAAAATCACATCAAATACTTATAAACAAAACAGTATGTGCTTTTAAAACTGAGCTCACTGTGATCGATCAATATGAAGAAAGAAGTTTAACAACAGGTTGAAACTGAGTGAAAAACATGGTCGTTGTGGACATTGTTTCAAAGCCTAACACAATAAAATGGACAGCTTTCTAAGTCTTTGAGTGTGGACTGTATTATTATGCGTACTGGAGGGACTGGTTACCTTATGCTATGCTCCAAACTTTCTATCCATGAGTCTGGGAAAGAACAGGCCTAGGCAATGCTGTTAGTTCATTGATTGTGCAGGGCGACTTACAATTATAGTGAATTTGTATTTGATTTTGAATAGCATAGTAATCGTTTTAATTACATTTTTTATAATTAATAGGCTGACGCATTACTTTTAGCTACAGAATATCTCACCACCGTGCGTTTCCATCTCCTCCTCTCCCTCCTTCATTCCTTTCTCGAGCCTGCAGAGAGAGGGGCTGTCAACAGTTTAATGAAATATGTTTAGTTGTGAAAACATGTTACTATTGATGTTCCTATCGATTTCACTTGGTTTCCCAAATTAAGCACTGGGTAGCTGCAGGAACAGGGTTATAGAGCCCATGGCATACAGAGAGTTTGGGCGGAATATCATCTGGCGCGCAGCGAGAGGCTGCATGCTCCTCAAACAGTGGTTGATGCATGGAGTGAAATAAGTGGGATTGTATGTAAACATTTCTATATGCAATCCTGTGTGAAAGCAGAGTTTTGATGGTTGCCACTAAAAAGAGGAGGATCCCAGCTGCTACAACTGTACATTTATTTATTTATTTATTTATATCTCAGCTATAAAACCGGAGTAGCCTACTCGGCATGACTGAATAACGAACCAGTGGGAAAGCGGCCACCATTCGCTATTCGAGTACATAAGGAAGACATGTCTTTTTCCCCTGCCCCTGTTCCTGCCCATTTGATAATGGGCCATTCTAAATCAAAACTAATTTGACATATTAGTTAAGACAAGATTAAATAGAGAATGGTCTGATTGGTAAAAATATGATTGCTTGACGAGGGAACAGCGTGTGCAGCCTGAGGCAAGGAACAGAGTGCAAGCTTTTTTTTTGCCACTTTCTCAAATCATCAATAGCCTATAGTCACATCATGCAGCCCATATATGTTTTGATTTCTAAATCTAGCGTATATGACCTGTTTCAAATTATCACTTTTACGCTCAACATAGCCACTTCATATGCACACTCGCTCCGGAATGGGAAAAATATCCTTTCTATTCTAAGTTACAATTATATTATTTTTATGATAAAATCATATAATATAAAATAATGGCACGGGACTTATAAGCATATCTTTGCTAAATGAACAAGGATACAGCCTATGGCATGGCGCATAGCCAGATAACATACAGTGGGCCACCTCATATTCTGTTCTTCTGAATTACATTTTCTTCATATCATAATGTTTGTTTAGACCTGCCTAAAATAAATAATGGATTTATTGTGATGGTATATATTCAATTGATTTACTATACTTTTTTAAATGTAGATGTTCCAAAGGTGTGCATTAGCGTAACACCGGCAGACTTTGGCATGACAATAACCAGTTGACAAAATGTAATGACCGCCATAGGCCTATAACTGATCAACATAAATAACTTCTTAAAACATAACTTCAGAATATCTCCTTGATTGCTGATCCAAAGCTGTTTATCTGATCTATGTGGGTTTATCGATCAAAAATAACTTCTTAAGAAATAACTTCAGAATATCTCCTCGATTGCTGATCCAAAGCAGTTTTTCTGATCTATGTGTGTTTATTGATAATAATTGTCAATATCCACCACTTGAAAACAACAACATGATGTGTTCCAGATGTGGGGAGAGATGGGCTCAGTCTTCACTGTCCCTATGAGATGGATGCCACTAGGGTTGGGCAGTATCCAGATTTTCATATAGTCATACTGTCCTTCTCGCATCCCGGGATTTACGGTATTACTGGCTTAGTACACAAGGGGCCCAAAAACGCAACAAAAAAAACATTGGGCGCCTATTACCAGAAGGCTAACAACATTAGCATAATTAATAGCGAATTTCCATGGAGGCTTTTAGCTAAATATGCTGACAAGCGCAAACAAAAATAAACTAATTCCAAAGACAGGCAATCCAGTGCATTTGGAAAGTATTCTGACCCCTTGACTTTTTCCACATTTTGTTACGTTACAGCCTTATTCAAAAATGGATTAAATTGTTTACATCAATCTACACACAATACCCCATAATGACAAAGCGACAATAGGTTTTTTAGAATTTTTTGCTAATGTATTAAAAATAAACAACGTAAATATCACATTTACATGACCATTTACTCAGTACTTTGTTGAAGCACTTTTGGCAGCGATTACAGCCTCGAGTCTTCTTGGGTATGAAACTACAAGCTTGGCACACCTGTATTTGGGGAGTTTCTGAAGCCACTCCTGCGTTGTCTTGGCTGTGTGCTTAGGGTCGTTGTCCTGTTGGAAGATTAACCTTCGTCCCAGTCTGAGGTCCTGAGCGTTCTGGAGCAGGTTTTCATCAAGGATCTCTCTGTACTTTTCTCCGTTCATATTTCCCTCGATCCTGACTAGTCTCCCAGTTCCTGCCGCTGAAAAACATCCCCACAGCATGATGCTGCCACCACCCTGCTTCACCGTAGGGATGGTGCCAGGTTTCCTCCAGAAGTGACGCTTGGAATTCAGGCTAAAGAGTTCAATCTTGGTTTCATCAGACCAGAGAATCTTGTTTCTCATGGTCTGAGAGTCCTCTAGGTGCCTTTTGGCAAACTCCAAGCAGGCTGTCATGTGCCTATTACTGAGGAGTGGCTTCTGTCTGGTCACTCTACCATAAAGGCCTGATTGGTGGAGTGCTGCAGAGATGGTTGTCCTTCTGGAAGGTTCTCCCATCTCCACAGAGGAACTCTGGAGTTCTGTCAGTGTGACCATCGGGTTCTTGGTCACCTCCTTGAACAAGGCCCTTCTCCCCCGATTGCTCAGTTTGGCCGGGCGACCAGCTCTAGGAAGAGTCTTGGTGGTGGTTCCAAACTTCTTCCATTTAAGAATGATGGAGGCCACTGTGTTCTTGGGGACCTTCAATGCTGCAGAAATTTTTTGGTATCCTTCCCCATATCTTTGCCTTGACACAATCCTGTCTCGGAGCTCTACAGACAATTGCTTCGAACTCAGTGCTTGGTTTTTGCTCTGACATGCACTGTCAACTGTGGGACCTTATATAGACAGGTGTGTGCCTTTCCAAATCATGTCCAATCAATTGAATTTACCACAGGTCGACTCCAATCAAGTTGTAGAAACATCTCAAGGATGAACAATGTAAACAGAATGCACCTGTGCTCAATTTTGAGTCTCATAGCAAAGGGTATGCATACTTATGTAAATGAGGTATTTCTGTTTTTTACATGTAATACATTTGCTAAAATTTCTAAAAACCTGTTTTCGCTTTGTCATTATGGGGTATTGTGTATAGGTTGATGAGGAAAACATTTAATTCAATCAATTTTAGAATAAGGCTGTAACATAACATTTACATTTACGTCATTTAGCAGACGCTCTTATCCAGAGCGACTTACAAATTGGTGCATTCACCCTATAGCCAGTGGGATTACCACTTTACAAATACAAATTTTTTTTTAGGGGGGGGTAGAAGGATTACTTTATCCTATCCCAGGTATTTCTTAAAGAGGTGGGGTTTCAAATGTCTCAGGAAGGTGTTGAGTGACTCCGCTGTCCTGGCGTCGTGAGGGAGCTTGTTCCACCATTGGGGTGCCAGAGCAGCGAACAGTTTTGACTGGGCTGAGCGGGAACTATGCTTCCGCAGAGGAAGGGGAGCCAGCAGGCCAGAGGTGGATGAACACAGTGCCCTCGTTTGGGTGTAGGGACTGATCAGAGCCCGAAGGTACGGAGGTCAAGGGGTCTGAAAACTTTCCGAATGCACTGTACCAGTCAAACGTTTGGACACACCTACTCATTCCATGGTTTTTCTTTATTTTTACTATTTTCTACATTGTAGAATAATAGTGAAGACATCAAAATGATGAAATAACACATATGTAATCATGTAGTAACCAAAAGGACACCAAAGCTGTCATCAAGGCAAAGGGTGGGTATTTGAAAATTCTCAAATATAAAATATATTTTGATTTGTTTTAACACTTTTCTGGTTACTACATGATTCCATATGTGTTATTTCATAGTTTTGAATTCTTCACTATTATTCTACAATATAAAAAAATAGTAAAAATAAAGAAAAACCCTTGAATGAGTAGGTGTGTCCAAACTTTTGACTGGTACTGTAGGTAGGAGCTACCGAATGTCATTTTTGGTGAGTTTGGACATTTACAAGCGAACGTGAACGAGAGACATTGTGCAAATGAACTAAATTTTCACGCATGCTTGTCTGAGGGAAGAACAGTACTGGCTCTGGAGCAGCATGTGCACACGCTGTGTCTGTGTGGAGTCTGGAGTCGCTAGGGCAACGGGCCTGCCTTCTCTGCTCGGACAACATGGGGAGGAGCAGACGGGCTGAGAACAGAGAGGAGAACAAACGCAGCAAGGAAATCACAGTGGCAGCTGTACAGATAACTCATCCTTATTAATTCAGCCACTTATTTAGATAACTAGCAAGTTAAACTTAGGGTTTGCGTTAACGCAGAATTCTTCATTTTTCACGCAGGAAAAAAAGATAAAACGCATAAGAAATATCTTACTGCGTTTTATAAACGCAGATCTAAAATGCTTCTTATTGTAATTTCTGCTCCGCATCAGACTAATTTTGTACTTCAGTTTCACTCCTCCACTCGGATGAGAATTCACGAACAGGCATTCTATCAGCACACAGCGCTCTGAGTGATGTGTAGCTACTTTTCTTCTGTACTTTTCTCCGGTAAAATGCTAGATTAACTTTAAGCAAAACATTAGGAAATGTAGCTGGCTACATTCTTTCTATGATAAACATAAGAAATATGATGGCCATGCATCGTTTTTGCAAAAAAGACTTTGCTTTTTTATTGTATGCACATTTACTTGTGTGGCTGCCAGCTAAATAGCACTGCATTTCTGTTGTCATCTGATGAAAATGAAGCTATTTTCTGCTGAATGTGTTGCACTAATGTATTTTCTGTGAAGTTTCTGTGAAACTATAGTTGCATGTCCCTGATCATGATTGAAACAAAAAAAACTGTTGACTTTCAATATAAAACGCGTCCCCTGTCAATACACAGCTGGACTCACCTGCTCCCACTTTATCCCGTTGTGCTACTTACAAACAACTGACTGGCTCAACTGTTCTGGGGAACTACGGTAAGCTTCATAATGTAAAATAATGTGACAGGTGAAATGAAGAACGCAATTTGCTTTATCGCACTGCAGGTATTTACTTAAAAAGTAGCTACAAATATTATCATTTTGTGAAAAACATATTGATGGTATTGAAAAATCATCCTGTAGCTATTTCCAGATACCCCTGTATACGGTATATACGGTATACCGCCCAAGCCTAGATGCCACAGCCTTCAAGTCTCCACATTCTCCCTTCACCCAAAATGGGTTTTGAATTTCAGATAGAGCAAACATTTGAGGCTGCCGCAAGCTCTTCAGAATGCTCCATCCACACAAGACAAACCAACATTACAGTGGATGACAGCATTTTAAATCCAAAGCATCGCCACTGGTTTAGTTTTGTGGGAAGGAGGAAGAATGGGGAGAGAGGCTGAGATTGTTATGCTAGTGGACTGTATATTCCCAGCCATGTCCCAGGGAATAGTCCTCTCAAAGCAGAGTGGCCCATTGCCTGGTGTCTCCACTGTCTATGCTGCAGCTAAATATGAAATAGACTAATGCTTTCTGGATATCATCGCACAGCGCCACAGGAAACAACAAATACAGCTGTACTCACCATCACGGCTGGTAAATAGCTCCATAGCTCGAAGTGATAACAGCCCCCCACTCACCCACACGCTCTGCACACTCCATACACACAAACACACATCAATAAATAATTACACTCACAATTAGATCTGGAGCACTAAAAGCCTGGGCTCGTTAGGAGATTTGCAACCTACACATACTTTGCAGACAGTGAAAGGTTGAGAGGGAGAGGTCATTTTTCCTACGACCCAGTTAACTAGCTGAGTTATTGATTTGATATTACATCTCTTGTGTGGGATAGATTGCACACGGTTTCATCTCAATGCACATATATCTAACACTGCCAGCTAGGCAACCAGGCATGCAGGCTTCATTTGAATAACATTTGTCCTGGTGAAATCATCTTTACTTTGATGAGTGATGCTAGCGCTCTCATCTCTCCCAGTTAGTACAGCAGTTGTGTCTTAGCATACAGCTTTATCCCCTCCTGATGGCCTGGTCTATCCATGTGTCTGTATAATCGGATGGCCTGGAAGGGAAAGAGACGGCTTCTTAAGACACCCTCATGGTTGGGTTGTCCTTGGATGCCATGGTAATGCTGCCTAACCCTGGCAATGGGGTGGGGGTTATGGTTGACTGGCATGACAAAGACAGGAGGGCTTGAACTGAAAACATATAACCAGTGAGCATAGGGCCTTGAAACGTTCTAACGCTATCCATTCCATGTGGGATGTGGAATGCACTAGAGAAATACCAGCCATAATGAGGTTTAGATGGAGACAATGGAGCAGCTTTGGCACAGAGGAAAGTCTTTGAACCATCAGACAGTGTCACCCCCAAAGACAATAATATGTCATCCGCCCTGCAACCCCCCACCAAAGTGATCAACGTTGATACACAATTATACACTCAGTGTGAGGATCTAAGGCTTTTTCTCATCCCCTCTCTGTTGGTTATTGGAGGCCATGTTTCCTCAAATGTTCTCCCTGGCCCAGACAATAAACACAGTCTTGTTTATACACACCGAGCAAGGGAATGCTGCTATGCATCGCAATGCTTCTCCTTCACAGCCCAAGACGTGCCTCTGCTCCACACACCACCAAAGAACACAGGCTTTACTGGTGGTGGCCATTTTGTTCTGCTGTTGCTATTTTGCTCCTTTATGTCTTTTGAGGACATGCTGAAAGGCTCATTAGCAATGCTAAACCTGTTGTATTTATGGACACAATACACGGCTTTGGAAATGAGCCCGCAGCTGGCAAGGAAGGTGACCCGTAACTTTCAAACTTCCAGCATTGCATTACACTAACACTACAACGGACTGGCCATAAACTGGAAAGGAGGAGGAGTTTGAGTGAGCTAATAAAATCATCAGCAGGCCACTTAGGGCCATTTTGGAATTTCTCCCTTCAAGATGGCGACGGCCATGATGCCTGTATGAAGCTGTCATTAGTAGTAACATTATTAAGGCTCTCATAACAGCACATGACAAGCAGGCAGCAACCTAACACTCAAGTCATCTGTCTGAAACTGTGAGTGTTTGAACTGCAGCTTCTCGCTCAGCTGACTCCATTACGAATCTATCAGTGATGTGTTCCAACTGGAAGTGACAAAACATGTCAGAATCCATGACAGATAGTTAAAATGCTGGTCAAGAACTTCATTATGGGTGTAAATATCTTTGTGTAAAATAATCTCGGAGCTCTGATCATCAATACAGTAATACAGTCCAAGGTCATGCTAACGAACTGGAGAGGCTGTCTGGCTCTATGAAACATGAGGCCTCTATAAAATCATCAGTATATCCCCATGACATGCCCTTGATCGATCACAAGCACCAGAGCAGATGGTAATAAAGGAAAATCATGTAGTGTATCTCATTTACATATCATGCATAGTCTCATATAGTGACTCAGTCATGGTGGGCAGAAGAGAGACATCATGTGTACTGTCTGTCTGTCTGACTAGCCTTATTCTCTGTCTGTCTGTCTGTCTGTCTGTCTGTCTGTCTGTCTGACTAGCCTTATTCTGCCTCTGTCTGTCTGTCTGTCTGACTAGCCTTATTCTGCCTCTGTCTGTCTGTCTGTCTGTCTGTCTGTCTGACTAGACTTATTCTGCCTCTGTCTGTCTGTCTGTCTGTCTGTCTGTCTGTCTGCCCTTATTCTGCCTATGTCTGTCTGGCTAGCCTTATTCTGCCTCTGTCTGTCTGCCTGTCTGCCTGTCTGTCTGCTGTCTGCCTGTCTGCCTGTCTGTCTGCCTGTCTGCCGTGCCTGCCTGCCTGCCTGCCTGCCTGTCTGTCTGTCAATGCCTCTGGTTTCTTTTTCTGTCTATCTGTCCCTGTCTCTATTTCTGTTGCATTCCAAAAGAATTCAGCTCAGTATTGGCGCATCCTGTGCGTGCGGGGGTGAATAGTTGTATGGTGGAGTGAGGCAGAGGGGGTTTCTGATTTGGGGGATTATTGTCAGCACAATTGAATAACAGAAGGTGAGCACATGGCTGAGACCGAATGTTTGGCAGTCAAAATGGCACCCTATTCCCTACATAGGGCACTACATTTGACCACTACTTATGCACTAAATAAGGAATAGGGTGCCATTTCAGACGCAGCCCAGGTGAATAATGCATGAGCTGGACGTTGCAATGTGTGTGTTGATGGAGGACCTTTGTCGGAGGGAGCAGAGGGAAGGACTGTAATCTTTTCATCTGCACCAGTCAGACATGCTGCCGTCATTACCTCAGCAGGTTGCCCCCAGCCTGCCATTAGAATAGCCACGGTTATTATCATTAATGCAAGCTAGAGAGCTGGCTGCTCACTGTCTGCCAAGCACCCTGCACAGAGAGAAGACGCCCTCACTACTCTGCTCTCTTCTCCTCTCCACGGCTGTGTTAGGCTAATCCTCCTTCTCAGCCTGGATCTGATTAAGGAGAGAGGGAGAGGGAGAGGGAGAGGGAGAGGAGAGAGAGAGTGAGAGTGAGAGTGAGAGTGAGAGAGAGAGGGAGAGAGAGAGAGAGAGGAGAGAGAGAGAGAGAGGGAGAGGGAGAGGGAGAGAGAGAGGGAGAGGGAGAGGGAGAGGGAGAGGGAGAGGGAGAGGGAGAGAGAGAGAGAGAGAGAGAGAGAGAGAAAGTATCCCACCCACGTCCACGACAGAGAGCAGGACCCAGTGAGATGAGAGCTACTTCAAGGCACTGTTAAACGTTGCTTTAAAGAAGGACATATCTCACAACAATCATTTACCCTTACATCTATAATGCAATAGCCATCTCTTTCTCTCTCCATGTTATTCCCGTGACTGGAGGTCTATGACTGTCCTTGTGCATTGCTAGTCTGTCCCTAGCAGAGGAAAACATAATAGAGGGACTATCAGGATAGCATAACATGAGAAATGGCAGACTGGCCACTACCAAGCCAAGGGAGCCCTGAGGAGATTCCTGTGTTCTGTGTGTTTCCCCTGGCCTGTGAGCCTGTGAGGGCAGGAGAGGAAGCCTGCCTGCCTAGCCTTGGTGATTATCAGAGCATCAGACATGCACGATCACCCTCTCCCTCCCTGTACAGGCCTCCCCTCTGCCTCAGCCCCGGCTCCAACCCCAGCCCCGGCTCCAACCCCAGCCTCGGCTCCAACCCCAGCCTGCAGCCTCCAGGCAAGGAGTCCCGTGAGGACAGGGGTGACACACCAGGCGACAGATGACAGCCTCAGAACTATATAAATCAATTAGAGCCGGAGGAGAGGGGAGACTCCCAGAAAACAGAGTGACGGTCCGCAAATCCCACACACAGGCCTAATGATGTGGCAACAGACAGCCAGTGTGGACCAGGAAGAGGGCTGTAGCCGCATCCGTAAAGAGACAGGAGGAGAGAGAGAGGAGAGAGAGGGATGCTGGGAGAGGAGGGAGAGGGCAGATAGAGGGAGTGTCAGAGGGATAGAAGAAAAGAACGAGACATCTCCACAGATACATCTGCGATCTGAAAAGACCTATGAGATTAGCTGCTTCCGTTGTGACTCAGTTAATTGACTTGAGTGATTTGGACAGAGTTCTAACTAACAGAATGTTGTGGATATGTGAGAGTCAGTGAGTGTGTCTAATTGAGATCTAGCTGGGGTGGGTAGGCCCCCACAGACGGCAGTGTCTGCTCTCTCTACTCTCTACTCGCTACCCTCTACCTCCCTGCCTGCAGTACATACTGTATGCTCCAGTCCCCAGGGACAGACCAGAGAGAGCCTCTCTCCCTCTCTCACACACATTCTGGATTCAGGAAGATAAAAACTGAAACTTCACTCAGAAAGAGGTGCTTTACCAAAATACATCAACATCACAACTATCAATCATTCACACACAGTGAAAGGAAAACTTACTGAGTTGATGCAGGCTAGTTCTTTGTTGAGAAGCCAGGGAAGTGACAATTTCCCCTCTCCTCTGTAGCAGGACTGGATGCGTTCCTTGATCTTCTCCTTGATGCGGCGCAGGGTGAACAGGCACAGGGCTGACTCCTTGGGGGGCTTGGCCCGGTTCTTCTGGCCCTGGGCGAACACTGTGAACAGCACCTCCTCCTGCTCTGAGATGCCTAGCGAGCGCGCCAGCTTGGTCCCGGGACGGCTGAGGTAGGCATCCTGCACCATGCGGTACTCCACCCCGTCCTTGGTGCAGCCGATGGGGAACTCCACGTAGGAGTAGAACTTGGGGTCGTCCACGCAGAGACGGACGATCTTAGAGGTGAAGAACTGCTCCCCGCTGGCGTCGGGCGAGGTGAGCTGGGTATCCAGTTGCAGGGTCAGGTAGTAGACAAACTGCTCGCTGCTGAAGCCGTAGATGTAGTAGATGTCGAAGGCAGGGAACTTGGAAAGCGTGTCTGATGGGATCTTGAGCTGCGAGGAGACAAACTCGTCCTGGTAGACGAAGCTGAACATGTCGGCATTCTCCTCGTTGGCCATCAGCTTGCGGCTGGAGAGCGTGGGGAAGTACTCTGACTTGCCGTCGATGGGCGTGCCCACAAACAGCTTGCCGGCCTCTCCTCCGCCCCCGGTCGCGTCTCCACCGATGACCACCCCAGACATGGTGCCAGCCTCGGCCACGCTGGACAGGTAGTGCTCCTTACGGTGGTGGGGCTCGCCCAGCTTGAACAGGTCGTCCAGCCTGAGGAACTGGCAGATTCCCTGGGAGGTGCTGCCGCAGGCGATCAGGCGGTTCTGACCGTAGTCCAGCAGCAGTAGCTTGTTGACGTTGCTGGTCTGGGCCAGCTCGTGGGGGCAGGACTGGACGCCAGGAGGGGGATAACACTTCTCATTGTCCACCACAGGGCCTGTAACATGGCTGCGCAGCTTGGTCAGGTTGCTGGACAGCTTGAAGATCCAGTTGACAGCTCCCAGGTACACCTCACCTGTCTTGTTGTGGACCACCAGGTGTGTGAGCCCCCCCTCTGGAGGGGAGAAGGACCTGAGGTCGCTGGGGGTGGTGGCTAACACCCCCGACAGCAGGAGGAGGAAGGGTAGGAGAGGGCCTCCAGGGGGTGGGGTGGAGTGGGAGGTCATGTTGGGCTCTGCTTGGTGAGGAGAGGTTCCTGGGTGTGTGTGTGTGTGTTCCTCTTCCTCTACTGAAGCTGTGGCTGTCCTACACCAGGCTGAAGGAAGGAAAGAAGGAAATAAAGGAGGGGATGGTGGTGTAGCACTGGCCTGGCGTCCTCTGGTCTCTGTGTCTCTGCTCTGTCGTCTATAACATCATCCACAGCACCTCGGCCGCCGGCCCTGTGAAGGGAAGGAAAACACACATTAGGAGATAGGATCAGGGAACCCTCCCTCCCTATTGACTGAACAGGGTTTTAAAAGCTCTGCCAGCCACACAGAGCGGTGAGGGCAAAAACAAGTCATAATATATAAACATTCATAAATTACAATAGGGCCTTAGGGGGAATCCTATATAACATTTGATGAGCATGTCAGCCTGCCAGACAGAGTCTGACTAACTCAACATAGAGCATTAGGCTGCCAGACCATGGTGCGTCCTCATATACAGCTGTGGAAAAAATTAAGAGACCACTGCAAAATTATCAGTTTCTCTGGTTTTACTATTTATAGGTATGTGTTTGGGTAAAAATAACATTTTTGTTTTATTCTATAAACTACTGACAACATTTCTCCCAAATTCCCCCAAAAAATATTGTCATTTAGAGCATTTATTTGCAGAAAATGCCAACTGGTCAAAATAACAAAAAAAGATGCAGTGTTGTCAGACCTCTAATAATGCAAAGAAAATAAGTTCATGTTCATTTTTAAACAACACAATACTAATGTTTTAACTTACGAAGAGTTCAGAAATCAATATTTGGTGGAATAACCCTGATTTTCAATCACAGCTTTCATGCATCTTGGCATGCCCTCCACCAGTCTTTCACATTGATGTTGGGTGACTTTATGCCACTCCTGGCGCAAAAATTCAAGCAGCTCGGCTTTGTTTGATGGCTTGTGACCATCCATCTTCCTCTTGATCACATTCCAGAAGTTTTCAATGGGGTTCAGGTCTAGAGATTGGGCTGGCCATGACAGGGTCTTGATCTGGTGGTCCTCCATCCACACCTTGATTGACCTGGCTGTGTGGCATGGCGCATTGTTCAGCTGGAAAAACCAATCCTCAGAATTGGGGAACAATGTCAGAGCAAAAGGAAGCAATTTTTCTTCCAGGACAACCTTGTACGTGGCTTGATTCATGCGTCCTTCACAAAGACAAATCTGCCCGATTCCAGCCTTGCTGAAGCACCCCCAGATCATCACCGATCGTCCACCAAATTTCACAGTGAGTGCGAGACACTGTGGCTTGTATGACTCTCCAGGTCTCCGTCTAACCATTAGACGACCAGGTGTTGGGCAAAGCTGAAAATTGGTCTCATCAGAGAAGATTACCTTACTCCAGTCCTCTACGGTCCAATCCTTATGGTCTTTTGCAAACCTCAGCCTGGCTCTTCTTTGCTTCTCATTGATGAAGGGCTTTTTTCTAGCTTTGCACGACTTCAGCCCTGCCCCTTCGAACCGTCCTCGCCGTGCACTTCACCCCAGCTGCCGTTTGCCATTATTTTTGTAGGTCACTTGATGTCATCCTACGGTTGTTGAGTGACATTCGAATGAGTTGGCGGTCATCCCGGTCAGTAGAGAGTCGTTTTCACCCTCTGCCGGTCTGTAGCTTTGTTGTCCCCAATGTCTGCTGCTTGACCTTGTTCTTATGAACCGCCGTCTTTGACATTTTGAGGATGGAAGCAACCTGACGCTCACTGTATCCCTCTGCCAGTAAAGCCAGAATTGAACCCTTCTTTTCCTCACTCAAAACTTTCCTTTTCAACTCTTTTGGCATGGTCAATAGTTATTTTTTGATTAATATTACTTTTGAGGTACTATTAGCACTGTTTTTGCCATCCAGCTGGTCCTATTGCAAGAAGATAGTGATGACCACAGCAGTGGTTTTGATACTTTTCCTCATTAAATAAGATTTGGTTCAGGTGATCACCTAATCAGTACCTAATTCAGTAGAATGAGGTGTGCCTGTGTTGGAATTCAACAGATACTGGAATGGAATGGCTGTCATACATGTAGAGATGCTGATTTTAGAAACATTTGCAGTGGTCTCTTTATTTTTTCCACAGCTGTATATTTTACACACATTGCCTGCATCATCACCGTCACCTGCAGCACTGCGGAGGGGCAGACACAGCCGTTGCAAGATGCAGCTAGAAGCACATCCACTACTGTGTATTGGGATAGGAAAGTTCACCCTTTCACCATACAGAATGACTTACAGTAGGTCAATGTTTATTGACTTTATACTCAAACAATTCCTAATATTGTCAATATGGCCTAGACTATAGAGAGGGCAGACTTTGTAAGAATACAGGTTTACATTTTCTATTGTAATAGATGAAGCTGAGACTATAAAAGGACCAGAATGAGAAATAAAAGATTACAGACCAAAACAGAGGTTGCTCTCTCGCTTTCTCTCTCACACACACACACACACACACACACACAGACAGACAGACAGAAAGTCAATGACTGCTTTCATCTCCCAGTCCCAGTCAGCCATCATGACCTGCTATATGAACCCACTGCTCTCCAGCCCATCAAGACAATGGACTCATTGTGGCATGGCTGCCGTTGGTGTCTGAGGCACAAAACCTACCATCGTCTCAACTCAATCATTCACCACACACTGCCCCATTTACTGATGTAAATTAGAGCAATGAAATGCTTCAGATTACATATTCTCTCTCACACACACAAGCATGAATGCGTACACATTATAATCACAGATCTGTGATTAGACACCCACTTTTAAAATGGTGACATTTCAAGTGCACTAGTCTGAGATATTTCTCTGGAGATATCTAAATGATAGTATAGATCACAGGTCGATCTATGAGGTTCACAACTATGACAAGATTCTATCACTTTAACTAAAAATAAACATTGTCCCTGAACCAATATATGACGGTGCTTTGACTGAACTGGGACGAAAAAGCAGCTGTTTTATGTCTTGAGAAGACAACCGCTTGCTTGAATATGAATGAGATACTTTAAATATGTTTTAAGAGAAAAGAGTGACAGAGATACATTTTTTACATTTTAGTCATTTAGCAGACGCTCTTATCCAGAGCGACTTACAGTTAGTGAGTGCATACATTTTTCATACTGGCCCCCCGTGGGAAACGAACTCACAACCCTGGCGTTGCAAGCGCCATGCTCTACCAACTGAGCTACACGGGGCCTAGAAGAAAGGATTAGAGAAGAGAAAGAAGTTGAGTGGAAGAGAGATGGATAAGGAGAAATCAGGATAGGGACTGAGTGGTCGTTACTCTTTATGGCAAAACAATGCCTTTTCCATCCCCGAGAGATGGAGGATGTTGATGATGGCTGCTATTAGCCAGTCAGTCAGTAATGTACCTGAACTCACAGGCTGTGCATGGCGGAGGAAATGCGAGGCAGGAGAAATGAATCAATGGGTTTGGCTGCAGAGAGCAGAGCAGAGCAGAGGGAGGCTGAGCCAGGTTGTGCTGTAGACGGACGGACAGACAGCTGGGCTGGGCTCTACCTGCCTCCTCAGATAACGGCCCCTGAGCCACAGCGCCAACACTGATTTATTGCTTGTGGCATATCAATTACAGCACCGGCCACAAAACTGGGGCCTCATACTTAAGCAAATGTATACACACTGCATCTTTAACATGGAGGTCACATCGGAGTCTATATGAGGGAGGCAAGCCACAGCCAACACACCACATAGGAGAGGAAAGACTCCATCCTTTGCTGTCTATCGATGTTTGGCAGATACGCAAAGAAACACTTTTATGTATTCACACACATACAATGTATGCACTCCCAAGCATACAGTATAAACATTTAGGCTGCATACCTGTATGTTACTACTGTGAAACACAGACTCATACTGTCTATTGCCCTAACAGGATGTATTAACGTTAGAGGCACGTGGAAGTATAGGATAAAGTGTGCACTCAAGTCAACATCCTGACCCTCTCACATACATTCCAAAAGGAGGTCCTATGGCAGATCAGAACGGATTACTTCAGAAACTTCAACAAGATGGGACTTCTATTTAGAATTCATCTTAAAGACCTACAGACAGGGAACTAATAGTTCAAATCATATTCACCTCACACTCCTCTAGTGGCACTTCACAAGCCTCTCAACCCAGCCCAGCAAACCCCATCATAACAGAAGTGTGTTTCTGATGAGAAGGCAAAATCACTGTATGAGCAGCAACACAAGTTAATCTGGCATAAAGGTCCCAAAGTAACGAGTGCCTCCGTCAGGGCAGGGATAAGGAGGGAGGGAGGGAATAAATGGTGTCTTCACTGGGAAATAAAGAGCTGACAAAGACAGCAAAAAAAAAATACAACTGCCAAATCTGCAATTTGAGAGATTAAAACAAGTTTTAATGTCATGTGCACAAGTACAGTGAAATTCCTTTCTTGCTAGCGCTAAACCTAACAATGCAGTAACCATTATCAATGTAGCGCTAAAAATAACATAAGATACAACAAAAACACACAAGAAATAAAAACAAGAAGAACAAGAGAAAGTAAGTAAGCTATATGCAGGGGCAGTTCCCATACTATACTATACAATGTGCAGGTATACTGGAGTGATAGAAGTTGTCCCTTTCCCAACAGTTTGCAAATGAGTGTTGAAAAACAGGGTTAGGAAGCAGACAGTGTGGCGTTATTTTATTGGGTTCATGTTCAGATTGTGATTATTGAAAGGAGATTTAATGGGAGAATCTGCGACCAAACTAATCACATGTGAAAAGCAAGGGTTAAGTGAGGGACATATGTATATTTATCTTGTGTATGTTTTGATAAGATTCATAGAGTGTCTTGTTGTGGTGAAACAGATTGATATATCTGGCTGGGACTCCTTGGCTGTGTTCTGACTGACTGCTGACAGAGGCCATAAGGACATGGGGCCATACGGCTGTAATAGTAAGGCTGTGAGGCTGGCTGTGAGGCTGGCTGTGTGGCTGGCTGTGTGGCTGGCTGTGTGGCTGTGCACTGCTGGCTGCTGCTGGCATTTCCTGCAAGGCCCTGAGTGAGAACACTTTGCTCTTTTAACACTGTACTGCATTCCATGCCTGACACAGTGACCTCACAGACAGCTGCCTCCACACACACACAAACACACACACCTACCCGCTGCTCGCCAGACGCCAGGCCTCCACATCATTCACACAGAAACACACTTGTGTTTTACAGGGACAAACAGGATTAGTGCAGACAAGAGGTTCTGCACCGTCACGGATACGACTCAATGGCAGTTCAGTTCAGTTGGCCACTGGAGCAGCCAGCCAGCTAGGCCTCTCAATCCTGCACACGTGTGACACACACTCACACACACCAACAGCTTCATGGGGTAACAGGTGCTGACACAGACACACAGTCATTCACAGTGATAAAGGCTGGGAGTTCAGACAGAATCAGGGAGTCATAATCCTTAGAGTAAGTATGTACAGCATGTTGATATTGTGAAATCCTCCTGTGTTGAGAGATTTAAAGGATCAAATATATCCTGAACCAGACTGGACTCATGTCCTCACGTCCACTACCAGTACAGATCAAACACAGTACACTACAGACCAAACACAGTACACTACAGACCAAACACAGTGCACTACAGACCAAACACAGTGCACTACAGACCAAACACAGTACACTACAGACCAAACACAGTACTCTACAAACCAAACACAGTGCACTACAGACCAAACACAGTGCACTACAGACCAAACACAGTACACTACAGACCAAACACAGTACACTACAGACCAAACACATTACACTACAGACCAAACACAGTACACTACAGACCAAACACAGTGCACTACAGACCAAACACAGTGCACTACAGACCAAACACAGTGCACTACAAACCAAACACAGTACACTACAGACCAAACACATTACACTACAGACCAAACACAGTACACTACAGACCAAACACAGTGCACTACAGACCAAACACAGTGCACTACAGACCAAACACAGTGCACTACAAACCAAACACAGTACACTACAGACCAAACACATTACACTACAGACCAAACACAGTACACTACAGACCAAACACAGTGCACTACAGACCAAACACAGTACACTACAAACCAAACACAGTGCACTACAGACCAAACACAGTACACTACAGACCAAACACAAACACACCGATGACCTCTTACTCCAGTTCTCCAAGTCTCGATCTCCAATCAAGTAAGTGCTGCAGCTAACTACCTGAGAGTGCTATGGATCTGACGTAGCCTAGCCCATCTGGAGCTGACGTTTACTAGCCTTTATTCCTGTGGCCACTGTGCTGTGAGAAAGCGCTCCTAAAAACACAGCAAACTGAGTGTCTCTGTGAAGATGGCAGTGTCATAATAAACTCTAAGGCACTCCAATGAGAAAGCTATAAAAGGAGACTGCCTAGCCTGGGTATTTGGTCTGGCTTCTTAAAAGCCCCGGTCGCCTGACCTCCCAGGGAAGGTAGAGTCCAGAGCTATCACACTGCAGGAGGAACAGCAGCACTGCAAAACCAACTAGCTGGCCACTGAGAATGGGATAGATCGATCATTCTAGAAACCAACAGTTTCTTGCATAGTATGCACCCACATGCACTCAAAAACGACATTCAAACACTGCCCATACCATACACCATACCATGCATTTATGTAGTTCCCAAACATGTGTTGTCATTGGTATGTTACCTAATAACAATGTGATATGAGTGTGGTAGAGCCTGGGAGATATAGCAATAAAGCCGCCACCCTCCTGCGGAATAGACAGTGTCAACACCCTCTCTCTTTGGGTAGTCTAATATATTTCTGACAATGACCTCATTTTATAGCAAGAGTTAAAGCTCCACAGCACGCATAAAAACGGTTTCAATTGCACTGACTGAAGTCCAAACGAAGACAAATACCCTTATGCTTCCCTGAAGGCTGGGCATCACATCCAGTTTCAATCTGTGGATGGCAGAAGTCAGGCAGCGCTCGCTCTCGCTCTTTTCCTCCCTCTCTCTCTCTCCCTCTCTCCCTCTCCCTCTCCCTCTCTTCCTCGCTCAGTCTCTCTCCCTCCCTCTACCTCTCTCTCTGTCTGGTGAGAGGGAAGCGATCCCTGATACAAGCTGAGAGCCGCCTCTTGACCGAGCAGTACAAGCCTAACAGGACCAACTCATTTTCTTAAATACCACAATTACCACACTACAGTTTGGAGCCAGCTTCGATTATCTACGCCAAATTCCATGATAAAATACAACATTTCTGGGCTTTTTGAAGCACTTAAAAACACTTAAGTGATTGTAGCTCCAGGGTTCTCTTTAACATACAGTCAGAGGGATTTCAAATCCCAGAACAAGGCCTGTGAGGGAGAGAAGCTAGGTTTGTCAGCACACATTCCCAGTAGTGGATCACATCCTCAGGCACTGTGCATTCTCCACTCACTGGCCTATTTACTTAAGCACGTGTGTGTGTGAGTGTGTCTCTGTGTGTGTCTCTCTCTGTGTGTGTGTGTGTGTGTGTGTGTGTGTGTGTGTGTGTGTGTGTGTGTGTGTGTGTGTGTGTTGGTTCTTCTATCCTTGTAGGGACCTAAAATCCCCAAAAGTCCCCACAAGGATTGTAAAGCAAGGACAATTCTCCCTCATGGGGACAACTGCCATGTCCCCATGAGGGCAAAAGCTATTTTAAGCTTAGGGGTTAGGTTTAGAGTTACAATTAGGGTTAGGGTAAGGGGTTAAGGTTTGGGTTAGGGTTAAGGTTAGGGTTAGAATTAGGTTTAGGGTTTGGGAAAATAGGATTTTGCATGGAAATACATTTTAGGTCTCCACGAGGATAGAAGAACAAAACGTGTGTGCATGTGCACATGTTTATACAGTTGTTCTTGACATGTTTATGAAAGTGTAAGTGTTTGTAGGCATTGGTTTAGGGATGTATGGGATGTACAGTGCCTTCAGAAAGTTTTCATACCCCTTGACTTAATCCACATTTTGTTGTGTTACAGCCTGAATTCAAAATTGATTAAATATATTTTTATTCTCACCCATCTACACACAATATAACATAATGACAAAGTGAAAACATGTTTTAGAAATGTTTGCAAATGTATTGAAAATCAAATACAGAAATATCTAATTTACATAAGTATTCACACTCCTGAGTTAGAATCACCTTTGGCATTTTAAAGTCGGTTCGGTTTCCGTTTGATTATCACAAAATAATCCCCAAGTTTTTAACTGCGTTAGCACACTCTGCCAACCCTGATGTTCTAGCAGTGTCTGAATCTTGGCTTAGGAAGGCCACCAAAAATTCAGAAATGTCCATTCCGAACTACAACATTTTCCGTCTAGATAGAACTGCCAAAGGGGGCGGAGTTGCAATCTACTGTAGAGATAGCCTGCAGAGCTCTATCATACTATCCAGGTCTGAGCCCAAACAGTTTGAGATTCTACTTCTAAAAATCCACCTTTCCAGAAATAAGTCTCTCACTGTTGCTGCTTGCTACAGACCCCCCTCAGCCCCCAGTTGTGCCCTGGACACCATATGTGAATTGCTTGCCCCCCATCTATCCTCAGAGTTCATACTGCTTGGTGACCTAAACTGGGATATACTTAACACCCGGCCGTCCTACAATCTAAACTAGATGCCCTCAATCTCACACAAATTATCAAGGAACCTACCAGGTACAACCCTAAATCCGTAAACATGGGCACCCTCATTGATATCATCCTGACTAATTTACCCTCTAAATACACCTCCGCTGTCTTCAACCAGGATCTCAGCGATCACTGCCTCATTGCCTGCATCCGTAATGGGTCCGCGGTCAAACAACCACCCCTCATCACTGTCAAACGCTCCCTAAAACACTTCAGCGAGCAGGCCTTTCTAATAGACCTGGCCCGGGTATCCTGGATGGATATTGACCTCATTCCGTCAGTAGAGGATGCCTGGACGTTCTTCAAAAGTGCTTTCCTCTCAATCTTAAATAAGCATGCCCCATTCAAAAAATTCAGAACTAAGAACAGATATAGCCCCTGGTTCACCCCAGACTTGACTGTCCTTGACCAGCACAAAAACATCCTGTGGCGTACTGCATTAGCATCGAACAGCCCCCGCGATATGCAACTTTTCAGGGAGGTCAGGAACCAATATACACAATCAGTTAGGAAAGCAAAGGCTAGCTTTTTCAAACAGAAATTTGCATCCTGTAGCACTAACTCCAAAAGGTTTTGGGACACTGTCAAGTCCATGGAGAATAAGAGCACCTTCTCCCAGCTACCCACTGCACTGAGGCTAGGAAACACTGTCACCACCGATAAATCTACGATAATCGAGAATTTCAATAAGCATTTTGCTACGGCTGGCCATGCTTTCCACCTGGCTACCCCTACCCCAGCCACCAGCTCTGCACCCTCCGCTGTTTCCAAGCTGGTCATGGGTGCACCTCAGCCATGCTCAAGGTCCTAAACAATATAATAACTACGATCGATAAAAGACAGTACTGGCCTCCCGATTGGCGCAGTGGTCTAAGGCACTGCATCGCAGTGCTCTGTTGTAGCCGGCCGCGACCGGGAGACCCATGGGCGGCGCACAATTGGCCCAGCGTCGTCCAGGGTAGGGGAGGGAATGGCCGGCAGGGATGTAGCTCAGTTGGTGGAGCATGGCGTTTGCAACACCAGGGTTGTGGGTTCGATTCCCACGGGGGGCCAGTATAAAAAATTTAAAAAATTAAAAAGCATTGTAATAATAATAAATATATATAAAAATAAAAAAAAGATAAATAATGTATGCACTCACTAACTGTAAGTCACTCTGGATAAGAGCGTCTACTAAATGACTAAAAATGTAAATGTAAAAATGTGCAGCCGTCTTCATCGACCTGGCAGACTAAATAGCCTTGGTTTCTCAAATGACTGCCTCGCCTGGTTCACCAACTACTTCTCAGATAGAGTTCAATGTGTCAAATCGGAGGGCCTGTTGTCTGGACCTCTGGCAGTCTCTATGGGGGTGCCACAGGGTTCAGTTCTCGGGCCGACTCTATTCTCTGTGTATATCAATGATGTCGCTCTTGCTGCTGGTGACTCTCAGATCCACCTCTACGCAGAGGACACCATTTTGCATACATCTAGCCCTTCATTGGACACTGTGTTAACAAACCTGCAAACGAGCTTCAATGCCATACAACACTCCTTCCGTGGCCTCCAACTGCTCTTAAACGCTAGTAAAAATAAATGCGTGCTCTTCCATCGAACGCTGCTTGCACCCGCCCGACTAGAATCACTACTCTCGGCGGGTCTGACTTAGAATATGTGGACAACTACAAATAACTAGGTGTCTGGTTAGACCGTAAACTCTCCTTCCAGGCTCACATTAAGCTCACATCTCCAATCCAAAGTTAAATCTAGAATCGGCTTCCTATTTCGCAACAAAGCCTCCTTCACTCATGCTGCTAAACATGCCCTCGTAAAACTGACTATCCTACAGATCCTGGACTTCGGCGATGTCATTTACAAAATAGCTTCCAACACTCTACTCAGCAAATTGGATGTAGTCTATCACAGTGCCATCCGTTTTGTCACCAAAGCCCCATATACTACCCACCACTGTGACCTGTACGCTCTCGTTGGCTGGCCCTCACTACATATTCGTCGCCAAACCCACTGGCTCCAGGTCATCTATAAATCACTTCTAGGCAAATCCCTGCCTTATCTTAGATCATTGGTCACCATAGCAACACCCACCCGTAGTCTGCGCTCCAGCAGGTATATCTCACTGGTCATCCCCAAAGCCAACACCTCCTTTGGCCGCCATTCCTTCCAGTTCTCTGCTGTAAATGACTGGAACGAACTGCAAAAATCTCTGAAGCTGTAGACACTTATCTCCCTCACTAACTTTAAGCATCAGTTGTCAGAGCAGCTTACCGATCACTGCACCTGTACACAGCCATTCTGAAATTAGCCCACCCAACTACATCATCCCCATATTGTTATTTACATTGTTATTTATTTTGCTAATTTGCACCCCATATCTCTATTTGCACATCATCTTCTGCACATCCATCACTCCAGTGTTAATACTAAATTGTAATTATTTTGCGCTATGGCCTATTTATTGCCTTACCTCCATAACATACTACATTTGCACACACTGTATATAGATTTTCTATTGTGTTATTGACTGTACGTTTTGTTTACCCCATATGTAACTCTGTGTTGTTGTTGTTTTTATCGCACCGCTTTGCTTTATCTTGGCCAGGTTGCAGTTGTAAATGAACTTACCTGGTTAAATAAAGGTAAAAATAAAAAATAAAATTAATAAACGGAATGTAGCTAAGCACAGGCAAAATCCTAGTGGAAAACCTGGTTCAGTCTGCTTTCCAACAGAAACTGGGAGATGGAAAACTTCATTGGGTCTTTGTGGTTGAATCTGCATTTGAAATGCACTGCTTGACTGAGGGACATTACATATAATTGTATGTGTGGTGTACAGAGGTGAGGTATTTAAAAATCATGTTAAACACTATTATTGCACACAGAGTGAGTCCATGCACCTTATTATGTGACTTGTTAAGCATTTTCTATTTATTTAGGCTAGCCATAACAAAGGGGATGAATACTTATTGACTCAAGACATTTCAGCTTTTCATTTATAATTAATTTGTAAAAAACAATAAAAACAATAGAAAAACAGAATTCCTCTTTGACACAATGGGATATTGTGTGTAGGCCAGTGACAAAAAAATCTAAATTTAATCAATTTAAGAAATACCTTATTTACATAAGTATTCAGACCCTTTGCTATGAGACTCAAAATTAAGCTAATCCTTTAGATGTTTCTACAACTTGATATGAGTCCACCTGTGGTAAATTAAATTGATTGGACATGATTTGGAAAGGCACACAACTGTCTATATAAGGTCCCACAGTTGACAGTGCATGTCAGATCAAAAACCAAGCCATGAGGTCGAAGGAATTGTCCGTAGAGCTCCGAGACAGGATTGTGTCGAGGCACAGATCTGGGGAAGGGTACCAAGAAATGTCTGCAGCATTGACGGTTCCCAAGAACACAGTGGCCTCCATCATTCTTAAATGGAAGAAGCTTGGAACCACCAAGACTCTTCCTAGAGCTGGCCGCCCGGCCAAACTGAGCAATCGGGGGAGAAGGGCCTTGGTCAGGGAGGTGAAACCAAGATTGAACTCTTTGGCCTGAATACCAAGCGTCACGTCTGGAGGAAACCTGCCACCCCTACGGTGAAGCATGGTGGTGGCATCATCATGCTGTGGGGATGTTTTTCAGCGGCAGGGACATCCTTGGTGAAAACCTGCTCCAGAGGGCTCAGGACCTCAGACTGGAGCGAAGGTTCACCTTCCAACAGGACAACAACCCTAAGCACACAGCCAAGACAACGCAGGAGTGGCTTCGGGACAAGTCACTGAATGTCCTTGAGTGGCCCAGCCAGAGCCCGGACTTGAACCCAATCTAACATCTCTGGAGAGACCTGAAAATAGCTGTGCAGTGACGCTCCTCATCCAACCTGACAGAGCTTGAGAGGATCTGCAGAGAAGAATGGGAGAAACTCCCTAAATACAGGTGTGCCATGCTTGTAGCGCCATACCCAAGAAGACTCTAGGCTGTAATCGCTGCTAAAGGTGCTTCAACAAAGTACTGAGTAAAGGTTCTGAATACTTATGTAAATGTGATATTTTTTAAATAAATTTTTTATAAATGTGCAAAAATGTCTACAAACTTGTTTTTGCTTCGTCATTATGGGGTATTGTGTGTAGATTGATGAAAATAATTTAATCCATTTTAGAATAAGGCTGTAACGTAACAAAATGTGGAAAAAGTCAAGGATCTGAATACTTTCCGAATGCACTGTATATATGTCATGACAGTGAGTGGGACACACACACACACACAGGGAGGGAGACAGTAGACCTGTCTGACAGGCTACAGGGAGGGAGAGTAGACCTGTCTGACAGGCTGCAGCAGCACAGATCAGTTACAACCAGTAGCCACCTTTATGACCCACCCTCGGAGAGGAGGAAACAAGGGAGGAGACCCGCTGTGGAGGAGGAGGTGAGGAGGAGAGGAGAAGGAGCAGGTTACCAGGCAAGCTTCCAACTGTAGATGTGTTCATGCAGAAGGTAGCCTCACTACCTCACCTCACTGAGCCAATGTTGTTGTTTTGTTTTTATTCTGCTATCAGCTACAACAGGGAGGGCATCGTTTCACTGTGAAAAAGCACAGCACCAGGTTCTCTGGAATGTTTCTGTGCCTCTTTTCCCTACCATAGATTATTATGTTGTTCCTATGCATCTTAAAGTCACACACATGATTCATACACACAACAGGATATTAGGAAGCAGCGATTCAGGTTCTAGCTCAAGAGCTCAGAGAGGAGTGTCATGCTTGATTAAATGCTGCCACTTGAGGTGAGCAGACACGTACACACAGGGACACACACAAGGATAGACACACACACACACACACACACACACACATACACATACACACACACACACACACATACACACACAGGCACAGGGACAGCAAGATGCACCTAATTCCATTGGAAGAAGGACATTCATTTTGAATGCAGGGTCAGAGTCTCAAGGCGAATAATCGCTTCTATAAATCATGTGTGTGCCTGTGTGTGTGTGTGTGTATATGTGTGTGTGTGTGTGTGTGTGTGTGCGCATGCGTGTGCGTCTGTGCGTATGTACGTGCATGTGTGTGTGTGTGCACGTCAGCGTTTGTGTGTATCAGTCTGTGTGAACACCTCCGTGTCATCCCCGGCGCTCCTGTGACCTTTTCAATTGCTGCCGCCTGAGTTTGTGATAACACAATTACACCAGGCTAATGAACAGAGCACCCAGATAAAGTACCCGCCACGCACACTTCCGCTTAGCGTTTCAATCTCTTTTAAAGGCTACATTTGCATCTTTAATTTAATATAAGTGTAATTCCTCATTAATGTGCAGATGGCTGGTGAGTAGAGGGAAAATACACTACATTACCAAAAGTATGTGGACACATCTCCTTCCAAAATCATGGGCATTAATATGGAGTTGATCCCCCCTTTGCTGCTATAACAGCCTCCACTCTTCTGGGAAGGCTTTCCACTAGATGGTGGAACATTGCTGCGAGGACTTGCTTCCATTCAGCCACAAGAGCATTAGTGAGGACGGGCACTGATGTTGGGCGACTAGGCCTGGCTTGCAGTCGGCATTCCAATTAATCCCAAAGTTGTTCGATGGGCTTGAAGTCAGGGCTCTGTGCAGGCCTGTCAAGTTCTTCCACACCGATCTCAACATACCATTTCTGTATGGACCTCGCTTTGTGCACGGGGGCATTGTCATGCTGAAACAGGAAAAGGCCTTCCCCAAACTGTTTCCACAAAGTTGGAAGCACAGAATCGTCTAGAATGTCATTGTATGATGCAGCGTTAAGATTTCCCTTCACTGGAACTAAGGGGCCTAGCCCGAACCATGAAAAACAGCCCCAAACCATTATTCCTCCTCCACCAAACTTTACAGTTGGCACTATGCATTGGGGCATAGTGGTAGCGTTCTCCTGGCATCCGCCAAACCCAGATTAGGCCGTCGGACTGCCAGATAGTGAAGCGTGATTCATCACTCCAGAGTACAATGGCGACGAGCTTTACGCTACTCCAGCCTATGCTTGGCATTGCACATGGTGATCTTAGGTTTGTGTGCGGATGCTCGGCCATGGAAACCCATTTCATTAAGCTCCCGATGAACATTTATTGTGCTGTCGTTGCTTCCAGAGGCAATTTAGAACTTGGTCGTGAGTGTTGCAACCGAGGACAGACGGTTTTTACAGGCTTCACGCTTCAGCACTCGGCGGTCCCATTCTGTGAGCTTGTGTGGCCTACCACTTTGCGGCTGAGCCGTTGTTGCTCCTAGACGTTTCCACTTCACAATAACAGCACTTACCACTTACCGCAGCTCTAACAGAGCAGACATTTTACGAACTGACTTGTTGGAAAGGTGGCATCCTATGACGGTGCCACGTTGAAAGCCACTGAGCATTTCAGTAAGGCCATTTTACTGCCAATGTCTGTCTATGGAGATTGCATGGCGGTGTGCTCGATTTTATACACCTGTCAGCAACGGGTGTGGCTGAAATAGCTGAATCCACTAATTTGAAGGGGTGTCCACATACTTTTGTATATATAATGTATTTAAATCTACACCCCCCTCCCTCATTCCCTCCTATCCTTGCCCTCACCTCCCTCCCTCCCTCCCTCCACTCCCCTCCCTGCCCTCCACTCCCCTCCCTGCCCTCCCCTCCCTCCATTCCTGCCTCCCATGCCCTCTGAGCTCTGGCTATGTGCCCTGGTATTAACCATGCTTGCTTTTCAAAGGACCTGTTAAGAGATTAAACTAATACAGACCAATGGCTGGGTGAAACTGAATGTCACCCGTAGAGGACCCATCCATTTAAAAAAGGAAAAGTCCATTCTACCCACAAAGTCCCTTCTCTGAAATGTGTACATTCTCCATCTAGGAGGAATGCGTTATTGTGACAGTGATCGACCATAGATGACCCAAGTGAAGATTCCAGACATTGAAGATTCCGCTGTGGAGGTTTGTAAGGGAATCTTTCAGGGCTGTGGAGGTTTGTAAGGGAATCCTTCAGCTCTGTGGAGGTTTGTAAGTGAATCCTTCAGGGCTGTGGAGGTTTCTAAGGGAATCTTTCAGGGCTGTGGAGGTTTGTAAGGGAATCTTTCAGGGCTGTGGAGGTTTGTAAGGGAATCTTTCAGGGCTGTGGAGGTTTGTAAGGGAATCTTTCAGGGGTGTGGAGGTTTGTAAGGGAATCTTTCAGGGGTGTGGAGGTTTGTAAGGGAATCCTTCAGGGCTGTGGAGGTTTGTAAGGGAATCCTTCAGGGCTGTGGAGGTTTGTAAAGGAATCCTTCAGGGCTGTGGAGGTTTGTAAGGGAATCCTTCAGGGCTGTGGAGGTTTCTAAGGGAATCTTTCAGGGCTGTGGAGGTTTGTAAGGGAATCTTTCAGGGCTGTGGAGGTTTGTAAGGGAATCTTTCAGGGCTGTGGAGGTTTGTAAGGGAATCTTTCAGGGCTGTGGAGGTTTGTAAGGGAATCTTTCAGGGCTGTGGAGGTTTGTAAAGGAATCCTTCAGGGCTGTGGAGGTTTGTAAGGGAATCCTTCATGGCTGTGGAGGTTTGTAAGGGAATCATTCAGGGCTGTGGAGGTTTGTAAAGGAATCCTTCAGGGCTGTGGAGGTTTGTAAAGGAATCCTTCAGGGCTGTGGAGGTTTGTAAAGGAATCCTTCAGGGCTGTGGAGGTTTGTAAGGGAATCCTTCATGGCTGTGGAGGTTTGTAAGGGAATCATTCAGGGCTGTGGAGGTTTGTAAAGGAATCCTTCAGGGCTGTGGAGGTTTGTAAAGGAATCCTTCAGGGCTGTGGAGGTTTGTAAGGGAATCCTTCATGGCTGTGGAGGTTTGTAAGGGAATCATTCAGGGCTGTGGAGGTTTGTAAAGGAATCCTTCAGGGCTGTGGAGGTTTGTAAGGGAATCCTTCAGGGCTGTGGAGGTTTGTAAGGGAATCCTTCAGGGCTGTGGAGGTTTGTAAAGGAATCCTTCAGGGCTGTGGAGGTTTGTAAGGGAATCCTTCAGGGCTGTGGAGGTTTGTAAGGGAATCCTTCAGGGCTGTGGAGGTTTGTAAGGGAATCCTTCAGGGCTCTCTGGTACAGGCTGCTCTAGCTGCTGTGGATGTGGTTCTGATTAGTGCAGCTAGGGCCTGAAAGCATTCCAGCCATGCAAGGCCCGAGCCGGGGGAATAGGGGATAGGGTTAGCGCGGTTCCCCGCCTTATAGTGCTTTATACCAGCAAATAAAAGAGGAACTGATGAAAGAACACGCCTGTTTCCTTCAGGGCCTTTACTGACCCCTGCGCCTCTACCATCCCTAGGGGAATAACACTATTGGAGTTAGACGGGGGGTTGATCTCTGTCATGTTGGTGGCCTCTAATATGTGGTAAAGGTTGGTAATTCAGGCAATTCATCCAATCAAGCAATTAAGTTAATTCAGTATACCTCTGAAGTATAAACAGCCATGGCCCACTGGGGAATATAAGCCTGGATATTATAGCCATCTGTCTGAGTCTATACCACACTAATGTATTCACACTAATTTAACATGTAGGATTCAGTTATACTACCACATTACTGGAGGAATTTAGTAGAATCTACTCTAGTGAATGATTACTTAGTGAGGGGGGAGGGGGTGCAGAAACAGAACAGATACCCAGAGTTTACCGTTCCACCAGCGTCCCCAGTCTCCACGACTCTCTGTCTGTGAGTTGTTGCACATCTGGAGCCAACTGGGACAGTATATCAACACCCCCACTAATCACTGAGCAAACATTCAGGAGACTCGCAACAAAAACTGGATTTTACGTAACCAACATAGCATTCCCCAAGTCTCTCTATTGCTGTGTTAGTTGTACACAACAGCATTCATTTTGGTTGTAACTGTTTATGAGAAAGCCCTTCTGACACGGCGGTGTATTGGTGGCCCTGACACAAACAGAGCCAGAGCCATTGTTCCTGGCCTGCTCTCTCTTCCTCTCGGCCCAGGGGATCCACTCATCACAGGAGTCTTTCAGCCACGCACGACTCAACAGGAAACAGGGAAGAATGGCTGCGGAGTCCATAAAACTAGCTAGGGTTAGGAGAGGATTGACCTTAAGAAAACACTCTAAGCCAAACACACATGGACACAGTCATGTAAACTATACAGGAGTCGTGCAAACAGTCCCCTATGTGCACACAAACACACCCCAGAACAGTTGTCGTACTAGCTACCATCCCACAGTAAAACATATCAGTCGTCCATGACTGGGACTGGGGTCCTTCAGCACTGCTGACATTCAGCCAGGCATCCTAAAGGACACCACACAAAGGGGGTCATGGGGGCGTGAGAGCAAGGCCTGTGAGAGGACTTGGCCTGCCCTGCTGTGGATCATACCCTGCATTGCTCTGCATAGCTGTGACTCCAAAGGATCTAAAATAGCTCTCTCTTATCAGGCCTGGGGTTAGCAGGCTGACACAGAGCTGTATATGTAACGACCAACACTAAATACCCAACTTGAGATGGGATCACACTGTCAAATTACACAGGGACCAAGGTCAGTGGGGCAAGGCCGGAACACACACTCACTCAGTCACTCAGTTACACACAACATCTGTCACGGGTGTAAAGCTGTGTTTCTCCTCACTCAGTCATACACAGACAGATAGACATACACAAACACACATAGATATCAACAGAAACACAGACACAGAGCGTAAAAAGAGCTCAAAAGATTGCAAAGAGAGAAGTTTACATTTATAGACAGAAATGTCTTAATCTCACTTTGTGGCTGTCTCAGTATCAACAAATTCACTTTCCTAAAAATCCCCTGGAGTGAGTGATGTGCTAAGCCCATGCTAAACTTAAAGCTAAATTATGCTCCAGTGAACATTGATCCCTGAACCACTGCAGCAGGCAGGAGGATTTCTAAGGCTAACAGCTGTTTGGGCTGAGGCTGGGGCTGAGGCTGAGGGGGGTAGTTAGTCCTGGCTAACAGTCATCCTCTCCTCCTCTCCTCATTGTCATGCTGCCATGGCATGGCTGTCACGCCCCAATGATACACTGGAGAAACACTGCAGTTAGTTCCTTCACAAATAAACAAGAGACTGATGGCAATGAGAACAAGTTACATCATTCTACAATGACCGCCCCAGTTTGAGGCTGGCTAGCGTCTCTCTCTTTCCTTTCCAAGCTGTGAAATGTGGAAAACATGTGCTAGGAGCACAGGGGCGCGCCAGCCAGCAATGCGCGGGTAAAGTCAAACACCCATGTTCAACAACAAAATAGCACCTTGTCTGTAATTGTCATCATTTTTAGTTTGCTGATGCCAGCTGTAGTCTGAAATGCTGTCTTTGAGATGGGCCAATGAAGCTTCATGTGGCCCTGAATGGATCTCTTTTCGCTCATTTACTTGTATTGTGTATTTAAAAAATTTTTTGCTTCCAGGGGGAAAACATCTGACAATCATCAGCACAGTTCCACTGTAATGTGATTGAGGTCTAATGTGGCAGTAGGTGACCAACTGAAATGCAGGTAAACAAACACACAATCACAAACAAACATCCTGAAACCAACTCCCATGCAGAGACAGCCAGAGGCACACAGCTGTTCTCATTCTCCCCTGAACTGTGATAGTTAGCAGGGAAACATGTGAAGAGAATCTCATCAGGAGGAAGGAATGTGAACCCTGACCCTGGCCCACGACCCACAGCAGGCCAGGGCCTTCATTGGGCTGCCAGTATAATCATTTCCAGAGCAGGCCATTCGGACCGGCAGAGAGAGGGGGAAGGGGAAGGGGGAGAAGGGGGCTTCAAAGCACGCTGGGTCTGCTAAAGGAATCACGCTGCTGATGTTCCACAGAACAGGCCATGTTTCTCAGCCCTGTCTCACTCCTCCTCCTCCCACTCCACCTCCACACGCCGCTGACTGGCTTCTCTCCACACCATGTCCAACCAGCACATGTTTCAGGAACACAGAACACTGCCTGGGCTAGTGCTACATCCCTGCATGTCATAGCAACACCAGCTAGCTACTAGACTAGAGCGCAGCGCTGCTCAGCGACACAGACAAACCAGTGGTGTTGAAGAAGCGTTATTCATCCGTGAAGGCCTGGTAAATTATAGGTCACCCAGCATGGTAACATTGAAAAATGCCACTCTTTATTCTGACTTTTCATTTATCTCTTTCAAATCCCCATAGAGGCGATGCACGTTTTCACACATTCCTCTGGCGATGCATGGTGGTACCATTTGGCTGTGTGTGTGTGGAGAGTAATCCTACACATAGAGATCTGGAAACGTATAGCCTTGGCCTGGACATCTGTCCATCTGATGCATGGGACAGGGAGCTCCTCTGCTCAGACATGGAGGTAAGGATTACAAACCCTATGACCGCCTCAGGCCTTGTGGCGTTAGTGAGCAAGGGGCTTTGGACTGCACCGTGATACATCAGGAGGAGCGGGACAAAATCATGAATAAATACATGAGTTAAACAAAGGGAGAAGGGAAGGATCCTTTTCCTGCATGTTGCGGTCTGTAGGATAACCCATCCCTCCCAGAGAGATCAATAGGCTAATTCAAATCCTTTAATGGGGTATTAATTAGGAGATTACTGAACGAACACCAGTCTGCACTTCACCACTTCACCCCTCTTTGGTCTGCACTGCAGATATCAATGGAGACCACTGTCTTAGGACAGGACCATATTTGGACCAGAACTCAACCACACCTCACACACTGCTGGTCCTATGTCAGTATAGACCTAGGTCAGAAGACATGACAATCTGGACCAGAACTCAACCACAGCTCACCTCACACACAGCTCGTCCAAAAGTCTGTGGAGAACGCTGTCAGAGGACATGACATATGGACCAGAACTCAACCACACCTCACACACAGTTGGTCCCATGTCATTAGAGCCTAAACAATGTATCTGACAGGGAAGGATAGAGACCTAGAGAAAGAGGCCCCAGAGCTGTGAGAGTGGTTAACAAGCTAACTCTCACCCCCTCACCCTGTTTCCCAGACCCATATCCCCTTCTGAAGGCAGCATCCATCGACACGTCTAGTGTTGTGATGACACCAGTTCAGCACTGAGGCAAACACCACAGGGAAGGAAGGACAATAGCCACAGACAGACAGAGGGAAGGCAAAATAAGGGGGTTGCTGCTGCTGCAGGAAAGTGTGAATCATTGTGGTGATAAATAAATAAACACAAGGCCGTTTCACCCACAGTCCTCCGACAAGGGGTGAACTAGGGACTCTTAGCCCAGCTGAGGGAGGCTAGAGTTGGGGGAACACCCCCCTCTACGCTCCCCTCTCCTCCCTCCAGAACCAAGGTCTGTCCTCCCTGTCCTGTCCCCACAGAGAGCTGATTTGTTGGGCTGGTGGTGTCCGTACGGCCGGGCCTCCCCAGAGCCAGGCTCCTCCTGTGATCCACACTCTCTATTAGTCTTACTTACAGACCTGGCCTGGCCTGCTGAATTATTCACAGCCCTCTGTACACAGAGCAGCAGCCTGGTAATAGACTTAATGCAGTATATCAGAGTGGAGAGAGAAAATGAAAATAAAAATATATATAAGTAATGGTAGTAAATTAGCAACACATAAGAATAATGCTGAGTTCTTGCAAATAATAAACTACTGACTTTACTTTAGTATCACAACAGGGAGAAATTCATCGCAGGCTGTACACACACAGTGTAGACACACACACACACACACACACAGTGTAGACACATATACACACACACACACAGTGTAGACACATATACACACGCACACACACAGTATACACACACAGTGTGGACACATATATACACACACACACACACACACACACACACACACACACACACACAGTGTAAACACACACACACAGTGTGTAGCAGCAAGTGTCTTAGTGTGGCGGTGTTCTCATTAGGAACCCCAACCTGCCTGGAGCAAAGATTCCTCAGCTAGTCTCAGCTGAGATCACAAAACAAACACTCTTCAAAATGCATTTGGAAAGAAAAAACAGCATTAGTCGGGAAATGTGTTGAGTGAATTCATCTCCATGCATTTCTACAGCCTCTTCTCACAGACTGCTACAACAGCACAAGCTAATGATAGGAGATAGCAGGCAGCAGATGGTAGTGTGTGTGTGTTGGCCTGGATCTACGGACTGATAAGGCTGAGAGATATGCTGATATTGAAACAGAGAAGGGTCCTGGAGTAGGGGCGGTGAGGGTCTTTTCAGGTGCAAAGCTCCCTCCCACTACGAGGTCCAAAACATCTGAGCTAAACCTGGTGGCATACTGGCCTTGATGCCTCGGTACCCAGACCAGACCAGTCTCTGAGCTCCTATACAGAGCCAACAGCAGGGTGGGTTAGGATACTAGTCCAGATAAGAACACTGAGTCCTGATAGGGCTAGGCTAGCACTATGTTATCAAACCACTCCAAGGTCATTGGAACAGCCTTTTTATTATTGGATGAGTGTAATAATAACTTCCACTTAGAGGTATGTGTGCTCATACACACACACACACACACACACACACACACACACACACACACACACAGTCACTTTTGCCTTTGACTAAGCACTCAACAGAATGAGCTGGGCAAGCCAGTGTCCTAATCAGGAGGAGTGTTATGCATGCTGACTAAGATGTTCCCAGGCTCCTGCCCACACTGTCACTGTCGTAGTCACCATCAGACTCGTTATCCCAGGAAAGCCCTTCCTCTCCTCCCCTCTCCTCTCCTCCCCTCACCTCTCCTCTTTGCTGCTAGCCAAGGAAAACCGTGGATCAGGATAGGAGATGTGTCTCAAAACTATGTGAGGAAAAAAACAGATTTGGCCATGGCCCAGGGCTATAATATGATATGAATTGTGAAGGATGATGGGAGATGTTGCCTGACGACTCACCCTGAATTTATTTCCGCTGCTCTATCGATCGCTACATACTGCACATTCAGTCTGAAACTGCCATCCTTTAAGTAATTTCGCACTAGGCACACACTGGTTGAATCAACGTTGTTTCCATGTAATATAAATGAAATTACATTGACCCAACGTGGAATAGACATTGAATTGACGTCTGTGACCAGTGGGTTGTGTGACTTCAAAATTCATAAGTGATTCGATGGTCTCTAACAAATCTAACCAATCAGAGTATCAAAGTTGATAACGTCATCATGTAGACCCAACCCATCGTTTTCTGGGAACAATCAGAACGGTCACAATGTGTTTGAGTTCTAGAAATCGTCGGGGAGGGAGGCAAATCTAGACTTGTGGAAAAGAAACGTCAGTTGGCTGGAGAGATGTGGATGGGTATCCAGACAAGGGACAATGGTGATGATCTGCCAGCGTGCTGTTGAAGGGATACTGAGTTGTTTCCTACTCCAATAACATGGAACGGACCCGTCCTCTTTGAGCCAGATGCACTGTATGGATAACAATCTAAACAGATTATTTATACAGTGGGGAAAAAAAGTATTTAGTCAGCCACCAATTGTGCAAGTTCTCCCACTTAAAAAGATGAGAGAGGCCTGTAATTTTCATCATAGGTACACGTCAACTATGACAGAGAAATTGAGAAAAGAAAATCCAGAAAATCACATTGTAGGATTTTTAATGAATTTATTTGCAAATTATGGTGGAAAATAAGTATTTGGTCACCTACAAACAAGCAAGATTTCTGGCTCTCACAGACCTGTAACTTCTTCTTTAAGAGGCTCCTCTGTCCTCCACTCGTTACCTGTATTAATGGCACCTGTTTGAACTTGTTATCAGTATAAAAGACACCTGTCCACAACCTCAAACAGTCACACTCCAAACTCCACTATGGCCAAGACCAAAGAGCTGTCAAAGGACACCATAAACAAAATTGTAGACCTGCACCAGGCTGGAATGACTGAATCTGCAATAGGTAAGCATCTTGGTTTGAAGAAATCAACTGTGGGAGCAATTATTAGGAAATGGAAGACATACAAGACCACTGATAATCTCCCTCGATCTGAGGCTCCACGCAAGATCTCACCCCCGTGGGGTCAAAATGATCACAAGAACGGTGAGCAAAATCCCAGAACCACACGGGGGACCTAGTGAATGACCTGCAGAGAGCTGGGACCAAAGTAACAAAGCCTACCATCAGTAACACACTACGCCGCCATGGACTCAAATCCTGCAGTGCTAGATGTGTCCCCCTGCTTAAGCCAGTACATGTCCAGGCCCGTCTGAAGTTTGCTAGAGTGCATCCAGAAGAGGATTGGGAGAATGTCATATGGTCAGATGAAACCAAAATATAACTTTTTGGTAAAAACTCAACTCGTCGTGTTTGGAGGACAAAGAATGCTGAGTTTCATCCAAAGAACACCATACCTACTGTGAAGCATGGGAGTGAAAACATCATACTTTGGGGCTGTTTTTCTGCAAAGGGACCAGGACGACTGATCCGTGTAAAGGAAAGAATGAATGGGGCCATGTATCGTGAGATTTTGAGTGAAAACCTCCTTCCATCAGCAAGGGCATTGAAGATGAAACGTGGCTGGGTCTTTCAGCATGACAATGATCCCAAACACACCGCCCGGGCAACGAAGGAGTGGCTTCGTAAGAAGCATTTCAAGGTCCTGGAGTCTCCAGATCTCAACCCCATAGAAAATCTTTGGAGGGAGTTGAAAGTCCGTGTTGCCCAGCGACAGCCCCAAAACATCACTGCTCTAGAGGAGATCTGCATGGAGGAATGGGCCAAAATACCAGCAACAGTGTGTGAAAACCTTGTGAAGACTTACAGAAAACGTTTGACCTGTGTCATTGCCAACAAAGGGTATATAACAAAGTATTGAGAAACTTTTGTTATTGACCAAATACTTATTTTCCACCATAATTTGCAAATAAATTCATTAAAAATCCTACAATGTGATTTTCTGGATATTTTTTCCTCATTTTGTCTGTCATAGTTGACGTCTACCTATGATGAAAATTACAGGCCTCTCTCATCTTTTTAAGTGGGAGAACTTGCACAATTGGTGGCTGACTAAATACTTTTTTTCCCCACTGTACATAAAGGAGCTTTTGAGGAATAAGTGCTAATAACATTGTGTTTATTCCTGACAAAACCTTGCAGGCCATCCACTAAATATTCAAATTGAATTTGAGAAAACAAACGGCACACTTGCTGTGGCAAAAATAAAACAGAATACTAATCACTGAGTTAGAGCCTGTTTTCGAAACAGAATACTGTGAGTTTGATCAGAACACATTGGATACTTTGGTCTCCTCCATTTTCTGTACCTGTCATTTTCCCCCTGAAAATTTTGAAAGAGAAACTATTTCAATCTCTGTCCCTTTGATCTAGGTGCCCTTTTACAGCAGAGCCAGCTTCAAAACATTTCAGACTTAAAAGCTCTACTATCACTGACAGACCAGCCTTGAAAGAGAGGATAGGGAAAAAAGGGGACAAAAATAACCAAAGAAAAGTTTGTTATTATTGAGATAAATTCTACATCTTAACAAAACATTTGAAATAGGCTAGGTGAAAATAACTATTTCAATGAATCAACAGTTAATTCACTAATTGATTAACAATGACATTAAGTGATTCCTCACGAAATGCAGACAAAAAATACCATGATATGGGGGATTGTCATGAAATGTAATCCATAGAATAGTCCTTTAGAGGAAGGATTGCTGACATATATTTGACAATTCTATCTAAATGCATAATTGAGAAATAATTCATCAAAGTTGGAATGTTTTTAAATTTTGGCCTTACCCAGGCCTCCTTTAAGACTCCATAATGTTTCATCTGTAGACGCTACAAAGCAAAAATTGGTGTCATATGAAGCTTTAACACTTGCTCTGTAATATGAGTAGTATTTAGATTTTCTATTAAAAAATATATATATATATATATATATATATATATATATATATATATATATATATATATATATATATATATATATATATATATATATAAACATGAATATTGAAAAAATAAAAATGTTAGATTTGGCAAATGTTCCTATATATTGTTGAACATAATATACACTACGGGCATAAAAAGTTCCATAGTGGGATCTCTGCTGGTTTTCAAGTTATGGACCATTTTATACAGAGAAATTGGCATAGTAGGCAATGTAACCAATCACAGTCCTCCTTTTACTTCTATCATTGCACATCCTGCAAATCGCCAGCAGACGGCGACCATTTTGAATCCATTTTCACATTCACCTATTGGTAATGCTTATTAAATTGAATCATAACTCTAAAAGTAGCAGAGATCCCACTCAAACATTTGAAAATCTAAATACTACTCGCATTACAGCGCAAGCGGTAAAACGTCATAGTAAAGTTTGCTTTGTAGCGCCTACAGATGAAACACTATGGCGTCTTAAAGGAGGCCTGGGTAAGACCAAAAGGTAATAAATATGACAACTTTGATAAATGATTTATCAATTATGCTTTTACATACAAATGTCAAATATATATCAACAATCCTTCCTCAAAAGGACTACATTGCGTGAAAAAACCCCAAATCATGGTATTTTTTTGTCTGGGTTTCGTGAGGAATCACTCCATTACAAAATAGAGCTAGATTACAAACGTGTGAGGTGTGGTTTATCACTCTGAGATGTACAGTGCCTTCAGAAAGTATTCACACCCCTTGACTTTTTCCACATTTTGTTGTGTTACAGTGTGAATTTAAAATTGATTCAATTGAAATTGTGTGTCACACAATACCCCATAATGTCAAAGTGGAATTATGAATTTAGAAATGTTTACAAATTAATACAAAATGAAAAGCTTAAATGTCTTCAGTCAATAAGTATTCAACCCCTTTGTTATAGCAAGCCTAAATAAGATCAGCAGTAAAAATTTGCTTAACAAGTGAAATAAGTTGCATGGACTATGTGCAATAACAGTGTTTAACATGATTTTTTATGACTACCTCATCTCTGTACCCCACACATACAATTATCTGTAAAGTCCCTCAGTTGAGCAATGAATTTTAAACACAGATTCAACCACAAAGACCAGGGAGGTTTTCCAATGCCTCACAAAGGAGGGCACCTATTGGTAAAAAAATAAAAAATAAAGACACTGAATATCCCCTTTGAGCATGGTGAAGTTATTAATTACACTTTGGATGGTGTATCAATACACCCAGTCACTACAAAGATACAGGTGTCCTTCCTAACTCAGTTGCCAGAGAGGAAGGAAACCACTCAGTGATTTCACCATGAGGTGAAATGAACAGGTTCAACTTTAAAACAGTTACAGAGTTTAATGGCTGTGATAGGACAAAACTTAGGATGGATCAACAACATTGTAGTTACACCACAATACTAACCTAAATGACAGAGTGAAAAGAAGGAAGCCTGAACAGAATACAAATATTCAAAAAGATGCATCCTGTTTGCAATAAGGCACTAAAGTAAAACTGCAAAAAATGTAGCAAAGAAATTAACTTTATGTCCTGAATTCAAAGCATTATGTTTGGGGCAAATCCAACACAACAAATCACTGAGTACCACTCTTCATATTTTCAAGCATGGTGATGGCTGCATCATGTTATGGGTATGCTTGTCATTGGCAAGGACGGGAGTTTTTTTAGGATAAAAAGAAACGGAATAGAGCTAAGCACAGGAAAAATCCTAGAGGAAAACCTGGTTCAGTCCAACAGACACTGGGAGACAAATTCACCTTTCAGCAGGCCAATAACCTACAACACAAGGCCAAATATACAATGGAGTCCTGAGTGGCCTAGTTACCGTTTTGACTTAAATCTACTTTAAAATCTATGGCAAGACTTGAAAATGGCTGTCTAGCAATGATCAACAAGCAATTTGACAGAGCTAGAATAATTTTGTAAAGAATAATGTGCAAATATTGTACAAACCAGGTGGGCAAAGCTCGTAGAGACTTCCCCATAAAGACACAGCTGTAATCACTGCCAACGGTGATTCTAACATGTATTGACTCAGGGGTGTGAATACTTATGTAAATTGGATATTTCTGTATTTTAAGTTCAATAAATTTGCACAAAAAATCTGAAAACATGTTTGCACTTTGGAATTATGGGGTATTGTGGTAGATGGGTGAGAGAGAAAATATATTGCATCCATTTTCCAATTCAGTCTGTAACGCAACAAAATTTAGAAAAAGTATGTATGTGGATTATTTAAGATACTATTTTAAGAGGTAGGGTTTCAGATGTTTTTGGAAGATGAACAGAGACTCAGCTCTCCTAGCTTCAGGGGGAAGCTGGTTCCACCATTGGGGTGCCAGGACAGAGAAGAGGGCCAAGAGACCAGATGTGGCAGAATGGAGTGCTCGGGTTGGGTTGTAGGGTTTGAGCATAGCCTGAAGGTATGGAGGGGCAGTTCTTCTTGCTGCTCCTTAGGCAAGTACCATTGTCTTGTAGTGGATGCAAGCTTCGACTGGAAGCAAGTGGAGTGTGCGGAGGACTGGGGTGACATGGGAGGACTTGGTAAGGTTGAACACCAGGCAGGCTGCCGCGTTCTTGATAAGTTGCAGGGGTTTGATGGCATAAGTGGGGAGCCAACAGTGAGTTGCAGTAGTCCAGATGGGTGCCTGGATTAGGACCTGCGTCGCTTCCTGTGTGAGGTAGCGTCGTACTCTACGGATGTTGCAGAGCATGAACCTGCAGGAGCGAGTCACTGCTCTAATGTTTTCAGAGAAAGGTGTTGTCCAGGATCACGCCAATGTTCTTTGCACTCTTGGAGGGACATACACCGTAGAGTTGTCAACTGGGATGGAGAGGTCTTGGAGCAGGCAGGCCTTCCCCGGGAGGAAGAGCCGCTCCGTCTTGTTGAGGTTGAGCTTGAGGTGGTGGGCCGACGTCCAAGCTGAGATATCTGCCAGGCACGCAGAGATGCGTGTCGCCACCTGGGTGTCAGAAGGGGGGAAGGAGAAAAGTAGTTGAGTGTTATACGCATAGCAATGATAGGAGAGACCATGTGAGGATATGACGGAGCCGAGTGACTTGGCGTATAGAGAGAAGAGGAGAGGGCCTAGAACCGAGCCCTAGGGGACACCAGTAGTGAGAGTACGTGGTGCAGACACAGATCCTCTCGACGTCACCTGGTAGGAGCGGCCTGCCAGAGTGTGCAGAGCCTGAGATGTCCAGCCCTGAGAGGGTGGAAAGGAGGATCTGATGGTTCACGGTGTCGAAGGCAGCGGATAGATCCAGGAGGATATGAACAGAGGAGAGTTAGCTTTGGCAGTGCGGAGAGCCTCTGTGACACAGAGAAGAGCAGTCTCGGTTGAGTGACCCATCTTGAAGCCTGACTGGTTAGGGTCAAGAAGATTGTTCTGAGAGAGTTGGTCAGAGACAGCACGCTCAAGTGTTTTTGATGTCAGGGGAGTCGAGTGTTGCTTTCTTGAGGAGGGGAGTGACTCGGGCCATCTCGAAGTCAGAGGAGACGCAGCCAGTGGTCAGGGATGAGTTGATGAGGGAAGTGAGGAATGGGAGAAGGTCTCCAGAGATGGTCTGGAGAAGGGATGAGGGGATGGGTCGAGGGGGCAGGTTGTCGGGCGGCCAGACCTCACTAGTCGCAGGATTTCATTTGGAGTAGTTCTGTGTGAGTTGGACCAGTGGACTCAATAAGCTTAGTGAATGAGGAGCAGATGTTGTAAACCTTCTTTTCAAAGTGGTTGACAATGTCGTCCGCAGAGAGAGAGGAGGGACGGGGAGGGGTGGAGGATTAAGGCGGGAGGATAAAGTGGAAAATAGTTTCCTAGGGTTAGAGGCAGAAGCTTTAGCAATAGAAAATGGCTTTAGCAGTGGATACAGGGGGAGAGAAGGTAGAGAGGAGGGAGTGAAAGGATGATAGGTCCTCCGGAAGTTTAATTTTCCTCCATACTATTCCGTTTGTCAAACTCAATGACTGTATTTTGTGAAAATAATTGCCTACAGGCGACGAGGCGAGCACAGAAATGCAAATATGCATTCCATACCAAGTGGGGTTTTTGTGGACTCTCTCAACCATTTAAATTAGGTTTATTTTGGCCTGCACGTGGCATGTCCAACTGAAAAACCATGTGTGAGGTATTGTGGCTTACAAAGCCGCTGTGCCACACACCCCCGCAGTGAGGCCCACAAGCTCTTGGGACCCCAACCAAAAACTCCTGGAGGTCGGGGCCCTCACCCCAGATAAACGATATATACAAAAGTATGTGGACACCCCTTCAATTGAGTGGACTCGGCTATTTCATCCACACCCGTTGCTGACAGGTGTATAAAATCAAGCACACAGCCATGCAATATCCATAGACAAACATTGGCAGTAGAATGGCCTTACTGAAATGCTCAGTGACTTTCAACGTGGCACCGTCATAGGATACCACCTTTCCAACAAATCAGTTCGTCAAATGTCTGCCCTGCTAGAGCTGCCACGGTCAACTGTAAGTGCTGTTATTGTGAAGTGGAAACGTCTAGGAGTAACACGGCTCAGCCGCAAAGTGGTAAGCCACTCAAGCTCACAGAACGGGACCGCCGAGTGCTAAATATCGTATGTCCTCGGTTGCAACACTCACTACCGAGTTCCAAACTGCCTCTGGAAGCAACGTCAGCACAATAACTGTTAGTCGGGAGCTTCATGAAATGGGTTTCCATGGCCAAGCAGCCACACACAAGCCTAAGGTCACAATGCGCAATGTCAAGCGTCGGCTGGAGTGGTGTAAAGCTCGCCGCCATTGGAATCTTGAGCAGTAGAAATGCATTCTCTAGAGTGATGAATCACGCTTCACCATCTGGCAGTTCGACGGACAAATCTGGGTTTGGCGGATGCCAGGAGAACGCTACCTGCCCCAATGCATAGTGCCAACTGTAAAGTTTGGTGTAGGTGGAATAATGGTCAGGGCTGTTTTTCATGGTTCGGGCTAGGCCCCTTAGTTCCAGTGAAGGGAAATATTAACGATACAGCTTACAATGACATTCTAGACGATTCTGTGCATCCAACTTTGTGGCAACAGTTAGGGGAAGGCCCTTTCCTGTTTCAGCATGACAATGCCCCAGTGCACAAAGTGAGGTCCATACAGAAATTGTTTATTGAGATTGGTGTGGTAGAACTTGACTGGCCTGCACAGAGCCCTGACCTCAACCCCATCGATCACCTTTGGGATGAATTGGAACGCCAACTGTGAGCCAGGCCTAATCGCCCAACATCACTATTGTTCTTGTGGCTGAATGGAAGCAAGTCCCTGCAGCAATGTTCCAACATCAAGTGGACAGCCTTCCCAGAAGAGTGGAGGCTGTTACAGCAGCAAAAGGGGGACTAACTCAATATTAATGCTCATGATTTTGGAATGAGATGTTCGATGAGCAGGTGTCCACATACTTTTGCTCATGTAGTGTAACATATGAACAAGTCATAAAGCCTGGTCTCATAGACTAGACATAACACAGTAAAAGTAAATCCGGAACATTCAAATTAGTATGATATGTTACGTTTGGTATTGTTACATGAGACAGAAGGTTACTTAAGGCAAAAACTAAAGTAAGGTGGTATGTCAGGGTGGATGGGTAGGGGTATAACGCGAATGTCTAGTAACCCAAAGGTTGCGTTTTCGAATCTCATCACGGACACCTAAATACTTTTTAGCTATTTCACAACTAGTTAGCATGTTATCTAACCCTTCCCCTAACCTTAACCCTTTAACCTAACTCCTAACCTTAACCTTTACCCTAACCTTAACCCCTAACCCTAACCCCTAGCCTAGATAACGTTAGCCACCTAGCTAACATTAGCATTAGCCACCTAGCTAACATTAGCCACAACAAATTGGAATTCGTAACATACTGTATCATACTAATTGGAGTGTCTTCGATTTACATTTACTATGTTACGTCTACGTCTAGTCCAGGTTGCGTCATAGGCCATGGCAAAATGTTTTGAATTACAGGAATTTAGCTTTAAAACTGCAACATTTTCTCTCAGCCTCATGCATGAGATTACTTTTAAAACTGCACATTTTTCTCTCTTCCCCATGGCAAAATGTGTAGAATTTCAGGAAATTTGCTTTTAAACAGAAACATTTTCTCTCAGCCTCATGGCAAAATGTTAACAATAGCATGAAATTACAGTGCATTCGGAAAGTATTTAGACCCCTTCACTTTTTCCACATTTTGTTACGTTACAGCCTTATTCTAAAATTGATTAAATTCTTTTTTTTCCCTCATCAATTTACAAACAATACACCATGTTGTATACATCTGGCCCTTCATTGGACACTATGTTAACAAACCTCCAAACGAGCTTCAATGCCATACAACACTCCTTCTGTGGCCTCCAACTGCTCGTAAACGCTAGTAAAACTAAATGCATGCTCTTCAATCGAAAGCTGCTTGCACCCGCCTGCCCGACTAAAATCACTACTCTCAGCGGGTCTGACTTAGAATATGTGGACAACTACAAATACTCTAGGTGTCTGGTTAGACCGTAAACTCTCCTTCCAGACTCACATTAAGCATCTCCAATCCAAAGTTAAATCTAGAATCGGCTTCCTATTTCGCAACAAAGTCTCCTTCACTCATGCTGCTAAACATGCCCTCGTAAAACTGACTATCCTACCGATCCTTGACTTCGGCGATGTCATTTACCTGTACACAGCCCATCTGTAATTAGCCCACCCAACTACCTCATCCCCATATTGTTATTTACATTGTTATTTATTTTGCTCATTTGCACCCCAGTATCGCTATTTGCACATCATCTTCTGCACATCCATCACTCCAGTGTTAATACTAAATTGTAATTATTTTGCACTATGGCCTATTTATTGCCTTACCTCCATAACTTACTACATTTGCACACACTGTATATAGATTTTCTATTGTGTTATTGACTGTACGTTTTGTTTTTGTTTATTCCATATGTAACTCTGTGTTGTTGTTCTTTTTCTCGCACTGCTTTGCTTTATCTTGGCCAGGTCGCAGTTGTAAATGAGAACTTGTTCTCAACTGGCTTACCTGGTTAAATAAAGGTGAAATAAAAAATAAATAAAAAATGACAAAGAAAAAACAGTTTTTTTGATTTTTTTGCAAATTTATAAAAAAATAAAAAACTGCATATCCTCTCAAGCTCTGTCAGATTGGATGGGTTGCGTCGCTGCACAGCTATTTTCAGGTCTCTCCAGAGATGTTCGATCGGTTCAAGTCCGGGCTCTGGCTGGGCCACTCAAGGACATTCAGAGACTTGTCCCGAAGCCACTCCTTCGTTGTCTTGGCTGTGTGCTTACAGTTGTTGTCCAGTCTGAGGTCCTGAGCGCTCATCAAGGATATCTTTGTACTTAGCTCCATTCATCTTTCCCTCGATCCTGACTAGTCTCCCAGTCCCTGCCGCTGAAAAAAATCCCCATAGCATGATGCTGCCACCCCCATGCTTCACCGTAGGGATGGTATTGGCCAGGTGATGAGCGGTGCCTTGTTTCCTCCAGACGTGACGCTTGGCATTCAGGCCAAAGAGTTCAATCTTGGTTTCATCAGACCAGAAAATCTTGTTTCTCATGGTCTGAGAGTCCTTTAGGTGCCTTTTGGCAAACTCCAAGCGGGCTCTCATGTGCCTTTTACTGAGGAGTGGCTTCCGTCTGGCCACTCTACCATGAAGCCCTGATTGGTGGAGTGCTGCAGAAATGGCTGTCCTTCTGGAAGGTTCTCCCATCTACACAGAGGAACTATGGAGCTCTGTCAGAGTGACCATCGGGTTCTTGGTCACCTCCCTGACCAAGGCCCTTCTCCCCTAATTGCTCAGTTTGGCCAGGCGGCCAGCTCAAGGAAGAGTCTTGGTGGTTCCAAACTTCTTCCACTGTGTTCTTAGGGACCTTCAAAGCTGCAGAAATGTTTTGGTACCCTTCCCCAGATCTGTGCCTCGACATAATCCTGTCTCTGAGCTCTAAGGACGATTCCTTCGACCTCATGCCTTGGTTATTGCTCTGACATGGTCCTCTGTAGCTCAATTGGTAGAGCATGGCGCTTGTAACGCCAGGGTAGTGGGTTCGATCCCCGGGACCACCCATACGTAAAAATGTATGCACGCATGACTGTAAGTCGCTTTGGATAAAAGCGTCTGCTAAATGGCATATTAAATTATTAAACATGCCCAACTGTGGGACCTTATATAGACAGGTGTGTGCCTTTCCAAATCATGTCCAATCAATTGAATTTACCACAGGTGGACTCCAATCAAGTTGTAGAAACATCTCAAGGACGATCAATGGAAACAGGATGCACCTGAGCTCAATTTCAAGTCTCATTGCAAAGGGTCTGAATACTTATGTAAAAAAAAGTATTTATGTTTTCTAAAAGTTCTAAAAACCTGTTTTCGCTTAATTATGGGGTATTTCCTAAAAAAAATAAAATAAAGCCATAATATATATATATATGTATATATACAGTACCAGTCAAAAGTTTGGACACATCTACTCATTCAAGGGTTTTTCTTAATTGTACTATTTTTTACATTGTAGAATAATAGTGAAGACATCAAAACTATGAAATAACACATATGGAATCATGTAGTAAGCCTTGATGACAGCTTTGCACACTCTTGGCATTCTCTCAACCAGCTTCACCTGGAATGCTTTTCCAACAGTCTTGAAGTAGTTCCCACATATGCTGAGCACTTGTTGGCTGCTTTTCCTTCACTCTGCCGTCCGACTCATCCCAAACCATCTCAATTGGGTTGAGGTCGGGGGATTGTGGAGGCCAGGTCATCTAATGCAGCACTCCATCACTCTCCTTCTTGGTAAAATAGCCCTTACACAGCCTGGAGGTGTGTTGGGTCATTGTCCTGTTGAAAAACAAATGATAGTCCCACTAAGCCCAAACCAGATGGGATGGTGTTTCGCTGCAGAATGTAGTGGTAGCCATGCTGGTTAAGTGTGCCTTTAATTCTAAATCAATCACAGACAGTGTCACCAGCAAAGCACCCCCACACCATAAAACCTCCTCCTCCATGCTTTATTGTGGGAACTACACTTGCGGAGATCATCCGTTCACCAACACCGCATCTCACAAAGACTAAAATCTCAAATTTGGACTCCAGACCAAAGGACACATTTCCCCTGGTCTAATGTACATTGTTCGTGTTTCTTGGCCCAAGCAGGTCTCTTCTTCTTATTGGTGACCTTTAGTAGTGGTTTCTTTGCAGCAATTAAACCATGAAGGCCTGATTCACACAGTCCCCTCTGAACAGTGGATGTTGATATGTGTCTTTTACTTGAACTCTGTGAAGCATTTATTTGGGCTGCAATTTCTGAGGCTGGTAACTCTAATGAACTTATCCTCTGTAGCAGAGGTAACTCTGGGTCTTCCATTCCTGTGGCGGTCCTCATGAGAGCCAGTTTCATCATAGCGCTTGATGGTTTTTGCGACTGCACTTGAAGAAACTTGAAGTTCTTGAAATGTTCCGTATTGACTGACCTTCATGTCTTAAAGTAATGATGGACTGTCATTTATCTTTGCTTATTTGAGCTGTTGCCATAATATGGACTTGGTCTTTTACCAAATGGGGCTATCTTTTGTATACCCCCCCTTCCTTGTCACAACACAACTGATTGGTTCAAACGCATTAAGAAGGAAAGAAATTCCAAGAAGGCACACCTGTTTTAAGAAGGCACACCTGTTAATTGAAATGCATTCCATGTGACTACCTCATGAAGCTGTTTGAGAGATTGCCAAGAGTGTGCAAAGCTGTCATCAAGGAAAAGGGTGGCTATTTTAAGAATCTCAAATATAAAATATATTTAGATTTGTTTAACACTTTTTTGGTTACTACATGATTCCATATGTGTTATTTCATAGTTTTGATGTCTTCACTGTTATTCTACAATGTAAATTTTTTTATAAATAAAGAAAAACCCTTGAATGAGTAGGTGTCCAAACTTTTGACTGGTACTGTATATATATACAGTGGGGAAAAAAAGTATTTAGTCAGCCACCAATTGTGCAAGTTCTCCCACTTAAAAAGATGAGAGAGGCCTGTAATTTTCATCATAGGTACACGTCAACTATGACAGACAAAATGAGAAAAAGAAATCCAGAAAATCACATTGAAGGATTTTTAATGAATTTATTTGCAAATTATGGTGGGAAATAAGTATTTGGTCAGTAACAAAAGTTTCTCAATACTTTGTTATATACCCTTTGTTGGCAATGACACAGGTCAAACGTTTTCTGTAAGTCTTCACAAGGTTTTCACACACTGTTGCTGGTATTTTGGCCCATTCCTCCATGCAGATCTCCTCTAGAGCAGTGATGTTTTGGGGCTGTCGCTGGGCAACACGGACTTTCAACTCCCTCCAAAGATTTTCTATGGGGTTGAGATCTGGAGACTGGCTAGGCCACTTTGTGGTGGACAGGTGTCTTTTATACTGATAACAAGTTCAAACAGGTGCCATTAATACAGGTAACGAGTGGAGGACAGAGGAGCCTCTTAAAGAAGAAATTGCTTGTTTGTAGGTGACCAAATACTTATTTTCCACCATAATTTGCAAATAAATTCATTAAAAATCCTACAATGTGATTTTCTGGAATTTTTTTCTCAATTTGTCTGTCATAGTTGACGTGTACCTATGATGAAAATTACAGGCCTCTCTCATCTTTTTAAGTGGGAGAACTTGCACAATTGGTGGCTGACTAAATACTTTTTTCCCCCACTGTATATATTTACCATATGTGACGCACACTTTTGAGATGGCATGCATGATGAATAGCCTACAGTCCAGATTAAAATATAAAATATGACAAATGTATGGTAGATTGTATTCTACTGTAGCCTATGTATTACGGTTTGCCCCCCCTGTGGGAGTGGGAAGAACATCAATAGAGATTCATTCTGGGTGCACACCCACGGGCAGCACCGCATGCATATAGGCTACAAACCCAAACACACTGCAATAGGGAATCCTAAAAATGCTACAACATATCAATAGACTATTCTATCTACTTGGAATAAGGTTCAAAATAATGATTGAGAGCCAGTAGAGGCTGCATAGCCTCCTACATAGCCCACTGATAACAGCTAAAAACGGGACGATAACACCATGGTTAATCCCCAAAAATAAATTCGGAAATACAAGGAATCACATTTCAAGAAAAATCTCATAGGCACACTGATGTCTGAACAGTATTATGCGTTCAGCAATAACATCCGATTACATTCCCATCAGGCATTAGCCTAGATGCAGAGTCTAAAGTGGACGTTATTTTCGAGCGTCTTATCAACACGTTCCAGCATAATCATAGGCTACCACTTTTATCAATTTTTTTCGGCATCTAAATGAATTGCATAGGCTAACCTACATCCAACACATCCCAACCAGCCTTCACCTACGAATTCAGTGTCAAAACTTCATAAGATGACATTAAAGTGTCAGCGCATGTTGATGAGACATTAAAAGGATTTTAAGATGATGGGATACAGCCGCATCAAGACGTGTCAAAGCTTTAAAAATGACTTCAATAAATTGCCATTTGCTGCTTTATTTGATATGATATCAATGATATGGTGGCAAACCTCAAGCTCTCAGTGTGCAAGTTATGGAGTTGAAAATGAAAATTAATTTCATTTATTCTCCTGCATACATTAAGCATGTGAGAGAACGCCCCAGCCATGTAGCCTACACACGGCTGCTTGATGAGCTACTTGTATGCATTCTGCAAGTAACGTTACAATGTAACCCGTCTACTTCACCAACTTGCCAATGATATCAAATAGGTCGTTCAATCGTTTTGACTAAGAATGCGGTGTGCCCAAACCTGAATAAGCTGAGAGATCGCAGATACTTGAACCAAAACGATTCCCCGGAGCCGCATTGATTGAGTTCTCGGTTGCCTATCCGAATTATATTGATACGACGACACGAGGAATAGAAACAGCCGGGGAAAGCATCGCGGGAGAGAGAAGGAATGTCACTCAATGGAGCCACAAACTACGCATTATAAGGAGCCACATAACCGCATTATAAGTCAAGTTGTTGCAGAAAAGTTTTGCTCTACTTACGGATAATTGTGATCTTGGGGTTTTTTGTCCTCAACATGGTTAAAATCTTAAACTTGCAGACATTTCCACGACTGTCACGATACTCGTCCAAAGCTCCGCGTTCCGAGTCTTGAGCTTCTCACAGCATGAATGGAGCGGTATGCGGTCTGAGCTCCCGATAGCAAGTCAGCCTCGTTCTGAGCGGCAGGAATGCGCGCGGCCGCTGTCTGCTTGGTCGCGTCGCCGCCTACCGCATGTAGGTGGCAACGTTAGGGACGGTAGTGGCCACTGGATTTGACTAGGTGACAGACAGCTCTGTTATAGAGCAACGTAGTCTGTCAGAATTCTTTACAAACACCGATTGATTGAAGATATTTTTTTTCATTAAGTTAAACCATTCCAACATAATAGTCTACTGTAGCCTATATAGGCCTAATAGTGTCTCACGGCCACGGGAGGTAAAGGTAGGCACAGGAGGAACGATGATTTCCATTAGGTGCAGGAATTGTTTTATTGAATAAAGGAGCAGAGAGTTATCATTGAGGATTGCATTCATATAGGACTACAGTATATGGCTGGCCTGTTCCCCTCCTCATCTGAAGAGCTGAAACTGATTTAAATGCCCTCTGTGTAAGGAAACAGCTTCAGTGGAATTTATACTCTTAGGGTAAAAATTGCTATCTAGAACCAAAACGGGTTCTTCGGCTATCCCCATAGGAGAACCCTTTGAAGAACCCTTTTGGGTTCCAGGTAGAACTGTTTTGGGTTCCATGCAGTGTTCCCTCTAATTTTTTTCAGCACAGAGCAAATTTCAGGTCTCTGAAAGCGCTTTACTGTGAACACTGAGGCTGTACCCGCTGTACTGTACAGTTTTAACAATGGCCATGTAGGCTACTGTGGCTATTTGATCATCATAATGTAGGCCTAACAGAGGGGCCTACCATCAAAAACAATAGAGAAAATGCATCCCATAACATTTTAACATGGAAATAGCTCTTCTATCATTCAGCCTACAGTAGCAGCCAATGTGTGGTGTTCATTGTTGGCCTACATTCCATGAGACTTTTGAAAAAAACATGCAGGGCTTGACATTAACCTGTTTATCCACTTGTCTTTCAGACAAGGAGGTGACTGAAAATGTTGTTGTGTTGTTTGATGCAAGAAACCACTTTACATTCTCATACCATTATTACAGAGAATCAGACAAATTATGCTACCCTCTGCCTGACTGACTTGCTTTTCAAAGATTTATAGAAATGTACAGGTTTTGTGCTCTTGTAGGAAGAAATCACTCCCCCATTGCTGACTACAAATGATCTATAACTGGGCTAATAATGTGCACACATGGCTACATGCAGCTCTCACTTTGATCTCAAAACAAGCGCGTGGTGTAAACGCCGCTCATGGTGTAAACGCAGTCCAGTTTAAATTGAATGGCACGGATCCATATATGGCAACGGTCTATTTGCATATAGGCCTACTGGAGCACCTGATTGGTTATGCCACACTGGTCTGTGTAGAATCCTACACCAATGCGTTCTGCCTACAACAAAATCTTTTGCATATTTAGTTTTGCATAGTTTTTTTTGTTTCGCTATGTTACATTGAAGTGGCTAATATTGCGTTGATTCAATCACAATTCCCACAGTAAAGGGATACGTTGATAGTGTTAACTAATGGGGAAAACTTTGAAAGTAGAGTGAAGTTCAATCTTGTGCTTCTCCGCGGGAGCTGATATTTCTTCTGCGTGGCAGTCCTTAGAGGGAACATTGGTTCCATGTAGAACCCTTTCCACAGAGGGTTCTGCATGGAACCCAAAAGGGTTCTACCTGAACCAAAAATGGTTCTACCTGGAACCAAAAAGGGTTCTCCTATGGCAGGGGTAGGCAACCCTGTTCCTGGAGTGCTGTAGATACTGCAGGATTTTGTTCCAACCAGGCCCCACACCATCTAGGCATAATTTCGGTGATTGCCTAAATTAAACACACCTGGTCTTCCAGGTCGGTTAAATCGAAAACATGAAGTGCCTGTGGCACTCCAGGACCAGGGTTGCCTACCCCTGTCCTTTGGGGACAACCGAAGAACCCTTTTGGTACCCTTAAAAAATATATATATATATATATATATATATATATATATATATATATATATATATATATATATCCCCATGTTATCCCCACAATTATCCTAGCCTATATTACAATTTTGGCACAAAATGACTCAATACATGAATACTTGCCTGACAAATGACAACAGGCAAGTATCAGGAAAGGAAAACAAATGACAATAAACACTATTATGAGAATTAGAAACTCTTCTCAAAATGACATAGAGGCAAACAAACGTTGCAAAACACTCAGCAACATGTTTGAACGTACGAGTTTCAAAAGAGTGAAATAGTTAGTAGCAAAAAAGTGCGTAATGATTGCTGTCTCTGGGTCATCATCACAGCTAGGTAGGTATACTATGGAACAATACGCAATACCTATGCTATTTGGCGAATTTTCTCACAAATCCAGCAACTGATGCACCTGACTCTTGACCAGGAGTGTCACTCTCTTGTTCAGGTTCTTCACAAAGAACACCAAAAAGTGACCAGATGATGAGGATGGAGGAGGTCCGATCAGCTGGTGAATAACATGCCTTTTAACAATTATATTTCCACAAATTTGAAAAAGGTCACTCTTTCTGAGACATACACAATCCAAAAAACATCCAACTCACACATGACCCACAGACTCACTGCCAAGGTTTTCTTGCACTCCCCCAGTTGCAGATTATCATTCATTTTTACACATACCGGTATACACGTCATGATTACACAGAGCTACTCACAAATGCTAGCACAGACATCCACAGACTTACACTCAGAATAATCCAAATCCATTTTTGATCTGGTTTTATTTCTCTCTATAAAGAGGTTAATAGATTGACATAATCTATTTGATAGAGCTTCAGTATATTATCACATCTTGTATGGTAGGCTGGCTGGCAGCTCAGTTCTGCATGGTACATAAACTCAAGTGTGGCTGGCTGGATAGCGGAGCTGAGCCCTTGAAATTATCTTTATGTTCCCCTGTGAATATTGGATAATACTGTAGGCTACCGCATTAGCGATGACAGGGCGGAGGTGCGTTTTCATGTAGGCCGTTGGGGTGTGGGATTCCAACAGGACGGGATGTGGTCACCTCGCTGATGAGCCACTGCTTTTGTACTGTACATTGTGTCCGTGCTTGCATGTGTGTGTGTTGATTTTCAGGCAGGTTGTTAATTCACACAGTTGTTCTGAAAAGTAATGTGAAAAGTAATGTGCATCTTCAGTCTTTCCACGTCATACACTTTAATTTAGAATCAATTTAGAATCAGAGTCATCCTCTCCATGACGCCATGCTCCCTCCATCTGTATTTCCATAATATATCTGTGAAATTTAATTTCCTGGCAACTTCTATGCAACAGATGATTTATGTAGATAACCCTTTCAACACATTTATAACTAACTCATACACTGCTGCAACACCTTGTTCTTCACACAGAGCCTCACGTGTCAACAGCTCTCAGACCTCTAGTGGCGATGCTGAGTCCTGAAGCTCTGACGGTGCTGTACTCTGACGGGCTGTGCCCTGTTGCGTTGGCACCCCAGGTGAGGATGACGTGGATCCGGAGTGTGTTTTAATGTTTTAACAACTCTGCTCGTGGCCTATCTCTCCCCGTCCGGCTGGCATCGTCTTAAACCATGCCATCCATTTCATCCACATCTTCCAAAACCCAATCATAATTAAAATCTCGTCAGAATGAACTAGCTTGGAGGAAAGTAATTAGAGACCAACATTATTTTCTCTTCAAAACAAATCAAAAAAGCTCAGGCTTCATTCCTCAACTGCCTGTGATGTGTCAGGCTACGGGGCGTACGTACAGTGAAGACAGAGAGATGGGAGGTGTCTGTTACGTTTTGTAGCCTGTTTGTGATCATGAAGATCACAGTATTCTTTACATTTACATTTACATTTTAGTCATTTAGCAGACGCTCTTATCCAGAGCGACTTACAGTTAGTGAGTGCTTACATTTTCATACTGGTAATGAATAACAAATATAAACTCCAGTGGGCGATCGAGATAAGACGAACAACCAACGATATAAACGAAAACGTATGACATTTTTAGAACGGTATTGTTTGCCTTTTGATTGCATTTTAGTGTAGGTATATAGGTAAGATAGGCCATGTGGAGATTTTCATATCAAAACATATATTTAATTTTTTTCCCTAACTTGTTTGATAAGATTTGTACAGATTTTCTCAGGGGACCCCACATGGAGCCCAGACCCCAAGTTTGCAAACCACTGTACTAACCTCTCTCTCTCCTTGCTTCCCCTCTCTCTGTCTCCTCTGCTTCCTCCTGCATGCATTGCAGCCTGCCTCAGCTTTACTGAGTGCCACATCACTGTCTGTCTCAGTGGCCTACTCAGGAGTACATTCATTTCCAATGGAACGCTGCGTTTGCCTTGCAGTATTGCGTTGCAGAGGCAGTTGCAGTGCGTTCTGTGTGGTGCATAGGTTGGATTTATCGAATTTATGCATCAATTTCTATACGTAAACGGCCTGACAGAAATGGGAGCAGAAGGTGAATGTTGTACTTTTGTTGCACACATATCCAGATGATGCTGCATACCATTTTGCCCAATGACACTGTTGGTGTGATCAAGGCATAAGTAATACTGGCCAAAGCCCTTCAACATTAGAGCCAATTTATGCTTGATCTGCTATGTGGTTGGAGGCGCCACCACTCAGTGGGCAAATTAACTCCCCTATGAAGTGTGGGAGCGAGGCGAGCGTGGGTGGGAGAGGCAGTTTGCCTGCTCAAAGGACAGGCTCCTTTAAAATTACTCTTTTTTGTTTTTCTTGGCTGGGTAATTACGGCTTGGCCTTGGTGTCAGGGTGTATGTTTAATGGTATGGCTGGGCTGTCACCCACTGGCCTAGCACGTGTCACTAGAAAACTGGCTGGAGTTAGATTAGAGTTAGAGAGCAACCAAGTCTGCTTCAGCCAACTCATATGACTTCTTGTATCAGTGTCATGTCAACTAGTTATATTGACATTTAGGCCCAGTCATATCCCAAATATATGGCTATAGATTCTTATCATTAATCCCCTAAATTTATGGTCAAATCCAGTTTTGTGTCAACTTTTCTCTATCACCTCTGTTTCCATCCAGAGATGTGAGGTGACTGGTCGTGCTGAATCACTAGAAGCAGACACCCAGGGCCCAGTCAGTACTATATATGAGCAGCCACCCATGGCCCAGTCAGTAGAGGGACGGATGTGACCCTTGACGAGTGCCTCGTCGATATACTCCCTCATGGCCAGCGTCTCCGGCCGGGACAAGGAAAACAATCGCCCTCGTGTGGGCATGGCGCCCGGCAGGAGATCGATAGCGCAGTCGTATGGCCTGTGAGGTAGGACCTTGGTACACCTCTTACTAAACACCTCCCCAGATCCCCGGGCTCCCTGCAACGACATCACGGTTAAGAACCGCTACCCACTCCCCCTGATGACGACGGCATTCGAGTCATTGCAGGGAGCCCGGGTCTTCACCAAGCTGGACTTACGCAATGCCTACAACCTGGTGAGGATTCGGGAGGGGGACGAGTGGAAGATGGCTTTTAACACACCCAGTGGGCATTACGAGTACCAAGTCATGCCATTCGGTCTAGCCAACGCGCCTGCGGTATTCCAGGCATTGGTCAATGACGTGCTCCGGGACCTCCTTGACTACAGCGTCTTCGTGTACTTGGATGACATCCTAATATTCTCAAAGGACATGAGTGAATACCAGCAGCACGTTCGGCAGGTCCTCCAACGCCTTCTCCGTCACCAGCTCTACGTCAAGGCGGAGAAGTGCGTGTTCCACACAGAGACAGTCTCCTTCCTGGGGTTCATCGTCACCCAGGGGGACCTACGGATGGACCCAGCCAAGGTCAGCGAGGTACTGGATTGGTCCCAGCCCTCATCCCCAAACAACTACAGCGGTTTTTAGGGTTCGCCAATTTTTATAGCCGATTTATTCGCAATTTTAGCTCCCTAGCCACTCCCCTGACAGCCCTCACCCAGATGAGCGTGCGCTCCTTCGCTTGGACCCCAGAAGCGGGAAACGCATTTGATCCGGCCTTGCCGTTCATTGTGGAGGTGGATGCTTCAGACGTTGCGGTGGGATTAATCCTGTCCCAGCAGTTCCTCACGGACGGTAAGATTCACCCCTGCACGTTTTTCTCCCATTGGCTGTCCCCGGCGGAGCGGAATTACGATGTGGGGAACTGTGAGTTGCTAGCGGTCAAGCTCGCCCTTGGGGAGTGGAGGCATTAATTAGAGGGGGCCGCCTATCCATTCGTCGTATGGATGGACCATAACTACATTCAGGGGGCCAAGAGGCTCAACTCGCGCCAGGCCAGGTGGGCATTGTTCTTCACCAGGTTCCGGTTCACCATCTCATACCGTCCGGGGTCGAAGAACACCAAGCCTGACGCGCTCTCCAAGCAGTTCAACCCCGTGGACCTGGTGGAGAGGGACGACCCCATTGTCACCAATGCCCTGATTGCTGCACCAGTTTCGTGGGGAATCAATAGGCTGGTCAGAGCAGCGCTATGGCGGGAGCCAGATCCGGGCGGAGGTCCATCGGGGAGGATGTACGTACCCAAGGCTGCGCGCTCGCGACTTCTTCAGTGGGCGCACGCGTCCGACCTCACCAGCCATCCAGAGGGCGCCAGGATGTTGGAGTTCCTGCGTAGGAGGTTCTGGTGGCCATCTGCTGAGGGGGATACGCACGCCTTCGTGGCTGCTTGCCCGGTGTGCGCACGCATGATGAGCTCACGTCAGCCCGCGGCAGGGCTGCTCCGACCCCTGCCTATCCCCAAGCGTCCCTGGTCCCACATATCTCTGAATTTCATTTCCACCCTACCCCCTCTGATGGATACACAGTCATCCTGGTCGTTGTGGACCGGTTCTCGAAGGCTGCCCACTTCATTCCCCTTCCCAAACTCCAGTCGGCCCGGGAGACGGCTAAGTTGGTGGTGCAGCATGTTTTCCGGGTCCATGGCCTTCCCCAAGATGTGGTGTCGGATCGGGGCCCTCAGTTCGCCTCCAGGTTCTGGAAGCCTCCGTCAGCTTGTCTTCCGGCTTTCATCCCCAGTCGAACGGACAGACGGAGCATGTCAACTAGGATCTGGAGTGGGTGCTGAGGTGCTACGCCTCCAGCAACCCAGCTACGTGGAGTCAGCGACTGGCGTGGGCGGAGTACACCCACAACACCCTTCACTGCTCGTCCACCGGCCTGTCCCCCTTCCAGTGCCAATACGGGTACCAACCCCGCCTATTCCCAGAGCAAGAGGAGGAGGCGGCGGTCCTGTCAGTCCCACATCAGTCGCTGTCGCCGCACTTGGAGGCAGGTACGGGCGGCACTTAAGCGGGCCTCGGTCAGGTCTCAACATCAGGACAACCGCAGGCGTCGCCCCCGGCCCCGTTCTTTTGCCCGGGACAGAGGGTGTGGCTCTCCACGTGAGATCTTCCCCTCCGCATGGAGTCCAGGAAGCTGTCACCCCGGTTCGTCGACCCATTCAGAGTGGTCCGGCGAGGCAACCCAGTGGCCTACCGCCTACAACTTCCCCCCAAAATGCGGGTGCATCCATGTGTCCCTCCTCAAGCCCGTCGCCACCTGTCCCCTGCCTCCCTCTCCTCGTCCTGTTCCCCCGCTGCGCCTCGTCGGAGGACAGCCAGCTTTTACTGTGGACAGGATCTTGGACTGCCAGCGGGTGGGGAGGGGTCTCCAATTTCTGGTGGACTGTGAGGGTTATGGGCCGGAGGACCGGTCCTGTGTGCCTAGGAGGGACATTCTAGACCCAGGGCTGATAACAACATTCTGGGGGGGGCACTGTTACAGGAGGGGGTCGCAGTTCTGGAGCGACCCACTAGGTGTCTTCCTCCGACAACCTTAGGCACCTCCTCACTCACAGTCTGGACTAATCAGTATCCTATTGGTGTCACGTGTGTCTACCTGTTCACCTGTGTATTTATGCCCTCACTTCCCTGTGTTCCCTTGTTCAGTTTTCTCTGTTAGTTTCTCTATGTCCAGCAGTACTACTCAGTGTCTGATCGGAGACTTATGTACAGGTACTTGAGAAGTGTTCTCCCAGTTTCGTTATTTGTTTCAGTCATAGGTAGTATTTCGTATTTTGGCTGTCAGCCGGTTTTTGGAGACTTATTTGCTCCGCCTTTCTTTTATGGTGATAAGTCCGTTATTTTGTATTCTGGCTTCGGGACCACCAGTAAAGATCCTTGTTTAACCATCTCTGCCTACTGCCTACTGTATATCCTGCACCACACCTGGGTCAAACCTCACACCAACCCTTACACCTGTATTTGTGGAGTTTCTCCCATTCTTCTCTGAAGATCCTCTCAAGGTCTATCAGGTTGGATGGGGAGCGTTGCTGCACAGCTATTTTCTGGTCTCTCCAGAGATGTTCGATCGGGTTCAAGTCCAGGCTCTGGCTGGGCCACTCAAGGACATTCAGAGACTTGTCCTGAAGCCAGTTGTCTTGGCTGTGTGCTTAGGGTAGTTGTCCTGTTGGAAGGAGAACCATCGCCCCAGTCTGAGGTCCTCAGCACTCTGGTGTAGGTTTTCATCAAGGATCTCACTGTACTTTGCTCTGTTTATCTTTCCCTCGATCCTAACTAGTCTCCCAGTCCCTGCCGCTGAAAAACATCCCCACAGCATGATGCTGCCACCACCATGCTTCACCATAGGGATGGTGCCAGGTTTCCTCCATATGTGACGCTTGGCATTCAGGCCAAAGAGTTCAATCTTGGTTTCATCAGACCAGAGAATCTTGTTTCTCATGGTCTGAGATCTTTAGGTGCCTTTTGGCAAACTCAAAGCGGGCTATCATGTGCCTTTTACTGAGGAGTGGCTTCTATCTGGCCACTCTACCATAGAGGCCTGATTGGTGGAGTGCTGCAGAGATGGTTGTCTTTCTGGAAGGTTCTCCCATCTCCACAGAGGAACTCTAGAGCTCTGTAAGAGTGATCATCGGGTTCTTGATCACCTCCCTGACCAAGGCCCTTCTCCCCCGATTGCTCAGTTTGGCCGGGCGGCCACCTCTAGGAAGAGTCTTGGTGGTTCCAAACTTCTTCCATTTAAGAATGATGGAGGCCACTGTGTTCTTGGGGACCTTCAATGCTGCAGTCATTTTTTTGGTACCCCCCCAGATCTGTGCCTCGACATAATCCAGTCTCGGAGCTCTACGGACAATTCCTTCGACCTCATGGCTTGGTTTTTGCTCTGACATGCATTGTCAACTGTGGGACCTTATATAGACAGGTGTGTGCCTTTGCAAATCATGTCCAATCACTTGAATTTAACACAGGTGGACTCCAATGAAGTTGTAGAAACATCTCAAGGATGATCAATGAAAACAGGATGCACCTGAGCTCAATTTCGAGTCTCATAGCAAAGGGTCTGAATACTTATGTAAATAAGGTATGTCTGTTTTTTATGTTTTATACATTTGCAAGAATTTATAAAAACCTGTTTCGCTTCGTCATTATGGGGTATTGTGTGTAGATTGCTGAGGATTTTTATTTATTTAATCCATTTTAGAATATGGCTGTAATGTAACAAAATGTGGAAAAAGTCAAGGGGTCTGAATACTTTCCGAAGGCTCTGTATATATGAGCAGCCACCCAGGGCCCAGTCAGTACTATATATGAGCAGCCACCCAGGGCCCAGTCAGTACTATATATGAGCAGCCACCCAGGGCCCAGTCAGTACTATATATGAGCAGCCACCCAGGGCCCAGAGTCAGTACTATATATGAGCAGCCACCCATGGCCCAGAGTCAGTACTATATATATGAGCAGCCACCCAGGGCCCAGTCAGTACTATATATGAGCAGCCACCCAATGCCCAGAGTCAGTAATATATATATATGAGCACAACTGGTGGCTGACTAAATACTTTTTTTCCCCACTGTATGAGCAGCCACCCAGGGCCCAGTCAGTACTATCTATGAGCAGCCACCTAGGGCCCAGAGTCAGTACTATATATATGAGCAGCCACCCAGGGCCCAGTCAGTACTATATATATGAGCAGCCACCCAGGGCCCAGTCAGTACTATATATGAACAGCCACCCATGGCCCAGAGTCAGTACTATATATATGAGCAGCCACCCAGGGCCCAGTCAGTACTATATATGAACAGCCACCCATGGCCCAGAGTCAGTACTATATATATGAGCAGCCACCCAGGGCCCAGTCAGTACTATATATGAGCAGCCACCCAGGGCCCAGTCAGTAGTATATATGAGCAGCCACCCAGGGCCCAGTCAGTACTATATATGAGCAGCCACCTAGGGCCCAGAGTCAGTACTATATATGAGCAGCCACCCAGGGCCCAGTCAGTATTATATATGAGCAGCCACCCAGGGCCCAGTCAGTACTATATATGAGCAGCCACCCAGGGCCCAGAGTCAGTACTATATATGAGCAGCCACCCAGGGCCCAGTCAATACTATATATGAGCAGCCACCCAGGGCCCAGTCAGTACTATATATGAGCAGCCACCCAGGGCCCAGTCAGTACTATCCCTTCATCTCCAGCTCCACAACCACCATTTGCAATTCATCAGCAAAGCATGACCTGATTGTGATGGCTACAGGGAGCATAGCACTGGTGTAGGTCGCAGTGAGTGAGCACCAGCGGCCATCTCCACTCCACACGCTGCCTCTCTCTGCTCCCTAAGTGATTGTAATGCATCGCCCTCTCCCAAAGACATGGCAGCACTTACTAACATTCACCCCCTATCGGCAATCCAAGCTCCACTCAACTGAGATGAATTATTCAATTCTGACAGCAGCAGCTATCACGCACAATCTTATTAGAGAGAGGGGAGGGGGTTATGTATATGTATCACTTCCTAGAGTACTATGTACACTGTATAAGACATTGAATATTATTCTAAATGTACAGTTTACACTGATCAAACAGACAGTAGCGCCAAACCTCTCTCTATTGAATAACACTGACAACGGTGTGAGAAAGAATCCAGCCGGATGGTTTGTCTTTCCTTGCCCTTGCAGTAGTGTCTTGTCATTGGCTTCATATCTAGTGAGAGTTACTGTATAGTGTATGTAGGGGAAGGGATGAGCGATGCCACATAAAGCTGGCAAGTTGTGACACTCAGCACTCAGTGCTGCACTTGACCTGAACTAGTTGCTTTGTTGTTCTGGTAAAAATGAAAAACAAAAAGTGTTTGTATCGTGTAGGTTTTGTGCATAGCCTGAAGGTAGGGAGGGGCAGTTCATCTTGCTGCTCTGTAGGCAAGTACCATGGTCTTGTAGTGGATGCAAGCTTCGACTGGAAGCAAGTGGAGTTTGCAGAGGAGCGGGGTGACATGGGAGAAGTTGTGAAGGTTGAACGCCAGGCGGGCTGCCGCGTTCTAGATAAGTTGCAGGCAATAGAGGTGCATGGCTAAAATCACTGAGGAAGCCAAGCCAGTAAAAAAGCCATATTACAACCTATAGTATGTTGTGATATTTGCGTTGTTTGCTCTATAACCCATTTGTTCATACGCCACCGTGATATACAATAAGGCTGTGACAACAAAAAGAAAACAGTCACACGGTGGCAGAATAAATTCAACTACACATGCGTTTGTTTCATCACAAAACCGGAGAGCAACGTCTGTCCGGTGAAGTCCACAAAGCAAATATTGCATGTAACAAACAGTTATATGACCTGCAGCATGGTTAAGCAAGTTAACAATGTGTTCGACAGTTTATTAAATAACTACTGATTTAGAACCACTGAGTTACCGCAAGTCATCTCAGCAGAGACAACGGGAGCACTGCCTCCGCTATTCCAGCACCATTTCAACTTAAACATTTAAACATCAGCAAATCAACAAGGCTATACATGCATAGTTTAATACACTGAAAACAAACTTAAAGAAACCACAAACAATTTAGTCCAATCAATGTTGCTAAATATCATGTGGCTGTCCATGGTATGGATTTCTGTCTGAGTGTCTGTCTGTCTGTGTGTATGTCTGTCTCTGTGTGTGTGTGTTTGTGTGTGTGTGTGTGTGTGTGTGTGCTTCCATTTAAATTACAGGTTGTAATGCAACAAAATAGGAAAAACGCCAAGGGGGATGAATACTTTTGCAAGGCACTGTATATTAATTTATGGTTAGATCAGAATTGCCGTCATAATCATTGGCTTGTACAGAGAATTAAGTTAAAACCACAAGTCCAAATCCCCATCTCCATCCATGGCTTAGGAAAGAGACGATTTAGCAAACTAGTTACTGCAGGACATCAACACAAGCCGACCAGAAACAGACCAGAAAACGACCAAGCAAACCTGACAATGACGACGTTTTGCTCATGATGTGATTTGATTTGTGTGAAGTCAAATCCAAACTGGCCTCCCTTGGGGGCGTTTTGCTGTGCCAGGACAACCCACAGTTGAGCTCAGCTCAATGCTGATTCGCTAATTATTTTATACTTTTTTTACTAAGGGAGGCCAAATGCTTGCTGGCATCAATCAATCAAATGCTACGGCGGCAACATGTCATACTCTTTTGGTCCAGACAGCATCAGATACATGGGCTACACATACTGAGACAGAGGGGCGCTGTTTCCCTTGAGAGATTCAGCCATATACAGAGCCTTCAGCAACTTGCGAATTGATGGAAAATTATGAAAATACAGAGAGATGAAAAATACATTATTTTATCATTTAAAAAAATGTATTGGTCAAATATTTGGTGAAGCCTGGCTTTCCTTGGCATCCGTGAATACACGCCACTGGTTGCAGGGGTTTGATGGCACAAGCGGGGTCGCTGTCCAGACAGGTGCCTGAATTAGGACCTGCTCCGCTTCCTGTGTGAGGTAGGGTCGTACTCTACGGATGTTGTAGAGCATGAACCTGCAGGAGTGAGTCACTGCTTTGATGTTTGCAGAGAACGACAGGGTGTTGTCAAGGGTCACGCCAAGGTTTTTGCACTCTGGGAGGGGGACACCGTGGAGTTGTCAACCGGGAGGAAGAGCAGCTCCATCTTGTCGAGGTTGAGCTTGAGGTGGTGGACCGATATCCAAGCTGAGATATCTGCCAGGCAGATATCTGATTCTCTCTCTCTCTCTCTCTCTCTCTCTCTCTCTCCCCCCCTCCAGATTCTGTTCTTCTTCAATGATAGGCTAGCTGTGCCTTAGCTACTGTCAGGTGTTGTAATGCTCAGTGTGTGTGTTTGTGGTTAGATATGACCGCTAAGGCCAGGCAAGAAGAGCCAGAAAGGTGTGCTCAATTCAAAACTGTTCGTCCCCCTCACCACAAGCTCAGAAATTTGCTGTGGTGGGCCAATTTGTTGGGAGAGGCGGCAGTTATCTAAATGCAAAGTGATGCTGTAATAGCACTCGGGATGCGCCGTAAACGCCAGTGGTGAGCACCTCCTGTGAGAAAGGTAGAGAGGGATGCGGCTCAGGGGGAATAACTTGTGTGAAATCTAGCAGGAGTGATGCAGGGAGACAAAATATGTGGATCAGAGCCTGTCAGGGCTGAAGAAGGAGGGGAGAAAAACACCTTCCATATCAGGGAGCCATCATCAACGAGTGACGAGCAGAGGACAGGGAAAGGAAAGGGGGTGGAGACAGACGTCGCTTTACCTTACACAATGACTATGACAGAGGTGAATGAAGAATGTACAGTAGAAACAGTGCTAGTGTAATCTAATCTAATCTAATCTAGTGTAATCCTAGTGACCTGAGGGTTGATTAAACATCATTGATAAAAATCTGTATCAACTGGTTCTAATTAAACTTCTCATGGATTTACAATCGACATCTCAAACAGCAGGAACCTTTCAATTCTTACTGCAAAGCCTTTATACCCCTTAGGGACCTCCGAATACATTTGATAGGTGCAATTATAAAAGTGGTATGAATTATTCATAGGGGACATTTTTACAAAACCCTCTGAGTATGAATGTTCTTAATAAAATCTCATAATGCATTCTGTTTGAGAAGAATGAACATTTTGGCAGTGTATTAGCTAGCTAAAGTGGTGGTGACAAGCATATTGCAGTGGATCACATCTGCATTGCTTGCTGTTTGGCGTTTTAGGCTGGGTTTCTGTATAGCACTTTGTGACATCTGCTGATGTAAAAAGGGCTTTATAAATAACATTTGATTGATTTGATTGACTGATCACTCCTGTTGTTAGTTCACAGTCTCTAAGCTCTCCACATTGAATGAGAATGTCACCTTTTGGCATCCCTAATGGGCCTCCATGTCTCACCATGTTACAGCCAAAGAAATTGCATTAAGCGCATTGATTTCATCCAGCATGAAGTCACATTGTTTAATTCAAGGCAAGGTGCCGCTCTGCATCCTCAATAGTGTTGTTGGGGAGAAGAGCATAACTTAAAATGTCAATTAGCAGGCCAGGGCCGTTTCTAGCATTTTGGGGGCCCTTTAAAGTTAATGTCGTGCAATTCTACACATTTTGCCATTGGGGCGTAGAGAAAATGTTGCAGTTTTAAATAACATTATCTGCAATAATACACATTTTTCCATGGGGCAGAGAGAAAATGTAGCAGTTTTAAAGCTAATGTCTTACAGTTCTACACATTTTGTCATGAATAATGCCATGTTCATATGATATCTGAGTAAGAGTGACTAACAAAATCAATGTGGCCCCCTGGAGGTCAGGACCCCTAGGCACGTGCCTTCCGTATATATACACTACTTTTCAAAAGTTTGGGGTCACTTAGACATTTCCTTGTTTTCGAACGAAAAGCAATTTTTTTGTACATTAAAATAACATCAAATTGATCAGAAATACAGTGTAGACATTGTTAATGTTGTAAATGGCTATTGTAGCTGGAAACGGCAGATTTTTAATGGAATATCTACATAGGCGTACAGAGGCCCATTATCAGCAACCATCAGTCCTGTGCGCCAATGGCACGTTGTGTTTGCTAATCCAAGTTTATCATTTTAAAAGGCTAATTGATCATTAGAAAACCTTTTTGGAATTATGTCAGCACAGCTGAAAACTGTTGTGCTGATTAAAGAAGCAATAAAACTGGTCTTCTTGAGACTAGTTGAGTATCTGGAGCATCAGCAATTGTGGGTTCGAATTTTTTTTTTTTTTTTTTAATTGTGGGTTCGATTACAGGCTCAAAATGGCCAGAAACAAATAACTTTCTTCTGAAACACATCAGTCTATTCTTGTTTTGAGAAATGAAGGCTATTCTATGCGAGAAATTGACAAGAAACTGAAGATCTCGTACAACGCTGTGTAGTACTCCCTTCACAGAACAGCATAAACTGGCTCTAAGCAGAATAGAAAGAGGAGTGGGAGGCCCCGGTGCACAACTGAGCAAGAGGACAAATACATTAGAGTGTCTAGTTTGAGAAACCGGCGCCTCACAGGTCCTCAACTGGCAGCTTCATTAAATAACACCCGCAAAACACCAGTCTCAACATCAACAGTGAAGAGGCGACTCCGGGATGCTGACCTTCTAGGCAGAGTTGCAAAGAAAAAGCCATATCTCAGACTGCCCATCTTAATCTTTTATTTTTATTGGCCAGTCTGAGAAATGGCAACTCTGCCTAGAAGGTCAGCATCCCGGAGTCGCCTCTTCACTGTTAGCAAACACAACGTGCCATTGGAACACAGGACTGATGGTTGCTGATAATGGGCCTCTGTACGCCTATGTAGATATTCCATAAAAAATCAGCCATTTCCAGCTACAATAGCCATTTACAACATTAACATGTCTAAACTGTATTTCTGATCAATTTGATGTTATTTTAATGGACAAAAAAAATCCTTTTTTTTTTTTAAACAATTACATTTCTAAGTGACCCCAAACTTTTGAATGGTAGTGTATATTACATATTTATTTATTTATTTATTTATTTAAATATATACACCACTGGTCAAAAGTTTTAGAACACCTACTCATTCAAGGGTTTTTCTTTATTTTTTACTATTTTCTACATTGTAACACACATGGAATCATATAGTAACCAAAAAAAGTATATTTGAGATTCTTCAAATAGCCACAGTTTGCCTTGATGACAGATTTGCACACTCTTGGCATTCTCTCAACCAGCTTCATGAGGTAGTCACCAGGAATGCATTTCAATTAACAGGTGTGCCTTGTTAAATGTTAATTAGTGGAATTTCTTTCCTTCGTAATGAGTTTGAGCCAATCAGTTGTGTTGTGACAAGGTAGGGAGGGTATACAGAAGATAGCCCTATTTGGTAAAAGACCAAGTCCATATTATGGCAAGAACAGCTCAAATAAGCAAATAGAAACGACAGTCCATCATTACTTTAAGACATGAAGGTCAGTCAATACGGAACATTTCAAGAATTTTTACGTTTCTTCAAGTGCAGTCATGAAAACCATCAAGCGCTACGATGAAATTGGCTCTCATGAGGACCGTCAGAGGAATGGAAGACTCAGAGTTATCTTTACTGCAGAGGATAAGTTCATTGGAGTTACCAGCCTCAGAAATTGCAGTCCAAATAAATGCTTCACATAGTTCAAGTAACAGACACATCTCAACATCAACTGGTCAGAGGAGACCATGTTAATCAGGCCTTCATGGTTGAATTGCTGCAATGAAACCACTACTAAAGGACACCAATAAGAAGAAGAGATTTGCTTGGGCCAAGAAACATGGATGGACATTAGACCAGTGGACATTTGTCCTTTGGTCTGGAGTCCAAATTGGAGATTTTTGATTCCAACCGACGTGTCTTTGTGAGACGCGGTGTGGGTGAATGGATGATCTCTGCATGTGTAGTTCCCACAGTAAAGCATGGAGGAGGAGGTGTTATGGTGTGGGGGTGCTTTGCTGGTGACACTGTCTGTGATTTATTTAGAATTCAAGGCACACTTAACCAGCATGGCTACCACTGCATTCTGCAGCGATACGCCATCCCATCTGGTTTGGGCTTAGTGGGACTATAATTTGTTTTTCAACAGGACAATGACCCAACACACCTCCAGGCTGTGTAAGGGCTAAGAAGGAGAGTGATGGAGTGCTGCATCAGATGACCTGGCCTCCACAATCCCCCGACCTCAACCAAATTGAGATAGTTTGGGATGAGTCAGACCGCAAAGTGAAGGAAAAGCAGCCAACAAGTGCTCAGTATATGTGGGAACTCCTTCAAGACTGTTGGAAAAGCATTCCAGGTGAAGCTGGTTGAGAGAATGCCAAGAGTGTGCAAAGCTGTCATCAAGGCGAAGGGTGGCTATTTGAAGAATCTCAAATATAAAATATATTTTGATTTGTTTACCACTTTTTTGGTTACTACATGATTCCATATGTGTTATTTCATAGTTTTGATGTCTTCACTATTATTCTACAATGTAGAAAATTAATGTAAAAAAATAAATAAAAAATTGAATGAGTAGGTGTGTCCAAACCTTTGACTGGTACTGTATATGTGTATTAAGGTAGTAATAAGTTAAGTATTTGGTCCCATAGTCATAGCACGCAATGACTACATCAAGCTTGTGACTCTACACATTTGTTGGATGCATTTGCTGTTTGTTTTGGTTGTGTTTCAGATTATTTTGTTCGCAATAGAAATCAATGGTAGCCCCACCTGTTTTGAGCCCCACCTGTTTAGCTAAAAAAAAACAGGTGGGTGCCTGCTTTGCATGTTATTTTGCCATTAATTCATGTCACATATCAGTTTGCAAACAATCTAAAAAAAAAAATTAATATTGAATAAAGCTGCATACAAACTTGGTCTCTTTCTTGAGTAAGGCAGCTCCAAAATGCAGGTGTTTCAGCCTAGCTCAGTGCTTTCCTTGGTGCAGGGGCATCTTGCGGAATATACAGTATAGGCATAGGTAATCTTCACTAGTTGCGCCGTAATTAGCTCAGTGTTCTGTCACTCATGGGGACACTACGTCAACGCAGAATCTGCAGGGAGAGCTATGCAGTTTAAGCCCCCTTGGGGGCTGCCATAGATTTACATTAGAAGTGCCCATTCAAGAAGGCTCAAGGTCATTGGCCACAGATAAAATGACGTCCAATCACGTTATATCTACCATAGCTTTGATTGGACTGATCATGTTGCTTTCAAAATCTTAGCTAGTAAGCTAGACAAGCAGTCATCATCATGAATCACATCGACAATCTACTGGCAAATACTTTTCAATCCTTGTCATATGAAGATTATAGATAAAAGGTAACATAAACATTACACAACAAGTCGGAAATCGCAAATTCAACAATGAGTGGTTTGGAAGGAATCAGTGGCTAACTGCAAGCGTTGCAAAGCAATCACTATTTTGCTTCCCCTGCCTGCTTTTTGGTGGAGAGGGTGTGTGGTCCAAGTCTGGGTTTAATGATTTAAAACATCTGTCTGAAATGGCCTCTTTTCCAAGCTTAAAATGATAAACATTCACTCGCAACACCATGGGCCAGAAAAGGTTGAATACATTGGCCATGCTGTCAATCCAGCATGAATTCTCCTGCTTTAAAAACAACTGGAAACTCGGAACTGGGAAATCTCAGATTTCAGTGAGTTCAAAACATCTGGGAACTCGGAAAAGAACGAGCTCTGACTGGGAAAATATGTTTTGAACGGTCATCCAACACGGAATTCCAAGCAGGGAACTCGGGCCTCTTTCTAGAGCTCCAACCTGAAGATCACTGACGTCATGATTCGACCTTGTTTTTTTCAGAGTTTCCAATTGTCTTGAAAGCACATTTGATGACAAAATGTGCCCACAAGAAGCACCGCCATGCCACCTTCCTATTCAAGTGAGCACAGCACAACAAAGGTGAGTCCAAAAATGTATTGTATTCTGCTGCATAAATTAGCTCATATCCTTTTCTTCACGAGGAGGGTATATGATATAATGTTGTTGGGTATGTAACCATGTTTGCCAGTGACAGTCTCTTTCCATTTAAATATTTGTTTTCAACAAAAAGTTCAGTAATTGACCCATGTAATTCCAGTTGATATTGCGAGTTATTTTGTTTGCACAATGCGCTGTCTGTGCGTCAGTATATTATCTATAAAAGTGGATCCTCGTGATTGTATTTTCCTTCCTTTTTAGACCACATAGGCCTAATAAAATATTTCAGATGGTAGGCTAACCGCATCTCTCTCTCTCTGAATCTAACTGAATTTCTGTCTGTGTCCATTTTGATAGTGCTGAATGAATAGGCCTACCTCGTCGCAGCTCGTTTGCTTGCACTTGCTTATACTTAGAGCTAAGTGTTAATGATAAGAACAAACATTATGGGCCTCCCGAGTGGCGCAGCGGTCTAAGGCACTGCATCGCAGTGCTAGAGGTGTTACTACAGACCCTGGTTCATTCCTGGGCTGTACCACAACCGGCCGTGGCCAGGAGTCCTATAGGACGGCGCACAATTGGCCCAGCGTTGTCCGGGTTGGGGAGGGTTTGGGGGCTTTACTTGGCTCATCGCGCCCTAGCGACTCCTTGTGGTGGGCCGGGTGCCTGCAGGCTGACCCCGGTCGCCAGTTTAACAGTGTTTCCTCCGACACATTGGTGTGGCTGGCGTCCGGGTTAAGCTTCCGGGTGTTAAGGAGCGCAGTTAGGCGGGTCATGTTTCAGAGGACGCATGAATCTCCCGAGCCCGTTGGGGAGAAAAAGGGGGGCAAAAAAAATAAAAGAACAAACTATTATGAATTTACTGAACATAATTGCAATAATGTTTGTGTATGGTTCAAAACTCAAAACTCATGTTGGCGTTCATTATTATTGAAGGACAATGAGGTTCTTATCGATTTACACATATCCACAAGGAGTCAGTAGAAACCACATTTGTTTAAGCAAGTCAGCTATATCAGCTATCTGTAATCATGGTAGCATCCACATTCATGGTTTAGAAACATATTCTCTTCTTATTTACAATAAAAGTGACTCCAAAATGACACAATACATTATTCACCATTAATTTCTATTGGGAACAAAATAATCTGAAACACAACCAAAACAAACAGCAAATGCATCCAACAAATGTGTAGAGTCAAAGGGTTGATGTAGTCATTGCATGCTATGAATATTTGACCAAATACTTAACCTTTTACTACTTAAAAACACAAATAAGTGAATTTGTCCCAATACCTTTGCAAAAAGTGATGTAATGTTTAAACGGTTCACCTGATATGGATGAAAATATCCTCAAATTAAAGCTGACAGTCTGCACTTTAACCTCATGTTCATTGTTATGTTTCAAATCCAAACTTTTGAAGTATAGAGCCAAAAGAAGAAACAATGCTTTACTGTCCCAATAATTACAGAGGGCAGTGTAAATCCAGTGTTGTTTACAGGACAGTGATCATCATAGAGGGATGCCAGTGATACAGCAGTGAAAGAAGAGGGCAAGCAATGAAGAACTGGCTTCTTTTTGATAAATAAAATCTACCTTCATGTTCCTGTTATAATCTGTAAAAAAAAAAAAAAAAAAATATCACAACTTGTGTTTGAAGAGTACCATGTCAAATCATGAATGGAATTTTTGATGAATGCCAACATTGAATAGCATACGGCAGGAGAGCAGTTAAACACAATTTAGGGATCAAACTAAGTTAGGAGACTGCATGGAGAATGATAGTATTTGTTTAAAGTGTTTTCTCAAACTTCTCCGGGGACCCAATTGCAAGTAGAGCAACCACAGCATATTTACTAAAGTCGTCAACAGCCAAATTATTGACCTTTCAGTACCCACAACAAAAAGATTGCTGCAAGCTCTATTCAGAGATTGTGCTGCAGTCACTTTGTATTATGAATGTGTAGATGGCCTGTGTGGAATGTGTGGATGGCCTGCCCTCCACACCACCAGGGTATGGGCTAGAAGTCATGACCTGCAGGAGGGCCCCTGACCTGGGAGACAGGCCATCCACACCAGGCCTCCCAGTTGGGACAACTGGTTAAAGAGGTTTAATTAACTCAGTTCTCATTGTTTCACAGTCATCTTCTTTCTGGGGGTCTGAGTTAAAGAATCTAGCCAACGGTGTGGGCTGCCAATTATGATAACTCACTGACTCATAAAGAAACACTTTTACATACAAACCAAAGACTTCCCAAACCTCCCAGGCTGAATAATGGGCGCAAATTAATCTCTCTCAATGCAGTTTTTTCTTCTTCAAAATAGCACTTTTAATTCATGGTTGCCATTAGATGTATCAATTGTGTGGGGAGGAGAGGAGAGAGGGTTTTTTATTAATTGGTTTGATGTGGATTAGATATGAGAGCTGTTCCCACACTCCCCTGCAATCGCATTTCAATTAATAACACCCACTGAGGCGTTGCCTGCCGATGTAGAAAGATGGCCTGTCACTCACACTACGAGGAAGCATTTGCAATTTGTCACTGGCTTCCTCCTCTCTCTCCCTAACCCTCAATATTTTTCTGCTGAAATCACGCCACATTTTATTCATTTATTTATTCTCCCTGGGATTGGTTGGGTCAGAGCGGGGAGAGAAAAGCACAGAGCTGTTAAGAGGTTTCTCTTTACGGAGATGGCATGCAACTTTAAAACCTGTCCTAGTGCGCCTCATTTCAAATGAGATGGGAGACAACACAGCCATTTTCCATTAGGTTGAGCCTCTCTCCTTTCTCGGCTGAATGCTAACCTGCAGAACCAACCCCCTCCCTCTTCGTTTTCTCTCGCCTCTTCTGGACTCTCTCTCTCTCCAAAGTTATTCTCAATTGACAACGGCTATTTATTTCAGAAGACGAAATAGGAAGTCTCAGAGGATCAATTGTTCTCTCTACGAGGAGCTTACTTTTCACATCATTTTTTTATCCTTCTCCTCATCTGTTCACTCTGGCAAGGTTGGCTTGATGCAACAAGCAACTAGCATCCAGATTGGTCAGGCTCTACTGGAGCTGAGATAAGGAATGCAGACAGGGTCTCCCAGGGCCCTCTCAAGGCTTTAGTTCAAAAGGAGCTGGACGGTACCATTTGCTCTACAGTATACCCTACCGCTACCAAACCAAGAGTTTGGGACTATAAGGTTCTATCTGCAAAAATATGATTCTGAGATAATTGGCTTTAAAGTTCCGAACCCTCATTGGTTTGAATGGTGTCAGCAATTTCTATCTTGTATTCGTTTTAACTTAACAACATGAATTGGGGTGTTTAGAGTCCTATATAGGTAGAGAACATTGAACAGAACAAGGCTATTTCAATAACTCAGATAGAACCTTATAGTCCCAAGCTCTCGAAACCACAAACATTGTCAGGTCCGAAAAGGACGGTTGCTATGAAGAGAACTCCTGCCTTACTAACATACACTGGGGGAATATATTTTGTCTACCACAGCAGCTTTCCTCCGAAGGTGTCCACTTGACAGTCTCTGACTGTCAATGTGAAGTGAACATAATGTGCGTATGGACCGTCTATGGCGCAGAGTCTTTGTTACTGCAACCTTGGACTGTGTCTTGCCGTACACGACTAGGGAGGGAGGGAGGGAGGGAGGGAGGGAGGGAGGGAGGGAGGGAGGGAGGGAGGGAAAAATAAAAAACAAGTGGGAGAGAGATCAAATTAAATAGAAGTGGGGATAAGCAAGCAGAGAACAGAACTATGAAAATAAAAGCAAGGGGGAACAAATGAACGAATGGCAGATGAAATGGCACATGTCAGAGTGGTGCAGGGACGGATAGAGCGGGAGAGGAGCGGGAGAAGAGTGGAGTTTGCTGCTGAATGGCGGAAGATGAATCACAGGCAGAGCAGAGCAGAGCGGTGATGTGCCGGCTCATTTGGGAGCTGATGTGTCGGGGAGCGGCGGATGGGTGTTAATGAGGAGACTACGTGACTCTCTAAAAAGCTTGATGCATCACAGAGTGGCCCGGGAGGAACAGCGCTGGGGGATGAGGAGAGGAGAGGGGGGGCCAAACTCTAAAACCTGGAGGCTCCCACTTCATTGCTTCACCATGAAGCCTGGGACAGGGCTTCTCTTATCATTAGCACAGAAAGGTATATTGTTCTAGCAATGTATGACAAGAAGTCAATGTGGCAACTGTCTGACTGGGATTTTCCTGCAATAGATGTCCTACTTCATGATAATGAAAACATGTCACGGTTACTTGTAACTGTAGAGGTGGTTTAGACATGTAGACATAATAACCCTAGGCTTTATGAAGAGAGTAGTGAAATACAAGCCATCTGTGAACACATCTGGCTTATTTGCTATCACTGATTGCTACCACCCAACATTTTGATTGGAATAGAACGGAACTCACATTGTTCCTTAATCCAGCTCTCTAGGAGGAATATACAGTTTACAATTACTGTTACATAAGTCGAAATGCTGATTGCTCATACCTGTAATTGCCTGCAGTGCTGATAACAGTTGTACCGTTTGTTAAATTGGAAGCAACACAGTGTGGAAATAGTGTCGACAGGAGAAAGATAGGGAATAGCTCCATACCTGGCCTAAAATAAATAATGTGGCATCTCCCATTACAGCCAGCTCACCTGTTTATGCAGAACACACTAATGACTTGTAGCTGATTGAACTTGTTGGTTTGTGTCCATATCTGTCTGAAAAACACTGTCTGGGTGAGAATTGAAGAAAAGACTGCCTTATAAAACCAAAACCAGGCCGTCTAACAAATTCTCAGAAAGCAACCCCAAAAAATGTGATGGCTAGTTCAATCAAATTAAACACACATTTAGCAGTAATTGGTCAGGAGTCTGTGTGCTCCTCTTGCTGCACAAGTGCCGTTTCTAAGCATAATTGACATACTTAGGGCCCCGGGACCGCTAGGGGGCACCAAAGTTTTCCATCAGCAGTTTTCTTCTTGTTATGTCAGTCACTGACAGTCACTCAATTAACCCATGTCAGCTAACATTTGATAGATTGCTAGGTAAATTAGTCTAGCCAGCTATCTAAACCTTGTAGTAATCATGGTCAAATATAAAGATCCAGTTCATTTAAAAAATAGGAGGCCCCTTACACTTCAGTGTTGTGATGCAAAAATTCTAGCAAAATGCATAGCGCATAGAATTAAAAAGGTCTTGTCGGACATTATTCATTCTAATCAGACAGGTTTTTTTACATGGACGATACATTGGAGATGATATAGACAAGTACTGGAAACAATAGAACACTATGAAAAATCTGGTAAACCAGGCCGGGTATTCATAGCTGACTTTGAAAAGGCTTTTGATAAACTACAACTGGAATTTATATATAAATGCCTGTAATATTTCAATTTTGGATAATCTCTTATATAATGGGTTAAAGTTATGTATAGTAACCCTAGGTATAAAATAGTAAATAATGGCTACTTCTCAGAAAGTATTAAACTGTCAACAGGAGTAAAACAAGGTTGTCCACTATCGGCATATCTATTTATTATGGCTATCAAAAATGTTAGCTATTAAAATCAGATCCAACAATAATATCAAGGGGCTAGAAATCATTGTACGCTAATGATTCATGTTTTCTTTAAAATCCACAATTTGGATCCCTCCACAGCCTCATAGAGGATCTAGATACTTTTACAACCAAATTATGATATATATAACTTTTACATTACCGTGTTGTTTACCAATAAAATGGTCTGATGGTGATGTGGACATACTCGGTATTCATATCCCGAAAGAAAGAAATGATCTCACAACAATACATTTTTATAGAAAGTTAGTAAAAATAGATAAGATCTTGCTACCGTGGAAAGGAAAATACCTGTCTATTTGGGGAAAAATCACCCTGATTAACTTTTTAGTCATATCCCAGTTTACCTATTTGCTTATGGCCTTGCCTACACCTAGCGACCTGTTTTTTACAATTATATTAGCAAAAAATATTCTATTTAATTTGAAACGGCAAGCCAGACAAAATTAAACAAGCCTATTTATATAATGAATATGAATTCCGAGGGCAGAAATGATTCAATGTTAAAGACTTCTCACCAAAGGCTTCAGTCATAAAAAAGTTAGACTTAAATCTGAACTGATTTTCTAGCAGATTAGTAAGAATGTCTCACCCTATGTTCAAGAATGGCCTTTTTCCATTTATTTGAAAATGAAATAATCAAAAAAATATTGCTATTTTTAAAACAAGCAATAGAAAGTTGGTTGAATTTTCTGTTTAATCCACCAGAAAAGACAGAACAAATAATATAACAAATATTATGGTTGAACTCAAATATACTAATTGATAAAAAACCATTATTTTTGGATATATATAAACTCAGCAAAAAAAGAAACGTCCTCTCACTGTCAACTGCGTTTATTTTCAGCAAACTTAACGTGTAAATATTTGTATGAACATAACAAGATTCAACAACTGAGACATAAACTGAACAAGTTCCACAGACATGTGACTAACAGAAATTGAATAATGTGTCCCTGAACAAAGGGGGGGTCAAAATTAAAAGTAACAGTCAGTATCTGGTATGGCCACCAGCAGCATTAAGTACTGCAGTGCATCTCCTCCTCATGGACTGCACCAGATTTGCCAGTTCTTGCTGTGAGATGTTACCCCACTCTTCCACCAAGGCACCTGCAAGGTCCCGGACATTTCTGGGGGGAATAGCCCTAGCCCTCACCCTCCGATCCAACAGGTCCCAGACGTGCTCAATGGGATTGAGATCCGGGCTCTTCGCTGGCCATGGCAGAACACTGACATTCCTGTCTTGCAGGAAATCTCGCACAGAACGAGCAGTGTGGCTGGTGGCATTGTCATGCTGGAGGGTCATGTCAGGATGAGCCTGCAGGAAGGGTACCACATGAGGGAGGAGGATGTCTTCCCTGTAACGCACAGCGTTGAGATTGCCTGCAATGACAACAAGCTCAGTCCGATGATGCTGTGACACACCGCCCCAGACCATGAAGGACCCTCCACCTCCAAATCGATCCCGCTCCAGAGTATAGGCCTCGGTGTAACACTCATTCCTTCAACGATAAACACGAATCTGACCATCACCCCTGGTGAGACAAAACCGTGACTCGTCAGTGAAGACCACTTTTTGCCAGTCCTGTCTGGTCCAGCGACGGTGGGTTTGTGCCCATAGGCAACGTTGTTGCCGGTGATGTCTGGTGAGGACCTGCCTTACAACAGGCCTACAAGCCCTCAGTCCAGCCTCTCTCAGCCTATTGCGGACAGTCTGAGCACTGATGGAGGGATTGTGCGTTCCTGTTGTAACTCGGGCAGTTGTTGTTGCCATCCTGTACCTGTCCCGCAGGTGTGATGTTCGGATGTACCGATCATGTGCAGGTGTTGTTACACGTGGTCTGCCACTGCGAGGACGATCAGCTGTCCATCCTGTCTCCCTGTAGCGCTGTCTTAGGCGTCTCACAGTACGGACATTGCAATTTATTGCCCTGGCCACATCTGCAGTCCTCATGCCTCCTTGCAGCATGCCTAAGGCACGTTCACGCAGATGAGCAGGGACCCTGGGCATCTTTCTTTTGGTGTTTTTCAGAAATGGAAGAGGCAACTGGAAGAGGGAAAAGTAAGGGACTTCTTTGTCGGCCCTGCATTAAAGACCAAAATTGGTTAAAGAAAATTGTGATGAATAAAAAAGTATACCAGTTTAATTTAAAGACAAAAAAAAATGACAGCTGTGCCATATAGATTGCAAAATAGAGATTTTCGATGTACCGATTCCATGGCACATGGTTTATAAACTGTTACGCAAAACGACGCCGGATTCAAAAATTTTCAATTTAAATTATTATACAAAGTTCTTGCAACCAATAGAATGTTATATATATATGGGGGATACAACCATCCCAGCATTTGGCTGAAAAGAGACAGAATCATTAGATGATTTGTTTTGGTACTGTCCATATGTACAGTTGAAGTCAGAAGTTTACATACACCTTAGCCAAATACATTTAAACTCAGTTTTTCACAATTCCTGACATTTAATCCTAGTAAAAATTCCCTGTCTTAGGTCAGTTAGGATCACCACTTTATTTTAAGAATGTGAAATGTCCGATTAATAGTAGAGAGAATTATATATTTCAGCTTTTATTTCTTTCATCACATTCCAGTGGGTCAGAAGTTTACATACACTCAATTAGTATTTGGTAGCATTGCCTTTAAATTGTTTAACTTGGGTCAAACGTTTCGGGTAGCCTTCCACAAGCTTCCCACAATAAGTTGGGTGAATTTTGGCCCATTCCTCCTGACAGAGCTGGTGTAACTGAGTCAGGTTTGTAGGCCTCCTTACTCGCACACACTTTTTAGTTCTGCCCACAAATGTTCTATAGGATTGATGTCAGGGCTTTGTGATGGCCACTCCAATACCTTGACTTTGTTGTCCTTAAGCCATTTTTATGGCGGTTTTGGAGCAGTGGCTTCTTCCTTGCTGAGGGGCCTTTCAGGTCATGCCGATATAGGACTTGTTTTACTGTGGATATAGATATATTTGTACCTGTTTCCTCCAGCATCTTTACAAGGTCCTTTGCTGTTGTTCTGGGATTGATTTACACTTTTCGCACCAAAGTACGTTCATCTCTAGGAGACAGAACCCATCTCCTTCCTGAGCGTTATGACGGCTGCGTGGCCCCATGGTGTTTATACTTGCGTACTATTGTTTGTACAGATGAACGTGGTACCTTCAGGCGTTTGGAAATTGCTCCCAAGAATGAACCAGAGTTGTGGAGGTCTACAATCTTTTTCTGAGGTCTGGCTGATTTATTTTAATTTTCCCATGATGTCAAGCAAAGAGGCACTGAGTTTGAAGGTAGGCCTTGAAATACATCCACAGGTACACCTCCAATTAATAATAATAATAATATGCCATTTAGCAGACGCTTTTATCCAAAGTGACTTACAGTCATGTGTGCATACATTTTTACGTATGGGTGGTCCCGGGGATCGAACCCACTACCCTGGCGTTACAAGCGCCATGCTCTACCAATTGAGCTACAGAGGACCAATTGACATCAATTGACTCAAATGATGTCAATTAGCCTATCAGAAGCTTCTAAAGCCATGACATCATTTTCTGAAATTTTCCAAGCTGTTTAAAGACACAGTCAACTTAGTGTATGTAAACTTCTGACCCACTGGAATTTGAAAAGTCATAGTCAATCGATCAATAATATAATAATACTTTTAGCAAACATTTTTGTCTGCTAAATGACTAAAATGTAATGTAAATGTTTAATTTACAATCTGTAGAAACCATGAAAAGGTTCAGAACTTTTTTGAAACATCACAGCACAGTTGAAAATATATATGGCAAATAGAAATCAAAACTGGATGGTGTTCAGAGATAGATGGGAGGATGTTACGTTCTCCCCTCGGGTGTAGCTCATCTGAGGAGGAGACGTAAATGCCCGTGCCTGCGCACACAATGTAAACTAGATAGATGGGGAAGAAATGTGGGGTGTAACTAACTAAAATAACCAGACACAACAACCAGAACTCAATGTTAGCCCTCTGGGGACGTGGTGGGGCTCCCGAGTGGCGCAGTGGTCTAAGGCACTGCATCTCAGCGTCACTACAGACCCCCTGGTTCGATTCCAGGCTGTACAACCGGCTGTGATTGGGAGTCCCATAGGGTGTCGCACAATTGGCCCAGTGTCGTCCGGGTTTGGCCGGTGTAGGCCGTCATTGTAAATAATAATTTGTTCTTAACTGACTTGCCTAGTTAAATAAAGGTAAATAAAATAAGGTACTAAACAAAATAATATACAACACCCATAAAGAAACAGTAATAAAACAAAGACCAAACAAACCAGGGATGGTAAGAGAAGGGAATGTTTGGGAACGGGGTCCAAGTAATGAAAATAAACAAAAAGGTCCCTCCTCTTCTACACACCTAATCCTTCCTAACACAAGCCTTAACCCGCTTTCCTACCTGTTACCACAAATACAGGGGTGACACCCGCCCGGCTAACCTAGTGTGTAAAACAGTGGGTTATCTACGTGTGAATGTACACCCATGGGCAGAACTACCTTTCCCTTCTCCAGGACCTAGGTAGGGTGGAATACAGCAGGAGGACAGGCTGGAACACAAACAAAGATAAATCAAAATAACCAAATCCTCAGCCAAACAAAAAGTGCCCTCTCTCTCTTGAGCTCACATGGCAAACAGTTTATATACTCTAGGCAATCAGTCACTAAACCACAGCTGCCAGGACTCCAGACCGAAGCCACGCCCATCATCGTCAGCCGCAACTCAGCACACCTGTAATAACCAGAACACACAAACAGAACAACCACTCTGAACCACAAACACCCTACAAAGGAAGATTGGGAGAAAGAAAAACATGTCACACGTAACACGCCCCCCACAAAAAAGAGTAAACCCCTGGGTTTATGATAAGAACATTACATTTATATTTATATATATTTTTAATAATACCAAGTACTTACTTCCAACACATCCCCCCATAGTTGTCAACCCCCCCATTCTATTATTTTATTTTTGTCTCTGAACTAGGCACGTGACAGAGCATCCGCAACCACGTTTTCTGCACCCTTTATATGATGAATTTCTAAATTATAACTCTGTATAACCAACGGCCAACGCATAAGACATTGGTTGTGGTTGTACATGCGGCTCAAAAAAATGAAAGGGTTGTGGTCTGTATACACCTCAACAGGCAACACACTGGAGCCAACATAAACCTCAACAAATTGTAAGGCAAACAAAAGAGTGTGCAAAGCTGTCATCAAGGCAAAGGGTGGCTACTTTGAAGAATCTCAAATATAAAATATATTTTGATTTGTTTAACACTTTTTTGGTTACTACATGATTCCATATGTGTTATTTCATAGTTTTGATGTCTTCACTATTATTCTACAATGTAAAAAATAGTAAAAAATAAAGAAAAACCCTTGAATGAGTAGGTATGTCCAAACTTTTGACTGGTAGTGTAAGTGAATTTGTCCCAATACTTTTGCTCCCCTAAAATGGGGGGGACTATGTACCAAAAGTTCTGTAATTTCTAAACGGTTCACCTGATAAGGATGAAAATACCCTCAAATTAAAGCTAACAACCTGCACTTTGGAGTATAGACGCAAAAGAAGAAAGAATACTTCACTGACCCAATAATTACGGAGGGCACTGTATATCTTCTCACCCCACCAAGACTCCTTTAATATCAGTTTTGTTTTAAACATGATGAGTCTGAAAGTGCTGGCCAGTTCTCTCCAGTTCAGAGAAGGCAACCTGTACTGCTGATGGACTTGGCAGTGGAAGTCTGAGAGGATATTGCATGTGAAAGGAGCAAGGAGAGAGAGAAGAGCAGTCTTATCAAGAAAATAGAAATTGCAGTGATCAACCCAGCAGATGTTCTATCCAACATGAAGGTGCATGGTGGAGCAACCAGCACAGTTGAGCTTATGCTTACAGAGGCGAGAAGGGAAAAGCTATCTCCTTTAGGCCGAGTGGCTCTGCTCTTTATTAAAAAGAAACACATGTAGTGTCAGGGCGTCCAAGTATGAAATTCAATTCTCATCCCAAAACGGTGTTATTATTAAATCTGTGCTATCACACAAAGCAGACCAGACTTGCTCAGCTGTATGGGTACACAGTGTGGGATGGGGTGCAGGGCGGATGGGGGCTGAGGGGGAATTGGACAGGCATGAGCGAGGCCGCAGAGGCTTAAAACACCCAAAAGGCTACTCAGGCTCTTACGCAATTTAGTATGGACTTGGTTGAGTTGTGTTGGGTTAGCGCCTCTGCATAGACCAGTAGGTAGACCAGTAGGCTGTCAATTGCACAGTGGCCATACAATTATGATACTCTAGTTTGTATGATGTTTTGTTAAGCAAAGTAAAACCAAAGAAAATGTGCTGTTGTCCAGGGCATTGCATATTGGTTTGATCATTAACCTAGTGGAAGACACCCTGTAAAGGGTCATTCTGATGGCACATTTTTATGTGTTCATGTTTCAGGTCAGAGATTTAAACTGTAAAAATCACAACTTCCACATTTTGAGCCATGAATAGTATACTCCCAACAGTAGATGTACTGTTCATGTTAAGTGACCCTGTCTGTGCCTGTATAACTGGGGAGAGGGGTCATGGGAGGACACACCAAACAAGTGATGACAGGAACGTGGAAAAGGCTCGCTGGTGTATTTATTATTCATTTTCTGGATCTGCTGATGTGGGTGGGTCAAGGCCAGAGCTCGTCAGCTTCAGACTGGCAGGCAGGACTGCTACTGCTACAGGTACAGCTACTGCAGTGTCTCTCCCACAGGCAGGCTGAGAGACTGGAGAGGGAAGGCAGGGAGGGTGGCCCAAGTGGGACAAACAGACCACCTGCATTGCAGACTCCTGTCCATGCCAGGCATGCAACTTGGATGCCTTTCTGTCTGTTATTAGTTCGTACTCAGTGAAATAAGAACATAGAATTAGGAATTAGAATACTAGTAATTTAATTAGATCTCTATTAATAAAAATGCATCAACTGTCTTCCGAATACTGCTGATATGGAAACGTGGTTTCAAATGAAACTCAGTGAAAGGAAAGACAATTGACAATGAAATTGCAGTAGAAATACCTTGACAAAGGTGGAGACAAGTATATTTGATTTCCTTAAGTTGCCAATAATAATCCCCTTGACTATGACCCTGTCCCTCCTGGCAGTTAACAGTAGTGATGGGAAATTTTTGAGATGTGAACATTTCTTTCATAGGAACCCTGTCCCAGCAAAAGCAGGTTAACCTTATCTCTCTTGTGTCAGCATTACTCAGACAAGAGGCATTTTGGCAATCAGAGGCCAACAGTTTGCAGTAATAAAAATAGTACACAAGTACGACAGCTGTCCGTACGACAAATAAAGAAATGACAAAGAGATGTGAATACATGAAGTGATAATATGCATGTTATGTTCACGTGCCCCTGTCTATATGTACAGTAGAGGTCATGGTAAAAAACTGTTGCCACAAAGTGTTTTTGTGCTGCTAAGAAAGCTCTGTCATTTGACTGCTCCTCATATGGCTCAGCTATAACTGTCAAGGGTTACAGGTTATGGAAGGTACAGTGGAATGGAATGACATATGACACTGTTCCCCAATGAAACCTAGAAATCTGCTGTCATCTCTTACCTTCCCTGAACAGCTTCATCTGAGTCCTCTCTGCTTTGCTGTTCAAAGGTCTCAGACTAAACCTTTTTCAGCGCATTAAGGATGAAGATCACGTCCATGGGGTACCTGGCTGCGGAGCGGAGCCCAGTTCATGCCATGCCTTAATTCTCCCACCAATATGTAAAACAGTACTACTCTTAGTAGGAGTGGGTACTATGAAGGGGATTCTTCAATTAAGTGTTTTTTGTCATTCAACAAGAGAAGACTAGTTTTCATGCAAAGAATTCACATGAGAAATACTGCACTAAACATCTTAGTTAGATGTAAAATTGCTCGACTAAGACCTCCTTGGCAAAAATGTCAAAATTAATTTCTTGATTTATCTTAGAATAATTCAGACTATTTTGAGGAAGTGTATACTGGCTATGTTGTTGCTACGGCGTCTCAAGAGGGACAAACAGTAATATTGCCACTTTTTTAAGTGAAGGTCTTTCAACAGCCTGGTCTCATAGACTAGCTTGGTCTCATTCCCTAACACTAACCTTAACCATTTTAGCTAACCCTTCCCCTTCCCCTAACCCTTTAACCCACAGGGGTGTCAAACTCAATCCACGGAGGGCCGAGTGTCTGTGGGTTTTCGCTCCTCCCCTAAGGTCACTAATTAGTAAGGAACTCCCCTCACCTGGTTGTCTATGTCTTAATTGAAAGGTAAAACCCAAAAACCAGCAGACACTTGTCCCTCCATGGAATGAGTTTGACACCCCTGCTTTAACATAACTCCTAACCTTAACCCTAACCTTAAACCTAGCCATAACCCATAGCCTAGCTAACGTTAGCCAGCTAGCTAACGTTAGCATTAGCCACCTAGTCACCTAGCTAACTTTAACCACAACAAATTGGAATTTGTAACATATCGTACATTTTGCAAATTCATAACATATTGTACGTTTTGCAAATTCGTACATTTCATACAAATTGTAATTCATAACATATCATATGAAATGGATGATGGACATCCACAAATTAATACATACCATACGAAACTTAACATATCATACTAAATGGAGCGTCTTGGATTTACATAAATAATAATACGAAATGCTCTGACACCAGGTTGCTTTAAAGGGAGTATGCGAGGCACAGACAATTGCTTGTCATGCGTGCTCCTTAAGGAAGGGCCACTTGTATCGGCATGGTCCTCTGACTGTGACATAGACTTATTCTGTTGTGCATGAGGTGCAGGGTAACTGATGACCTCTATAGGCATAAAATGATACCCTTTCAGATGGAGTTTTGTACAGTATATGTGATGAATGGATTAAACTAATACTTTATGTCTCAGTAATGTTCCCCCACCTATTTCACATACTGTATATCAAAGCAATGATTACTTGTTGCTTGCCTATTCCCTGATGAAGGAGACGGGTTTCCCAATCATGATATTGTCACGGTTTACTAAGCCAGAACCCAGAAGCAGACCAGGACAAGGTAAGTTGAAACAAAGGTGAGTGTTTATTTTAATAGATTCACGAGTGAGGCTGAATAATCCAGGGAACAGAGCGGGTGGCGTGGATGGGTTGTTGAGGGTGCAGTGGTAGGTCCAGTAATGGCTCGGCAGCCGCCGACCATCAGGCAGAGGTTGGGTGAAGGTTCCGGGTGAGTGACTGCAGATAGAACAAAACGGAGGTAAGTATACAGCAAGTCAAAAAGGTGCAAAACAACAAAACTAACGCTAGAAGTTCCAAGGCTGATACACGGACAAACATACTGTTCATGGCTAACGATCCGGCAGGGAATGGATGTTAGGACAGAGCCTAAGAAGGGTGATGATCAGGACCAGGTGTGCAGATTGCTGATGGGATGCAGGTGCGGAAATCAAGAGAGCTCCCGCCTAGCAACGTTGCCCGGCAACCAGGCAGGGAGCGTTCCAGAACCCTCGGGAAACTGGAGATCCCGAGCAGAAAAACTAGTACCCAGACAGAAACCGACTCAGACTGCAGGGATCGTTACAGTACCCCCCTCCGACGAACGCCACCGGGCGGACTCCCGGAGCGCCAGGATGGAGGCGGTAGAAGTCACGAATGAGGTCAGCATCTAGGATCTGTCGCCGCGGAATCCAACTCCTCTCTTCAGGACCATACCCCTCCCAGTCCACGAGATACTGGAAACCCCGGCCCCGCCGTCTGGAATCCATGATGCGTCGCACCGTGTAGGCAGGACCACCTCCGATCATCCGAGGAGGAGGAGGAGGAGGCGGAGGGGGCAACAGAGGACTGAGGAGAACAGGCTTGAGGCAGGAGACATGAAAGGTGGGATGGACTCTGAGCGTCCTCGGTAGTTTGAGTCGAACTGCCACCGGATTGATCACCTTCTCCACCACAAACGGACCAATGAACTTCGGTGACAACTTCCTAGACTCAGTCCGTAAAGGAAGATCCCGTGTGGCCAACCAGACCCTATCTCCGATGGTATAGGTGGGAGCGGGGATCCGGCGACGATTCGCCTGGAGCTGATACCGGTCCGAAACTCTAAGGAGTGCCTTTCTGGCCCGATGCCAGGTCCGGTGGCAACGACGAATATGGGCCTGAACAGAGGGCACTGAGAGCTCCTTCTCCTGAGAAGGGAACAAGGGAGGTTGGTAGCCATACAGGCACTGGAAGGGAGACATCCCAGTGGCAGATGTAGGGAGAGTATTGTGGGCATACTCAACCCAAGGCAACTGAGAGACCCAGGAGGTGGGGTTGGAGGAGACAAGGCAGCGTAGCGTGGATTCCATCTTCTGGTTGGCTCTCTCCGCCTGACCATTAGATTGGGGGTGAAAACCAGATGTGAGACTGACTGTAGCTCCAATGGCCAAACAGAAGGACTTCCAGACAGCAGAGGTAAACTGAGGGCCACGGTCGGAAACGATATCACTGGGCAAACCGTGGACCCTGAAAACCTCCCTAACCAGGATCTCGGACGTCTCCGAGGCAGAGGGAAGCTTGGCAATTGGCACAAAGTGGGCGAACTTGCTGAATCTGTCCACGATAGTCAGAACGACCGTGTTCCCCTCAGAAGAGGGCAACCCAGTGACAAAGTCCAGGGCCAGATGCGACCATGGTCGCCGGGGAATAGGAAGGGGGTGAAGTAGTCCAGAGCTGGGCCGATTGGTACTCTTATTCTGCGCACACACTGGACAGGCAGCAACAAAACCCCGAGTATCCTCGGCCATGGCAGGCCACCAAAAACGCTCTGCGAAGAAACGCCATCGTCCGAGCCACGCCAGGGTGACAAGCCATCTTGCTGGCGTGGGACCATTTGAGGACAGCAGGACGAACCGACTCAGGCACAAACAACCGACCGGGTGGACCGTTACCGGGACCGGGCTGCGTCCGAAGGGCCGCCATCACCTCCTCCTCAATCTTCCACATAACTGCTCCCACGACGCAGTTCCGGGGGAGAATTGTCTCGGTCTTGGACCCACTCTCTTCCGTCTTGGAGAACATCCGGGACAAGGCGTCCGCCTTGCCGTTCTTAGATCCAGGTCGGAACGTCAGGGAAAAAATTGAATCGTCCGAAAAACAACGCCCACCTGGCCTGACGGGAGTTGAGACGTCTAGCCGATTGCACGTAAGCAAGATTCTTGTGGTCAGTCCAGACAATAAACGGTTGCTCCGCCCCCTCCAACCAGTGGCGCCACTCCTCCAAGGCAAGTTTCACCGCGAGAAGCTCCCGGTTACCCACATCGTAGTTCCTCTCCGCAGGCGAAAGGCGACGAGAGTAGTAGGCGCAGGGATGGAGTTTACTGTCCGTGGAGCATCGCTGCGACAGGATGGCGCCAACTCCCACATCAGACGCGTCCACTTCAACGACGAACTGACGGGCCGTGTCCGGTTGAGAGAGAATCGGTGCGTTGGTGAATCGCCTCTTCAAATCCAGAAACGCTCGATCCGCCTCCGGATTCCACTTGAAGGTCCTGATACTGGAAGTCAAGGCAGTTAACGGAGCGGCCACACGGCTGTAATCCCGGATGAATCTGCGGTAGAAATTCGCAAACCCCAAAAATCTCTGGAGCTGCAATCTCGTACCGGGCTGGGCCCATTCCAGAACCGCTCTAACCTTCTCCTGGTCCATCCTAATCTCTCCCCTGGAGATGATGTACCCGAGAAAGGATGTCGTGTGGGCGTGAAACTCGCACTTCTCGGCCTTCACGAACAGGCGATTCTCCAACAATCGCTGCAGAACCTGCCGGACATGCTGGACGTGGTCGGAAGGTTCCTTCGAGAAGATCAGAATGTCATCCAGGTAAACAAACACAAAGAGACCGATCATATCTCTCAGGACGTCGTTCACCATACTCTGGAATACCGCTGGAGCATTGGTCAGTCCAAACGGCATCACCTGATACTCAAGTGACCCATCGGGTGTATTGAAACCCGTCAACCACTCGTCCCCCTCTCTGATCCGGACCATGTGATACGCATTGCGTAGGTCTAGCTTGGTGAACACCGTAGCACCCTGTAAGGAGTCGAAGGCAGAACTCATCAAGGGCAGGGGATACTTGTTCTTGACCGTGATGTCATTCAACCCCCGATAATCAATACACGGTCGAAGAGAGCCATCCTTCTTACCCACAAAGAAGAATCCTGCCCCCAGGGGTGATGACGAGGGACGAACGAGACCAGCAGCTAGGGACTCCTTGATGTAGGTCTCCAAAGCCTCACGTTCAGGTCGGGAGATACTGTATAACCTTCCCTTGGGGTAGACAGCTCCAGGGAACAGGTTGATGGCACAATCATATGGTCGGTGGGGAGGGAGTGACAGAGCCTTCTGCTTACTGAACACTTCCCCAAATCGTGATATGTCTCGGGAACCAGGGACAAATCTGGGGGTTTAGCCTCAATCACCTGACTGGGAACCGAATGGGGACAGGCAGTCTTGAGACAGTTAGCATGACAATCAAGGCTCCAACTCGTTACCTTGCCCGTCACCCAATCAAACGTGGGATTGTGTTCCTTCAGCCAGGGGTATCCAAGGACCAGAGGAACATGGGAAGACGGCAGAATGAAGAATGAAATCATCTCCGAATGATTCCCCGACAACAGCATCTTAACCGGTTCAGTCCTCATCGTGATACGTGCCAGACTACTGCCGTTCAGAGTGGTCGCTTCAATGGCTTCCGGCAATTGCTCCTTGGAAAGCCCCAGCTGTTCCACCAACTCGGCATCAAGAAAGCTTCCATCGGCACCTGAATCGATAAAAGCGTTAATCGCTAAGCTCAGATTCCTGTTCATAAGGGTAGCCGGGAAACGGGGTCTGACAGAGGTATTGAGAGGTCGAAACTGGCTCGCTAAAAGTCCTCCCAACTTTAGCGAGCCGCGCAGTTTGACGACCGCCGGGAACAAGTGGCGAGGTAATGTCCCGAACCACCACAGTAGAGGCAACAGTTAGTCCTACGTCTGAGTTGGCGTTCCTCCTTGGTTAACCCGTGCCGCCCTACTTGCATGGGTTCAGAATCGGGAGACAGGACCTCTCCACTAATCCTGTGTGGTGGACGATGATCGACGTATTCTGGTCCAATCCCCGACCCGACTGGAACCTGAGAAGCTGATCGATTGGACGGAACCCATTGCTTCTCCCTCCTTCGCTCTCGGACTCGATTATCCACCCGAATAGACAAGGCTACCAAGCTGTCCAGGTCACTAGGCTCCGGATAGGAGATCAACTCATCCTTGAGCTGCTCCGACAGACCCTGGTAAAAGGCCGCTTGCAGAGACTCCTCATTCCACCCACTCTCCACAGCCTACGTCTTGAACTCGATCACGAAGTCGGCCACGCTGCGAGTTCCTTGGCGAAGCGAAAACAGGCGCCTAGCTGCGTCCCTCCCTCGGACGGAATGGTCGAAGAGCTTCCTCATCTCGGCCGTGAACCCTTGGTATGAAGCCATGCAGGGGTCCTGTCGTTCCCAAACGGCTGAAGCCCACTCCAGCGCTCGACCACGCAGCAACTCAATCACAAAGGCTATCCTAGCCTTGTCTGTGGCATAAGAGTAGGGCTGTAGATCGAACACTAACCCACACTGCATAAGGAAAGAACGGCATCTTCCCAGCTCCCCTCATATTTATCCGGCGCCGGAACCTTGGGCTCACGGAAGGACACAGCTCCAGAAGCGGCAGGCGAGATGGGTGAAACCGGTAGTGGATCCTCCACCGGAAACTTGCGCTGGTTCTGGACCTCCGTCAGACCGGTAGAAAGGTTCCGAACTGCCAACGTGATCTCCTGTAGCTCCGTGCTATGATGGCCCAACATCTTCTCCTGCTGGGTAATGGCATGGCGAACAGAGTCCAGGTCCGCTGGGTTCATTCCAGGCCGGATCGTTCTGTCACGGTTTACTAAGCCAGAACCCAGAAGCAGACCAGGACAAGGTAAGTTGAAACAAAGGTGAGTGTTTATTTTAATAGATTCACGAGTGAGGCTGAATAATCCAGGGAACAGAGCGGGTGGCGTGGATGGGTTGTTGAGGGTGCAGTGGTAGGTCCAGTAATGGCTCGGCAGCCGCCGACCATCAGGCAGAGGTTGGGTGAAGGTTCCGGGTGAGTGACTGCAGATAGAACAAAACGGAGGTAAGTATACAGCAAGTCAAAAAGGTGCAAAACAACAAAACTAACGCTAGAAGTTCCAAGGCTGATACACGGACAAACATACTGTTCATGGCTAACGATCCGGCAGGGAATGGATGTTAGGACAGAGCCTAAGAAGGGTGATGATCAGGACCAGGTGTGCAGATTGCTGATGGGATGCAGGTGCGGAAATCAAGAGAGCTCCCGCCTAGCAACGTTGCCCGGCAACCAGGCAGGGAGCGTTCCAGAACCCTCGGGAAACTGGAGATCCCGAGCAGAAAAACTAGTACCCAGACAGAAACCGACTCAGACTGCAGGGATCGTTACAGATATGGTGATTTTACAATTTACAGTTAGGCAGACCTTGTCAACACTGGCTCCTAGGAGAGTTGAGCGTTAGGAGTTGTGTGGAGAGATCCCAGCTCTGCCTGGAATGAGCAGACCCATCTGGAGGCAGGTGTTGGTGGTGGGTTCTATAAGTCACCCAAGGCATCAGTCTGTCACACCTGGGAGAGTTTATATGAGCAGAGGGTCCCAGAGACAGGCACGCTGCATGTGGAAAACAAAGATTAGACGAGGCCTTGTTGATGTTGACTAATGATAGGAAACACATGGTAAAACAGATAGTCTGTGTACGAAATGGCACCCTATTCCCTAAAAAAGTGCCATTTCGGAGACAACCCTATAGTGTCTCAATGGTAAGGTCTGCTGTCCTCCGTGGGGTAAAGTCAGCTGCTGCTGTGTGGTGTTGTGTAATCCAGCCTATGGTAAGCCAGTGTACAGCCTCTAGCCTGCATGCTTCAGCCCCAGGAACAGGCTCTAGTCTCCAGCCTGAGGAGCACCAATGAGGAGAGTGGATGAGGGTAAGCCCTGGAACCTTGGCAGGCTGATAGGCCCACCGTGATGGCTGATATCACACATCCAGCCACTGCCAGAGGCTCACCCCTCACCATCCAGGCATTAGACTGAATCACAGCTCAGGGCACAGAGATGAAATCCCTCTCTGCTGGTTATAGTGAGGTCTCAAGCTTGGATGGAAGAGTCAAGAGTGTGATGGGGAACGAAGGAATTTGTTATGTGGTATTTTAATGGTATGGTTGTTTTTATGGTACAGTATGCACTGAAGAGCAGTGTCGAGTGGGAGCACATGTATTCATGTAACACCTTAACATTTGCATGGGAAAATTGTGAGAATGTAAACCTTGCACCTTTATGAATACATTTGACATATGTGTGCTCATATATGTGTGTGTGTTGCATAACCAGTCCTGTGCATGGAGGTGAATCATTTAATTCCCACTGCTCTCAACCTCTATGTTGCTGTCAAACCCACATACCAACCAGGTGCTAACAGAGTGAATTGTGCCTCGGCCTTCAAGCGAGAGTGCACTGGTCTCCTCAGACTCCAGGAAAGTGCCAGAATGTCTTTTCAGCCTGAGTGACTGTGATGCTCTCAGTGTCAACGCACCTGAACACCCGCAGCCCTCAATATGCTGACAGAGGAAGAGTTATGTAGTGTCCTCTTCTATGAAAATACCAGCATCACTGGACATATAAAGCTCTTCCTTTCTTTCTCAAATAATTTCCAAATTTCTATTGGTTTAATGCATGTGTCAATCTCATTCCACGGAGGGCCGAGTGTCTGCGGGTTTTAGCTCCTCCCTTTTACTTGATTGATATATTAAGGTCACTAATTAGTAAGGAAATCCCCTCACTGTCACGCCCTGACTCAGAGGACGCTTGTATGTTGAGTCAGGTTGTGTATTTTCCTTGCTGTGTTTGTCCATGTTGTACAGTCTAGTATGTATAGATCTATGTTGGCCTGTGTGGTTCCCAATCAGAGGCAGCTGTCGCTCGTTGTCTCTGATTGGGGACCATACTTAGGCAGCCTATTGGCACTAGTGGGTTGTGGGATCTTGTTCCGTGTGAGGTATGTTGTGTGTACCTTAGGACGTCACGTATCGGTAGTTTATTGTTTTGTCGTTGTGTTTATTCGTTTAATAAACATGTTGGCATATCACGCTGCGCCTTGGTCTGACCCGTTCATGAACGAACGTGACACTCACCTGGTTGTCTAGGTCTTAATTGAAAGGAAAAAACAAAAACCAGCAGACACTAGGCCCGCCACGGAATGAGCTTAAATATTTTATTGGTTTAAGTATAAATGTCAACTTAAATGAGCATGAAGTGAACAATGGTTTAACCACACAGGTACTGTATATAGGAAAGATTCCTATCCAGTGTATTCACTGCTGTGCTCCACTTCCTATGATTTCCTAGCTTGTGCTCCATATAACCCAATGCAAGTGTCTGTGACACTCTGGCTCTATGGACTTTGATTATTGAGCCAGGGTTGTTCATTTTCATTGGTTGGGTGTATTTCTATGTTGGGGATTCTAGTTGTTCATTTCTATGTTGGGTGATTGTGTTTGATTAGTCATATGACTCCCAATCGGAGGTAACGAGTGTCAGCTGTTCGGCTCGTTATCTCTGATTGGGAGCCATATTTAAACTGTGTGGTTTCTCCTTGGTTTGTGGGTTTTTGTTCCAAGTTTAGTCTTTGTTACTATTGGACTTCACTTTCGTCTTTTGTTTTGTATTGACGTGCTTTTCTAATTAAAAGTCATCATGTTCACTCGCAACGCTGCGCCTTGGTCCGCTTATTTAGACGATCGTGACAGAAAAACCCACCATAGAAGGACCAAGCAGCGTGTCCAGGAGCAAGACAGCTGGACATGGGAGGAAGCGCCTGGTAAGGAGCTCGAGAGGCTGGCGATGGCCCAGGTGGGCAAATCGTGGTCCTGGGAGGACATGCTCGGGGGCAAGGGACCTTGGGGGGAAGATCAAGGCCCTGGCGAGAGAGGAGCAACGGCGTCAGCAGGGCCATCATCGTTGGAAGGACGAGAGGCAACCCCAAAAAGTTTTTTGGGGGGGGGCACATGGCTTGGGCGACTGAGCAGCAGGAGGCTGCCACAAGGCAGATTCAGAAGGCTACCAGGTTAAGGGGGCTGACGGAGGCAGAGAAGGGACGGATTCAGGAGGCTACCAGGTTAAGGGGGTCACTGGCCAAAGTAGGGAAAGGAGATGTAGAGGCACGGCGTGAGAGACTGAGGTGTGTATCCAGTTCCGGTCCGGCCCGTTCCTAATCCCGAGGTACAGCCAGTAGTGTGTGTCCCCAGTGACGTTACGGCCTGTTCCGGCCCCTCGCACTAAGTGTACGGTGCGCTGTCGCCAGCCCAGCCCGGCCTGTTCCTGAGCCTCATACGAAGCCTACGGTGCGCGTCGCCAGCCCAGCCCGGCCTGTTCCGGCCACTCGCACCAGGGATACGGTGCGCTTCGCCAGCCCGGCCCGGCCTGTTCCGGCCACTCGCACCAGGGATACGGTGCGCGTCGCCAGCTCAGCCCGGCCTGTTCCTACTCCACGCACCAGGGATACGGTGCGCTTCGCCAGCCCGGCCCGGCCTGTTCCGGCCACTCGCACCAGGGATACGGTGCGCGTCGCCAGCCCAGCCCGGCCGGTTCCTACTCCACGCACCAGGGATACGGTGCGTCCCCAGGGCCAAGCATGCCCTGTTGCTGCTTCCCGCACTAGCCCTGAGATGCGTGTCCTCAGCCCGGTACCTCCAGTTCCGGCACCACGCATCAGGCCTACGGTGCGGCCCCCAGGGTCCAGCATGCCCTGTTGCTTCTCCCCGCACTAGCCCTGAGATGCGTGTCCTCAGCCCGGTACCTCCTGTTCCGGCACCACGCACCAGGCCTACGATGCGCCTCAGACGGCCAGAGTCTGCCGTCTGCCCAACGGGGCCTGAACTGTCCGTCTGCCCAACGCCGTCTGAACTGCCCGTCTGCCCAACGCTGTCTGAACTGCCCGTCTGCCCAACGCCGTCTGAACTGTCCGTCTGCCAAGCGCCGCAGGAACTGCCCGTCTGTACTGAGCCTGCAAAGCCGCCCGTCTGCCATGAGCCTTCAGAGCCGTCCGCCAGATCGGAGCCGCTAGAGCTCTCCGCCAGACAGGAGCAGCCAGAGCCTTCCGCCAGACAGGATCAGCCAGAGCCTTCCGCCAGACAGGAGCAGCCAGAGCCTTCCGCCAGACAGGATCAGCCAGAGCCTTCCGCCAGACAGGATCAGCCAGAGCCTTCCGCCAGACAGGATCAGCCAGAGCCGTCCAGCCAGGATCCGCCAGAGCCAGCCAGCCAGGATCCGCCATTCAGTCCGGTGCTGCCCCTCAGGCCGGTGCTGCCCCTTAGTCAGGTACTGTCCCTTAGTCCGGTGCTGCCCCTTAGTCCGGTGCTGCCCCTTAGTCCGGTGCCGCCCCTTAATCCAGTGGGGGTTTAGTTGGGGGTGGTCAGGTGGAGGGGGGCTACGGAAGCGGATAGTGACTAAGGTGGGGTGGGGACCACGACCTGGGCCAGAGCCGCCACCATGGACAGACGCCCACCCAGACCCTCCCCTAGACTGTATGCTGGTGCGCCCGGAGTGCGCACCTTTAGGGGGGGGTACTGTGACACTCTGGCTCTATGGACTTTGATTATTGAGCCAGGGTTGTTCATTTTCATTGGTTGGGTGTATTTCTATGTTGGGGATTCTAGTTGTTCATTTCTATGTTGGGTGATTGTGTTTGATTAGTCATATGACTCCCAATCGGAGGTAACGAGTGTCAGCTGTTCGGCTCGTTATCTCTGATTGGGAGCCATATTTAAACTGTGTGGTTTCTCCTTGGTTTGTGGGTTTTTGTTCCAAGTTTAGTCTTTGTTACTATTGGACTTCACTTTCGTCTTTTGTTTTGTATTGACGTGCTTTTCTAATTAAAAGTCATCATGTTCACTCGCAACGCTGCGCCTTGGTCCGCTTATTTAGACGATCGTGACAGTGTCATGGCCGCCAAGTCTTCTCTGGCAGATTGGGCTGAGCCTCTTCATGTTTCTCAAACTATGCTCACTGAGGGGGAAATGGCAAAATGTAAATCCCAGCATTTTTCACCATTAGGGGATTTGTCAGCAGACGTTTCTGCAGATGCAGTGATTTTCTCCCCCATGTATTGTTTACTCTTTTCTTCCCTTAAATCCCAGATTGTGTCCAGGCTTCTCGCCGCTCATGCATGTAGCGTTTACAGTTGGCTTATCCTAAGAAAGGACTCAGTAAATTCCCTTTCCTAATAAGCTTACAGGCACAGCATGTCACAACTCTGACCAACTCATAGGCTACAGTAGGAATGATCACAATCATAATCCCTTCAAACAACCAGCACAGCAGCACCGTAGAACAATGCTCTAATTTACACTAGATGCTTTCTCAACATGGGAAAGGCCAGCATGCTTTGTGTAAGAGAGGAATAAACTGATCTGTTTTACGAAATGTAAAAGTAACTGCAATAACAAAGGAAACAAGTAAGTAAATGAGGAATACAAAGTACACTGAACAAAAATGTAAACGTTACAGTTCATATAAGGAAATCAGTCAATTGAAATAAATTCATTAGGCCCTAATCTATGGATTTCACATGAATGGGAATACAGATATACATCTGTTGGTCACAGATACCTTAAAAAAAGGTAGGGGCGTGGATCAGAAAACCAGTCAGTATCTGGTGTGACCACCATTTGCCTCATGCAGCACGACACATCTCCTTCGCATAGAGTTGATCAGGCTATTGATTGTGGCCTGTGGAATGTTGTCCCACTCCTCTTCAATGACTGTACGAAGTTGCTGGATATTGGCGGGAACTGGAACACGCTGTCGTACACATCGATCCAGAGCATCCTAAACATGCTCAATGGGTGACATGTCTGATGAGTATGCAGGTGTCAGGGTGTCAGTGTGATGCGGTAGGACGAAGTCAGGCGCAGGACACAGAGCTAATCGAAAACGTACTTTACTCATAGGTAACATAAAATAACATAACCTCCACACAGGGAGGAAACAAACCCGCTCACCAGACGACAACCAAACATGAACAAACACGCACAAAATACAGTGGGAGCCAGAGGGTTAAATAGGGAAGTAATCAATACCTAATGGGAACCAGGTGTGAACAATAAAGACAAGACAAGTAGAACACAGAAACATAGATCGGTAGCAGCTAGTACTCCGGCGACGACGAACGCCGAAGCCTGCCCGAGCAAGGAGGAGGAGCCTCCTCGGCTGAATCCGTGACAGCAGGCCATGGAAGAACTGGGACATTTTCAGAAATAAGCTTTTTGTGCATATGGAACATTTCTGGGATCTTTTATTTCAGCTCATTAAACATGGGACCAACACTTTACATGTTGTGTTTATATTTTTGTTCAGTGTATATTGAAAGCAGGTCCTTCCACACAGGTGTGGTTCCTGAGTTAATTAAGCAATTAAAACATCCCAGTTTCCATTATTTTGGCTACCAAGGCTAGAAGAAGAGATCTCAAAGACTTTGAAAGAGGTGTCTCAAAGGAGCATGGGGGTTTAAAGGGTGTGTGTGTGTGTGTGTGTTTGTGTGTCTCAGTCACACCAATTGAACACTTATGGGAGATTCTGGAGCGACAGCGTTTTCCACCACCATCAACAAAACACCAAATGATGGAATTTCTTGAGGAAGAATGGTGTTGCATCCCTCCAATATAGTTCCAGACACTTGTAGAATCTATGCCAAGACGCAATGAAGCTGTTCTGGCAGCTCGTGGTGGCCCAACGCCCTATTAAGACACTTTATGTTGGTGTTTCTTTTATTCTGGCAGTTACTTGTATGTGAGAAAAATAAATTATTTGTGAATATAACGATATGAGACCGGATCTTACTTTGTTTATTGATCCTGAGAGTCTTAGGCAAACTTCTCCCCCCTCTCTCTCTCTCTCGCTCTCTCTCTCTCTCTCCTGGCTGTATCTGCCTGTGAGAAAGTCGCAGATGCTGAACTCAAAATGAAGGGTGACCTTTCTCTGACCCCAGCACCATGCCAACTATGTACCAATTGGACTGCGCTCTGCTCCGCGCCGAGAGGAGACTGACTGGGGTGCGACTGGGAAAGTAGCCCCATGCAATGCGGTGGCCCTGGCGGTCCTGGCCTCGCGGCTGTCCACACGCATGCCTGCCTAGTCCAACATGCCAGCTGCGTCGCCAAACAAGAACTCACATTATTAGGCACTTCAAAATGAGAAGCACTCGCACCAGTGGACCGCTGCGACTGCTGGGAGCGCTGGGAGCATTGGCACAATTGTTTGGCTTACCGAGACAGAAATCCCAAAAACAATTCAGCCCAATCAGGTTGTGATCTTCCATATTTTAACTCCACCTCCCCTTACAGAACTGGACTGAAGGCTGTAATATATCAAAAGTGATAACCAGGTTTCCGGGTCAGTCCCAAATAGCATTATTGAAATAAAGCAAGAAAGCACTGAAGTATCTATTCTGAGCTTCAAATTTGGGTTTCTATACTAAGCTTATAGTACCTCTGGGAGTCTTCACTAGCTACATGAATTGAATGTATTCTGATGAAATGTTGGTATAGTCCGGACTGCCAGTGAATGAACAAAAACAACAAACATATTCAATATATGAACTAGGATGTGCCTGCTGTGGCCCTAAAGACATCTGGGGTAATATTAATAATACAGCATTCTCTTACAGCATTCTCTTTAAGATGCTGGTCCCCTGCCGCGCCACTGTTGCCTGATTGTGATGGAAATGACTGGGGAGTAACTCAGGAACGGTCCATGTGTCTCTTCCTGTCAGTCACTGAACCATTAGCAGGTTGTGGGTCATACAGATGTGCAGGGGGAATGTCAGCTGTGGCAGAATACCATCCCCCCCCCCATGCCTTGATGCCACATACATGCAGCCTACCTCTGAGGAATGTAGTGGAGCAAGTCACAACACCCAGACCATACTGGATTTGGAAAGGCTCTGTGTGTTTATGCATGTGTTTAGATAAGAGCATGTTGATACAATGTTGTTACTAGAGTCATTACGGCTGTATAGAGCAACCATATAAAGTGTTACCCCTGCTTCTTTCCCATCTCCCACAAACCACCAACCATCTCTCTAGTAATGATACAGAACCCGTCCCTCAGTGAGAGACAGAAATCTATAGCCTTGTTCTGCTACAGTGGAGGAGCTGCACTGTTAGTCTTGGTATTGTGATTTCTTCTCACTCCCCTCCACCGGTGTGCTCTGCTCTGCGTACAGCCCCATCCTACCATAGCACAGCTGGGGAACCTGGGAGTATAGCTATCCTATCTCCGGTGCCAGCAGGCACAGCCAAGCCAGGAGAGACAGACAGGCGCAGTGGAGCGGACTGCAGACCCCCCCCCACCAGGGTGACATGATCGACAGGTGAAGCTTTCATAAATGTTCTCCATATAATGAAGCTCACCATTGTGTGAACAGTCCACCTGAGGTGATACAAATACACTGTAATATGGAATGACAACGCATTCTCTCAGAGTGACCAGCCCTCTGTGTCACTGTCTGTGGAACAAACACAGGGCCAAACAATGACACCATTTCCCACTTAGGAGTAGCATGTCCACCTGCCTGTGCTGAATTATGCAGGTGAGGACCCATTTGCTTCCTTTTACAGTCTCTCCTCTACCTCTCAGACTGTGTGTGCGTTTTTCTTGTACAGAAAGTCAGGAAACCAACAGGGCTACACAACCTGAGAATGTATAGTTACAGTAGTATATAATGAGTAATTGATGAGCTGATTTTATCATTTGTGTCTGTACTGTATGTGTGTGTATAAGAGTGCATCATACTGTTATATGTCCCTGGCAAATCTCCTGTGTGTCAATGCATCAGGCCTATAATCTAATGGCTGGGCCAGCCCTGCATGGTGTGAGCACGCCTGGGGTGCATTGCCCCCCTCTGAGGCTAGACACCATGAATCATGTCACTGTGGATCTGCTGTAAAAAGAGGAGCCCTGTGCTCTACTCGAACAGACAGCCAGAGCCTACGCCAGCAGCACTAAATCACAGTGGTCATCCCTTCTGTTTCATATGCGGAGTATGACAGACACAGATTTATGGCGGTGGCGCTGGCTGGCGTACTAAAGAGCGTAACAGGTGGGAGGGGCCAGGCAAGGCAGTCAACACAGTACACATGGTTGCACAACTAGAGAGGGTCGCTGTTTCTATGCCAGGGGTACCCACTGGGTAGGGGTTGGATTGCTACAATGCCAGAGGCGTTATTGGTTTGTACTAAGCTTGTATTGATGTGTAGTAGCATTTTTCCTGACTGTGCCCCCTGTCAAGTTTTTTTTCTTCGATTGTGCTTTTTCTAACAGCTAGTTCTAATGCTAGACAGTAATTGGCAGAGGATGCATCACTGTGAACATCAGTATTGTCAACAAATATTGAGAATGCGGAGGTGTATGGATGTTTCTGTGTACATATACACCTCACAGTGTGTAATAATTCCTTGATACATCCCACAGTACTTAAAAGTATTGTGTTGTGCATTTTTGATCTGATCTGAGACAAGACCGTAGCCCTCCTGAAAAAAGTGAACTAAAAAGCAGAAATAACAAGTCAAAGAGTATGAAATTTTTTTGGGGGACACTCACTAACTGTAAGTCGCTCTGGATAAGAGCGTCTGCTAAAATGACTAAAATGTAAAATGTAAAGAGTGGCTCCGTTTGAATTAGCAGCACACTCCGAGTACAAGACTGCCATCTATTGTTGTCAGAGGGTACTTCAAGCCCTTTACGGCAAAAACACAGGGACTTGTGCAAGATTTATCAATACAAGTTTTACTGTATGTACTAGTGTAGTAAATATGTTACTGAGGAACAGATACAGCATATTTTATTTAGTGTATGTTAGTAACAGTGTGTGGGTCCTATATTTGACGCTCTGCAGTAATGAGCAGTTCATATACATGTTGAGAAAGAACTTACTGTTAGTTTAGAACGTTTTATTTTCTCCAATTGTTTTCTTACCACGCACTGAGGACAATACTGTATTAAGCATGGTACCATAGCAACCACCTGTTAGCAGTATGGGAAAAGTGTGTTCAGCACCACCAAACCATTAACAGCTACCTACATGTATATGTAGAGTTTAATAAACTGTCAGGATGGTAAACCGCTGAAGGAAGCAGATAAGAGGGCTTACTATAGAGTATACATAGACCAGGGGCACATAACGAGCAGTTGGATTTATAGAATATAGTGGGTTTCACAGTATGCTTGGCCAATAGGAGAGCTGAACTAGGTGGTGGGCTACCAATCAAGACATCATCAATGCCGTTTCTAGGCAGAACACCATGTATTATCTAGTTTGATTTGACAGGCTGTTGACACGCATTCCTCTCCAACACTGATGACCTCTAACAACCACTTGTTTTCAAGGTAAATATGCAGCAAACCAGAATTAACATTGATGGACAACTGGATTATCATGCAGAGGAATAATACATGGGCTATTGTGTCAGATGCTTTGTTACTGAAGAGCATCGCAAGTTAATTACATAATTTATTGTAGTGGCAGGCTGTAATAATCAACAACAACAAATATTACTTTTATCAACAGTGATCATTTTTGTCTTAACCATATGACCAGAGGAGCGGGAAGTAAGTGCTGTCGGTCAGAGCGAGATTCTTTGGTAGAAACTGAATATGGGCTCCTGCTGCTGGAACAGGAACTCTCACGATAAAGGGAGAAATCCATAATAATGAAGCACTAAGCCACTTTGCAGGGAGCATTATGGGAAAGAAAGAAAGAAAGAAAGGGAGGAAAAAGGAAATTACAATGCGGCCCGGAGTAAAAAGAGGAGCGATAAAAGGAAGACGGTGGTGTAATCCTAATTCCTAAATAAGGATTAAGTTGTGCGCTCGCTCTTCAATTGATGTAGTCCTCAGATGATAGGGTTAAGCAGGCCAACCTCTTCCCTCCGCTCCTCTCTGGTCTAATGGCATTACAGGGATGTGGAACTCTTTTATCCGGGGGTGTAATGTCATAAGGGAGAAGTCTTTAGCTGTATATAGGCTTGGCAGGGACCAGGTCAGTAGATGTCATTCTTCTGTCTAATCAGATGGAGGAGGTGATAAAAACACTCTATGCTCTGTGAGCTGATTTCCCCTGGGGACGACTGGACAAGAGGATGCACTCTCAGGCCTACGCAGACAGGGACTAGCAGACCAGGCACGCAGGCAGTCAATATGATACAGAGGAGATTGATATTAATAACCACTACAAGAGTGGGTTGACAATCACAATAATAGCAATACTATAAGGACAACAGCTCATGTGGGTCTGATTAGTCATCACATACTGTACACAGTCAGCCTACACTGTACAATAATAGCACTTTGTCTGGTGAGTGAGACTATTTATGAACATTACTATCACATTGACACTACCATCCCTATCACTCTTCTACACTCTTAGAAGTGAAGGTGCCTGGAATAACCTTTAGGGTTGCCACACCGGCGGAACATTTCCAGTTCAAAAAGGTTCCTCAAGGAACCCCTCTGAAAATGGTATTAGAGGAACCCATGTCTAAAGGTTCAAACCGGAAACTTTTTGTGAATATTAACCATTAACTAGCAACGGTTCTTTGAGGATCTCCAGGGTTCCTCGAGTCACAACTAATTCTAAAAGTGTATACTAAATGTTGTTGAAGGCCCAGGTTAATATGGGGAGATGGGTTTCCAGGTAAACTAAGGTTTCAGAGGGGGGTGCCCCCTGTTGTCCTGCTAAAGTACTGCTGGGTGTGTATGAGAAAGCTGGTGTGTGTAAGAGAGAAGCAGAGCCTCTGAGTGTGATTTTAATGTGTGTGCTGTGCCACAGTGCCAAGGCCTGCTGTGTGTGCTGTAACGCCAAAGGGTAGTCAGGAGAGGCAAGGCAACCACCCACCACGAGGAGAGAGAGGGGGGTGGGTGTGTTAGAGTGGGAAGGACTGAAATTAAAGGAAAACTAATAAGGAAAGTTCACAGCGTAGCATAGCGACAAATCAATGATGAGAGTTTTTACTGTCACACTCCTCTACAGCAGTGGTTCCCAAACTGTGGGGCGAGGGGTCGGCAGGAGGGGGCGCGGGGGTCTGTATATACACTACCAGTCAAAAGTTTGGACACACCTACTCATTCAAGGGTTTTTCTTTATTTTTACAATTTTCTACATTGTAGAATAATAGTGAAGAAATCAAAACTATGAAATAACACATATGGAATCACGTAGTAACCAGAAAATTGTTAAACAAATCAAAATATATTTCATATTTGAGATTCTTCAAATAGCCACCCTTTGCCTTGATGACAGCTTTGCACACTCTTGGCATTCTCTCAACCAGCATCATGAGGTAGTCACGTGGAATGCTTTTCAATTAACAGGTGTGTCTTCTTAAAAGTTAATTTGTGGAATTTCTTTCCTTCTTAATGCGTTTGAGCCAATCAGTTGTGTTGTGACAAGGTAGGGGGGTATACAGAAGATAGCCCTATTTGGTAAAAGACCAAATCCATATTATGTCAAGAACAGCTCAAATAAGCAAAGCGAAACATTACTTTAAGACATGAAGGTCAGTCAATACGGAACATTTCAAGAACTTTTAAAGTTTCTTCAAGTGCAGTCGCAAAAACCAACAAGCGCTATGATGAAACTGGCTCTCATGAGGACCGTCACAGGAATGGAAGACCCAGAGTTACCTCTGCTGCAGAGGATAAGTTCATTAGAGTTACCAGCCTCAGAAATTGCAGCCAAAATAAATGCTTCACAGAGTTCAAGTAACAGACACATCTCAACATCAACTGTTCAGAGGAGACTGTGTGAATCAGGCCTTCATGGTCGAACTGCTGCAAAGAAACCACTACTAAAGGACACCAATAAGAAGAAGAGACTTGCTTGGGCCAAGAAACACGAGCAATGGACATTAGACCGTTGGAAATGTGTCCTTTGGTCTGGAGTCCAAATTGGAGATTTTTGGTTCCAACCGCCGTGTCTTTGCGGTGTGGGTGAACGGATGATCTCCGCATGTGTAGTTCCTACCGTAAAGCATGGAAGAGGAGGTGTTATGGTGTGGGGGTGCTTTGCTGGTGACACTGTCTGTGATTTATTTAGAATTCAAGGCACACTTAACCAGCATGGCTACCACAGCATTCTGCAGCAATACGCCATCCCATCTGGTTTGGGCTTAGTGGGACTATCATTTGTTTTTCAACAGGACAATGACCCAACACACCTCCAGGCTGTGTAAGGGCTATTTTACCAAGAAGGAGAGTGATGGAGTGCTGCATCAGATGACCTGGCCTCCACAATCCCCCGACCTCAACCAAATTGAGATGGTTTGGGATGAGTCAGACCGCAGAGTGAAGGAAAAGCAGCCAACAAGTGCTCAGCATATGTGGGAACTCCTTCAAGACTGTTGGAAAAGCATTCCAGGTGAAGCTGGTTGAGAGAATGCCAAGAGTGTGCAAATCTGTCATCAAGGCAAAGGGTGGCTATTTGAAGAATCTCAAATATAAAATATATTTTGATTTGTTTAACACTTTTCTGGTTAATACATGATTCCATAAGTGTTATTTCATAGTTTTGATGTCTTCATTATTATTCTACAATGTAGCAAATAGTACAAATAAAGAAAAACCCTTGAATGAGTAGGTGTGTCCAAACTTTTGACTGGTACTGTATATATTTTTTAAAGGAACTCAGTCCGGCTTTAAACTTACTCTTGAAAGTTGTAATAGTAGAATGCACAAGGTGCCATTTCGAAATTGGGTAGTGCATCATCAGTTCCTCAGTTCCCGAGTGAAAAAGTTTGGGAACCCCTGTAGAAGGTATCACAACCATAGCAAACATGAGGTCTCTCTCTACCCTTGGTGATGAGAAACTACTAATTCCAACCAGTGTGTCAGCATTCTCCCCAATCACTGCCTTTCTTCCTTAGAAATCCCTGATCTAGGCTGGGCGAGGAGAGGCGGACTAACCAGGTCTTATTCAATTAGAATAGGACTGGTTCCGCTCTGCATTAACCACTGGGGCTAAAATGGGAGTGGATTGAATTAGCCGTGAAGCGGCTGTGAAGCTGGTAGCAGGGATTGTGTGGAGCTGTTATGTAGAGCGGGACATGCTGGAGCAGAACAGAAGCTGTCAGACAGAGGCACGCTCTAATTAAGGACCATTGTCAGAGTACTGCTCTCCTAGTGAGCTGGCTTATGGAGCAGCCTGGGAGGAGGGAGACCCACTGTTTGGAGACTACTGAGAGAGATGTTAGTCTACACTGCTGCATGGGACGGGAGAGTGGGTTGGTGGTAGAAACAGTTGGTGGTCCCTGTTCAGTCCATGACATTTACCAGGCATGTATAAAGTAATTGTCCTGTACTTTGAGCCTTACATACTGTAGCTTCATGTGTCATTATTTCACCCTCTTCCCAGCTCTTCAGGTGTGAGGATCTCTACAGCATGATATGCTAAATGGGTTCTAAATGTAGGTAGAGAAGAGATGAAGCCAGTGGTGTATGAAGGATAATAGGTGTTAAGTAGACCTGTGAATGCAAGCAGACTCTGCAGAAACCCCCATCCCCAACTATCACCATTCCATCACACTTACAAGTTGTCATGCAAGGGAATTCAATCAAATGCTTTCAGTACAATTTCCATATCACTATAATGTGTTTATGCCTTAAATAATGTATATACACCGAGTTTACAAAACATTAGGAACACCTTCCTAATATTGAGTCTCAAGGCTTAAAAATCCTTCTTTAACCTGTCTCCTCCCCTTCATCTACATTGATTGAAGTGGATTTAACAAGTGACATCAATAAGGGATCATTGCTTTCACCTGGTCTCGCTATGTCATGGAAAGAGCAGGTGTTCCTAATGTTTTGTATGCTCAGTGTATAACTTAGTTATGAACAAGCCTATTTCCAAAAGTCACACTCTGTTAGTCCCATGTGCAACAGCATGAGACTATTTGTGGACATAAAATGGAATGGATATTAAATGAATATGAATGGATATGAAATTAACGTGCTTCGCAGTGTCGTACTGTGCTTCCTGAGATGCATCCGTGGGTGTTAAGTGTACGTGTTCACATTTGAAAGGAGGCTTTCAGCAGGCTGAATGGAACACGTCTGCAGCGATAGCTCCTGTGGTAATTGGTTGAGACATGGGATCAACAGAAGACGCATTTGAATGCCGAGGATGTCATTTTCTAACCTGGTGCCTTAAAGCTCATCTCTCAAGATATTCAGGCAGCGGTTACCATGGAAACTTCTATGTGACCGCATCACGTCATCTTTTATTTAGATTGCCCGCCAGCAGCTTCCTATAATGCTGCATTTCCATGTGTTGAGACCAATTAGGTGGTCTCTCACTACTGTAAAGTTGCTTTTCATATGAAATTACTCTCTAGCTAAAAAACACTTAGAATTCCTTCAAGTTTTACTCAGGAAAATAGTTCCAAAGCAGCGTTCAAAGTCAGAATGTGTCCTGAACATTCTTTGTCTGATCAGTTGAGATTGAGGGTTAGGAGAGTTAAAATGATATAACATCATATAGTATGCAGCAGCTGTTCTTCCAGTCTTTGTTGATTGAGAGGGTGTGCGCTTGTGTGTGACTGTGTGTGCATGCTCATGGGGGGGTCATGAGGGATGGTGTTCCTTACTTACACCACTTGACATGCGATGACTCGAGCAGAATGAAAAAAGCAATAAAGCTGATATCTGACCGTCCGAACCTACACACTGCTCTAATTATTATCCTCTTTACACAGAGCAAGGGGAAGAAGAAGAGCTAATAAGTGAACCGGGGGATCTGTGTAGCCTGGTATTTGAGGATAAATGTCAGCTGGCTGTGTGTATATATCAGTGTGCCTAGCCTCTGTGGACACCTCCTCCCGGCAGCCCCAGTGTTGAGCCCCAGTGATTTGACTGAATAAGCCAGTGCTCCTCTAATAACATAGCCCAGAGCAGCCCACCACCACATCGTTTGCCCAAAGGGTTATCATCCTCAAAATGTCAGGGGCACATGTGGGGGTGTCCAAGACAATAGTACTACTGTTGTCACTAGGTTATTATGGTGGCCTTAGATCCTCTCTCTCCATGGTTGTGTGTGAGGTCGCTCTACCCTGTCTCTCCTCACAGCACTCTGATTGAGAACCTTATTATGAAAAGCAGCGCTCCTCATAAGAGATGCATGGCAGAAAGATAATTGAGGCTCATTCATCCTGTGCTGCGTCTGTTCTACACCCATCCACCCCTGCATGTCAGGCTACAAATTCTCTGTCACCGCAGCTTGACATGAACAGCACCCTGCTCTGAGATCAATCACAGCCACAGCCTCCTCTCCTAGCAGTACAGACTCTTAGCTGTGCTTTAATGAATTAGGCCAATAGGAAACACCACTTGATCTTTGTGATGACAGCCAACTGGGAGCTTCTGTAGTTGAGGCAGACTTTCCACAGTTGTTTAAACCACTGGTGAGGTGTAACACCACTTCTTCTTGTCCACTTCTCATCTCTGTCATACCAAAATTAAACTGCCTTGATGTTTTTCCTTTGAATAGAGAGGAGAGAATCTCTGGTGGGCTGGATAACATGCTTCCAGGCAGCTGAAACACCTGTATGAGCTAGTCTCTCCAACACACACCAGGATTATCATCTACTACCCACCCTCACTCTCACGTTGCCATGGCAACCCCGCAACACATCTATCATGATTTTACATGTTTTCTCTATGAATAAACGCCAAGAAACAGAATGAGAATAAATGCCAAGAAAGAGAAAAGAGAATGAATCACCATGAAGAAATGTGTTGCTTTCTATCAGTTTTACAAAGAAACAGAAGAAAGTGGTTCAATATAGTCACTTACAAGTACTATACAGGTATAGCTATAGCCAAACCAAGAATCAGACAGACATCAGCATAGGGATATGGTTTAATTAATGGAATGGATATGATATAACCCTGATAAATTAATGGTCAGGATGTCCTGAGTATATCGTTAAAAAAATACAAAACCAAATACAACTTAAAACCATCTTCAGTCAGTCAGTCCTCAAATATCTATTTTACCCTGTAAAATGTACAGTAGCGTCTACTTAGTGCAACTTCAAAATTAAGATAAAATGATTACAACAATGTATAAAAGGCATTATGCTAACACCAAAGCAGCACTTTGCCCCTAAATATGAATCAGCGAGAAGTTTGGAAGTGCCAGTCTTGTGCTGCAGTAAAACTGTTCCTGGACATGAGCTTCATTCAGCCTTTTCCACTGCTCTTCATCCATGGTTTACCAGCAGGTTCTGAAAACAAGGAGAGGACGATGTCAAATCACCAATACTTCAGATCAATACAGATCAATACCCAGCCCAACAACACACACGTCTTCAGACTCACTTCAGTTCAATTCTTAACAAAATGTCTACCAAGCCCCTGATCCCCTTGGGTCTTGTAAGGTGAGCAACAAGATTTCCGCTCCTCTGTCAGACCTGTCCATTAGAAAATATGAGGTCTGCCCCGCCCCCCTGACCTTAGTGCTGTGATGCTAAGGTCAGGGGTGTGAATAGGGGGAGGAGTCCCTCTTCTAATCAGCACCCACCAAAAGTCAGCAGGAATGATGTCTATGGTCAGGACAGGTAATTGTAGTGATTCTCTTGGTGGGGCAGAACCACTGGCACTTTCATAGAGAGTACTCATACATTACTGACGGAGAAGACCTCTCAATCTCTGACAACAACAAAGCAACGTACTGTACAGCCACAGTTTGTCCATTCATTCAGAGAAAGAATCAAAGAAAATGGAAAGAAATTGGGAAAGATTCATCATTAGCTTGTCAGTGATTGCCTTACATTTAGTCATTTTAGCAGACGCTCTTATCCAGAGCGACTTTCAGTTAGTCAGTGCATACATTTTCATACTGGCCCCCCGTGGGAATCGAACCCACAACCCTGGTGTTGCAAGCGCCATGCTCTACCAACTGAGCTACTGAGCTACACGGGACCTTAGTCTTTAAAAACGTTTCTAGAATGTACCCACTGGGCAAAAACTGGTTAAATCAATGTTGTTTCCAAATCATTTTAAAAATACATCTATGTGATGACGTTGAATTAACGTGGGAAAATGATTGGTTTAAAAAAATGTAAATCAACATAATGGAATTTAGTCATTTTTTCACCCAACTTTTAACCCAAATCCAATGACATGGTGACATTTTGGTTGATTTCACGTTGAATTCACACTAGTTGACAACTCAACCAAATGCAAATCAAAACTAGACGTTGAACAGAAGACTCTGACGGCATCATAACTAGATTTGGTGTACATATTGGTTACAGGTGATTCATAGAGCACTCCCTGCATCCTCATGTATTCATTTGGCCAGAGCTCAAAGCATCCAGACTCAACTGACCGACAGGGCCAAGCATGGACAGCAAAGTGCTGCTGCAGAGGGGGCAGGAACAAATGGCATGTTACCGAGGTCCACGTCCATGTGGAACAATGCTCGGAACCTTGGCAGGCCAGGCAGGATCCAGGATGAGATATTGACCTGCAGTGTGAGGTTAGTGCACACTGAGAAGCCTGCCGAGACAAACAGCCAATCAGAGAGCAGCAGAATCAATACGACTCACGTCATGACCAAGACCACAACACATCCCATCAGAGCACAGTGTGAGGGACGTGGCTGCTCGCCACATACCAACGCCTCCACCTGCAGGGAAAGTGAGTGTGTGTGTGTGTGTGTCAGGGAGAGACTTGCAGAGCTTGCCAATTAAGTTCACACAGTGTGAATACATGCTCTGCAAGTGCGTACTTGTTTCACTTTATCTGGGGGGATATCTATTGACTAACTCTAACCCCAGTCAGAGTCAAGACAATACCGTTACACACACTTACAGACAAACATACACACACCTTTGAAAATGTAATAGGTTCTCCTATAGCTCTCGTAGGAGCTATAGTAGTGTTTGAGCTGTTGTAGGGTCAGTCTTGATTAGCTAAGAGGGTTTCCTCTGCAGGAAGCTCTGACCACTTGGGTCAGACTGCAGCATGTTGACCGCTGACCTCTAAATAATCACCACGGTGATGTGAGGTCAAACCAGAGGAGAATATAAAAAAAATATGCCATTTAGCAGACGCTTTTTATCCAAAGCGACTTACAGTCATGCGTGCATACATTTTTGTGTATGGGTGGTCCCGGGGATCGAACCCACTACCTTGGCGTTACAAGCGCCGTGCTCTACCAGCTGAGCTACAGCGAACTATGACCTCTGTGACTGTCTTGGAGTGATGTCAATCTGTCTGATGCTGTTCTGTGTCCCCTTGGATAGGCCAGCTGCAAAGTCAAAATTGGCTATATTGTAAAAGTTTCTGAAAACAAAAATGTGTTTTTTGGTCTTAATTTATGGTTAGGGTTAGGCATTAAGGTTAGCAGTGTGGTTAAGGTTAGGGTTAAAGCTAGATGTAAAATCAGATTGTATGACTTTGTGGCCAGCTAGTGACCACTCTGCAGAGATTTCATGATGAAAAAGGCTAACCTGCGTGTCCAGACAGAGCCATCTACCTAGCTGAAGTAAGATAGAGAATGAAAAGGAGTGTCTGTATTGTACACAAGCATTATTGATGATTGGACCCTTCTTTTCTTTCATCTTTATCACTTAAAAATAAACAATTACTTGTCCAGCAATGTATTTTGTAACTTCCATTCTTAATGTATGGAAAGTGAATTTATGCTGTATGTCAGTCATTTTTTCTGCCAGGAACACATCTCAACCATCTGGTGACAACATTCCATCTGAGAGGCTAGTTATACTAGCCTGACTCCTCCATGGCAGTGGCAATGGCATTTATTTTCTGCTCAGATAGTTTTGGGGCATAAAGGAAAGGGACCGAGCACTCGGTCCCTTCTCCATGGCTCAGGCTCAGCTCAATTGGAAATCCATCTTATCTGATGACTGGCAGGCAATTGGAATTCCTGGGCGATAACCCCCACTCTGCCACAGAGTGAGGCAAGCAGGCAAGGATTTTGTTTTCAGAGATGTGAAGTGACTGCCTGTTTTTCCTGTGTGGAGAAGAAGCTGCTCCTAGTTCCTGATGTATTATTGACTATTTTCCATGTATTATTTCTGATGATTGTATTGACGAGGAGAGGGATCAATTGCTTTGAAGCTGCACATGAAATTGTGCACATCAACCCGGCTTTGAGTGGGGAAGTCAGGATGGCACAAACAACAACCCCAACACGTTTATTTTATTAAAACATTTTATAAAAAGGGAGAAATTATTTTAGTGTACAAAGAGGAAATTGGATTGTATTGTGACGTGAGTGCAAGTGAGCCAAAGTGGCCAGGTGGATGCAGAGCGGCCAGGCGTTTGCTGCTTTAGTTTGGTTATGTAGTTTGGCCTTGTTTAACAAAGCCAATCGAACCCCCCAGACAGCCAGGCAGGCTGTACATTTATCTCAGCTGGGGGCCTTACACAGCCTTTCACCCACGGGGATAGAACAGGGCCCATTCCTAGGCACAGGCGTTCTATGAAATGCACTACAGAAAAGCCAAAGTGTGCCGATTGTTCAGTGTTTGAGGTGGCTTTCAACTCCACAATACGTGGGCCCTGGACCTGTGTTATGATCTGGTCTATCACAAAGAGCAACAGAGAGTGACAGAGAGAGAGAAACAGAGAGAGAGAGGCTGGTGGCGCAAGAGGAGAGGCTCTGTGGAAAGGTCAGCCAGCACCCCTGGAGTCCATTGTGTCCTCCCTCCATCCCTCCATCCCCCCATCCCCCCATCCCTCCACTGATGGACGTTTGAAAGCTTTGTGTTGACGGTGCCGCCTGGGCCACAGCGCTGATGAAAGCCCAAAATGGTGGCTTTGGATTCATCTTGATGTGCTGTTTGATAGCACTCAGCGAAACAACAAAAGAGGTGGAGGATAGAAAAGTGAAAGCGAGAGAGAGGGGAAGGGGTCGAGCAAGACAATGTTTAACGCATCACTGTTAACACTAGAGCACTATGCCGTACTGTGGTAGAAACTACTCAAGAGGTGTGATATAGCTTCATCAATCGTCAAGTGCATTCGGAAAGTATTCAGACCCTTGACTTTTTCCATATTTTGTTACGTTACAGCCTTATTCTAAAATTGATTAAATTGTTTTTTTCCCTCATCAAAGCAAAAACAGATTTTTTTGCAAAAGTACTTTACTCAGTACTTTGTTGAAGCACCTTTGGCAGCGATTACAGCCTCGAGTCTTCTTGAGTATGACGTTACAAGCTTGGCACACCTGTATTTGGGGAGTTTCTCCCATTATTCTCTGCAGATCCTCTCAAGCTCTGTCAGGTTGGATGGGGAGCGTCGCTGCACAGCTATTTTCAGGTCTCTCCAGAGATTATAGATCGAGTTCAAGTCCGGGCTCTGGCTGGGCAACTCAAGGACATTCAGAGACATGTCCCGAAGCCACTCCTGCGTTGTCTTGGCTGTGTGCTTAGGGTTGTTGTCCTGTTGGAAGGTGAAGTCTTGCCCCAGTCTGAGATCCTGAGTGCTCTGGAGTAGGTTTTCGTCAAAGATCTCACTGTACTTTGCTCTGTTCATCTTTCCCTCGATCCTGACTAGTCTCCCAGTCCCTGCCGCTGAAAAACATCCCCACAGCATGAGGCTGCCACCACCATGCTTCACCGTAGGGATGGTGCCAGGTTTCCTCCAGATGTGACGCTTGGCATTCAGGCCAAAGAGTTCAATCTTGGTTTCATCAGACCAGAGAATCTTGTTTCTCATGGTCAGAGTCCTTTAGGTGCCTTTTGGCAAACTCCAAGCGGGCTGTCATGTGTGTTTTACTGAGGAGTGGCTTCCATCTGGTCAATCTACTATAAAGGCCTGATTGGTGGAGTGCTGCAGAGATGGTTGTCCTTCTGGAAGGTTCTCCTATCTCCACAGAGGAACTCTGGAGCTCTGTCAGAGTGACCATTGGGTTTTCGGTCACCTCCCTGACCAAGGCCCTTCTCCCCCGATAGTCTTGGTGGCTCTAAACCTCTTCCATTTAAGAATGATGGAGGCCATGTGTTCTTGGGGACCTTCAATGCTGCAGAAAGTTTTTGGTACCCTTCCCCAGATCTGTGCCTCGACACAATCCTGTCTCGGAGCCCTACGGACAATTCCTTCGACCTCGTGGCTTGGTTTTTGCTCTGACATGCACTGTCAACTGTGGGACCTTATATAGACAGGTGTGTGCCTTCCAAATCATGTCCAATCAATTGAATTTACCACAGGTGGACTCCAATCAAGTTGTAGAAACATCTCAAGGATGATCAATGGAAACAGGATGCACCTGAGCTCAATTTCGAATCTCATAGCAAAGGGTCTGAATACTTATGTAAATAAGGTATTTCTGTTGTTAAAAAAATATATATATATTTGCAAACATTTCTAAAAACCTGTTTTCACTTCGTCATGAGCGAAATTTTTTATTTAATCCATTTTAGATTAAGGCTGTAACGTAACAAAATGTGGAAAAAGGGAAGGGGTCTGAATAATTTCTGAATGCACTATACAGTTGAAGTCGGAAGTTTACATACACTTAGGTTGGAGTCATTAAAACTCGTTTTTCAACCACTCCACAAACAAACTATAGTTTTGGCAAGTCGGTTAGGACATCTACTTTGTGCATGACACAAGTAATTTTTCCAACAATTGTTTACAGACAGATTATTTTACTTATAATTTACTGTATCAAAATTCCAGTGGGTCAGAAGTTTACTACATACACTAAGTTGACTGTGCCTTTAAGCAGCTTGGAAAATTCCAGAAAATGATGTCATGGCTTTAGAACACATATGTCAGAGTCAAGGCCCGCGGGCCACATCCGGCCCGCGAGAAGGTTTTTTACGGCCCCTGGGATGATCTTGATTTATTATTAGAACCGGCCCGCAGACCGCAGCAAGCCGGCAGCCCGCAGATCTTTTACACGCACCAATACTACATTTCCCACAATGCAACGGTGACGCACCGAGCAGTAGGCTGCTTCATTTCAATATTTATTGGCACAGCAGTCGTCAGCATCACAGTAAAATTAACTTTCAGATACCCATCAAAAATGGCAAAACGGAAGGTGGACACTGAGAACCGGGGGTTTCAAACAAGGTGGGAGTCGGAGTATATGTTCACGGAGGTAGCTGGAAAACCTGTGTGTCTTCTGTGTGGAGAAAGTGTGGCGGTACTGAAAGAGTATAATCTGAGACGACATTATGAAACGAAACACGCGGACAAAAACAAGAATATGGACATGGAACAAAGGCTACAAAAGGCAGAGGAATTAAAACGAGGCCTCAAATCTCGACAGGCTCTGTTCAAAAAAGCCAAATCACAAGGCCAGGCTGCTGTCAAGGCCAGTTTTATTTTGGCAGAAGAGATCGCTAAATCAGCCCGGCCATTTACGGAGGGGGATTTCATCAAAAACTGCATGATTAAAGTTTGTGACGAAGTTTGCCCAGAAAAAAGGCAACTCTTTTTAAATGTGAGTCTGAGCAGAAACACCATTGCCGAGAGAGTAGACCAGTTGTCCATCAATCTAAAAGAGCAGCTTGTGAAAAAGGGAATGCCCCAGCTGCGCATCCAGGCTGCTCAAACGTTGTCTATGTTTGGCAGCACATACCTGTGTGAACAACTGTTTTCTTTGATGAACCTGAACAAAACATCACACAGAAGTCGACTTACTGCTGAACACCTCCACTCAATTCTGAGGATTTCCTCAGCTCAGAGCCTTACCCCGAACATTGATGAACTTGTGGAAAAGATGGGACACCACCAAGTATCACCCTCAACCTCAAACAAGTGAACATTACTGTGCAATCACATATTTAGAGTTTTTACTCAGTTCAAGTTTAAAAGTTAAAGTTTAATATTTGTTTTCACTGCATGTTACTTCTCCTTAAACAAAGTGTTGTTTTTGATTAATAGATTTTTGCACTTTATTTTATTGTATTTCAATCCAATTATATTTTAAAAATATTTCAGTTGAGTGGATGATAGAAAATTGCTATTATTGTTTTTTTTCTTTGAAGTAAATTTAGCCCACTTTTGCTAAAATAGAAAATATAGGCTACTGATGGTGCCTTGAATACCGGTTTCTTTCATTTAATGTTCATGTTATGGGGATTTTTATATAAAGGAAATTTGTCTTTTGTGTCTGTTGAAAATTAAAGATTACTGACAGAGCCATAAGAAAATATTGCTTTATTTATCTGATCATATTGGAATATATTTGTTAGGTTTTCAGTAGGTTCAATTAGGTTCACTAGACTATATGCGTCATGTAAAAATTTTTCAATGAACATTCGAACAGTCCGGCCCTCGGCTTGTAGCTACATTTTTTATTTGGCCCTCCGTCCATTTGACTTTGACACCCCTGCTTTAGAAGCTTCTGATAGGCTAATTGACATCATTTGAGTCAATTGGAGGTGTACCTGTGGATGTATTTCAAGGCCTACCTTCAAACTCAGTGCCTCTTTGCTTGACATCATGGGAAAATCAAAAGAAATCAGCCAAGACTTCAGAAAATTTTTTGTAGACCTCCACAAGTCTGGTTCATCCTTGGGAGCAATTTCCAAACGCCTGAAGGTACCACGTTCATCTGTACAAACAATAGTATGCAAGTATAAACACCATGGGACCACGCAGCCGTCATACCGCTCAGGAAGGAGACGCGTTCTGTCTCCTAGAGATGAACGTACTTTGGTGCGAAAAGTGCAAATCAATCCCAGAACAACAGTAAAGGACCTTGTGAAGATGCTGGAGGAAACAGGTACACAAATATATATATCCACAGTAAAACGAGTCCTATATCGACATAACCTGAAAGGCCGCTCAGCAAGGAAGAAGCCACTGCTCCAAAACCGCCATAAAAAGGCAGACTACTGTTTGCAACTGCACATGGGGACAAAGATCGTGCTTTTTGGAGAAATGTCCTCTGGTCTGATGAAACTAAAATAGAACTGTTTGGCCATAATGACCATCGTTATGTTTGGAGAAAAAAGGGGGTAGGCTTGCAAGTCGAAGAACACCATCCCAACCGTGAAGCACGGGGGTGGCAGCATCATGCTGTGGGGGTGCTTTGCTGCAGGAGGGACTGGTGCACTTCACAAAATAGATGGCATCATGAGGAAGGGAAATTATGTGGATATATTGAAGCAACATCTCAAGACATCAGTCAGGATTTTAAAGCTTGGTCGCAAATGGGTCTTCCAAATGGACAATGACCCCAAGCATACTTCCAAAGTTGTGGCAAAATGGCTTAAGGACAACAAAGTCAAGGTATTGGAGTGGCCATCACAAAGCCCTGACCTCAATCCTATAGAAAATGTGTGGGCAGAACTGAAAAAGCGTGTGCGAGCAAGGAGGCCTACAAACCTGACTCAGTTACACCAGCTCTGTCAGGAGGAATGGGCCAAAATTCACTCAACTTATTGTGGGAAGCTTGTGGAAGGCTACCCGAAACGTTTGACCCAAGTTAAACAATTTAAAGGCAATGCTACCAAATACTAATTGAATGTATATAAACTTCTGACCCACTGGGAATGTTATGAAAGAAATAAAAGCTGAAATAAATCATTCTCTCTACTATTATTCTGACATTTCACATTCTTAAAATAAAGTGGTGATCCTAACTGACCTAAGACAGGGAATTCGTACTAGGATTAAATGTCAGGAATTGTGAAAAACTGAGTTTAAATGTATTTGGCTAAGGTGTATGTAAACATCCGACTTCAACTGTTTGTGCCAGCTTGACAGTACTAGAGGTTAGGAAGCCCCTATGTGAGACAGGGGGCTTTCTCTGGTCCTAAAAGGGGGCTTTCTCTGGTCCTAAAAGGGGGCTTAGCAGCTATTGGGAAGGTGAGGTGAAGCTGAATAAATGAATGTGGGCTGAGAAAGTGAAAGAAACGACCGAGAGCGAAAGAAAAGACCGAAAGCGAAAGAAAAGACAGAGAGTGAAAGAAGAGAGGGAGATAAAGAAACAGAGAACCAACACACCCTCTCCGTCACCAGTAAATATAATCTCACAACGCCAAGCAGCAAACATTTTTGAATAATCCATAACAACAAAACAGTGTGTTAGAACAAAAATGAGTGATTGTAATTCCCATTAAAGTAGTGCTACTGTAGTGCACAACCCAACAGACCCAGCTAATTACAATAGAGACAGAGAAATAAAAGACAGACTCTTTCATGAATGGCAGGGGAGACACTTTGCATCAGTGGCTGGGTGAAGAGGTTACCATTGTGATTGTGGTGGAGGCAGGCTATGCACCAAATGAAGAGGCTGGGTTTTAAGTTGGAAGACCTTAGTGACTTCAGAGATACATTTAATGTTTTTACTCCAAACAGGCAGAGATGCGTACAACTTCTTGTATTGTGATGGAGAAAACAAATCGATCCACCTGTACATTTACCTCACTGTTTTTGTCTGAAAAACATGATTGTGACTTGCCTTGCTCTAGAATACCATTATAAACAGAGATGTTCCAGTATACCCTTTCCTTGAGCATTACTCAGGCCCTGAAACCAAACAACCATTATAAAACACACATTACATAAACCTTTACAATTGTTGGACTAAATTGGAAACAGATTTTCCACGATGCTCCGTGCTATTCAATAGTCAAGTGTGCCGTTATTGCATGTTGTGATGTCTGAAAACAATGTGGCAAATAGGAAGGTGACGCCAGAAAGATAATGGTCTTGGGTCTGATTGGCTGCTTCTCCGAGCCTGGATCAATTAATGTCTGAAAGGAGGGAAAGGCTGTTTATGACGAAACCAATGAGTCCCCTGTGAAGGAGAGTGTGAAAGCGAGAACGAGGAAGAAACATAAAAGAGAGATATACAGGGAGGTCAAACACAAACAGAAAAACACAATTACAGCTCCTGGCCACTTATACAATCCGATTCTCCCCACCCTCTCTCTCCCTTGCATCACCATGGAGATGTATCTCTTTCTCCTTCTCTCTCTCTAAGCACACAAGTTGAGAGAGCGAGGCCAAAGTTTCCAACCTCCGACTGCCGTGCTTGACTTCACACTCCAGTGTGCTCACCACGCTGGGGATTTACATAGAAATAATTGGAATGATTCTCCACTGCAGGCCTGCTTGACTATGCCTCTACTGTGTGTGTTGCTGTGTGTTCTGGGCTGCAGTCAGATAGATAACTAGTGATTAGGACCATAGGACCAGTCCCTCTCCAGCCTGGCTCCTGCCTATGTAATGAGGCTCTGCTGAGGGCCACAGAGAGCAGAGAGAGGGCTCTTCTGTCTAACACACTGGACTGGCTCTCTCTCACTGGTCGAGGGACTGGCTGTCACCACCGTCACCCTCTTCACTGGACACGGACTGAGTCACAAGAGACTGGTCATAGATCTGTGACAGCCTATTCACCCTACACATGGATGGAACACTAACCTACGTAATTGCCAAAGAAGACTGAAATACAACTAAGTGGAGAAAGTAAAGTGCCACTAGACAGGAAACTTTGTTATACAACTTGTCTTGCTGCCCTACTTTTGCACTTGAATTTGTGCATGTGGCAAAGGTTTACTGGTGTGAATTTAGACATACATCTACAAGTTATAACATACTGTATGTGAAGAGTATTGATGATTAGTTGATTAGGCTTTGGCTGTAGAATTGTAGTTCATTATCTGTATTCAGCTATAGAAGTGTAGTTACTGGTCTGGTCCATATTCAACTGTGTGTGGAGCAGTGATTACTGCAGTGTGACAGTCTGGTTGGACAGTAGCCTGCAGTCTGTATAGGCCCTGTGCAGCCAGGAACACATTGTCCTTCATTAAGACTGAGTGATGAGGGACCTGGACTGGCATCTCTCTCCTCTCCTCTCCTCTCTCAGCGTCCCTCTGCTGTCCATCTCTCTTCACCTCCTTAAAAAAACACTCCTCTCTCTCCAACGATCTCTCTCACTCCCAGCTCCTCCATCTCCAGCCTTAAGAGGCCTATTCCATGTATTCATTATCTTTCCCTCACTCTGTTTCTTACTCTCCCCTTTATTTAGTATATGTTTGTTTTATTCCTCTTTCTTCTCATTTCTCTGTTGACAGGGTGTTAAAAGTCTAATATCTGCCCCTGCATCATAAGTTCAATCTAAAATATAGATCAATAGGTTTTTCTGACTTGTACTTTGGTTGCCTGACTTAAAAACATCAGCTCCCTCAGATCTACAGTAGAACCATACTTACATCATCCTGAGGAAATACAGAGATGATTTGCCTTGACTTGATCTCTCCACACATCATTAAAGCCTCAGACACAGCATACACTCCCATGAATCATGTTACAAACAGCCCATGATTGTTCAATGAGGCCAACCCAAGGCTACAAAGCAGATAGATACTACTGGTGGTGGACCTGTCTGCCTGCCTGCTGTTGCTGTCTCTCTACTTCCATAAACCAGGAAGAGTCCAACAGCTTGGCTAGTTAACCAAGCTGCTAGGAATATTCTGCCCTTGCCAACGGACTGAGTGGATCGAAGATAATGCACTCAGTAATTCTACAAAGTGTGTCCTGATGGACAGTGGAGCTGACGGCTGATGAGGAGGAGCATGTTTGGATGTGTGTGTGTGTGCACTAGAGAGAGAGAGAGAGAGAGAGAGAATGAGTGTGTTCGTAAGGTTGACAGGATTAGAGTAGCGCTGGCAGAGGAGCTTGTGTGTCTCAGAGACCTATGACAGGCAGGGGAGAAGACTGTAACCCCAGGGTCTGAAATGAAAATAAACTTGCTGCATCGACAACAGCGCAGGGCAGCCAATCAGAGGGCTGAGGCTGCAGAATTGTCAACATCAGGAGCTCAGGTAGGTTAAGACACGGTGCGGCAGCTTCAGTACACCACTGGGACAGGTCAGAACTGAGCAGCACACCGTTACAAAAAGGTCTACACATTCTCAGTCACAAATGCAGAAAGATGTTGACTGTCATATAGGCCAGGGGTTCCCAAACGTTTTGCTTCGTGACCCACCAATGAAAACATAACCAGAGCAAAATAATAAGTAAAGCATGTATTTATAAAAACCTCTGATTCAAAACATTTAACTGACGATAGATTTTCTTGTGACCAATTTTAAGAAATTGACTGTATAATGAAATTACTTGTAACAACAATGCAAAAAAATGACATCCTGCGATCCACATGGATCGCTATCGCGACCCTCAAGTTAGTCCCGACCAACAGTTTGGGGCCCACTGGGCTACTGTAAACAAAATAACTGCAGTTCTACAAAACATAAAAGGTGGTGAATATCACTCCAAGGGGGTACCGTAGCTTCTGGAAAAAGATGCACAAATACAGTGGGGGAAAAAAGTATTTAGTCAGCCACCAATTGTGCAAGTTCTCCCACTTAAAAAGATGAGAGAGGCCTGTAATTTTCATCATAGGTACACGTCAACTATGACAGACAAAATGAGAAAAAATATCCAGAAAATCACATTGTAAGGATTTTTTGTGAATTTATTTGCAAATTATGGTGGAAAATAAGTATTTGGTCAATAACAAAAGTTTCTCAATACTTTGTTATATACCCTTTGTTGGCAATGACACAGGTCAAATGTTTTCTGTAAGTCTTCACAAGGTTTTCACACACTGTTGCTGGTATTTTGGCCCATTCCTCCATGCAGATCTCCTCTAGAGCAGTGATGTTTTGGGGCTGTCGCTGGGCAACACGGACTTTCAACTCCCTCCAAATATTTTCTATGGGGTTGAGATCTGGAGACTGGCTAGGCCACTCCAGGACCTTGAAATGCTTCTTACGAAGCCATTCCTTTGTTGCCCGGGCGGTGTGTTTGGGATCATTGTCATGCTGAAAGACCCAGCCACGTTTCATCTTCAATGCCCTTGCTGATGAAAGGAGGTTTTCACTCAAAATCTCACGATACATGGCCCCATTCATTCTTTCCTTTACACGGATCAGTCGTCCTGGTCCCTTTGCAGAAAACAGCCCCAAAGCATGATGTTTCCACCCCCATGCTTCACAGTAGGTATGGTGTTCTTTGGATGCAACTCAGCATTCTTTGTCCTCCAAAACACGACGAGTTGAGTTTTTACCAAAAAGTTCTATTTTGGTTTCATCTGACCATATGACATTCTCCCAATCCTCTTTTGGATCATCCAAATGCACTCTAGCAAACTTCAGACGGGCCTGGACATGTACTGGCTTAAGTAGGGGGACACGTCTCCCACTGCAGGATTTGAGTCCCTGGCGGCGTAGTGTGTTACTGATGGTAGGCTTTGTTACTTTGGTCCCAGCTCTCTGCAGGTCATTCACTAGGTTCCCCTGTGTGGTTCTGGGATTTTTGCTCACCGTTCTTGTGATCATTTTGACCCCACGGGGTGAGATCTTGCGTGGAGCCCCAGATCGAGGGAGATTATCAGTGGTCTTGTATGTCTTCCATTTCCTAATAATTGCTCCCACAGTTGATTTCTTCAAACCAAGCTGCTTACCTATTGCAGATTCAGTCTTCCCAGCCTGGTGCAGGTCTACAATTTTGTTTCTGGTGTCCCTTGACAGCTCTTTGGTCTTGCCCATAGTGGAGTTTGGAGTGTGACTGTTTGAGGTTGTGGACAGGTGTCTTTTATACTGATAACAAGTTCAAACAGGTGCCATTAATACAGGTAACGAGTGGAGGACAGAGGAGCCTCTTAAAGAATAAGTTACAGGTCTGTGAGAGCCAGAAATATTGCTTGTTTGTAGGTGACCATAACTTATCCACCATAATTTGCAAATAAATTCATAAAAAATCCTACAATGTGATTTTCTGGAAAAAAAATTCTCAATTTGTCTGTCATAGTTGACGTGTACCTATGATGAAAATTACAGGCCTCTCTCATCTTTTTAAGTGGGAGAACTTGCACAATTGGTGGCTGACTAAATACTTTTTTCCCCCACTGTATACCTAATATATTCGGGGTGGGCAATAGACACTGGAGCATTTACCCTAAAGGGCAAGTCTGCATGAAGCAGTTCAACACATCATTCTCAGAGACAGTTCAGTTCTACATTTCTCAGTCAGCCCTGCAATCTTGCAGAACTTTGAAGTGAGCTCAACTTCCCTGATGACACCCCACAGGAGAGGAGAGGAGAGCTACAGGAGGCTGGAGGTGTAAACTGCTGCAGGACAGGTGGAGGCCAGAGGGAGAGTTGAAGGTTCACTCACTCCTTCCCCAGTCTGACAGTGGGGCTTTGGGAATAATGCCGACTTTAACACAAAAGCCTCCGTTGATGGTCTATGCCAAGTCAGGGCTACAGGGAAGGGGGCGCAGAGGGAGAAAACAGCATTAAAAGTTTCTGAGGTCTAAAACCGACTCTGGTCGTACTGCAACATCAATCCGGCATCAGACACGCTACCCTAACCAGCGCATTCTCATCTCTCTCTGTCTCTTTATCACTCTCTCTTTCTCCTTCCAACCTTTTTCTTTTGTGCTAAATGCAGGGAAGCTCAAAACATCTATCACCATCAAAGTCAGGGCATCTCTCTCTCTGTAAATGACTTGAGAATCCAGCAGAGCGTGGAGACAGATCAGGCAATCTCAACTCATTATCCGAGACAGGGGCAATCGTGGGCGGCTCCCAGCCTCCTCCTAGCCCCACGCGCTCCCCTCCCCAGACCCCACCTCACTGGCTCGGCTCTGGCCTCAGACATCCCCTCTCTAATAAGGCATGCCTCTGTTTCTCCCCTCTAACCATCACCTCAACCCAAGGCCATCTTCTTCACCAAACAGAGGGGGAGATACACAACACACACATACTGATACACACGTGTATATTCGTACACTGACACACACACCGATACCCCCACACATACATACACACACACACATGAAAATGCCTTTTCTTTGCTGAGCGTTAATAAGGCAGTGTGTAAGGTCTGCAGTGGGTCTGGACTACACCCATTTCAGACTTGCAAAAAATATGTTTATATGACCCCCGGTAACTGGCAAATTGGGAGGGGTGGGGGGTGTTGTTAAACCATGAGGGCTGTTTGCATTTCAAATTAGGGAGGTGTTAAACAATGGAAGTGTTAATTAATTTACCTGCAAAAAAGCAGAGAACCATTCACACAGACCCGATACCTGTATTTTGGTTACAGGGTCTGTAAAAATGCAGGAATCATGACTAGGTCTTTAGGTGGCTTTTATTTTCCCCATGTTTTCTACCCCTACGCCTTTCAGATATACGAAAAAGCAAATTCAATATTACATTAAAATGACTAAAACCTAATCAAAACTGTGTAGAAATTATAATGGACCTACATTATACAGTTTCATGACTGTGTCCAGCTCGCTAATAATCACCAAAATGAAAGCTAGACAGTCAGGAAGCAAAGAAAATTCAAAAAAATATGGCTAGAATACTATTTTTTACACATTTTGACGATGAGGAACTATAACCAATTTTCAGTGTGGCCCTCCGGACCTCGTTGAAGACCGAATCTGGCCCCCGGGGCAAAATGAGTTTGATTCCCCCTGTCTAAGAGGCTACTGAAAAGACAAGTCTTGAAATATCAATTGCACCGTTGGAGCCTGGCATAGTATCAATGCTCCACAAACATCCCCAGACATGTATGATCTGCAGTGCTCTTTAAAAAAAAAAAGAGTCTGAATCCCAAATCACCCCCTTCCTCTCGCCCCTCCATTTTTGCGTTCACGCGCGCCTCCGCCATATGCACAAGTGTCCCAAAGCTGAGGGAGCTAAAATTATGGAGGGTGTAGGGGCTTATTAGACCCTCCGATTGCCACTTCGACCGAGCCAGCTAATCTGCCGGCTTCAGAGCAAAGTGGTATCCCATAGCCACCTTAATCTTTTGTTTGCGCAATTTCACACAAAATAATGGAGGCATGCATAATTATAAGCCACCTGTATTTGTTTGTGTCTGATTTCAAGGCTTGGCACATATGAAATACCTCCCAAATTAAATGTTGAACTGTTACTGGTTCCTCTCTAGGTTTGTATTTGTTTGTGTCTGATTTCAAGGCTTGGCACATATGAAATACCTCCCAAATTAAATGTTGAACTGTTACTGGTTCCTCTCCAGGTTTCTTCTTAGGTTCCTGCCTTTCTAGGGAGTTTTTCCTAACCACTGTGCTTCTACATCTGCATTGCTTTCTCTTTGGGGTTTTAGGCTGGGTTTCTGTATAAGCACTTTGTGACATCTGCTGATTGATTGATTGATGATGCTGAGGTTTATATATTGTAAAACGATAGGGGATATTTTTTCATTAGAATTTCATGCTTGTTTTATTATTTAAATGTGGAATATGAATTGCATCAATGAAGTCACGAGTGTGTCCCGAAGTTGAAAGGTTAATTTGATCTCCTCGTCACTCTTGAACTCCCCCTCTGAGTTTTGTCAGCAACACGTGACAACGGAGGGCCCTCCGAGCGAGTTGGTAGGGACGAGGGGCTGGTTTGGGATTCACAGAGTCTCTTCAAAGGTATCCTGACTTCAATCCTCTTTATCTAGTTGGGCTAATGTGGAGAAAAGTTCCTTGTTGGCTCAGATTGGTGCGATGGAATTGCACGCACACACACACACACACACACACAGGGCTGGGAGGAGAAGAGGTTCACAGAGCTGAATAGCACATGCTTTATGAGTGCATGCCAGGCAAGGAGCTGGAGCGCCCTTGAGCTTTCCTACGTGTAGAGCCAGACCAGACCAGAGCAGAGCAGAGCAGTACATGGCATGTATACATGATCAAGTGCACTTTCAACTCTTACAGTAGAATATCATGCTGCTAGTACACAAACTTCAAGGAATTTTCTCTATATTCTAGGGGTAGCACTCTTGTGAAGATGAGGCTTAAACACTCTAAGGAGCCAGATTTGACTCGGGGCAGAGATGCTAGAAACCTCTTTACCTTGACTACTGTATAACCTCCTGTAGACCAGGGCCCAGTTTCCCGATAGCGATGGAACTTAGGCTTACGGGTGTTTTAACAATACATCGTTCCTACAACGACCGAAGATGTAACATGCAGTTCCCAAAACACCACGCAGAGAGAACGCTCACTAAGAGCGTTGTTTAGGCATGTGTCGATACTGACAGAACTGAAAGAAAAGCAGCGCTGCTCTCGGATCAGCATTTTCCATTAAAATCTTACCATAACATTATAATTATTCCACAATACTGACGAAAGATCAGATTCTAGAGATATGATCACCTATGGCTGCAAATATTGAGACGGCTTATTCTAATGCTTATAAGCATTCCCCTATCGCTACCCTATAATGATGCTCTAAATGAAGATTTTGTACATCATTGGCGCACATGTTGTTAGGCTACACATCATAAAATACAATGAAGTAATGAATAAAGTTTTAAATTTACTGGATGTGGTTGGAAAAAATCTCCTGTTGGTTAAACAAAAAAAGATGAACAGGTGAATTGTCTATATAACATATTTTGCTATTTGTGTAGAAAAAGGCCATGAAATCCTCCAGGCATCTACTGGGTGAGAGCCTATAGTGAACACTGACCTTCTTGGCTGCGTCGATGCACTGCATGTACGTTTTGGCCAGGTCTGAGCATTGCAGTGTCTGCTCCCGGTTCTCCTTATAGCAGTTGAGGATCTGGGACTGCAGGTTGATGCACACAGGTTCTGTGTTCCTCGCTCTGTGGACACACACAGACAGACACAGCTCAGGGGTTAGCCCAGAGGTCATCAAAGAGACACAGCTTAATGATTTTTATTAGAACACAGCAAGCAACATGTCTAACATTACTACAGCGTATGATCAGTGACATTGTATTGTTGTGAAAATCATTTCAGGTGATTGATGCAGTGGCGACCCGTCATTCCGGTTTTGAGCCCCACATGCTTTGAGCCTCACCTGTTTAAAACAAATAAAAATAAAAATAATAATAATAATTTTAAAAAATGCCTCTTTTGCATGTAATTCTGGCATTAATTTGTGTCACATATCAGTTTAGCAAACAATGTAAATAATGTAAAATGTCAAAATGTCCTTGAGTTAATAAAGAAGCATACAAACTTGGTCTCTTTCTTTGAGTAAGGCAACTCCAAAATGCAGTGGTTTCAGCCTAGCTCAGTGCTTTCTGTGGTGGAGGGGCAGCCAGTGAAAGCACAGAGCTTAGGCATTGTTAATCTTCTCTGGTTGCGCGGTGATTGGCTCAGGGTTCTGTCACTCATTGGGACACTATGTCACCACAGAATCTATGGGAGAGCTAGGCAGTTGAAGCCCCCTTGGGCGCTGCCATTGATTTACTGTAGAAGTGCCCATTCAAGAAGGCTCAAGGTCATTGGCCACAGATAAAATTACATCAAATCACGTTATATCTCCCATGGCTTTTAATGGATTGATCATGTCAACATCATACTTTCCAAATCGTACCTAGCAAGTGGGCAGCAGGTAGCCTAGCGGTTAAGAGCGTTGGGCCAGTAACCAAAAGGTTGTTTGTTTAAATCCCTGAGTTGACTAGGTGAAACATCTGTCGATGTACCCTTGAGTAAGGCACTTAACCCTAATTGCTCCTCTAAGTCGCTCTGGATAAGAGCATCTGCTAAATTACTTAAATGTAAATAAGCAGTCATCATCATGAACCACGTCGACAATTTACTGGCAAATCCTTTTCAATCCTTGTCATATGAAGATAAATTAGAGATAAAACGTCTCGGTGCTCATCTGCCATTGGACATAAACATAACACAACACGTCGGAAATCGAAAATTCAACAATGAGTGGTTTGGAAGGAAGCAGTGACTAACTGCGAACGTTGCAAAGCAATCACTATTTTGCTTCCCCTGCCTGCTATTCGGTGGAGAGGATGTGTGGTCCAAGTCTGGGTTTAAGGATTTATAACATCTGTCTGAAAGGGTCTCAATACATGAGAATTGTGCATCACATGTAGACAACGCTGTTAAACTGAGACATTGTGGCTCAGCTAGACACCACATACAGACAAGCCATGACCTTCATAACTAACCAACAGAGAAGAATAGGTATGTGCTTGCCAGAACTATAGCATTCATTAAATTGTGTGGCAATTGTGAGACAGCACTGTGGGACAGAACTCCTTGAACCCAGGCATTTTCAGGTGTATTTTTGAGACCAATCGTGAAGGAGGTTACAGGCTACAAAGGCATTATGACGACCAACCACTCTTTAAGGGTACATCAAGCATGATCCAAAACAAACTTTTGGATTGTACATATGAAGTGTACAGAGAAGCTATAGCCAAGGAGTGCCTGAGACTCCTTTTGCATCTGTACAGGCAGACGAGACCACTGACGTCTCCTGTAAATCACAGATGTTAATAGTGCGGCGCTACATGTTACCAGACAACAGTGTGTGTGAGAGGTTTTTGGAATTTGTAGAGGTGAAGGACAAAACAAGTCCTAGAGCCACTGAAAAAGAAATAGAAGCTGGTCACACTAACCTACAATGGGGCAGTGGTGATGAGTGGTAATGTACGTGATGTCCAAACGCTACAGAAGGAGACTTACCTAAACGCGCAGTTTGTGCACTGTTACGCACACCAACTGAATCTAACACTTCAGCAACTCTGTGCAGGGAGAGTGAGCGTGCTGAAAGTGTTTTTTGCAGACCTATCCTCCTTTTCCACCTTTTTCTGGGGCTCACCCAAAAGACTCACACGGAGTCAACGAACAGACGGGTCCTCAGGTTACGGGTACACAATGGAACTTCAAAAGCAGAACCGTCAATGCTGTGTGGGAGAATCGTGAGACACTGACCTCAGTGCATGGAGGAAATCCGCACGCAGCCTGGATCGGATGAGATCACCATCAGCGAGGCATATGGCCTGGCATGAAACTCAAGGATCCCATATTTCTGCAACTCCTCAAGTTATTTTCTTTGGTCATGCTAGAGGTGGATGTTTTGTACAACATAATGCAGAAACGAACCATTAAAGTAGCAGGAATTGCCAAAGAAATCGACAACTTCAAGGTGAACATTCAAAACAGTTGAGAGCAAACTGATGCACTGGCCACAGGACATATTGATGCCACTGAACCAAGGCAGAGAAACCATAACACTGCAACTGTGATGGAGGCATGCGACACAATCGCTGCTCATGTGCAAGAAAGGTTTTCGGACAGTGACAACTTAATTGCGGCAAAGTTGGTGGACAGCTAGTTTTCCCCCCAGTATGTACATTCCTTTCCGACCGCAGAACTCCAGTGTGGTATCAAGCTATGGCCCGTGGGCAACAAGGAGAAGTTGAAAACGAAGCTGTCCATTCTCTACCGGCATCCTGAGCTGAACAATGGAAAGACGGCACTTTCTTTATTGAAAGCACTCTACAAGAACAACCTGCTGAAGGCCTCGTCTCGCTTCTCAAAATCATCATCACCACTCCAATGACATCCGCCCAGTCAGAGAGAAACTTTTCTACCCTTAAAAAGGATTTAAAAAACTTCACACGCAACACCATGGGCCAAAATTTTTTGAATGCATTGGCCACGCTGTCAATCCAGCATGACCTCATCCAGAGAATGCCAGACTTTGATGACAAAGTAATTGAGAAGTTTTCCCACAAGAAGGACCGCTGTGCCACCTTCCTCTTCAAGTGAACGGTGAGTCCAAAAATATACAGTGCATTCGGAAAGTATTCCGACCCCTAGACTTTTTCCACATTTTGTTACGTTACAGCCTTATTCTAAAATTGATTGAATTGGTTTTTCCCTCAATCTACACACAATACCCCATAATGACAAAGCAAAATCAGTTTTAGAAATGTTTGCAAATATATAAAAATACAAAAACTGAAATCTCACATTTACATAAGTATTCAGATCCTTTACTCAGTACTTTGTTGAAGCACCTTCGGCAGCGATTACAGCCTTGAGTCTTCCTGGGTATGACGCTACAAGCTTGGCACACCTGTATTTGGGGAGTTTCTCCCATTCTTCTCTGCAGATCCTCTCAAGCTCTGTCCGGTTGGATGGGGAGCGTTGCTGCACAGCTATTTTCAGGTCTCTCCAGAGATGTTCGATCGGGTTCAAGTCCGGGCTCTGGCTGGGCAACTCAAGGACAGTCAGAGACTTGTCCCGAAGCCACTCATGCATTGTCTTGGCTGTGTGCTTAGGGTCGTTGTTCTTGCTCCGTTCATCTTTGCCTCGATCCTGACTACTCTCAGTCCCTGCTGCTGAAAAATTTCCCCACAGCATGATGCTGCCACCACCATGCTTCACCGTAGGGATGGTGCCAGGTTTCCTCCAGACGTGACGCTTGGCATTCAGGCCAAAGAGTTCAATCTTGGTTTCATCAGACCAGAGAATCTTGTTTCTCATGGTCTGAGAGTCTTTAGATGCCTTTTACTGAGGAGTGGCTTCTGTCTGGCCACTCTACCATAAAGTCCTGATTGGTGGAGTGCTGCAGAGATGGATGTCCTTCTGGAAGGTTCTCCCATCTCCACAGAGGAACTCTAGAGCTCTGTCAGAGTGACCATCGGGATCTTGGTCACCTCCCGATCTATTTGAATTTTAGCAACCAGGAAACGGCAGAGAGATTTCTGCATAGTGGATCTTTAAGCAAGTCAGCCATATCAGTGGCTGAATTAACTGTTTCGCTGCCAGACGAGGCTCCGCTGATAGCCAGGTGTAGCGGTGGTAGGGATTCACTCCATGGTGCTGAAGAGAAAGCTCTGCTGTTGGGACAGCTTTATGTAGGCCCTAACAGTTTTTCAACGTTATAGTGCATTCAATGTATTGTTTAGCGTTATGTAGTGGCTTCGCTGGCATGCATCTAAAAAAATTGGTTGAGTTTGCCCCAACAAGATTTACATGCTAAAATCGCCACTGGATTGATGTGAAGGACACTTTAAGGGAATAAAATGTTGTAAATTAAGGAAGCTAAATGGCAACCCATGACAATCGGCATCTGAACTTTTGTGCTATTCTTCATTCATCTACATTAAAACTGTTTCCACATTGCACCTGAAAAGAAACCTCCCGTTTCACATAAACACACACTCATATTCCACATTACATACCAATACACACAAACACACACCAACATCCCCCAGCGTGTACAAATGTCTACCTCCCCATCCTGCGGACACTTTAGTGGAATGAATAGATGGGGAGAGACAGGTTAAACTGAATTACCGGCAGAGAAGATATTCCCTAATAGAGCCGGTGACAAGTGTGGTATTGACTAATACAACGATGATAAATAACCTGATACTGTGACCAGAGGAGGATGAGGAGGCAGGGTCACCCTGGCAACCTTTCAGCAGTGATGTCACTGAGCCCCAAGATTCCTGTAGACACAGAGCCAATGGTTTGTGGTTGTGTCTTCCGAAAGATGTTGACTTTAATATGGGGGGCTGCTTAGTACAGTACCACCTCAATCTATCTACCACAACTAGCGTACGGCTACGGTTTACAAATGGTGCAAAAATAAATAAATCATTCCTAATTGAACGAATCAAGTTGAGCTGATCAAATCAGGCTGAATTCAGATATTGGATTAGCTTGTTGTAATATGATATGTGATATGTAACATAATTGGTCTCTGCATTCCTATTTCTCGGTGATGGAACTTTCTGGCAGATTCATTGCCAGGTTGCCATGCTTAATGAAATTTGATTGATTATGCAAAGTCATGTGCATTAAACCCCCCATCCTCTCCTTCTCTCTCTGCCACTGCTGCCCATACACTCCAACAGCTACTCGCAGAGGACCGTTTGACACTGCGCTTAATTGAAACCTGAATTAAAGCCTGGGCTCAGCTTTGATTCAGCGTGCAAGCAACCCCGGCATTTCAATTAAAACACATCCAAGGCTCCCATCACATCACGCAGCATATTACCAAGCAGCAGTGCGATATGCTATCGCTAGCATTTCCTTGTGAGTTGCTTGTCTTATCTGAATGGTTAAGAGAGAAGAAACATGAGAAGGATGGGAAATAAACCTCCATCAACAACCCATCAAGGCGTGTTTAAGGGAAGATGACTCCATGTATCAGATCCTCCTGTTTTACCCAATGCTGAAGCTCTTCCTTCCTTGGTTTAATAACAACAGGGGCAGAGAAAAAGACTAAAGCAATGCTCTTCTTTGCGCTGGTAAGATAAGGAACTCTCCTTTAATTTAAAATAAACTGCCTTCATCAGGAAAGGAAGCTCCAGATAGTGCAGGAGGTTTATTAAAGGGGCTGAAGCAGAAAATTGGTTTGCCGCAGCCAAAGCTGAACCGAATTGAACCAAATTGAAGGCGAGGTCTTAAATAAAGATATTAACTGAGCAGCTTAGGCCGCTTTGAGTGAAGCAGGATGTGTATATGAGCAGTCATTTCTGAATTCAAAATCTGTAAGTAAATATAACACAGAGATTAGGCCTTAATTACTGCAGATTTCAATGATTTTTAATCTCCTCCACAGAACGCGCAGTGGCAAAACAAAGGCTGACTTCTGAAAGTCTGCCGAGGTTAGAGAGGCAAAAGGAGAAATTAAAGACTAGAAATCAAATGGAAGAGGAAAAACAACAACTACAAAAGGTTCCACTAGCAAGCCTGCAATGTGTATATTCAAAGAAGTGAATAGAATCAAATCAATGGAAATGCTAAGAAGCACAAAACACACAGAAACTCCAAAAATAGTTGTTGTGTTGAATGTGATTGGCTGGAAGCAGAGAGGGCAGAGGTTGTGTGTGTGCTAGGTCTGTAACTCATAGTGGTTCAGGTGCTATCAGAAGGAGTCAGAGGAGAGGCTCCCGTATCTCTACACTGCTGCTGCTGCTGCTGCTGCTGCTGTGGGCAACCAGCGCTCACTCAAATCTCAGAGAGAGTAGCTACTGCACCGCCTCGAGATAACTCTGATCTGCCATCCTCAGCCAAGCCACAGCAGATTACTGCAAGAGCCAGATAAATACATTAAATCACACTGGCTGTACACTGTAAAGTCCCCAAATTGTATCTGCAGGGGAATTCACTGACATGTTTTGGGGATGGAGGGGCTGAAATTAACTAGATTAGAGGTGCGTTTCTTTAACCCTGGCTGTTGCTCGGCAGCCAGATGAGAGGGCCCCGGCTCTGGCAGCTTTTACATTTACTGAGCTGGTGAGGAGCATAGAACAGCGCAGGCCTCCTCCCCTCTACTCTCCTCTTTCCTCCTCCTCCACTCCTCCCCCAGCCAATCTCACCTGCAGGGCTGGGGAGTGGGGGACTCTTCTCCCTCCTCTCCTCTCCTCCAGACGATGCTCCCCCACTTAAGCCTGTCAGCCCTGGAGGGGCCCGAGGCAGAGCACTGAGAGCTCAGCTCAAACACAGGCAGGGATCTGACACCGCTAACAATTAATACAGCAGAGCACAATCACCAGATGGTGCCGCAAAGTATTGGCAAAGTAGTATGGGTTGCACTTCCATCACTTGGTCGCGTCATTGCCATTGTTATCAACGTTCCACAGACGCTGCAGCCACATTGATGTCCAAAAGAAGAAGGGGGGCTAATGACTTTGACTCAGAGCTAATAACGGTTTCGCCCAGTGATGTAGTTGAGTCACTAAACCTCATGTCCGAATCGAGTCCCAAATCCCCTGTGCTGAAGTCCAAGTCCCAGTGCTCGAGTCCTGGTCCAAGTGCTCAAGGCTGAGTCACTGGGTCCATATTAACTCAACATATTTATTTACCCAGTCAGAAAGACTTTTCCTTTTATTCTGTGCTACCAAATGTTTGCATATAGGCTACTGGTAATGTTACCAGGGTCACGTTCAGTTGAAAAACATTTTCGAACATCCATGAAGAGAGCCAACTATTCACAGAATAGAGCCAACGTTATTCCTTATTCAACATGTCAGATAGGCAAGTTTGTTCTACATAGCATATTTCTATTTGAATGTTCCAAAATGTTGCGTCCTGCTGAACGCACCCCAGGTTGTTAGCTATAGCTAGTTAATCAGGTAACATGACTGAACAAGGTGTAGCCTAAACAAATGGTTAACGGTTCAGTCCGCCTAGTAGCCTAGTTTTAGAACGGCCTGCGATATTCTTTATGAATGTAAGATGCAGCCCGCTAATGCAAGCTAGAAAAAAAAAGAAATGCAGTGCCGGTATTATGGCTCATGTCTTTTGAACGGTACCCTAAGGGCTAGAATCAAGCCGTTTTCTCTGAGTAAAAGAGGGAGACTTGCCTACAGAACCTGTATATGAAATGCAGTGGGAAAAGTGGGAGGGTTGAGTGAGAAAACATTTCAAAGAGCCTGCTTCTCTATATCCTAATCAAGGGAGAGAAAAACATAGTTTGACTGTTTTACTATTAAACTCAATGCTGCTATTGTTTTTAATTTTGGAAAGCAGCTTGTGTTTCTTAACCAGGCAAAGGGTAGCTAACTAGAAGGCCACTTCTCCCGAGTGGCGCAGTGGTCTAAGGCACTGCATCGCAGTGCTAGCTGTGCCACTAGAGATCCTGGTTCGAATCCAGGCTCTGTCGTAGCCGGCCGCGACCGGGAGACCCATGGGGCGGCGCACAATTGGCCCAGCGTTGTCCAGGGTAGGGGAGGGAATGGCCGGCAGGGATGTAGCTCAGTTGGTAGAGCATGGCGTTTGCAACGCCAGGGTTGTGGGTTTGATTCCCACGGGGGGCCAGTATGAAAAAATATAAATAATAATGTATGCACTCACTAACTGTAAGTCGCTCTGGATAAGAGCGTCTGCTAAAATGACAGAAATGTTTTTAAAAATGTGGTGACTGGTTAGCTAAGGTGAAGCAAGAGAGCCGCCTGCACAATGTGTATTATCGGAGTCGCAGGCAGAGCTTGTCTGCCCACACTCATTGCTTGCTCCCCCGCAGCTCACCAGCTGATGTACAGTTGAAGTCGGAAGTTTACATACACCTTAGCCAAATACATTTAAACTCAGTTTTTCACAATTCCTATCATTTGAATCATGGTAAAAAGTTCCTGTCTTAGGTCAGTTAGGATCACCACTTTTATTTTAAGAATGTGAAATGTCAGAATAATAGTAGAGAGATTGATTTAGTTCAGCTTTTATTTATTTCATCACATTCCAAGTGGGTCAGAAGTTCACATACACTCAATTAGTATTTGGTAGCATTGCCTTTAAATTGTTTAACTTGGGTCAAACGTTTCGGGTAGCCTTCCACAAGCTTCCCACAATAAGTTGGGTGAATTTTGGCCCATTCCTCCTGACAGAGCTGGTGTTACTGAGTCTGGTTTGTAGGCCTCCTTGCTCGCACACGCTTTTTCAGTTCTGCCCACAAATGTTCTATAGGATTGAGGTCAGGGCTTTGTGATGGCCACTCCAATACCTTGACTTTGTTGTCCTTAAGCCATTTTACCACAACTTTGGAAGTATGCTTGGGGTCATTGTCCATTTGGAAGACCCATTTGCGACCAAGCTTTAACTTCCTGACTGATGTCTTGAGATGTTGCTTCAATACATCCACATAATTTCCCTTCCTCATGATGCCATCTGTTTTGTGAAGTGCACCAGTCCCTCCTGCAGCAAAGCACACCCACAGCATGATGCTGCCACCCCCATGCAAGCATCCCCCTTTTTCCTCCAAACATAACGATGGTCATTATGGCCAAACAGTTCTATTTTAGTTTCATCAGACCAGAGGACATTTCTCCAAAAAGTACGATCTTTGTCCCCATGTGCAGTTGCTAACCGTAGTCTGGCTTTTTTATGGCGGTTTTGGAGCAGTTGCTTCTTCCTTGCTGAGCGGCCTTTCAGGTTATGTCGATATAGGACTCGTTTTACTGTGGATATAGATACTTTTGTACCCGTTTCCTCCAGCATCTTCACAAGGTCCTTTGCTATTGTTCTGGGATTGATTTGCACCAAAGTACGTTCATCTCTAGGAGACAGAACGCGCCTCCTTCCTGAGCGGTATGACAGCTCCGTGGTCCCATGGTGTTTATACTTGCGTACTATTGTTTGTACAGATGAACGTGGTACCTTCAAGCATTTGGAAATTGCTCCCAAGGATGATCCAGACTTGTGGAGGGCTACATTTTTTTTTTCTGAGGGCTTGGCTGATTTCTTTTGATTTTCCCATGATGTCAAGCAAAGAGGCACTGAGTTTGAAGGTAGGCCTTGAAATACATCCACAGGTACACTTCCAATTGACTCAAATTATGTCAATTAGCCTATCAGAATCTTCTAAAGTCATGACATCATTTTCTGGAATTTTCCAAGCTGTTTAAAGGCACAGTCAACTTAGTGTATGTAAACTTCTGACCCACTGGAATTGTGATACAGTGAATTATAAGTGAAATAATCTGTCTGTAAACAATTGTTGAAAAAATTACTTGTGTCATGCACAAAGTAGATGTCCTAACCGACTTGCCAAAACTATAGATTGTTAACAAGAAATTTGTGGAGTGGCTGAAAAACGAGTTTTAATGACTCCAACCTAAGTGTATGTAAACTTCCGACTTCAACTGTAGGCTGTATTTGCTGGGTGTGGCGCATCCTTCCCACTGCTGTACAGAACTGGGCATCTGTGATACTAATATTAATTGTGCTCATCACTGAAAAGCTCTCAATCTCTCCAAAAACTATTGTCCAGTTCATTTAGTAGTCAGAGTTTAGTCACAGAGATAATTTTGTCTTGTCTCATTTTAGTCAACTGAAATTAAAAATAATTTTAGTTTAGTTATAGTGTTTTGGGGGTCTATTTAATCAGTTATAGTCTTGTCAATTGCCACTGAAAAATAGGTGTTTGACGAATATTTTAGTCACTATTTTTGTTGACAAAATTTACACACACACACACACACACACACACACACACACACACACACACACACACACACACACACACACACACACACACACACACACACACACACACACACACACACACACACACACACACACAGAGTTGCTGTAAAGGAATGGTCAGGCTGTCTTATTCAGGGCTGTCTCATGGATCACAAGGTAGACAGGATCTTTCCTTACGTCTCTTTCATTTCAGCCACAATTACAGTAGAGAGTAGTGCGTGTCAAAATGGGAATCCTTATGACCTCTACAAAGTGATCATATTTTATGCATGACCATCTCAATTACAGCATAGTTGCTGTTAGCACTTTGTAGAGGACATAAGGTTTCCCATGATGATCATGAACAGAAGCTGTGGTACTGTATCATGGTAGCGATAGTGCTACAGCAGCAAAGGGAAGGAGAGCAGGCTCAGGGCTGGTCCAGTTCTGTCCTCATCCAGTGATGAGTGCCAGTTTCTATAATGAGGGCTTTTTCTCTGCGAGGCCATAACACCATGAGCAAGAACAACAAGAGTAATGTCTGGCTGGAGCTAGCTAATTGGCCAGTTGTTAGCTGTAGCTAGCTCGCTGTGTCTGACAGTACACCCCACTGACCAGTCTGATATCCTCTCTCCTCTGCTGGAGCTAGGCTATGGTAATGTACATTTGTTACTACATTCTGGCATTCTGCTAATATCAAGACCATAGAACAGCTAGTTCACACTCACAACTAGTTCTGCGTCGTCTTTTGTTTTCACTGAGGGTATCTCCTCAGTAGCAATGTGTTCTGTTCACCTCAGAGAGGTCTGCAGTGCCTTGGCATGTTGCCAAGATGATTAATGGGCAGCCATCTCGACTGTTCCATCAAAGATACACTCCTTTGTCTGGGAGGCTCAAAAGGTGTGCGTTACAGACAATGAAGAAGTGTCACAATACAGCATTAACCACAATGCTTCATGACTGCTACAAACTATTGAGTGCCTTGACCACTACTCTACTTGTAAACCTTTGCTGCGGCCACAATACAGCACATTATCTGACTTTAATTGAAGATATCTGATAGGCAGAGCATATGTCAGATAGGAAGAGTGTCTGTCAGAGAGGTAGTGTCTGATGTAAGAGAGAAAACAGCTAGAAGAATAAGGGCACTAGAGTTTGACTTAAAGCAGTTGAATCCCATCTTTATTTGGCCCTGTGCTCTGCCCTGTGCTAGAACGGGAGTTGAGTCGGGTAGCAGTGCAGAACAGAGACAGAGAGATTAGAAAGCAGTCTTGTCATGCTCCAGGAAAGTCAGGGGAGCTACAGCCGAGACGAGGTGCAGCGTGCACACAGGGACAACAAGCAGGGACAGGACGCTCCTGGCAAACCCTCTCCAAGTCTAGGGATTCAAAACATCACACAGTGCCATGCTGTGGAGGAGGCAGGCAGGTAGGAGCCAGGCAAACTGCCACTGTCTGCTTAAGCTCTGGTAGTATAGCTCAGGGAAAGTACAACTTATGCAAACACAACCCAAGCCTTGCAGCCCTATTTTAACACCCTAACCATAAACCCAGTCTTGCTTCATAACCCCTGACCACATCCTGGCTTCTATTCCACTGTAAGCCCTCCCCAGGCCATCCGCAACCCTCTTCCCTTGATCTCCTTACCCCAGTGTGCTCACTCAATCTTCTAACCTTCACCTGGAAGCCCAAAACGGCAACAGGAGGCACTGGAGACAGAGAAGAAACAGCCAAACATCCATCTCACATCACACACACACATCTCGCTCTGATCGTATGGCCATCTGATAGGAGCGTGCGTAGTCATTTCTCCTGCCTGGGAGGGAGTCTCTTCCTGGCTGACGCGGCGTCAGACGGCAACACACTAACGTGAGCTTAGCAGCTCAAATCCCTGATTAGAGGCCTGCGTTAGTTAGCAACAAGGAGCTATGCTAGCACAGAGCAGGCAGGGAGTACTGCAGTCCCTAACAAGCTGCCACCATCCTGACACACACTGCTTCATTTACACATGATGCAGAAGAGAAGAGCTGCCTTTCCCCAAGACTATAGGGGATTTGAACAAGTTTATCTCCGATTGTACTGCTACTCTGCTCTACTTCCGACATTTGGTAATGGTAATTAACTGGATTACTGGTTCTACAGTATATCTACAGCATGACAATGAATTGACTGATGTGATATCCGTATAGGACTTTTGTCCCCCACTGCAGTTTGATTCATATCATCGTTATGAATAAAAATCACTTGTGATGATTAGTTCTGTGCTCCAATATCTACAGTAGAGGGTCTCACCGGCAAAAATAGCACAGGATTATGGTATTACTTTATTCTACTGGGGAGTTCTATATTAAAACGTCTGGAAGGATGGACCAAATAAATGAACAGTGTATTATAAAATAGAGGTTTAAACTCATTACAATGGGATTGAAACACCAGATGTTCAATACTCACCATAACCATGTAAACTAAATGGAGCTTAACACTTCTTAAACATCAGGGCTTACCAATAAAGCACAGGGATTTACTATAAACATCTATAGCCATTAGGGTATCCCTGTACTGTGCACAGTGTGCAGAATTTAGGTCAGTCTTTGGAAAACATGCATTGATAAATGCATTAGCTAAGAAAGCAAGTAAACTGGTAGGCTATGTGATAAGGCTAATCGTGAAAGCTCACAATTTGACACGAAATGGAAATAAATGCCTCCCTATTCGGAAGTTAGAGCTGGTGTCATTTGTCAGCAGTTTCCCCACCTCTCATTATAATTATTTAGCTGAAAAGCACATTCTTAAATGCTGATTAATCAAACAGTTGCCAAATAAAGCTTATTAGGTTTACAGGACTTTGCACAGGGGAGTGTTTGCATTTAACTGGTAAGAAAAATAAATGGGGAAGAAAAGATTGCTATCTGGACAGGTGATTTGCTCATGCATAAAGTACGGTTGAGGTTAATTGAATTGAATTTACACTGACATTTACTTTGGGGATAATGAGTATGCAAAGTGTGTGCGTGTGTGATGGGCTACTAGCCTAGCTCCATTGCCCAACAGTTGTATGGCACTACAAACAATCTGCATTAATTCCACGAGCCTCAGATCTGCTCAGGGGGAATGTTAGTCTGAGTCTACAGCCCAGGCACAGGTGAATACATCCTGTCATAGATACTGTATCAGTCATTCTCCAGTTCTCTCAGCCATACCCAACTGTTACAATTACCATGTCTTATCTATGATAATAATGAGAAAACATTCACAGCACCTTACTATCCCTGGGCTGTTTCAATCTGAGAAAGGCATTTCATTTTCTTGTGAATTAGGGGGAAAATGCACCTCATCATGTGTATTGTTGGAGTCTAAGGGAGCCAACCCATCTCCATGGAAACCAAAAGCACAGCACTAGTTGGCTCTGGAAACCGATTTTATTCAAGCTCTTCTACCATTCTGACAACAACATCAATTACTGTGAATTGTACTGGGAGACAAAACAGGGGAGCAACTAGTATACAATCTCTGTATCATTTACAGCAAAGCAGATATGAAAATGCGCTCTCCAGTCTACATGGATCCATCATAGATCTTGTAGAACGCTTTCAAGTGTTATAGCTTGTGAATGACTGTCTGTGGTGTTGAGTTGGGGCCCATCTTCTACATAGGGACTGTAGTTCCACAGTCTGGAGGTGAACATTACTTTACAGATGAACAAGCGGTTCTACTTACTTTACAAGAGCTTCGGATTTTGTGGCTTGGTCGTGGAACTGTTTCTCGGTTTGCTTGTATCGATCCAAATTCTGAAATATAAAAATAAATATCATGAGGAAACGCTGAATTTTACAGGTAGGGGTAAGTTAGTGGACAATTCTACATGATGCAAGAAAATAACATGATAAAATGCACATCAATTACCTCCCAATGCTGACCAAATACATCTATCCCAACTACAGCCAACAAACTTTAAAATATTTGTTGGATAGTTTTCCCCCAACATTCTAATGCATCTATGTACAGCAGTGACGAACTGAGTATACACACCTGGCTGATTCTTTCAACAACCATCCATAGATGGTCAGGTTGGCTGTAGTTGGATAGATGTGGGGAAGCCATACAATTGATGGCATATAAAACAAAATACATGCAACAATCCATCAATTATTAAAATGTTTGGATGCTAATAAGAATACTACTACAACTATCATCAGTATCACCTTCTTTTGTCACCATCCCAAATCATTGCCTTAGGTAACAGCCAGTTCATTTAAGAACTGGATATTAAGCTGATGCGATTACAGTTAAATGCCTTGCTTGAGGGTACAGGGGAACTTTAAAAGGTTTTAAAAGCTTAATGGCCATCATGGGGTAGTTGGTGGCTGTTCTGATCACAGGTAACTACAGCACTGGCAGTCAGTCAGGCAGACTGGGTATGGAGCAGTCAGCCTGGTCACAGACACACAGTCTCTTCATTAGGCTATAGAGACCATCCCAGAGACTATCATCACCCACACAGTCTCTTCATTAGGCTATAGAGACCATCCCAGAGACTATCATCACCCACACAGTCCTCAGTTACAGCTCTAACTACTGCTGAGGAGACTCCATGCCGATGGAGTCTGCATACAATAAAATCGGTCCAAAGCACAGTGGTGGTCTAATGCCTACATCCCTGTCACGAGAGACTACATGCCTCTGTATCGTAGGTTTTCAGTTCCACAATCACTGATGTGGCTGCCCAGGAAAGAATCCCATTTCCATGTGTACCTTGACAGGCAGCACCTCAGTTTAATGAGGTAACGGCCGTGCCTCAGAATGCCATCCATAAGCCCAGGCTAAACAGGCTTCCCTTAATTATTTCTGATATTTCTCCTTGGAGAGGGAGAGAGAGCTGGGGGTAATTGAAGTGAGCAGAGCAGGAGAGTGATGGGAACATCGTTTAACCCAAACCCTGAATCCCCATCAATTCACCAAGTGCCAGCGGGGTCAGTCTCTGTCATATTTCACACCATCTAATCTCTACACAAGTCATCTCAAGGGGAGGGAGCCGACAGTGGAAACAGAGGAGCACCGCTCGTATGCATTCACACTAATCTGATAACTATCAAAGAGGACAAATTATAATCTGTTTCCTTCCCCTCGTTCTCTCCAGTCAGAGTGAAAGGAGGAGGGTGGAGGGTGGAGTCGGGCCAGACGAGGCCCACTGCTGCTCAGCCTCATCTCGCTCTGGCTGAACTGAGCTCTCTCTGAAGGCCCCATTAAGAGCTGCTGCTTCTTAAATGTTAATGGCTTTAATGAGGCTGTGAAGAGGTTCTCATAACTAGCTAGGAACTGCAGCAGGGACTGTTATTGTGTGAGCACCAGTCCAGGAGATTGTGATGCTTGCAATTACCAAAGAGCAGTGACCCACTGTGCTTCTCTAGAATCAGTGCTGGAATCAGTGTTCTGTAGCTACTTGATGTATGCCTAAAATGATTAACCCATTTATGTGAGTGAAAATGCTGGAGTATAGTCTGTGCATGTGTGCGAGAGAGAGAGAGAGTGTGTGTGCATGTCTGTGTGTGTGTGTGCGTGTGTGTGTCTACGTCTGCACTACAATACAATGAGGGCTGACAAGATGAGACAGTGAAGTGGGATTACAGACACACTGACCTAGATACTACATTAGTACTAGATCTCCTTCTTATCCATTCAAAGAGCCTTTACTGACTTATCTCCATTCAGGCCTGTTCATACCACCAGGGAGCAGATATCATAACCTAAAAGAAAACTAATCCTCAACAACTGGAGCCCTTCCTTCACATATATCCAGGGGGGCTTAGAGGCGTCTTTGGATCTCCCAAATATTTAACCAAAATAAACTGCCAGCTGGGACTGGGTATGTATAAAAAAGGTGAATGTAAATACCTGGATTAATTGAAAACGTTGATTAAATGCCGTAGGATGGTTTGGGAGCCCTGTTGAGAGACTATTACCATCTTGTGTCTGTTATTAAAACAGTAGAAAGTCTAAGCTCTATCATACTGTATGTGCAGTAGGGGTAGTATGGGTCCACAGGGAATGGCCCAGTGGCATTTAAACCCACCCCGTGTGAATACCACAAGGAGAAGATGACACTAAAGATGGGCCTCCCTCTTTAAGGCACCCGTTGCTGTGGCAATGCTACCCGCCTGTGCAAATCCAGCAGCTGGCACCTGGTTTGTCTCGCTGGCTGGCAACCCCCGTCAGCCACACTCATCTTCCACCCTCCTTCCTTCCCCCTTCCACCCCCAGTGCCATTTCCTGCTGCGCTAATCCGATCGATATCTTAATCTGTGCAGGGTGGCTCTGCCTCGGCGTTGCCGTGGGCTAAGCGCTGTTCTACACACATCCACCAGGAGCACTTATCCCCCAGGCAAACAATCCCACCGCTGACACAAACTGCCACGCTACTTTGACACGCTTTAAAAGGACCAGGCTCCCAGCCCAGGCACGCTCCTGTTTTAGCACTCATTTTGAGAAAACCGAAGAAAAAGTGAGGGCGAAGTGAAATATTTAGACAGGAGATGTATTAACCTCAACCTGCCTCTTGTGTTTGAGATGGATCCTCTCCTGCTGGCAATAAGGAGTCAAGGAGATCACTAATGGATGTTCCAGTCACTTAGTGTCTTGTCTGTTCTTCTATAAAATATCAGGAGGTGTCTGGGGGTGTTCGGGGGTGTCTGGAGGTATCTGGAGGTGTCTGGGGGTGTCTGGAGGTATCTGGGGGTGTCTGGAGGTATCTGGGGGTGTATGGAGGTATCTGGAGGTATCTGGAGGTATCTGGAGGTATCTGGGGGTGTCTGGAGGTATCTGGAGGTGGGGGTGTCTGGAGGTATCTGGGGGTGTCTGGAGGTGTCTGGGGGTGTCTGGAGGTATCTGGAGGTATCTGGAGGTATCTGGGGGTGTCTGGAGGTATCTGGGGGTGTCTGGAGGACGTGTTACTCCTCCAGAGTCTCTGGTTTAGACAACACCTTCCATTTAACTCCTAGTAGATCCATATGAGGTGGCTTCCACTTATAGTGTTGTTGAGTGACAGCACAATTAACTAACAAAATGTCTCTCTCGCTGTCTCTCTTTGTATGAGCTGTCTGTCGGAGTAAACTCTGATTTTGTACCGGGAGATGAGCTATAACTTTTGTGCCCAACATTACAGAGCTGAAAGATCCAAAGAAAATGAAAATAAAAGGAAAACTACCGATGCGTCATTCTTACTCTAATGCTTTATAAAAGGGTCATGTTAGGTAATGTTCCCATGCCAATGTCCAGGCCATCAACATCTCCAGATGGAACATACTGCCCTTAAAATATTGATACGGCTAATTTAGAGCTCACGTAACACATAAGCAGATAACTTTGATTCTTTCATGTGAAAATGTTCTTCCTACATTTCCATAAGAAACCGGCAACACAGCAAAATATGGTTTTAATGCGGAGAAAAGGCACCCTGTACAGTATTCTGATTAGAATGCTTCTCCCGTCCTCTATCGTTCTAACCGCTGCCCCTGCAGTTTAAGAGGCGAAGAGGTATTATACCCCCTGGAGCCCCTGACATGTGCCTACATCCGTATGGCAAGCGTTGAAGAAAATGAATTTGTGATTGGTTAGCTAGTGCTGGCCTCGAGGCTAAAGGGGGCTAGCTGTCTGGCGGACGGCTGCTCTGCTCCCTGTCCATTAAGGTAAACGCTGCTTCCGCTGGTCGGATGGGGGAGTCATGCAGATATTCCAGAACGGGCCCCTGCCGACAGCGTGTCAACACGGCTGTCAGGATTTCAGGAGGATTATTATCTCATACCCACACTCAAGTGCGTCAAAGTGCTTTGCAACTAGTGACAAGGAGGAGAGAGAGAGAGAAAGAGGGGGTACTGGGTGGGGGGCTGAGGGGGGGGGGGGCCTTGAAAAGCAGAAGCATGAAGCAAGGAGCGGTGCGTGCAGGAGAGGGATGGAGACAAGAGCAGCGGAGCCAGCAGAAGGCTTTAGCTGGATTAGTGAGAGCCTGTGCTAATTCAAACAGCAGTGGAACATTGCTGTTACCAACCAGTAGTTTTCACAGCTCTCTGACTTCCAGCATTCAGGAGAATTCACAGACATGAGGCGATTATGTGTGGCGTCTTCACCAATACTCTCGCACTTATAGAAAGTCTTTCTCCTAATGTCAGACCGTCAGAGTTGTAGCCTACCTATAAATTGTAGACAGACAGCTCCAAAGAATGGCTTCCATTAGCTGTAAAGGGAACTCAGGGTATGAAGTCTGGAATCCCTCTTCTTCTCTGATCCAGTCTGTCAGGCGGGGACCCACCCACCTCCCCCAAACAGAGTGAGAGCAGTTTGAAAAGACAAGCCAACTCCACAGCTTTATCTGCCTCCCTGGTCCGGCTCCATCATAACACAACCAAAGCCCAACAGCAAATACTGCGCATAACATTTCACTGCCAGTCACTGATCTCTTTGGCAAACACCACATTCTTATAATGAGGTAAATATAAATAGAGAGGCATCTGACACAGGGCCTAGATGACTCACTGCTATCATACTCATGGTGGCTCACTGTGTTGCTCGGGTGAATAGAGGCTGGATATTAAATGTTTATTTATGATTGCATGGTAATTAACGATCAGTCGGTGCTAATCTACAACGCCTGCCTGTGGACTGAGCCAATATTGGAGACTGTCACAAGACAGCTGCCCCCTGGTGCCTAAACAGTTACTTATACAGCTTACAATGTGGTGGTCAAAGTCTGGTGGCCAGGAAAGAATGGTAGTGGGGAAAGTGTTTGCTATATCACATGGAACTAAATCTTTATAAAGAAGACAGTGGTGTGGTAAATTAGCGATATAACAAACCATGAACAGCTGTTCTATTGGTAATATTTCTCTCTCAAACCCTTTGTTTTTACATGACTATGCATGAAGCTTGGAACGTATGATTGGACATGCTATCTAGTTTAAATAATGGATCCTAAGTGAACAAACACAAAAAGGCTATGAATACATTTTACAATATTAATCTAGCAGGGTGTAAAACATTTCTGAAATAAGTCCTCGTTCCTTGAGACTGCCACACAGTTACAGCAGTCGGCAGAAAAACAAAGAAAAGTGTTGCCTTGCAGTGCTTTAAAATGTGGGCTAATCCACAGAAGACAAACTATGATTGTCAGTGTGTGGCTGGGGGAGATTGCAGGCGACAACAAGGTGCTTCCATCAATGAAGCAATATAATAAGACACGCAGAGGAAATTACAGCAGTGCCAGAGTCTGCATGTCTTCTAAAGGGTACAGTGCCTTGCAAAAGTATTCTTCCCCCTTGGCGTTTTTCCTATTTTGTTGCATTACAACCTGTAATTTAAATGGATTTTTATTTGGATTTCATGTAATGGACATACACAAAATAGTCCAAATTGGTGAAGTGAAATGAAAAAAATTACTTGTTTCAAAAAATTCAAAAAAACGAATAACGGAAAAGTGGTGCGTGCATATGTATTCACCACCTTTGCTATGAAGCCCCTAAATAAGCACCACCAAGCAAGCGGCACCATGAAGACCAAGGAGCTCTCCAAACAGGTCAGGGACAAAGTTGTGGAGAAGTACAGATCAGGGTGGGTTTATAAAACAATATCAGAAACTTTGAACATCCCATGGCGCGCCATTAAATCCATCATAAAAAAAATTGAAAGAATATGGCACCACAACAAACAAGAGAGGGCCGCCCACCAAAACTCACGGACCAGGCAAGGAGGGCATTAATCAGAGAGGCAACAAAGAGACCAAAGATAACCCTGAAGGAGCTGCAAAGCTCCACAGCGGAGATTGGAGTATCTGTCCATAGGACCACTTTAAGCTGTACACTCCACAGAGCTGGGCTTTACAGAAGAGTGGCCAGAAAAAAGACATTGCTTAAAGAAAAAAATAAGCAAGCATGTTTGGTGTTCGCCAAAAGGCATGTGCGAGACTCCCCAAACATATGGAAGAAGGTACTCTGGTCAGATGAGACTAAAATGTAGCTTTTTGGCCATCAAGGAAAACGCTATGTCTGGCGCAAACCCAACACCTCTCATCACCCAGAGAACACCATCCCCACAGTGAAGCATGGTGGTGGCAGCATCATGCTGTGGGGATGTTTTTCATCGGCAGGGACTGGGAAACTGGTCAGAATTGAAGGAATGATGGATGGCGCTAAATACAAGGAATTTCTTTCAGTCTTCCAGAGATTTGAGACTGGTACAGAGGTTCACCTTCCAGCAGGACAATGACCCTAAGCATACTGCTAAAGCAACACTTGAGTGGTTTAAGGGGAAACATTTAAAATGTCTTGGAATGGCCTAGTCAAAGCCCAGACCTCAATCCAATTGAGAATCTGTGGTATGACTTAAAGATTGCTGTACACCAGCGGAACCCATCCAACTTGAAGGAGCTGGAGCAGTTTTGCCTTGAAGAGTGGGCGAAAATCCCAGTGGCTAGATGTGCCAAGCTTATAGAGACATACCCCAAGAGACTTGCAGCTGTAATTGCTGCATAAGGTGGCTCTACAAAGTATTGACTTTGGGGGGGTGAATAGTTATGCACGCTCAAGTTCTTTATTTTTTTGTCTTATTTCTTGTTTGTTTCACAATAAAAAATATTTTGCATCTTCAAAGTGGTAGGCATGTTGTGTAAATCAAATGATACAAACCCCCAAAAATTTTAATTCCAGGTTGTAAGGCAACAAAATAGGAAAAATGCCAAGGGGGGTGAATACTTTCGCAATTCACTGTACACACAGGTTGGTGAGGGCCATTTTCCGCCCAATACCAATAGATCCCTCGCTTAATTTCCAAAAGGACCCTATTCCAAATCAACCAGTCCATTTGACAATGATAGCAGAACGCATAAGAGGAGAACATTCCTTTCTCCTGTGTGTAAATGATAAGAGGGAGAGACGAGAGATAGAACAGGCATTTTATTCTTCCCTTTCTGAAAAATGTAATCGCAAATCTTGGAGAATGGCTCTGACTTCATTAGCCAATAGCTCAATGGGCTCTGAGGCAGCTTCACTCAGACGCTTTCTGCTTCATCGCGTCTCACACTGCAAGGTAAGCCCATTCCATTTAATGTCTCCTCCTCATTGGGGCCTCGATGGGGCCAATCAAGGCGTAGTACTGTAGGCCAGCTGAACAAAGACATCACTTTATGACCTCCAGTATGAAACAGATGGACTTCCTCTCGCCACCTCAGGGAGAAAATATTCTTAATTATCTTTGTCGTTTGCAGCCATCTGAGCACTTCACTACCCCATACTAGAACTCCTCAGAGTCACTATTAAAAAGGCTATTTAATCTGTGAAAACAGTCAAGCCCGGACCAGTCCATCTGTGGCCAAGAGTAACAAAGCATTTGTCATCATAAATGTAGTAGGAAAGGTGTATCCACCACTACTACCACCACCATCATACAGTAGGCTACATGTTTAAAATATTAACCCCCCAACACTGCTTCCACTAACAGTAAATCATTGTTGGGTTGTGTAAAGTTACCTTTTATTAACTGTTGCTGTGGCTCTACGGGAGGCAATTGTTGCCCTATCAAATTCCTGACACAGTTCACAAGTTGCATCTTTCCCTGCCAGCAGCGCAAGACAAATAGCATGCGAACTCCCCAGGAGTTTCCCTATTGGTCCTACAGGACAGCCTCTGCTCTGCCTGAGATATTAAAGGTCCTCTCTGCCGGCGCCTGGCAGGGCCGCTGCTTAGCGCTGTGCATCACAACTTTTATGTCTCGGAAATGTCAGGGAAAATGATGGGAAAGGTCTTAAAAGCCAGAAAAACACTACTTTTTTCCCTCTAAGGGTAAATTGTTCCTGTTGACCACGGTAGTAAAGTGAAAGCATGGGACTACTGGGTGCATTTGTGATGTGGAAAAAGCTCATCACAACAGATGGGCTAAATTTCACCCAACACATTCAGTGAAGAGGCTTACAGAGAATGTTCACGCTTTAATGCCTGGCTTCATAATTAAGTCAAGAAACAATCCCCATTTATATATATTTTCATACTTACATCGATTTATGTTTCGGAAGAAATGGGAGCATTATACTGTATGTCAGGGTCAGTGGTGTGTAGCATAGCATTACTGTGTGTGTGTGTGTCTCTCTATAATCGTCTCATACCCTCTTCTCCAGTTGTGCCAACTGCTCCTTGAAAAAGGCGTCCAGTGCTTTCAGCTCTGCCTCCTTCTTCTCCAACTGTTTAGCCTGAAAGAGAGAAAGCACTGTGGTTAGGTTGGGCAGGGAGTCACTAGTCAGACTACTCTGTACATGGCTGGACAGTCAGTCACAATGTAAAAAGAGGACATTAAAACAATGAAAGAACCCCAAAAACAAGCAGAGGGAAAGAAGGCAAAGCATTGATAATGATGACGACGAGGAGGTACCATTCAGGAACACATCCAACCCCCATGACTTCAAACACAACAAACATGCAACTGACTCGCAGGCTGGAGTACTCCTCGTCCTCATCCATGACACTGTGCTCCTGCTTCTTTCTCTCTGGTTGTGTGCTGTGGTGGGTCCACTCCAGTGGGTCTCCTGTGTAGTGGCCTGTAATAACTAGGGTTGATTTTCCCAAAATTCCAGTTGGAGGGTTCCCAGAATCAGGAGGGAATAAGCAGGAAATCCGGAATCCTCCAACCAGGACTTCTGGAAAACCAATGAATGTATTTAATTGTGCAACCCTAACTGTAGCCTATACCAAAGAGACAGTAGTGTCTGTGGGAGAGGGAGAGGTGGGAGAGGTAGAAGAGAGAGAGATCAGTAGGAGAAGTACAATAGCTAGAGAAAGAGGAGGAAGAAAGTAGTGTATGTCTGTAGGAGAGTTAGCTTAGTATTGTGTGAAGAGATTAGGAGCTGAGTGGAGAGGAGAGGAGGGACAGACGTCACTGAGGACAGCTGGTTTACTTAAACTGTCTGGAGACAACTGAGGAGATGACCATGGAGGATGGGTTCAGGTCACTGGGGCTCAGGCTGACAAGATACACATAGATGGACATAGCACAGCAGGGATGCACGTAAAGACATACACACACACACTCTCTCCCTCTCTCTCTCTCTCTCTCCCCCGTTGGCTGTGCTCAGAGCGCATGGCGGACGCTAGCGGCAATGCCAGGGCTTCCTGCAGCGCTGACCGAGAGAGCGTAGGATGTAACAGCCAGACAACAGAATGCAACAAAGCGCAACCTTAAATTACACCCAGGCGAAAATCACCCCCTTTTCCTCCCATCTCCCGTGTCTCTCGCACAGAAAATAACCTCCATCAGCACGCAGATCATATGCAATTTTCTAGCTGGATAGCTCTGTAGCGCAGTGGCAGAGTGGCCTGTATGCATGCACACATTCAGCCTTAATGCAGGGAAACAACAACACTGTGGTTGGAGCAGACAGAACCGGGAGGAAAAGAGAGGGATATTAACAGAACATCAGGCTGTGCTTACCCAGGCATCCACCTCTTCAGCAGGCTAGAAAGGTGAGAGACAGAGAAAGTGAGGGATGGGAAGAGAGATTGAGCGAGAGAGAGGAAAAGGAAGTGAAGAAAAGTAAAAGAGGGCCGCTCTGGTGAATATTGAGAGGCAGAGTGGGTAAAGGAGGGGGTCAAGCGAGAAGCAGAGGGAAGATTCGTCATCATTATAAAGGCTGCTGAATGGTAAATTTAATAAACACAGAACGGGTGTGTTAAATAAATAGGCTGCAGGATGAGAGGGGTGGTAATTTGATTTCATAAAGAGTGTTGCTCCTGTGAGAAAGATATACTTTGGCTGAGAATGCCTCGGTGTTGTATAAAAACTAGACAGTACAAAGAGCCAAGTAGAGGATGGTTACTTTCCACTGTCTGAGATAGAGGCTGTGGGCTACAGCCATGGGGTTGGTAAAACTGTCTAACAGTGTTTTCTTTGAATTGAGAGTTCTGCCCAGATGAGAGAGAGTTCTCAAACCCCAAGGCCCTTTTCTGCAACTCAAAGTAAAGAATACTTCTGAGGCGTTAACTTTCTCTTTCTCCACTCACAGAAATCAACCAGGGGCCAAAGTTTAGAGCGCTTTCAGTCACTGTACTGTTCTTCAAACAGGGTTCCTAATCAAGCCAGCACGTGCTTAGAAACACAATGCATTTAGCCTACCGGATCACTCTAGTTGGTGCCACTGCTTAGCGCTTCACCTGTCCTTTCCTGTGTGAGAGGTTCTGCGACACCATTTAAAGACCCTCAAGTCTCCAGTATGTCTGCTTCATTATAGCTTCTCCTCTCCCCTCTAGACTCAGTCAGCCAGCCAGCCCAGCAGTGAAGATGACAGCAGCTCCAGTCTAAACTACAGACGTTAAAATCACAGTAAAATGCCTAAGGAAAATCTCCCTATTAGTCCCTGGTGTTCAGGACTGGGTGAAAGTTGAGCAGGAGAGGAGAGGGGAATTAGCTGAAACACTGCTGCTGTATTACACTCTTACTGTCTGCATGTCTGACTTACTGTCTGCCAGTCTTATTCACACTTGCAGCTTGTGTGCCACATGTTTTCAAGTAAGAACTAGTCCTAGCCTACATATCTAGCCATGCACATGTCACACTATACAGTATAATATAATATACAGTAAATGGTCATGATGTGATGGTTTTTAGTGTTCATTCTCTATAGGTAGTTACAGCAAACCGCTAAAGAACAGCCTCATCTCTTCAGCTAACATACAATTTGAGAGCCTTACATTTGGACATGAACATGGACATGGACATGCACACACCATCACTAATACTGAATTGAACCAATGAACCAATGGAACAGCAGCACTGTAGCAGCGCTATAGGGCCAGGCTAAATCCATTTCTCCCTGACCACACACAGACCTTGTCATTTTTTAAATGTATCCTCTTTTAATTCGCAGCAGAGACAAAGGCAATCTGATGGGCGCTCTCCTTCTCCGCAGAGCCTCCCCTGGGAATCTGGAGCCAGCAGATAATACTCAGCCAAAAATGAATTACACAGATAAGTCTTGAAATGAAGCTTCCTGGGTGCTGGTTTCCTCATAAATAAGGCTGTTCATGCCTGGTTATCTGTTGGGCTGTAACTCAATAAACAGGCCGGATGGAATGGATGCAGAGAAACAGGAAGGCCTAGGCAGGAGGATGGGTTAAAGTGGAACTGAAGGATGGGTGAAACTGGAACTGAAGAGCAGCCCCAGTGGATCAGGGGAAACGGATCAGGAACACAAAGCACAAGTACACAGAACCCAAAGAACCAGAGAGAATCTGGTGAGAGGAGAGGTAAATTATGCATAATGCAAACACCCTACTATGCATATGAATCAATCTGGACCCTTTCTTTCTAAAACTAGCCGCCGAAATTGTCGCAACCCCTATTACTAGCCTGTTCAACCTCTCTTTCGTAACGTCTGAGATCCCCAGAGATTGGAAAGCTGCCGCGGTCATCCCCCTCTTCAAAGGGGGTGACACTCTAGATCCAAACTGTTACAGACCCATATCCATCCTGCCCTGCCTTTCGAAAGTTTTTGAAAGCCAAGTTAACAAACAGATCACCGACCATTTCGAATCCCACCGTACCTTCTCCGCTATGCAATCCGGTTTCCGAGCTGGTCATGGGTGCACTTCAGCCACGCTCAAGGTCCTAAACGATATTATAACCGCGATCGATAATAGACAGTACTGTGCAGCAGTCTTCATCGACCTGGCCAAGGCTTTCGACTCTGTCAACCACCGCATTCTTATTGGCAGACTAAATAGCCTTGGTTTCTCAAATGACTGCCTCGCCTGGTTCACCAACTACTTCTCAGATAGAGTTCAATGTGTCAAATCGGAGGGCCTGTTGTCTGGACCTATGGCAGTCTCTATGGGGGTGCCACAGGGTTCAATTCTTGGGCCGACTCTTTTCTCTGTGTATATCAATGATGTCGCTCTTGCTGCTGGTGACTCTCAGATCCACCTCTACGCAGACGACACCATTTTGTATACATCTGGCCCTTCATTGGACACTGTGTTAACAAACCTCCAAACAAGCTTCAATGCCATACAACACTCCTTCAGTAGCCTCCAACTGCTCTTAAACACTAGTAAAACTAAATGCATGGTCTTCAACCGAACGCTGCTTGCACCCGCCCACCCGACTAGAATCACTACTCTCGACGGGTCTGACCTAGAGTATGTGGACAACTACAAATACCTAGGTGTCTGGTTAGACTGTAAACTCTCCTTCAATCAAAGTTAAATCTAGAATCGGTTTCCTATTTCGCAACAAAGCCTCCTTCACTCATGCTGCCAAACATGCCCTCGTAAAACTGACTATCCTACCGATCCTTGACTTCGGCGATGTCATTTACAAAATAGCCTCCAACACTCTACTCAGCAAATTGGATGTAGTCTATCACAGTGCCATCCGTTTTGTCTCCAAAGCCCCATATACTACCCACCACTGTGACCTGTACGCTCTTGTTGGCTGGTCCTCACTACATATTCGTTGCCAAACCCACTGGCTCCAGGCCATCTATAAATCACTGCTAGGCAAATCCCCGCCATATCTTAGCTCATTGGTCACCATAGCAACACCCACCCGTAGTGTGCGCTCCAGCAGGTATATCTCACTGGTCATTCCCAAAGCCAACACCTCCTTTGGCCGCCATTCCTTCCAGTTCTCTGCTGCCAATGACTGGAACAAATTGCAAAAATCTCTGAAGCTGGAGACACTTATCTCCCTCACTAACTTTAAGCATCAGTTGTCAGAGCACCTTACCGATCACTGCACCTGTACACAGCCCATCTGAAATTAGCCCGCCCAACTACCTCATCCCTATATTGTTATTTATTTTGCTCATTTGTACCCCAGTATCTCTATTTGCACATCATCTCTTGCACATCTATCATTCCAGTGTTAATACTAATTGTAATTATTTTGCACTATAGCCTATTTATTGCCTTACCTCCATAACTTGCTACATTTGCACACACTGTATATATATTTTGTTGTATTTTTGACTTGATGTTTTGTTTTACCCCATATGTAACTCTGTGTTGTTGTTTTTATCGCACTGCTTTGCTTTATCTTGGCCAGGTCGCAGTTGTAAATGAGAACTTGTTCTCAACTGGCTTACCTGGTTAAATAAAGGTGAAAAAAAAAAAATAATCATATGGATGTTAAACACAGACCAGACATTCTGGACAACAGATGGTGAATCAGAGCTATTTGACGGCTACATTCCTCATTGCCCTCATCTAGTCTACACAGCATCACACTCACTAACCCAAACACCCTTAGTCCCTGTACACCACTGCACTCTGTCTGTGTACACACACGTCCCATCTCTTCTCCTCTGGGTTGTTTGTGCTGTGCTGAGTAGCCATCTGATAGCAGCAATCTCAGCTCTGCTTGCTTTCCCTCCGTCTGCTCATCTCCTCTGTTTATTTACTTTGATGCATTTATTTAACGCATAGCTCTCAGCTATGCAATACATTTGCAGTTAATAATCAAACTGATTACCCAGAGTGGAAGCTGTCTGGGAAGGTGTACACTATGGGCCACCGGCTTTCCTCTGCCCCATCTCTTCTACCATTAATAACTCTACAGCACTGCTCCTTTGTGGAAAACAACTCCAGTTCTTCTTATTCAAGAGGAACCCAGCTACCCTGACAGCAATGATGTTAAATTAAAAGGAGCAGGGAGAGGGGCACTCACACACATTCACAAACTGTATATAAGGCTTAAGCTAGACTCACATACTGTATGTAAACAAATCAAAAACACACACACAAAACAGATTATGTTAAAATACCCTTGATATCAGCCAATAAGATGTTGTCTTATTAGGTATCTTTCAGACCTCAGTTATCAGTCAAACCAAAGATTATTGACTGAACAATGCAGTGACAGTCTCACCACACAGTCTGTTCACATTGTAAACTAAACAAATCAGACACACATAATCACACAGCGCAGACAGAACACTATGTTTTAGATCTCCAGAAGCAGCTTAATCCAACTGACTAATTCCCTCTCACTCCACAAGTTCTGAGAGGAGAGTACTGAGCAGCAGATGTGTGTTGTGTGCTGTGGTGCGCCGTTCAGAGTGTGAGGGATAAAATCTCTCTCTCCCCTCCACCTGCCGTCATCTCGTCTGCAATTACTGACATTCTGGGCTGCTTGTGAGACGCAGCTAGCGGAGCCTTAATAGCTTTACATGCAGAAAGATGTCAGCTCTGAGATTACAATTACCGATAGAGCTGGGTTATCTGTGCAAGCCCTGTTCACTCTGCTGTTCACTCTCTCTGCACCACCCCGATTACTGCTGCTACTACTAGCCCTCAGATAAACGAGAGAGAGCGAGAGAGTGTTAGGGTATGAATTCAATCACCACAAGAGGTGTGAGCACCCTACAATAAATTACAAACCAAAAATACTCAAATACACTAGCTAACTTTTAACTTCTGCAGCATCCATAATGAGCAGTCCAGCAGCAAATAGTTTGTGGTGAAGAGAATGGTACTGATTGTGTTCTAGAGGTCCTGGGATACACTACAGAGTATCTGAGGACATGATAACTAGTGGCTCTGTCTGTCATCTCAGAGAAGAACCCAGGGCACCCCAATCTATCACACATGACAGGTCACGACAACGAGAGGACAGACAAAACTGTCACCTGGGACTTTTGCCTGTGGACGTCCCCTCAATCTGGTCTGATCGATGTCATATTAACCCTCAACTGGCACAGTTCTTGCCTGTTGTAAACTATTGCATCACAACAGAGCAGACAGCTCTTCACAGCTCTGCTCCTCTCATCCGTTTGCTTCAACCTCTAACAAGGTTTTTGTATGAACGCGAGCCAAAAGCATACATTTGTATGCATCTGAGCCACAGTAATGAAGCAGGCTGCTATATGCCTAAGTAGAGTGGATCTGTTTCTATAAGCGCTGAGCACACAGCTGTTGCAATTTCGAGGAAAACCAATAAAGGGATGTAGTCTGAGTGTATAAGATGCTAGTTTTAGAGACAATAGGCTCCACAGCTGAGGAAATATGAATAATGTAAACGGAAAGGTAAAGATTTCCAATCAAACTAAACATCTGTCGGCTCACACAGCAGCTTGCCACTTCAAATCCCCTATCCATCTTCCACTAGAGGAGAGCTTACTGTGCTTATACAGTAGTAGAGTGCCACTCTACCATCCGTATTCTAATGGAGGTAAATGGCTGAGTCTGCTGGACAGATATCCTTATGAAAATGAGAGCGATTAGGATTTATTGGATTATCTGGGGTGATATCATAACATTTGTCTCTAGCTTTCCTAGGAGAGGGAAATTACACACTTAGGTAGACGAGTGGCCTACTGTAGGCCTTCATGTAGCACATAGACCCTTATCTGGGATATGGAATACTTATACTGCCATCTAGTGTTGAGATGAGGAAGTGTCTAATGGAAATCTTGGCTGGCTGGTATTGGGGGCACTGCCTGCAGTTAACCTTGTCATACATTCACAAAAGCATCAGGTTAACTACATGCTAATGTAGTGGTAACAAAGTTTACAACCACTTAACTCTAAAAGGACATGTCAAAGACAAGGGGACATTAATTTGAAAACATAAAATACATAAATCTGATATTCTGAACATAGCTAAACACGATTTGCTGTAAGGGATAAGATACCATATGGTCGAGCAATAACAAATACAGATCTTGTTACATATGTATTCATGCGGAATGTACTAAGGATTCACAGTGATTCATGTTGTGAGTTGCAATGTGCAAACAGCCCTGAGAAACCATAAATGGCATTTGGTGTGAAACTATCAAAAGCGAAGCTGGGAGGCTGCTAATGAAATGAGCTTTTTAATTGTACAGAGCTGGGAGGGGGAAGAATCCACCGTATGCTAATGTGACTTACCACCCATTTCTGCTGACAGACTGCAAAAGGGCATTCATATGTTTTAAAAGACAAAATCCCTTTAGACCTTTTTCTTCTCTCTTTCTCTCTCTCTCTCTGAAATTAATCTTCTGAAGATTTGCAATTAACAATGAGTATTCATAGGGCGCAGAGCAGCGAGGGCCTTGGCAGATAGAGGAGGAGAGAGGGAGGGAGGAGGAGGTCCAGTGGTTTAGTTGGATGAAGACAAAAGGCCGGAACGAGGGAATAATAAAAGGAGGGTGCTGACGCTCCACTTCACATCCTCCAGTGACTTGGCTTTTAGTGACCTTGGCTGACGCTCGGCGCCAACCCCGACAAAGACAAGAGAAACGCTTTTATCATCTTCCCTCTAATAATAACATCGCTATTCTCTTACACAGTCTGACAAAAGGCACATGAGGGGCTGAACAATGAGCGTAATAGTGTGCTAATGAATTGAGTTGATGCAGAGACCTTTTGTTTGTTTGTCAGAGACAGTGAATCATAGAGACACAGGAGGGGAGTTATTGATTAGACCAGCGGGTCCATGTTCAAATAGTGAACCATCACTAACACCAACAATAGTCCCCCAGGAAATTAGCCTAGAAGTCAAATGATGCTTCATTAACCAGTTACTTCCTTATACTAATCATCAGAGGTATGGACTTGAGTCCAATGACTTGGACTCAACCTAATAGAAAATAAAATAACTTGAGACTTGACTTGGAGCCTCAAGACTCGGGACTCGGCTTTGACCTGAAATTATCTGGCCAGGTTCTGTAATGTTTTGTCTCTCTGGCTGTGTGGATTACTCTCTACACAGCCAGAGACAGCTGCCGCAGCATCGAACTTGCAAAATAAAAAACAGATTGGCTAGTGAAACACACACTCAGCCCTCTGATTGGACCAGCAAACTGTCAATCAACACAGGTCGGGTGAGCTAGCAAACAGATTGATTTTCTGTACAGCTATAGGGTCGGGAGCAGCGCAACCGTCAAATTGTAAGGAGAGATGATTTCCATAAATAAATATGCAGCTCCAAAAATTATTTGTTGATCAAGAATAATAACAGTTTACTTTGCAAGCTCACCAGCAATGGGGCATCAACCAACAATTACTAGCATAGGCATACTGGTCTTTTGGTATGTCAATATTGCTTGAAATTGATCATTTACTTATGAAGCTTGGATTTGGAATTTGTTGTTAAAATTAATTATTACATAAATCAAAATATGTTGTAGACAAAATAATGAACAGGGCTGTCTTGTAGCCTCAATACATGGACAAAGATGTGTAGTTGAACAAGTCACTGCATGTATAGATTTTGTTTTTACTTGACTTGACTTGCTCTTAGAATGCACGACATGGACTTGACTCGAGACTCGACTCGTTCTACTTGGGACTGGACTAGAGACTCTGACTTTGTGACTCGGATAACAGTAACTTGGTCCCACCTCTGCTAATCTTTGATTTTATGTGGACAGACCATAGACATTAAAACCAGTAGATAGTGATAGTTTTCCTATGGAAAACTCCCGATCACGGTGTAAGTGGCGGTAACTAGCAGAGAATCATGGTTGATTTAGTCGTTTTCATCCTGTCTGAGAGAGCCTTCTCATAGCCTGCCAGCCCGTGACAGGTCTGTGTCAGCGCGTGTCCCGGTGTGACGACAAATGTAGTAGTCAGAAGGGATCACTCAAATATCTCGATTTGTAGCGAACGTTAAAATAATTCACAGTGGGGATCGGACTTGATCATTATGAACTAATTTTAGAGCCCAAAACGGCCATCAAAATGTTTTGGTTTGGCCGTTCTGGTGATCGTAATTAGGCTTTTACATAGCAGAGCTTGTGACATCACGCTCTAGACTGGACACTGTGGTCCTGGGACAGACCCTGTCATCAGTAACTGTTAGGGATGCAGATTGGTGGTTAGGGTTTGCCAGAGCTCCAGTTTATCCTGGATCTCTTGGAGTTGAGTCCATTCACAGAGCCATTGAAGCCCAGACCAGAGCCTAGGAGGGCATGTCAAGCAAGGTAGGGCACAATGTAGCCCTGGATGATTCCCCTACAACCCCACAATCTCCTCACTAACGTGGAGGGTCAACCTGCATCATCTCCACTGTAAAGCATAAACTAAACAGGCCATTGGTACCGTATTCAATTAGGATCTTCCATGTAAATCATGTCTCCTTTCACATTTGAGGAGGATGATGTAGGACGGTATACTACTACAGCTGCAGATCAACCAAGGTTAAGGGTTGCCATGGTTACAATCACTGTCATTAATGTCCAGGACATTAATGATGGGGGGGGGGGGCTGCAATTTTCCAGTTACCCCTCCTCTCACTTCAGAGGCCCGGGCTCTGGCGGCTCATTGAGCATTCTCCACACGCTCCCTCTCCAACTAATTTCTATTAGTGTCCGACGTGTGTCTGAGCGAAGATAAGAGACTCCACAACACATCTCTGTGCAGGCTTCCTGAAAGAGGCTACGCGTAAAACACATGTTCCCCTCCTATCTAAAGCCCCAGGAAACTCTCTGGGTCCAATTTACCGCTCACACACTGTAAGATAGCGCAGCCTTGGGAGTGATGAGTGAGGGAGGGAGGAGCGTGGGAGGAGAAGGGGGGTGGGGAGAGAAACAGGGTTAGGTGGAAATTGGTCTAATCCAAAATAAGCAATTTGAGCTCTGTCAAATGTTCTACTTGTGAGAGAAAACTTAACCAGGCTCCTTACTAGCCCGAGGGGACTTGAGGAAGATAACAAACAAATTAATAATTGTTTAATTAATGCAAAGATGTGACAGGAATATGTCATATGTAAATGCATGTACCAGTGCATGTCTGTGCAGTGTGCATGTCTTCATATGACTGCCTGTGGGTGCACCAAGTGTGTGTATGTATACAGCACCTGTTCACACACATTTGCCTGTGTGTATAATGCAGATTGCCAAGGTGAAGCTCAACTGCTGCCTTCAGACTGTTAGAGTGCACTGTTTGTGGTTGTTGTTTTCTTTTGGGGGTGGGGGGCATGAAACATGGACCAGCATCGTCTAAAGCCAATCCATCAGCAATCTAATGTTTCAAGACTGTTATATGGCTCCACCTATGGTATGCTAGTGGACACTGCAATGATTGTGGTTTCAGAGAATGTCCCACACAGATACATGAAGCAACAGAGAAAGATCATGCAAAGTACAGTGGAAAGAAAAAGAAAGTTACCAATGACAGATACTCCAAAAAGCCTGAACACACTGTGGCTCACCAAGATGAGAGAGAGAGACGTTAGATCGACGGGAATACAAGATAAAACAGAGGGACAAAATGAAACAGAGGGAGTGAGACAGAGAAAGAAAGACACAGAGAGAGCTAAAGCTAGAAAGAGAGGAAGACGAAGAGAGTGAGAGAAAGACAGGCAGAGAGAGCTAGAGAGCAAAAGAGAGAGAAAGATATTTACTAGTAGTTTGGCCTTTTCCCTCTCCTGGCGTGATTGAAGCCTCTCTCTGTACAGTGCTTTGCTCATCTCTGTCCTGGCTGCCTCTCTCTCCCGCCGGGCCACCTTCGTTAGCTCCTCCTGAACCACTGTTTGCTGCCGCTCATAACTGAGGAACACACACACCAATGCATTTGTGATCTGACACACTGCATGGAAGACAACTGTCCATCCTTTAATGGTGCCATTCTGTTTTAACTGTGCTATTTACAATAACTACCACATCCACATGTATGACCTGTATGAAAAGTCTACAATAGAAAACAATTAAAAATCAAAAACCATATACATTTTATATTTACCTTCATAAGGGATTACTTTTCACATAACTTGTCATAGTACAGGTGAAAGAAGAAGGTCGATACCAGAAAAATAAACTTCCAAACACTAGTGCTCGTTTGGTCTGCACTGTTTTTGTTTTGGAGCCGATTAAATGAACATTACTGTCATGAGACTTTTACCAGGCCTTTACAAGAGAGTCAGTGTACCTTTTACCCCCCTAGGTAACTGTCTTTCACTCAGAAACCCACCTCTTCTTCAGCTCCTCCTTGGTGTCAGTGTGGGCTGTCTGAGGACTGGGCTGAGGCCGGGGTTGGCGCTGCTGCTGGGTTGGCGATGGACGGGGAGAGGGAGGGGGACCTGCAAACAACAACATTCATCACACCTTTTCTATATACAGTGCATTTGGAATGTATTCCGACCCCTTTACATTTTCCACATTTTGTTACTTTACAGCCATATTCTAAAATTGATTAAATTGTTTTTTCCCCCCTCATCAATCTACACACAATACCCCATAATAACAAAGCAAAAACAGGTTTTTAGAAATGATAGCAAAATAAAGCATTCAGCCCCTTTACTCAGTACTTTGTTGAAACACCTTTGGCAGCAATTACAGCATCGAGTCTTCCTGGGTATGACGCTACAAGCTTGGCACACCTGTATTTGGGGAGTTTCTCCCATTCTTCTCTGCAGATCCTCTCAAGCTCTGTCAGGTTGGATGGGGAGCGTTGCTGCACAGCTATTTTCAGGTCTCTCCAGAGATGTTCGATCGGGTTCAAGTCCGGGCTCTGGCTGGGCAACTCAAGGACAGTCAGAGACTTGTCCCGAAGCCACTCATGCATTGTCTTGGCTGTGTGCTTAGGGTCGTTGTCCTGTTGGAAGGTGAACCTTCGCCCCAGTCTGAGGTCCTGAGCGCTCTGGAGCAGGTTTTCTTCAAAGATCTCTCTGTACTCTGCTCCGTATCTTACCCTCGATCCTGACTACTCTCAGTCCCTGCTGCTGAAAAACATCCCCACAGCATGATGCTGCCACCACCATGCTTCACCGTAGGGATGGTGCCAGGTTTCCTCCAGACGTGACGCTTGCCATTCAGGCCAAAGAATTCAATCTTGGTTTCATCAGACGAGAGAATCTTGTTTCTCATGGTCTGAGAGTCCTTCAGGTGCCTTTTGGCAAACTCCAAGCGGGATGTCATGTGCCTTTTACTGAGGAGTGGCTTCCGTCTGGCCACTCTACCATAAAGGCCTGATTGGTGGAGTGCTGCAGAGATGGTTGTCCTTCTGGAAGGTTCTCTCTGGAGCTCTGTCAGAGTGACAATCGGGTTCTTGGTCACCTCCCTGACCAAGGCCCTTCTCCCCCAATTGCTCAGTTTGGCCGGGCGGCCAGCTCTCGGAAGAGTCTTGGTGGTTCCAAACTTCTTCCATTTAAGAATGATGGAGGCCACTGTGTTCTTGGGGAGCTTCAATGCTGCACAAATGTTTTGGTACCCTTCCCCAGATCTGTGCCTCGACACAATACTGTCTCGGAGCTCTACCGACAATTCCTTCGACCTCATGGCTTGGTTTTTGCTCTCACATGCACTGTTAACTGTGGGACCTTATATAGACAGGTGTGTGCCTTTCCAAATCATGTCCAAATCAATTGAATTTACTACAGGTGGACTCATATCAAGTTGTAGAACCATCTTAAGGATGATCAATGGAAACAGGATGCACCTGAGCTCAATTTCGAGTCTCATAGCAAAGGGTCTGAATACTTACAGTGAGGGAAAAAAGTATTTGATCCCCTGCTGATTTTATACGTTTGCCCACTGATTTTATACGTTTGCCCAAGAAATGATCAGTCTATAATTTTAATGGTAGGTTTATTTGAACAGTGAGAGACAGAATAACAACACAAAAATCCAGAAAAACGCATGTCATAAATGTTATAAATTGATTTGCATTTTAATGAGGGAAATAAGTATTTTACCCCCTCTCAATCAGAAAGATTTCTGGCTCCCAGGTGTCTTTTATACAGGTAACGATCTGAGATTAGGAGCACACTCTGAAAGGGAGTGCTCCTAATCTCAGCTTGTTACCTGTATAAAAGACACCTGTCCACAGAAGCAATCAATCAATCAGATTCCAAACTCTCCACCATGGCCAAGACCAAAGAGCTCTCCAAGGATGTCAGGGACAAGAATGTAGACCTACACAAGGCTGGAATGGGCTACAAGACCATCGCCAAGCAGCTTGGTGAGAAGGTGACAACAGTTGGTGCGATTATTCGCAAATCGAAGAAACACAAAATAACTGTCAATCTCCCTCGGCCTGGGGCTCCATGCAAGATCTCACCTCGTAGAGTTGCAATGATCATGAGAACGGTGAGGAATCAGCCCAGAACTACATGGGAGGATCTTGTCAATGATCTCAAGGCAGCTGGGACCATGGTCACCAAGAAAACAATTGGTAACACACTACGCCATGAAGGACTGAAGTCCTGCAGCGCCCGCAAGGTCCCCCTGCTCAAGAAAGCACATATACAGGGCCGTCTGAAGTTTGCCGATGAACATCTGAATGATTCAGAGGAGAACTGGGTGAAAGTGTTGTGGTCAGATGAGACCAAAATTGAGCTCTTTGGCATCAACTCAACTCGCCGTGTTTGGAGGAGGAGGAATGCTGCCTATGCCCCCTAGAACACCATCCCCACCGTCAAACATAGAGGTGGAAACATTATGCTTTGGGGGTGTTTTTCTGCTAAGGGGACAGGACAACTTCACCGCATCAATGGGACGATGGACGGGGCCATGTACCGTCAAATCTTGGGTGAGAACCTCCTTCCCTCAGCCAGGGCATTGAAAATGGGTCGTGGATGGGTATTCCAGCATGACAATGACCCAAAACACACATTCAAGGCAACAAAGGAGTGGCTCAAGAAGAAGCACATTAAGGTCCTGGAGTGGCCTAGCCAGTCTCCAGACCTTAATCCCATAGAAAATCTGTGGAGGGAGCTGAAGGTTCGAGTTGACAAACATCAGCCTCGAAACCTTAATGACTTGGAGAAGATCTGCAAAGAGGAGTGGGACAAAATCCCTCCTGAGATGTGTGCAAACCTGGTGGCCAACTACAAGAAACATCTGACCTCTGTGATTGCCAACAAGGGTTTTGCCACCAAGTACTAAGTCATGTTTTGCAGAGGGGTCAAATACTTATTTCCCTCATTTAAATGCAAATCAATTTATAACATTTTTTACATGCGTTTTTCTGGATTTTCTTGTTGTTATTCTGTCTCTCACTGTTCAAATAAACCTACCATTAAAATTATAGACTGATCATTTCTTTGTCAGTGGGCAAACGTACAAAATCAGCAGGGGATCAAATACTTTTTTTCCCTCACTGTATGTAAATAAGGCATTTCTAAAAACCTGTTTTCGCTAAGTTATTATGGGGTATAGACCCATGGGCGGCGCACAATTGGTCCATCATCGTCCAAGGTAAGGGAAGGTTTGGCCCGGCAGGGATGTGGGTTCGTTTCCCACGGGGGGCCAGTATGAAGAGAAAAAAAAAGAAAAAAAACAACAACAAAAAAACATGTATGCATTCACTAACTGTAAGTCGCACTGGATAAGAGCGTCTGCTAAATGACTAAAATGTAAATGTAAATGTATTGTGTGTAGATTGATGAGGGGGAAAAAAAATGTGATCAACAAAATGTGGAACAAGGGAATGGGTCTGAATACTTTCCGAATGCACTGTGTGTGTGTGTGTATATATATATACTGTGTATATATATATATATATATATATATATACACAGTATCTCACAAAAGTGAGTACACCCCTCACATTTTTGTAAATATTTGAGTATATCTTTTCATGTGACAACACTGAAGAAATGACACTTTGCTACAATGTAAAGTAGTGAGTGTACAGCTTGTATAACAGTGTAAATTTGCTGTCCCCTCAAAATAACTAAACACACAGCCATTAATGTCTAAACCGCTGGCAACAAAAGTGAGTACACCCTTAAGTGAAGATGTCCAAATTGGGCCAAATTAGCAATTTTCCCTCCCCGGTGTCATGTGACTCGTTAGTGTTACAAGGTCTCAGGTGTGAATGGGGAGCAGGTGTGTTAAATTCGCTCTCACACTCCCTCATACTGGTCATTGGAAGTTCAACATGGCACCTCATGGCAAAGAACTCTCTGAGGATCTGAAAAAAAAGATTTGTTGCTCTACATAAAGATGGCCTGGGCTATAAGAAGATTACCAAGACCCTGAAACTGAGCTGCAGCACGGTGGCCAAGACCATACAGCGGTTTAACAGGACAGGTTCCACTCAGAACAGGCCTTGCCATGGTCGACCAAAGAAGTTGAGTGCACATGCTCAGCGTCATATCCAGAGGTTGTCTTTGGGAAATAGACGTATGAGTTCTACCAGCATTGCTGCAGAGGTTGAAGGGGTGGGGGGTCATCCTGTCAGTGCATAGACCATACGCCGCACACAGCATCAAATTGGTCTGCATGGCTGTCGTCCCAGAAGGAAGTCTCTTCTAAAGATGATGCACAAGAAAGCCCGCAAACAGTTTGCTGAAGACAAGCAGACTAAGGACATGGATTACTGGAACCATGTCCTGTGGTCTGATGAGACCAAGATAAACTTATTTGGTTCAGATGGTGTCAAGCGTGTGTGGCGGCAACCAGGTGAGGAGTACAAAGACAAGTGTGTCTTGCCTACAGTCAAGTGTGGTGGTGGGAGTGTCATGGTCTGGAGCTGCATGAGTGCTGCTGGCACTCTTACTCTATATAGACAAAATATGATGCATTTATGAGTTCTGAGTCCCCCTACCATCTCTGCCTAGCATGTGCACAATAATGTAAAAATATGTACCCACTTCACCCCTACCTACACTACTGGTCAAAAGTTTTAGAACACCTACTCATTCAAGGGTTTTTCTTTATTTGTACTATTTTCTAATCAAAACCATGAAATAGCACATATGGAATCATGTAGTAACCAAAAAAGTGTTAAACAAATATATTAATTTTTTAGATTCATCAAATAGCCACCCTTTGCCTTGATGACAGCTTTGCACACTCTTGGCAATCTCTCAACCAGCTTCATGAGGTAGTCACCTGAAATGCATTTCAATTAACAGGTGTGTCTTCTTAAAAGTTAATTTGTGGAATTTCTTTCCTTCTTAATACATTTGAGCCAATCAGTTGTGTTGTGACAAGGTAGAGGGGTATACAGAAGATAGCCCTATTTGGTAAAATACCAAGTCCATATTATGGCAAGAACAGCTCAAATAAGCAAAGTGAAACGACAGTCCATCATTACTTTAAGACATGAAGGTCAGTCAACACGGAACATTTCAAGAACTTTGAAAGTTTCTTAAAGTGCAGTCGTTAAAAACATCAAGCGCTATGATGAAACTGGCTTTCATGAGGGCCGCCACAGGAATGGAAGACCCAGAGTTACCTCTGCTGCAGAGGATAAGTTCATTAGAGTTACCAGCCTCAAAAATTGCAACCCAAATAAATGCGTCACAGAGTTCAAGTAACAGACACACCTCAACATCAACTGTTCAGAGGAGACTGTGTGAATCCGGCCTTCATGGTCGAACTGCTGCAAAGAAACCACTACTAAAAGGACACCAATAAGAAGAAGAGACTTGCTTGGGCCAAGAAACATGAGCAATGGACATTAGACCGGTGGAAATGTGTCCTTTGGTCTGATGAGTCCAAATTGGAGATTTTTGGTTCCAACCTCTGTATGTTTGTGAGACCCGGTGTGGGTGAACGGATGATCTCCGCATGTGTATGTCCCACCGTGAAGCATGGAGGAGGAGGTGTTATGGTGTGGGGGTGCTTTGCTGGTGACACTGTCTGTGATTTATTTAGAATTCAAGGCACACTTAACCAGCATGGCTACCACAGCATTCTGCAGCGATAAGCCATCCCATCTGGTTTGGGCTTAGTGGGACTATCATATGTTTTTCAACAGGACAATCAACCAACACACCTCCAGGCTGTGTAAGGGCTATTTTACCAAGGAGGAGTGTGATGGAATGCCGCATCAGATGACCTGGCCTCCACAATCCCCGACCTCAACCAAATTGAGATGGTTTGGGATGAGTCAGACCGCAGAGTGAAGGAAAAGCAGCCAACAAGTGCTCAGCATATGTGGGAACTCCTTCAAGACTGTTGGAAAAGCATTCCAGGTGAAGCTGGTTGAGAGAATGGCAAGAGTGTGCAAAGCTGTCATCAAGGCAAAGGGTGGCTATTTGAAGAATCTCAAATATAAAATATATTTTGATTAGTTTAACACTTTTTTGGTTACTACATGATTCCATATGTATTATTTCATAGTTTTGATGTAGAAAATATTAAAAATAAAGAATGGTGTTCTAAAACTTTTCACCGGTAGTGTATATGTACATGTTTACCTCAGTTACCTTGTACCCCTGCACATCAACTCAGTCCTGGTACCGGGTGTGTATAGCCAAGTTATCCTGCACATCAACTCAGTCCTGGTACCAGGTGTGTATAGCCAAGTTATCCTTACTCATTGTGTATTTAATCCTCGTTTTATCATCTTTCCATTGTTGTTCTATTTTTCTCTCTGCATTGTTGGGAAGGGCCCGTAAGTAAGCATTTCACTGTTAGTCTACACCTATTGTGTACGAAACAAGTGGCAAATCAAATTTGGTTTGACACATATAATCCAAAAAGTAAAATGAAGAAAAAAACAATCAATTAAGAAATAATCAGAGCGAGATTAAAGAAATACAAGCTGAAATAAATAATTATCTCTACTATAATTCTGACATTTCACATTCTTAAAATATAGTGGTGATCCTAACTGACCTAAGACAGGGAATATTTACTAGGAATTGTGAAAAACTGAGTTTAAATGTATTTGGCTAAGGTGTATGTAAACATCCGACTTCAACTTTATTGAAATGTCAGAATAATAGTAGAGAGAGTTATTTATTTCAGCTTTTATTTCTTTCATCACATTCCCAGTGGGTCAGAAGTTTACATACACTCAATTAGTATTTGGTATTTGGTAGCATTGCCTTTAAATTGTTTAACTTGGGTCAAACGTTTTGGGTAGCCTTCCACAAACTTCCCACAATAAATTGGGTGAATTTTGGCCCATTCCTCCTGACAGAGCTGGTGTAACTGAGTCAGGTTTGTAGGCCTCCTTGCTCGCACACATTTTCTATAGGATTGAGGTCATTGGCCACTCCAATACCTTGACTTTGTTGTCCATAAGCCATTTTGCCACAACTTTGGAAGTATGCTTGGGGTTATTGTCCATTTGGAAGACCCATTTGCGACCAAGCTTTAACTTCCTGACTGATGTCTTGAGATGTTGCTTCAATATATCCACATCATTTCCCTTCCTGATGATGCCATCTGTTTTGTGAAGTGCACCAGTCCCTCCTGCAGCAAAGCACCCCCACAGCATGATGCTGCCACCCCCGTGCTTCACGGTTGGGATGGTGTTCTTCGGCTTGCAACTGCCCCCTTTTTCCTCCAAACCTAACGATGGTCATTATGGCCAAACAGTTCTATTTGTGTTTCATCAGACTAGAGGATATTTCTCCAAAAAGTACAATATTTTTCCCCATGTGCAGTTGCAAAACGTAGTATGTCTTTTCTATGGCGGTTTTGGAGCAGTGGCTTCATCCTTGCTGAGCGGCCTTTCAGGTTATGTCGATATAGGACTTGTTTTACTGTAGATATAGATACTTTTGTACCTGTTTTCTCCAGCATCTCCACAAGGTCATTTACTGTTGTTCTGGGATTGATTTGCACTTTATCTCTTGGAGACACTTGCATACTATTGTTTGTACAGGTGAACGTGGTACCTTCAGGCGTTTGGAAATTGCTCCCAAGGATGAACCAAACTTGTGGAGGTCTACACATTTTTTTCTGAGGTCTTGGCTGACTTCCAATTGACTCAAATGATGTCAATTAGCCTATCAGAAGCTTCTAAAGCCATGAAATCGTTTTTCTGGAATTTTGGTGTTTATACTTGCATACTATTGTTTGTACAGGTGAACGTGGTACCTTCAGGCATTTGGAAATTGCTCCCAAGGATGAACCAAACCATGAAATCGTTTTTCTGGAATTTTCCAAGCTGTTTAAAGGCACAGTCAACTTAGTGTATGTAAACTTCTGACCCACTGGAATTGTGATACAGTGAATTATAAGTGAAATAATCTGTCTGTAAACAATTGTTGGAAAAATTACTTGTGTCATGCACAAAGTAGATGTCCTAACTGACTTGCCAAAACTATAGTTTGTTAACAAGAAATGTGTGGAGTGGTTGAAAAACAAGTTATAATGACTCCAACCTAAGTGTAAACATCCAACTTCAACTGATATATATACACACACACACACACAGTGTATTCGGAAAGTATTCAGACCCGTTCCCCTTTTCCACATTTTGTTACGTTACAGCCTTATTCTAAAATGGATTCAATTAATTTTTTTCCTCATCAATCTACACACAATACCCCATAATAACTTAGCGAAAACAGCTTTTTAGAAATGCCTTATTTACATACGTTTTCAAACCCTTTGCTATGAGACTCGAAATTGAGCTCAGGTGCATCCTGTTTCCATTGATCATTCTTAAGATGGTTCTACAACTTGATGAGTCCACCTGTGGTAAATTAAATGTATTGGACATGATTTGGAAAGGCACACACCTGTCTATATAAGGTCCCACAGTCGACAGTGGATGTCAGAGCAAAAACCAAGCCATGAGGTCGAAGGAATTGTCCGTAGAGCTCCGAGACAGGATTGTGTCAAGGCACAGATCTGGGGAAGGGTACCAAAAAATGTCTGCAGCATTGAAGGTCCCCAAGAACACAGTGGCCTCCATCATTCTTAAATGGAAAAAGTTTGGAACCACCAATACTTTTTCGAGAGCTGGCCGCCCGGCCAAACTGAGCAATCGGGGGAGAAGGGTCTTGGTCAGGGAGGTGACCAAGAACCTGATGGTCACTCTGACAGAGCTCCAGAGCTCCTCTGTGGAGATGAGAGAACCTTCCAGAAGGACAATCATCTCTGTAGCACTCCACCAATCAGGCCTTTATGGTAGAGTGGCCAGACGGAAGCCACTCCTCAGTAAAAGGCACATGAAAGCCCACTTGGAGTTTGCCAAAAGGCACCTAAAGGACTCTCCGAAGATCAGAAACAAAATGATCTGGTCTGATGAAACCAAGATTGAACTCTTTGCCTGGTGGTGGCAGCATCATGCTGTGGGGGTGTTCTTCAGTGGCAGGGACTGGGAGACTAGTAAGGATCGAGGGAAAGATGAACGGAGCAAAGTACAGCGAGATCTTTGATGAAAACCTGCTCCAGAGCGCTCAGGACCTCAGACTGGGGTGAAGGTTAATCTTCTAACAGGACAACGACCCATAGCAAACAGCCAAGACAACGCAGGAGTGGCTTCGGGACAAGTCTCTGAATGTCCTTAAGTGGCCCAGCCAGAGCCCGGACTTGAACCCGATCGAACATCTCTGGAGAGACCTGAAAATAGCTGTGCAGCAACGCTCCCCATCCAACCTGACAGAGCTTGAGAGGATCTGCAGAGAAGAAACTCCCCAAATACAGGTTATGCCAAGCTTGTAGCGTCATACCCAAGAAGACTCGATGCTGTAATCACTGCCAAAGGTGCTTCAACAAAGTACTGAGTAAAGGGTCTGAATACTTATGTAAATGTGATATTTATTTAATTTTTAATAAATTAGCAAACATTTCTATAAACCTGTTTTTGCTTTTTCATTATGGGGTATTGTGTGTAGATTGATGACGGAAAAAAACTATTCAATCAATTTTAGAATAACAATGTGGAAAAAGTAAAGCGGTCCGAATATTTTCCGAAGGCACTGTATGTCCTTGGTGTATTATTCTGACCAGTTAGTGACACACTTTACTTACTCTGGCCAATGAGGCTGTAAATTCGACTCTCAAAACCCACTTACTTGTGTGAAACAGATTTATAATCAGCTATTGCATAAAGAGTTGAGCAGGAGGTGGTAGATTAACTTACTTTCTTTCTTGGGGCTGGTGGGGGGCGGTGGTTTGATGTCCGCTGTTTGGTTGGCAGGACCTGTACCCCTCATCCTCTGGAGAACATCTTCTGACAGCTGAACACAACAGTGACGAGAGGAAGATTAGCATTAAGGCTAACATATCTCCGAAAACACTCAGAATTATTTTGTTATTTTTCAGTAACCTCTTTATTGACAATTTATAAAGGATTTGTAAAGGGTTTTTCAGTAGTTGTACATCAAATCATTTTGAAAAATGTGTTAGCCTACAGGTCACTGTTCATTACTGATTTATAAACAATCTCAAAGCATTACTACAAACTACTCTTAAAACCATTGTATGCCATAATCAAACTCTATTCACTAGTTGACAATGACATTGTGTTGATATCGTATAGAAAATAAGAGAAACTGATCAATAGCAAGAAGATACTGTTAAATTGCAACGTCTACTCTAGACTAAACTCCCCGTGGGGCAGACAGCAGGTGCAAAGGTTCAACAGTCTGCAACGAGTGTGTATGCCCAGCTAAGCAAGGCACAATATTTTCAAATTCCATGTCATTTCAGCAAGCAATGACACCCACCATCTCAGATTGTTCTGAAATCGTTTCTGTAGTTAGAAAGATGTACAATTGGCATTCCTGAAACATTATTTTGTTGACATTTGATTTGATCTCTGAGATATTAAGATAATTGATTGCACCCAAATTGACCATTTTAATTTATAGGATTCTGATAATATTCAATAAATATAGTACCCAACATCTGCTTTGGATGAAACTTCTTCCTACCAATGTGTAAGTCATGAGGAATAACTTTTATTTATTTTTTTAAGCCACCCACGGACAAATCTCACCCCAACAACCAGTATACAGTATCAGTTCTCTATGTCTGACAAGTGTATGAAGCTGTGGTTTGGAATATTGCTTATTCATACTATCTAATGTATATTAAGCTATCCCTAGACAAGTTGAAATATCGTCACGCCTAGAACAGCCACCAGGCTTCCATCATAAGGGTACATTTTTTGTTAGAAAAAAAAAAGAATTATAGGGTTTGGTCAAACTAATCCAGTCAGAATCGTACTCTGGAAAAACAGACACGCTGGGGTAATAATTACATAATCAACATTCTATAGTAGCTAATACAAGTCCCGTGCGAATAGGGCTTTTGTTAAAAAAAATGGGTCACGGCGCTTTCCATTACATGCTGCCTAGACCGGGCATGGGCGTGCGTCCGCGTCCGCGTGCGCATGTTGATTTTGTCCATCCACACCAGACGCGATCAGGACACGCAGGTTGAAATATCAAAACGCACTCTGAACCAACTATATTCATTTGGGGACAGGTCTGTCACGACTTCCGCCGAGGCAAATTTTATTGGCCATATACCACTGCTTAAATCATCTCTCCTCTGTCAGTCTTCTTCTGTGGACGTTATATGGCGGTTGGCAACCAACTTTAAGGTGCATTACCACCTCCACGAACTGGACTGGAGTGTGGACCCCAGTTCATTTTTCAATCACCCACGTGGGTATATACTCATAAAAACCAATGAGGAGATAGGAGAGGCGGGACTTGCAGCGCGTCAATCTTAAAAAATAGAACCAAGTTCTATTTTAGCGCCTGGAGGTACGCAGACGCTCGTTGATGCGCTCGAGCAGTTTGGATGAAATTATTGAATAACATGTATGTGTAAATGTATTTTGCAACGCTCGCGTTACGGTGTGGCCAGCATGTTAGTATGCATGATCCTGACTGCAGATGACTGGCTAGTCACTAGCTGGCTACCATACCCAATCGGTTTATAGTATAAACCACTAGAACAGTAGGCCTCGAGATTATGTCTAGTTAGCTAACATGGCTGTGATGACCGGTTTCTTCTACACACACTCGCCTAAAGGGCTCATTTTCCATGACCACGTATGTTCTAGCTAGCTAACATTATTAACGTTAGGTAACCTCGCCCAGTTCATACAAGGTGACAGACGTATTAGGGAGTGGCATGGCTGCGCTAGTTTTGCAGCATCACTCACTACATGTAGCTAGCATCTTTTCACAGCCAGTGGACCAAAGACTATCGTACCAGTTAGACAAATAGCTATTAAATTGAAACATTGGTCTAACGCTAGTGACACATTTGAATACCACCTTGCTAACGTTAGTGTAATACCTAGCTAGCTACTGTAGGTAGCAATAGCTATAACTAGATACTTAGAATTATGATAGCAGCCAGTAATGTTACCTTTACTCCACGAAGAACCCGTACTCTGTCCTCATCATCCACTCCAAAAGACACTTTCCTGGTCGCACTCTGACCGGATCCCATCTCTATCGTCCAAATATTCTTCCAAATGGTAGAAACGGGTGTTCACGTCACCAGCGTGTTGACAGCTATTTTGACCAATATTTTGACAGATTGAATCTCTGCAGGCGAACGAATCATACGAATGTGCATATAAATGGATGGGTTAGTATTCTCGAACGCCATTGGAGAATAATATGCTGTGATCCAATGGAATTTTAGGATGTTCGAGATGCTACCGAAAGGTTGATGGGAAATGTAGTTGAATTTGGTTTAATGAGATTTCCGATGTCATTTGTCAGTAGAGGGCACTGTGCACAACGTTTTGCAAAATACGCAGGCCATGAGCTGTCAAACCAATAAATATTGTTTTGTGGGGCAAGAGATGTTGGAAGACAGAAACCAGCGTGTCATCGAGTGGCACCTACTTCATAATTTATTTATTTAACCTTTATTTTATCAGGGAGTCATGCTGAGAACAAGGTCTTTATTTTATTTTATAGATGAGCCCTGAATTACATAAATTACAGAAAATACACACATGAAAATATAAATACAAAATGCAAGCAGAAAGAAAGAAAAATAAGGTCATAAAAAACAAACACATTAATCAGCAATAAGGTCCTCAGTCAGCTTTCTGAATTGCCCTAGAGGCACCAGAACATAACATTTAAGAACATTTTGAAGATTGTAACACAAATAAGGTGCAAGAAAGGAAAATCAGCTTTTAGTTAACTCATTAGAGACCAAAGGAATTTCCAGAGTTAGCCATCCCTGAGACAGGGTGTGGTGATTTGTATGGGACAGTGGGACTTTTTGTAAAAGGGCTTTCATAAGGAAAGCGGCAGGTAGCTTAGTGGTTAAGAGCGTTGTGCCAGTAACCGAAAGGTCGCTGGTTCAAAACCCCAAACCGACTAGGTGAAAAATCTGTTGATGTGCCCTTGAGCAAGGCACTTAACCCTAATTGCTCCTGTAAGTCGCTCTGGATAAGAGCATCTGCTAAATGAGTAAAATAAGGATGAATGTCTGTTTTGCTTTTCTGAAATCAACAGTGGACATTGAGGCGACCATAGATTAACAATCAAATGTGATTATTCTTTATTGGTAGTGTTTGTACATTGTAGCCTTAGGACAATCACTAGCATGTCCCTTTAAGAGATTATTATTGCCTGCCAGGTCCTTTAGTGTGAGAAATGTAAAGTGAACAAAAATATAAACGCAACATGCAACAATTTCAAAGATTTTTCTGAGTTACAGTTCATATAAGGAAATCAGTCAATTGAAATTTTTTTATTTATTTTTTATTTCACCTTTATTTAACCAGGTAAGCCAGTTGAGAACAGGTTCTCATTTACAACTGCGACCTGGCCAAGATAAAGCAAAGTAGTGCAATAAAAACAACACAGAGTTACATATGGGGTAAAAAATATAAAGTCAGAAATACAACAGAAAATATATATACAGTGTGTGCAAATGTAGCAAGTTATGGAGGTAAGGCAATAAATAGGCTATAGTGCAGAATAATTACAATAGTATTAACACTGGAATGCTAGATGTGCAAGAGATTATGTGCAAATAGAGATACTGGGGTGCAAAAGAGCAAAATAAATAACAATATAGGGATGAGGTAGTTGGGTGGGCTAATTTCAGATGGGCTGTGTACAGGTGCAGTGATCGGTAAGGTGCTCTGACAACTGATGCTTAAAGTTATTGAGGGAGATAAGAGTCTCCAGCTTCAGAGACTTTTGCAATTCGTTCCAGTCATTGGCAGCAGAGAACTGGAAGGAATGGCGGCCAAAGGAGGTGTTGGCTTTGGGAATGACCAGTGAGATATACCTGCTGGAGCGCAGACTACGGGTGGGTGCTGCTATGGTGACCAATGAGCTAAGATAAGGCGGGGATTTGCCTAGCAGTGATTTATAGATGGCCTGGAGCCAGTGGGTTTGACGACGAACATGTAGTGAGGACCAGCCAACAAGAGCGTACAGGTCACAGTGGTGGGTAGTGTATGGGGCTTTGGAGACAAAACGGATGGCACTGTGATAGACTACATCCAATTTGCTGAGTAGAGTGTTGGAGGCTATTTTGTAAATTACATCGCCGAAGTCAAGGATCGGTAGGATAGTCAGTTTTACGAGGGCATGTTTGGCAGCATGAGTGAAGGAGGCTTTATTGCGAAATAAATTCATTAGGCCCTAATCTATGGATTTCACATGACTGGGCAGGGGCGCAGCCATGGGTGGGCCTGGGAGGGCATAGGCCCACCCACTTGGGAGCCAGGCCCAGCTAATCAGAATGAGTTTTTCCCCACAAAAGGGCTTTATTACAGACAGAAATAGTCCTCTGCAGCTTCTTCATATGCCACACTTGTCAGGTGGATGGATTATCTTGACAAAGGATACAATGCTCACTAACAGGGATGTAAACAAATTTGCACACAAAATTTGAGAGAAGGAATGTTTTTGTGCATATGGAAAATTTCTGGGATCTTTTATTTCAGCTCATGAAACATGGGACCAACACCTTACATGTTGCGTTTATATTTGTGTTCAAATCAAATTTTATTTGTCACATGCGCCCAATACAACAGGTGTAGACCTTACCGTGAAATGCTTTCTTACATGCCCTTAACCAATAATGCAGTTCAAGAAATAGAGTTAAGAAAATATTTACTAAATAAACTAAAGTAAAAAAAAAAAAATGACAATAACGAGGCTATATACAGGGGGTACCGGTACCGAGTCAATGTGCGGGGGTACAGGTTAGTCGAGGTAATTTGTACATGTAGGTAGGGGTAAAGTGCCGGTTAAGTCTTCTGAAGCCTTGTATATCTCTTCGTAGGTTGTTGTGCCTGTGCACATTTGTGTACATGTATGAAAATGTATGCACTCACTAACTGTAAGTCGCTCTGGATAAGGGCGTCTGCTAAATGACTAAAAAATTAATACATTAAAATAATTTAAGAAGTTTTTTTTAAATGTAGGATGCAAACAAAGACACATGGAATTTTGACAAAAAACTAAAGACTGCACTGATTAGAACAAACAATACAATGGAGTTTATTTGCAGTGGTGTAAAGTACTTAAGTAAAAATACTTTGAAGTAATACTTAAGTAGTTTGTTGGGGTGTCTGTACAGTCGTGGTCAAAAGTTTTGAGAATGACACAAGTATTGGTCTTCACAAAGTTCGCTGCTTCAGTCTTATGATATATTTTTGTCAGATGTTACTATGGTATACTGAAGTATAATTACAAGCATTCCATAAGTGTCAAAGGCTTTTATGCAAAGATTCAATATTTGCAGTGTTGACCCTTCTTTTTCAAGACCTCTGCAATCCACCCTGGCATGCTGTCAATTAACTTCTGGGCCACATCCTGACTGATGGCAACCCATTCTTGCATAATCAATGCTTGGAGTTTGTCAGAATTTGTGGGGTTTTGTTTGTCCACCCGCCTCTTGAGGATCGACCACAACTTCTCAATGGGATGAAGGTCTGGGGAGTTTCCTGGCCATGGACCCAACATTTCGATGTTTTGTTCCCCGAGCCACTTAGTTACCACTTTTGCCTTATGGCAAGGTGCTCCATCATGCTGGAAAAGGCATTGGTCATCACCAAACTGTTCTTGGATGGTTGGGAGAAGTTGCTTTCGGAGGATGTGTTGGTACCATTCTTTATTCATGGCTGTGTTCTTAGGCAAAATTGTGAGTGAGCCCACTCCCTTGGCTGAGAAGCAACCCCACACATGAATGGTCTCAGGATGCTTTACTGTTGGCATGACACAGGACTGATGGTAGCGCTCACCTTGTCTTCTCCGGACAAGGTGTTTTCCGGATGCCCCAAACAATCGGAAAGGGGATTCATCAGAGAAAATGACTTTCTCCCAGTCCTCAGCAGTCCAATCCCTGTACCTTTTGCAGAATATCAGTATGTCCCTGATGTTTTTCCTGGAGATAAGTGGCTTCTTTGCTGCCCTTCTTGACACCAGGCCATCCTCCAAAAGTCTTTGCCTCACTGTGCCTGCAGATGCACTCACACCTGCCTGCTGCCATTCCTGAGCAAGCTCTGCACTGGTGGTGCTCCGATCCTGCAGCTGAATCAACTTTAGGAGACGGTCCTGGCGCTTGCAGGACTTTCTTGGGCGCCCTGACGCCTGCTTCACAACAATTGAACCTCTCTCCTTGAAGTTCTTGATGATCCGATAAATGGTTGATTTAGGTGCAATCTTACCAGCAGCAATATCCTTGCCTGTGAAGCCCTTTTTGTGCAAAGCAATGATGACGGCACGTGTTTCCTTGCAGGTAACCATGGTTAACAGAGGAAGAACAATGATTTCAAGCACCACCCTCCTTTTAAAGCTTCCAGTCTGTTATTCTAACTCAATCAGCATGACAGAGTGATCTCCAGCCTCGTCCTCGTCAACACTCTCACCTGTGTTAACGAAATAATTACTGACATGATGGCAGCTGGTCCTTTTGTGGCAGGGCTGAAATGCAGTGGAAATGTTTTTTCATGGCAAAGAGGGACTTTGCAATTAATTGCAATTCATCTGATCCCTCTTCATGACATTCTGGAGTATATGCAAATTGCCATCATCAACTGAGGCAGCAGACTTTGTGAAAATTAGTATTTGTCATTCTCAAAACTTTTGACCACGACTGTACTTTACTTTACTATTAATATTTTTTTACAACTTTTACTTTTACTCCACTAGATTCCTAAGGAAAATATGTACTTTTTACTCCCATACATTTTCCCTGATACCCAGAAGTACTCGTTACATTTCAAATGCTGAGGCAGGACAGCAATATGGTCCAATTCATGCACCTATCAATATAACGCATTGTCATCCCTACTGCCTCTGATCTGACGGACTCACTAAACACAAATACTGCATTTGTAAATTATGTCTGAGTATTGGAGTGTGCCCCTGTCCGTAAATTTAAAAAACAAGAAAATCGTGCCATCTGGTTTGATAATATCAGAAATTTGACTCAAGTATTTTTACTCAAGTATGACATTTAGTGCTTTTTCCACCACTATACATAAGTATATTTAAAACCAGATACTTTTAGACTTTTACTCAAGTAGTATTTTACTGGGTGACTTTCACATTTACTTAAGTCATTTTCTATTAATGTATCTTTACTTTTACTGGAGTATGACAATCGTTTTCCACAACTGTTTTTTAGTAAGATAAACATTGAGCATTGTGTCTCCCCTGAAGTCTTTACTCAACAACCAGTTTGAATGAATTCACAAAGTACAATACCATAGCCTTATAGCTGTGTATTGTGTATGATTCCAAAGTGAACTGATTTTCAAATACAATTACAATGCACACATTTTTGTTTCATGTTGTCCCTGATACAAATATGAAAGCAAAGTATCCAATATTCACATGTGCTGTAGGCCTGACCTACTATAGTACACACGCCATTGATTAATAAGTATAAACTCTAAAACAACTCAATATAAAACCACAGAGATGTATGGTCTCTATTTGCTGAATGAAACAATGCAACACTCATCTTTGGCAGGTAAGATACAGTCAAATCTCTTTACAAAATAATTAAATTACATTCCTTTAGTTATGAATAACAATACAAATCTATACTTACTATGTCTAATCATATATGTACTGTTTGTATGAAACAGCAATATAAGGACCTGCCTGAACTACATTTTAACATTCAGATTCTACTATTTTAAAAGGCAATTACATTCTGTTTCATTAGAATTTACTCACATTTGGTGATAAGATCCATTACTAGAATAATTTACAGATATTGATTGGGTTAGTTAGTAACACAGGCACTTCAAGGTTAATAGATGGACATACAGGGAAGCTGGGGTGTCACACTCCACTCTGGAGGGTGATCCAGGACTGTGCTGTGTTGGAGTGGCGCTGGCTGAGACGACCAATCAGCCGCTGATGATGGAGGTGGCGCTGGTCTATGAGGGGGGCACACTGGTCTTTCACAGCACCAAGGGCCGTTGGGAACACCCACTGACCACATGCTCTGGTCACCCACCTCCACCACCCAGATGTGCTCCCCACTGGTGAAGCTCTGGGAGCAGAGGACCTGGGGCGCGGTACTGAACCTCTCTGGGTTATCAGTGGAGGCCTGCTTGGTGCCACTATACTTGACTGTCCGCTGGTCGTTGGAGAGCAGCAGGCTGGGGTGAGCTGTGGTGATGTTGAAGGTAAACTCCAGAGGGTTGAGCAGGACATTGAGGGCCTGGAGGAGCTGGGCCATCTCTGCCCTGAAGTCCTTCATCCCCAGGCTGGCGTGGAGCCGCTTGGTGTTGAGAGGCTCTTTGGAGGGCACTCTGGCCACAGTGACTGTCACCACTTGTGTGAGCTGGGATTCGATCAGCAGGAACCTGTGGATGAACAGACACTTATCTGTCACTGTGAGGACCTCGGCAGTGCTCTGGTTGGCCTCCATCAGCTGCTTTTGCTGTTCCTCTAGAAGCCCCAGCCCACTCTGCCAGATCTCCCTCCGATGGCCTCTCTCCTCCTCCAGCAACAGGCTCATCCTGTCCCTGTACCTGCTCACCAGGCTGGCCATGCTGTCCATCAGGGCCACAGCAGTGGACATCAGCTTGTCCCCCACAGCAGCAGAGGTGCCCTGGTCCTCAGCAGCAGGGTCTCGGTCAGCTGCAGCCTGGTGGCACCTCCTTGCTCCGGCTCTCCAGGGCCCACCTCATCTCCTCCTCAGCCGCCTCGATAGTCAGGACATCGTGACTCTGGTGGGTGCCCTTGATGAAGCAGGAGGTGCAGAGGGAGGTCATGTCATTGGCACAGAAGTACTCCAGCAGGCATCCATGGATAGCACAGTTCCTCAGGCCCAGCTCAGTCTGGGGCTCCACCAAGGCATGGCTCTGGAAGGACTCCCTCTCAGTGTGCCGCTGCAGGTGCCTGGCACACAGGGACACCTCACACTTTAGGCATGTCTTGATGGCCAGCGTCTCTGTGTCCAGGCAGTGGTCACAGCGCACCTCCAGCGGCTCTCTCCTAATGTTCTCCACTGGCACAACGGTCCAGTAGCCTTCTATGATGCTGCAGAGCTTGAAGTTCTTGTGCAGTGTCTCTGTACCACCGTACTCTTCTCTGCACTCAGGGCAGCGAGGCAGGCTCTTCTCTCCACTGCTGGCGTCTGTAGCCTTAATGCAAGCCAGGCAGTAGTTATGGCCACAGGGCAGATAAACAGGATCTGTGTAGAGCTGTAGGCAGACAGGGCAGCTGAGTTCATGTTCTAACAGCTCCTCTGGTTTAGACAGAGGCATGGTGTTTCCTTTTTCACTCTGATTCTCCCCACTGGCCTCGGCACATACTGAAGAGACAAAGGGAATGAGAGCAAGACAAGGAAGTGAGCTATGATATTTACTGGCAACTAAAGTTGAAACGTGTGCTGCACAGCATTCCGAGAAGTGATACTGCAAAGAATCCTGCCATCCTTGACAGTAAGTCGACAGAACAAATAATAGGATCATTATTAAAACATGTTCTGAATCCACTAAACAAAAGTATTTAAACTAACAAAAATAATCTCTTACCTAAGGAAAGAAATTAGGATCTGGTGAGGAGTTGTACACTAATGGTTGGTTGGGTTATAGGAAACTGCAATGTAAGATGGGGGAACTCAGTACTGTACATATAAACATGTCCCCCATCTTACCGTGTTTACTGTAAACGCTTCACTCTAAATTACAATTCCAGTGTCTCCCGATTTGTGTTTTGTTTTATGTGGTGGAAAATGACAAGTTTTAATCCAGGTCAACAGTGGTTTTGTTTATTTATTTAGGACAGCTTAAAACAAGCAAACACAAAATTCAGTGCAGCCTTAAAGTCTTACTCCAGTCTCATTTTCAGCTCATTTATCATGTGATTTACTTAACAAAAGGCACATCCTCTTTTGTTCTCTATCACTCCTTTATTGTTCCTCAAGCAAGGGGGAGGGCGATGACATCAGAAGACCATCAGACCAACTCCTTGAATGGCCTACTCAGACCAAAAACACTATTTTGCTCAAAACATATTTGTTTTACCCTCAAGTGTTTGTACATTATTGTATTTATACGTGGGATATTGTTTTTCAACAGGAAAAGTTAAAAAATAGCTGGAGTGTGTCTTTAAGGTCAAAACAGGGGAAGTCAAAAAAGGTCAAAAAGCCCTGCAGGGGCTTGACAGGTGGCCCTCCTGTGATCATACAGAATGACTAAAACGTATGGCCTAGATAACAAACAACAGACAGAGCAGAGTTGGGACATTGTCTTACATCAGATAGCGCAACGATTCCGCCTGCACTGATTGAGGGACGAGTGTCGCGTAGGAGTGACGACATTCTAGTCAATTCAGAAAGTAAACCAAATTCCAAGAATTGGAATTTCAGTGTACTTCCTGAATTGACTAATTTAACTGATAATAAACAGACTGTAGTTTTCATGCAATTAATTGTATCTTGGATGTTGACATTTAACTTTTAATTATTCAGGGGAACCCATTGAGACCAGGGTCTCATTTACAATGGTGCCCTGAGGACAACAATGCAACAAATTCAAAATGATCAATAAAAATAAAGTAAACTACAAATTACAGAATCAACACTTACAACTTCAAAGACCACAAGTACAATTATTTACATTCAATCCAAATAGTTCTCATTAAATCCATTCAACATTAAAATCCTAAACTGGCCTAGAGGCACCAGTGTCAAGATGTAGGGAGTTTGGTAGGCTATTCCAAAAATGGTGACACCATAGTCAAGAACTGCCAGGAAATTTGACTGTACAATCTGCTTCCTGCTGTTTAGGGAGATGCATGATCTATTTCTATAAAAGAAGCCTACTTTAAATCTCAGCTTCTTAACTACCTCATCCGTATGTTTTTTAAATGCCAAATTATTGTCAATCCAAAAGTCCAGATATTTATAGGTGGGAACCATCCAATGCATAAATGTGTAAGCCATCTAAAATATTTCTATGAGAATTAGAAAACAGCATACATTTAGTTTTTCCTGCATTAAGTATCAATTTAAATCAACAAGGACTTTCTGCAAGGCGACAAATTCAGATTGCAGCTCCAACATAGCTTGGTCAGCCGTTGGGGCAATACCGTACATAACAGTGTCATCTGAATGTTACAGGTTTTTACAGATAAACCAATATTATTTATATAAATAGTAGAGGACAGGTCCCAAAATCGACCCCTGAGGGACACCTTTAGTAATATCGAGGTAACTTTACTTGATACCATCAAAGAGCACACAGGTGGCCTATGTCAGGGAGAGTACCCAAAAAACATTCCAGGCCACTAGCCATCCACTACTAATTCACTATTATAGTGCCTTTGGCATCCTCTGCTGGAGAGTTGGACTGGGACTTGACTTTGCTGTACTACAGTGCGTTTGGAGAGAATAGTGTGGTGCTATTATGGCAGAGGTTTGAGTTGTAATTTATAAATTGCTATTTAGTTATTAAGAGGCAGATAGGTTAGTGTTAGAACAAAGGCAGAGTCTGACTTGCGAGGGTGTGTGCCATTTCCCAGTGCATATTCAAACTCCTTTGGCACCACAGGTAACTTTAAACTCCTGGTAATATGCTGGGCTTTGAAGTGGCACCACTTTTTTATTCATTTCATTGCACCCCTTTCTCCAAAATACTGTAGCAATTTTCAATGAGACAAAGAGGGAGGGGGATGGGGGGGGGGTTACAAAAGCCAACTTCAAAACAACTCTTTGAAAGAAATTCTTCAAATGTGGAACATATCCCACAGTTTTTCAAGCAATGTCAAGTAGAACGGCCCTAGAGATATTCCTACTACCTGTACATACGGTTTACTATACAGTAGTTATATTACACAGTGCTACATTTGAAGGCTTACTGTATTTCTATCAAACAACACTCTACATTTACTAAGTTATTAGAAGAAAGTTGCAACCAATAACTGTCTGTCACTGTAGATTGACATTTTAAAACTTTCAAATATGTTAAGGAGACAGTGAGATTTCAGTAGTTCAGAAACACAGAAAATAAAGCTTCTTTACTGCAACTGTCTCTTATCCAGGCCAATCCCATCCTGCTCTAACCATAACATTAGTGGATACCCCTCTGACCCTGAACTGTGTCCAAATCTATATCACCTCTGCCCCTGCTGCACCCTCAGCATATCCAAACATTAGACATGCAGTCCCTTTCCCCCTCAAAGCCTGCCCACAGGAAGTGTCTCTTCGCTGGAGGAAATGGAGGCCAGATGTGGGGGTGTCCCACAGTTTTGGGCAGTGGGGTGAAGGGTGCCTGTGTGACAGGAGGGAGGGGAAAGTATCCCTGTTGGAATTTGTGCAATTCATCACTTTGTTAGCTTCCATTCTTTGGGATTGGTTTGAGTGTTATTTCAAAGTATCTGGCATGTGGAAAAATAATAAGAATTTAACATGCAATGGAGTTTTGCTTCAAGGCTGCCAACGTTTCACACAAAAAATACTGTAAGAATAATTGAAGAACCCCTATGTAGAGTCATAACTCACTCACCACCATATAATTGATCTATTAAATAGCAATTTTGACTCCAAAATAACCTGTCGGGAAATTAGATATTAAAGCAGTGTGTTTGCAGTCATGATTAAATCTTTGGGTTACACCATTGCAGATCTCTGCTTTACTATTGCTAATTTCTCTTGTTAAATTAGAATAGATGTAGACTGAGGTCATAGCTAAAGTATAGAACATTCCTGTAGATGTCAGCCATGTGATAACAGACATGTTCCCTCACACACAGCAGTTTCACTGTGTCTTATTATGACACGTTAGCTGTGAACTGCTTCATTACAAGTAGATTCACCAGAACTGGTGGGTTCAGAACTATTTCCAGTCAAGTAGTCTTTTCCAGCATTTTTGATTTTGATGGTCAGTCTTTTCATTATTTGGTGTGATACCACTGCAGAAAAAAAGAGAGATTCAGTAAAAAAGAGAAAATAGTGGCCGAAACATTATGTCACATCCCTGACGAGGAAATGAAATGTGCAACATCAATCAGGCAGAGTAGAGGAGATCAAAGAGCGCCCCACACCCTCCATCTGGTTCTGTTTGGGGAGACTTTTTTCTCCCTGCTTCTCTCCTTCGTTCGTTCCCTTTTTCTTCTCTGAGAATGGGTTCTTCTTGTTTTTCCTGTCAGGCATTCCTCCATGTTACAGAGACAATGACATAGTGGCACGCAAGGTAGAACCAGTCAGAAGACGATACCTGTCTCAGTTCTTATGCACCCCTCCTTTTTATATCTGAACTAAAGATTATTCACTGTTTCTCTGATTGAGTAAAGGTCTCAGGTATACCCATGTGTTGTCATCACATCTATATATCAAAATGTGGAGTAATGTTTGTGTTACAGGGATGTTTGTGTGTATATGCGTGTGTATCTATGCATGTGGTGCATGTGTGTGTCTGTGTGTGTAAGGGCATGTAGGTGTGTATGTCTGTGCATATGCGTGAGGGTGTGTATATAACCTCCATATGTGATAACATTCTGCCGTCTCTCTCAGTGGAAATATTTAGGCTAAGTCCTCGTTTGAGCGTGCAGTTCAAACAGAAGAAGGCAGAGATTTCTTACCTTTTCCAGACGTCGGCTATCTCCAGGGGGCTTTCCATACAACACAGGGTATTGTGAGTACGCTTGGCCCCTCTCTAGAAATGTGTGTTTATATCAATCCTGATATCCATTTTCCATTATTCCGTTAGCTCTGAGATATTTATTTTTACAGTGAGGGTGTTCAATGGAATTGTAATGTATAAATAGTTTGATCAGTCACAGGCGTCTCGATGACTCTTGAGAGGACACACAAGCTGATTTGTTTAAAGAGCTACATTTGAAATCAACCTTTCCATTCCTGAATGGTATACACAACATAATGAATATATTCTACCTTCTAACAATGCACCCCATTGTACCAATTAAAGCTAAAGTCTTTAATTGAAACAATAACAAAGCGATCACCCCACCTCTGTTTTGGTCAAAAGCTAAGGGATGGGCCAGGAGAAATGTAACCACTCTCAAATTCATAGACGAGGTCAGTACAGGTGCATCAAAGCTGGGACCGAGAGACTGAAAAACAAATTATATCTCAAGGCCATCAGACTGTTAAATAGCCAAAACTAGCTGGCCTCCACCCAGTACTTTACCCTGAACTTAGTCACTGTCACTAGCCGGCTACCACATGGTTCCTCATCCCTGCACCTTAGAGGCTGCTGCCCTATGTACACAGACATGGAACACTAGTCACTTTAATAATGGAATACTGGTCACTTCAATAATGTTTACATACTGTTTTACCCATTTCATATGTATATACTGGATTCTAGTCAAGTCTATCCTATTCAACTATTGCTGTACATATACCAGTCTATCCACGTATTCTTCAGATATACAATATATTATATCCACATACTGTCCATAATGTCTGTACATCCCATCACATATACAGTGCATTCGCAAAGTATTCAGACCCCTTGACTTTTTCCACATTTTGTTACATTACAGACGTATTCTAAAATTGATTAAATTATTATCATCAATCTACACACAATACCCCATAATGACAAAGCAAAAACAATCTCCCATTCTTCTCTGTAGATTCTCTCAACCTCTGTCAGGTTAGATGGGGAGCATCGCTGCACAGCTATTTTCAGGTCTCTCCAGAGATGTTCGATCGGGTTCAAGTCCGGGCTCTGGCTGGGCCACTCAAGGACATTCAGAGACTTGTCCCGAAGCCACTCCTGCATTATTTTGGATGTGTGCTTAGGGTCATTGTCCTGTTGGAAGTTGAACCTTCGCCCCAGTCTGAGGTCCTGAGCGCTCTGGAGCAGCTTTTCATTAAGGATCTCTCTGTACTTTGCTCCGTTCATCTTTCCCTCGACCCTGACTAGTCTCCCAATCCCTGCTACTGAAAAACATCCCCACAGCATGATGCTGCCACCACCATGCTTCACCATAGGAATGGTGCCAGGTTTCCTCCAGACGTGACGCTTGGCATTCAGGCCAAAGAGTTCAATCTTGGTTTCATCAGACCAGATCATTTTTTTCTCATGGTCTGAGAGTCTTTAGATGCCTTTTGGCAAACTCCAAGCGGGCTATCATGTGCCTTTTGCTGAGGAGTGGCTTCCGTCTGGCCACTCTACGTCCATATTATGGCAAGAACAGCTCAAATAAGCAAAGAGAAACAACAGTCCATCATTACTTTAAGACATGAAGGTCAGTCAATACGGAACATTTCAAGAACTTTGAAGGTTTCTTCAAGTGCAGTCGTAAAATCCATCAAGCGCTATGATGAAACTGGCTCTCATGCCACGCTGATCCTCAACACAGGGGCCCCTCAGGGGTGTGTGCTTAGTCCCCTCCTGTACTCCCTGTTCACCCACGACTGCTTGGCCAAGCAGGACTCCAACAACATCATTAAGTTTGCTGACGACACAACAGTAGTAGGCCTGATCACCGACAACGATGAGACAGCCTACAGGGAGGAGGTCAGAGACCTGGCTGTATGGTGCCAGGACAACAGCCTCTCCCTCAACGTGAGCAAGACAAAGGAGATGATCGTGGACTACAGGAAAAGGAGGGCCGAACATGCCCCCATTCACATCGATGGGGCTGTAGTGGAACGGGTAGAGAGTTTCAAGTTCCTTGGTGTCCACATCACCAACAAACTATCATGGTTCAAACACACCAAGACATTCGTGAAGAGGGCACGACAACACTTTTTCCCCCTCAGGAGACTGAAAAGATTTGGCATGGGTCCCCAGATCCTCAAAAAGTTCTACAGCTGCACCATCGAGAGCATCCTGACCGGTTGCATCACCGCCTGATATGGCAACTGCTCGGCATCCGACCGTAAGGCGCTACAGAGGGTAGTGCGTATGGCCCAGTACATCACTGGGGCCAAACTTCCTGCCATCCAAGACCTATATACTAGGCGGTGTCAGAGGAAGGCCCAAAAAATTGTCAAAGACTCCAGTCACCCAAGTCATAGACTCTGCTACCGCATGGCAAGCGGTACCAGAGTGCCAAGTCTAGGTCCAAAAGGCTCCTTAACAGCTTCTACCCCCAAGCCATAAGACTTCTGAACAATTAATCAAATTGCCACCCGGACTATTTACATTGACCCCTCCGCTGCTACTCGCTGTTTATTATCTATGCATAGTCACTCTACCCCTACCTACATGTACAAATTACCTCGACTAACCTGTACCCCCGCACATTGACTCGGTACTGGTACCCCCTGTATATAGTCTCTGTATTGTTCTTTTATTGTGTTACTTTTTATTTAATTTTTTACTTTATATTATTTAGGAAATATTTTCTTAACTCTATTTCTTGAATTCATTGTTGGTTAAGGGCTTGTAAGTATGCATTTCACGGTAAGGTCTACACCTGTTGTATTCAGCGCATGTGACAAATACAATTTGATTTGATTTTGATTTGATCTGGGCCGGACAGTGGAAGTCTGGCACGTATTTTACCTAGAAAGTTTGGCACATGCTTAATCTTGGTAGGTAAAACAGATGTAGGTGAATTTTGTTTTTGTACTGTAAGTATGTTGACATGAAGTCTCTTTCCACAGAAGTCCACATTTCTTCAGAGAATAACCCACACCACATACTAAATGCACTCAAGTGATTCCACAGATAAACATTGTACCATAGTTCAACACAACCTAATGTCTCTAATGCATTCAGTGCACTTTTACGTTGGAGGGCATTCCTGGAACTGTTTTGGACTGAGGCACATTCGAATCGGGTCTCTGAAAAGTCAAGCAATAGATTTTGTTCTTGTGTTGTGGATGTCCGCCATGTTTAAGAACTGAGGGATGGTGGTAGAACTGAAGGCTATGTTCATGTTCTGGCACAGAGGATGAAACAAATGTTCCCAGAGGCACCACTTAGATTCAGAACCTCTCATTCTTTCCTTTACTTTAGCTAATTTTGCTATTGGACTTCACTGCTACTCTGGTATGCCAGTTTCCCCTTTAGCCTACCGCTCAGAAGACTGCACCAGGTCTCCAGTAAAACAAAGCGAATGTGAACACACTGTCTCTGATGCTTTTTCTGACTTACAAAACAATGGAACTGTGAAACTGAATGCAATGAAAGGTTAAAATAATGCCAGCCTAGTACTATAGTATCTATCTCTCTAATACTACTACAAGTTTATTTTTTTATCTTCCTCATGTAAAGCCTCTAATTATTCTAAGAAAACTGGGCACACTGATAAGGTCTGTCCTGAGGAGTTATAGTATATCATGTAAGGAGAATATTGTCTAGTTCCTACTTTCAAAATCCAAAGGAATTGATGATTGTGTTGAGTTGTGGAGACTTTAAGAAGGGGAAAGGAGGTATGGGGGAGGGGAGCTACTTGTTTTGGAAGAAATCTGGAACCTATAAACTTGGACAACTTCTACAAAGAAAAACGCCAGAATATCCCCATCTGATTGGTCAACCCACGTGCCTTTGTCTCCGCCTCATCCCTTTACCCTTACCAATCACAAAACGCATTCTCTTCCTGTTATGCTTGGCCTGGCTGTGCCTTAGAACCCAGCTGGACCAATCTGTGGAACAGATGGGTGGGAACTTACAAGTTCCATCCTCTTTCTTCTTTAAAAAGCCAGATGCAGGTTGGCTGCTGTCTTACATTGAGCTAGGATACTGGACGCAACTGCCGTTCTGAATGTAGATTATATTTTTTAATTGTTGTCTTGTCTAGATGTAGGCAACATATGGATTTCCAATACTGAGAATTAATTATTTTTCCGTTCGCTTTCTATTGCTAGCAGACCTGGCAGATCACTTCTGGTATTTATATATACAGGCTTGCCATAGAACAGAGAAACTAAAGGAGGCATCGCCCATTAGAGGGCCTGAATGAGAGAACAGAGGATTGAAACAGTGTAGGTGCAGAAACAGGGTTAGGTAGATAGATTGCCATGAGAGAAGATCCATCAAGCTGTGGTGAATACCCTGAGGGAGGGGTGGTGTCCAGCGAGGAGGAGCCAGACTGCGCTCCAAACAAATGCCCTGTGGTGGTGGTAACACCAGGGGCTGGTGGGCGCAAAAGGGTCACCAGGAAAGACAACATTTCATCGCCAACAGAGGACAACAAGTCAACAACAGGAGGGTCTCCCAGTCTGATCCCATCAGGACCCAAGAGGCCTAAGAAGAGTCCCCAGCCCTCCCTGTCTCCTCTCCCCATCCCAGGCCAGCCCCTGGAGGATCCTCAGCACCAGCGGGTGGTTGCCAATGTACGGGAGCGCCAACGGACGCAGTCCCTGAACGACGCCTTTGCCTCGCTTCGTAAGATCATCCCCACGCTGCCGTCAGACAAGCTGAGCAAGATCCAGATCCTGAAGCTGGCCTCGCGCTACATTGACTTCCTCTACCAAGTCCTGCAGAGTGATGAGATGGATGCCAAGTTGGCCAGCTGTAACTACCTAGCCCACGAGAGACTCAGCTACGCATTCTCAGTGTGGAGGATGGAGGGGGCCTGGTCCATGTCCGCTACCCACTAGCCTTCCCACTTACCTCTCTAACACCCCCTCGCCTCCTTCCCCCTCGCCCTCCCCCAGCAATCTCCCATGACCTCTGACCCCTGCTCTGTGACCCGCATCCTCACATCATCTAACTCCTCCACCACTCTACACCAGGTATGCACAATACAAACCATACATACTCAATAGTATATTTCCAAAACAAAATATCACTGTTTTATATTGCATGCAAAAAAGTAATAATTCAACAGAAGGTGATCAGAGATGAACGTAGGGAAACACCTGGTGTTTTAATAGAGTATTAAATGCAATGCTGGACATTTGCCAGAATGAAACGCAGTAACTTTGCCAAGTAAGTGAATCACAAGGGAGGGTCATAGAACAGCACATCTTAGGTTACCACACATCTCTTTTTACATTCAAGGTATACAGTAACTCTTCTACAAGATAAGTTTGTCCTGAAAATTGAAATACGATGGTAGCTAAATGTATCCCATGATTATCATCAGGATTATGGACCTAATAGAAGGTCATAGAGCTGTTATTTCCTACATTTTGTAAGAAATAGCCTTTGAACGCTGACAAATCACACAATACAGAATCTTCTTTTGTATTCTAGTTTCTATACACATACAAATTGTATGAGAGAGAGAGAGAGAGATTTTACCCGGCCAGCCATAACTCATTGTACCTCATAGTCTCATCATTTTAGCTGACCTATTAATATTAATCGGCCTTTGAAGCCAAATGATTGTTGAAAAAGTTACATTACAAGTTTTACTTTCCTACACCCAAACCGAGTCCCTTTTTTATTATTTTGGTACTAAAACTTTCCTTTGAAATTCTTTCCTTTCATTTTGGCTTAAACTTGCTACGTTGGACAAAAATTAGATAGATCTTGAAAACGCTCAACAAAAACAAACTGGTTTTGAGAAACCATGCAGCAGTTAGCCATCAAAGGAGAAGTGATGGCTGTCTACTGCACTCCCACAAACCACTGAGTTAGATGAAAGAGGTGATTCTTCCAGTTCCACATCTCCATGGTAAAGATGGCTATCAGATGCCTCATCAGTGGCTATGCCTCCCTTCACCAGTGGCTACACATTTTGCCTTTGCCATTTGAAACCACTGCTTTCCCAACTTCACAAGAGGTACCATTACCACACTTCTGAGGGATGTCTTTTTCATAGTACAGTCAGCACTGTGTGTTCAAACAACCTAGCACGGTTTGACATGTTACTCGCTGTGACATTCTCAAACAATACTGTCCTCTAGAAATCGTGTTTGAGGCAAATGAAAGCTAAATGTCCTTTGACCTTTTCTAAATACCAGGTGAAATTAATATAGGTGGTATAGGCGGTTAGATGTGAGAGATGCATTCTCAGTGTTTGTGTTTGCTGGGATGGCCGTTGTTATTATTCTGTCTGCAAGCTGACTCTGAAGGAAGACATTCTTTGCTCCTTTCTCATTAGGGTCCTGTAGTGTTCTCCAGTTAATGTCTTAACCTTTCTCATGTGAATGTTCTCCCTGCTATTCTGTGGGGTTGCTTTGGGATGTGTGTGTGTATATGCCACATAAATACAGATTTGTAATCTGTCAGGGAGGCATCAATGTGTATCCCTGTCTTTCAAGGAGATCAAATATACATTGGTGTTTTAGCCTGCTTTGTTCTTATCGCTGAACTTATTGCCACACACACTGGCTTTCGATTGACCAAAGTTTATACTTATAGAGTTTACTTGTGCCTTTTAAATCCATGTTTATTGATATTAACCAGTTGCATTTAATCAGAATACCATATTTTACAAGGACATGGTCAACAAAACCCCCAGCCCAGCCCTGACAAAACAGGGCCAGGGAAAATGGACATAAACATCTTAATACTGAGTTTATGCCCATTACTTTTTCCCCTTGTAGTTTAACCAGTTTAACTGTTAGAGAGTGCAGAGATATTTCGTTAGGCATCATGAACTAATAATGTGTGTTTACTTTAAACCAAAAGTAAATGGCATATTTTGCATTATGTTGTAGCACTTACAGAATGTTTCTATCTTGTGTATGTCTCCCCAGCATCTGACCAAGGCGATTGAGAAGCCTCCCCGTTGGTCTGCAATCCCTTTATTTACTGGTTTGTACTTACACCTCTGGACCAACTAAATAACAGATCTGAGCCCTGCCCTCTGTAGAGACTTCAGCTTCCTCGAGCCCACACAGAATCACAGAATCGATGGGACAACGATTCTGAGCCATAAGCAGGCCTAGAAGAGGGACAACTATAGCTTATTCTGACCTGGAAATTGCAACTTGACTTGGAAACAGTTTTGTACAAAAATGTAAGTCATGGGAATGTTCTTATTGTAGTGTAAATACATGTAGTCACAAAGAACTGTCTGTAAACCAATAGAAAATTATTAATTAAAAGGGAATCAGTTGCTGTAAAGAGTGTATTTGTAATACAATTGTAGATATGTGGATAAAATTTGCCTTGTGATTTTCTTGTCTAGATAATAAAATGTGTATTTGAGCATCTTTTAAGCATCTTTCTCAGCCTCGTCTTATAACCACTCTCACCTTAAAAAGCACTCTGTACTGCGACTACACCTGAATGGTCTACCATCAGCAGTCAACATTTGGAGATGGACGATGACACAATAGCATTTCTTAACACCAAATACATTGATTATTATCCTTCTTTGTGTTTGTATGTGAAAGAACCTGGGTTACCAGGGATCTATCTATGTGTTACCCTGTCAGCCTTAATTAGTGCAGTAGAACATGGGCCTCATTAAGGAGAAGTCTAAGTGTCTGCTCAGGCAGCCCAGGGTATAATTACACATAAAGCTGTTGTTCTTTTGGGGAAAATAAGGCCTCTAAAATATTTATTGGTTGTCTGGTTGGAAAGAAATCTTATGATATACCCAACCACATAAGCACATGTGGATACATGCATTAATGGCCCATGAGAGTGTACATCGTATATCAAACATTTTGTCACACCTACAAACGTGCACAAACAACATTTTCAATTTTAATTAAGAAGAGAAACAGTACAAAATAGACATTCTTTCTATACATACATAGGAAACAGAGGAAACAAATGACACAAGGTAAATAAAAGTATGAAACTTGTTGTTATTCTGAACTCCAGTTAGTGAAGGCTACCAATACATGATTCAAGGCACATGTGTGATGTATTTTGGTCTTGAGTATCTATTTACAGTGACTTTAGCAAGTATATCATAAAAAGAAAGAGAGGACTGGCCCACTGGCCACTAAGACAAAATGAGCGTGGCCCATAGGCCCCTGGAAATCTTTACAGGAGAGGTAATGTACAGTATTCAACACACTAACTCTAACATTACTTCACAGACAACAGATACCCACTGGTGCACTATGAGACAGACACAGCACAGTCACTGTCAGTTCTAAGAGCGTTTGAATGATGGTGGTTGCTTCTATTTCCTAAGTCTTTGAGGGGACCTTATGGGCAAACATTGCCCAGAGTCTTGAAAACAAAACATATAACTAGTACAAACAATAATGAAAACTGGCAATAGTTATTAATTTCTTACACATACATAGTCTCCTACACACACATAGCTATCCACAGTGGTTGGTCCAGAGTATAGGAGGAAAAGGCTATAAGGCTTGTTAGCATGGTTATCATTCTCTCTCTCTCAATGCCAACTAGAGGAGAGGATGCAGCTAAGGTTAGAGAGGAATGTCTAGTTAAGACAACATTGACGTGTATCACCAGCGTACATGCCACTGTATCGGAGCAACAGCACAGAGAGTATGTTCCTTTCAAAAGATGCCTTGTAAATATTGTTTTAGACAGAAGTGGATGCTCGCTCTTACTCTTCTCTTTGATTTTGTACAAAAAATAACATAACTTCTTCAACATAGAAAACACAATAATACGCAGTAATAGAGAGCGTATGATACATTTAAACATTTAGCCACACGCCATAGAGGTATGGGGTCATACACAAAATAATATTGTGAATGTGAAAACACATTTCATAACTATGTCTTCTGAATTTGATGGTGAGCAGTTTCTTTTGATTTACTGAATAGCTTCTAACAACTAGTGCAATCTAGATGAAATGCTCATTAAGACAAACTACATAACATATAGAATGAATGTAGAAAATGTAAGTGTGGAATGTGGTAAACATTTCAATTCACAACAAAAACTATCTACATTGGTTGTCATTTCATGAACACACAAAATAGGTCCAAGGCATTTTCCTAAACTAGTTTCAGTTTAGAGCAGGTTTAGTTTGGATGTGTACAGATACAGTATATCTGAAAATGAATAATTAGCATGATGTCAAGTACTGTATCATACATACGAAGTGGAGACTGACTCTTCCTCCACAAGGTCTGTAGGAGAGGTATGCACCATCATTAAGCCACATCTCCATAGTGCTAACAGTAATGGTCTGTTGGTTGGTTCTCAAAAACAAACAGAGCAACACCAGAAAGGTTTTCACATAGAATAACACACTCAGTTTACCTTCAAACGAACCGTATTCAGCTCTACTTGATACAACCAACTGTATTCAGCTCTACTTGATATAACCAACCGTATTCAGCTCTACTTGATATAACCAAACGTATTCAGCTCTCCTTGATATAACCAACTGTATTCTAACGCTCTGTATTCCAGACGCTCTGGCTAAGAGCGTCTGCTAAATGACGTTAATGTGCCCTTGAGCAAGGCACTTAACCCTAATTGCTCCTGTAAGTCGCTCTGGATAAGAGCGTCTGCTAAATGACTAAAATGTAATGTAAAATGTATTCAGCCCTACTTGATATAACCAACCGTATTCAGCTCTACTTGATATAACCAACTGTATTCAGCCCTACTTGATATAACCAACCGTATTCAGCTCTACTTTATATAACCAACCGTATTCAGTACTACTTGATATAACTGCATGTGGATAATATCAAGGCAACTGAACTGTGAAATTAATGTACACAATAAAATAGGTATGTCTACAGGTCAAAATGCTGGTCCTGCAAAAACAAACATCAACGTAACACAGTAACCTCACTGGTCCAACTGCAGTAACACGGTCACACTGCAGACATATTTAAGACAGTTTTCTTTGGGAGATCTCCATTAAGTGCATTGGAGCCTTTGACTAGCATTATAAAACAATACAATAGCCCTCAATGGTAGCTAGGAATGAACATAAATTTAGTATTTCCTCCCAAACAGTGGTAGGTCTTCAGCTCTTCATAAGATTTATTGGTTTCAGTTTGGTCCTCATCATGTCAGTAAGACAAGGGAAATAGTGTGCAAATGAAATGCATTTCTGAGTGTGTGTCCATGCAAACAATGTATAAAAGACGTGTGTGTCCATGTGAACAATGTATAAAGACACTTGTCTAAGAACAGCAGTGGTATAATCATAATACAATCTGGCCAAACAGGATTTTTTTGCAAATGCACTTAGAAATACTAATTTGTGTATACATGCATAAGTCTTCTTAGAATGTGAGTGGATTTCAGAGGAGAACAATATCTTCCAATCCTCAAAGTTGAACAGATAATTAAATAATCTAGAGCTTTTTTTTCCCCCCGAAGTTTGGAATTTTCAACGGTTCACATTACGGAATGCACAGTGCAAAAACGACAGATAAAACCACATCTTCATTTTCTTCTTTAGTGGTTAAACTGAATATTAATGACATCATCAAGGACTGACTGAGCCATTCAGCAATTGCCAGGTGCTGGCCAGTCTCGGTCTCTCTCTCTCTCCAGGACCATCCTCAGAGCCACTGACTGGTGTTTGCTCTGCTTACTGATACCACAACAGACCTGGTGCTAGTATTGCTTTACTGTAAGTGCCTCAGTAAGACCTATTATGTCTGTACTTTTTTTTAAAGGCCAAAAAGTGATCAATATCATGGCACAGGACTGGTATGGATGTATCCTTCTGAATACAAACAATATAAATGACTATATTGCTGGGGCTAGACCATGGACAGAGTTAGTTTAATAATCAGCTGTATGAGAGAACATGTTTTATTTTACATATACACTGACAGGGCTTTAGTGTGGGTCAGAAGGCTACATTAGCTCCACTGTGTTGAGTTAATTCTTCACTATGTTAAGGTGTGCTGCATATAGTCTAAGGAGAATGGACGGTGGTCTTTGAGGCACTGTGTGGCTTTAAGGTCTCATTGGTTAAGGCAGAGATCCACAATCTACACTCCTCCCCCTCGTCATGTGACAGGGCAGGATGGGACGTCCTGAAAGAGAGGTCTGTGAAGTCAAAGGTCAGCATCTTCTACATGGATTCCTCCTCGTTCTCCATAGGCTCGTCTGGGAGGCTGGGGGAAACACACAGAGAAGATGGTTAGGAAAAGCATCATATTTGTAACGTACTGTACAGGGGAGTCTGCCCTTTACTGTGAAAATGTTTGGGAGTGTTTAGGAGTGTTGGGTACAGGTGGTCCGGTCGTACCTCTTGCTGGTCAGGACCCCCACAGACAGAGAGGCCAGAGCATTGACAGCATCAGTCTCCTCACAGTCTCTCCTCTGAGCACCCAGGTAGGACAGTCCCACAGAGCTACTGAACAGCTTCAGGGACTGCCAATACTGACCTGAAAAACAGGTCACTTTATTTGCCTAAACCAGAACCAGTAAGCACAAACACTTGGATGAGAGCAGTGGGCACATCAGAAGGTCTGAACTTCCAACTGACATAAATGCTAGTCCCTCCTACTATATGGGTCCATATGTTGAAAGATCAATATGATTAATAGCCTTGTTGCCTACTATATTCAATAATTGTGTGTACCCAGGAAGTCTCTGCATTTTACAATAATTCGGATCAGACCAGAATAAAGGGATAGACAAAAATACAATAGCGAGAGAGACAGAGAGGGGTGGACTTTATTTGAGACATGAGGAGCTGAATGACTGTTTACCCACCATGTATCTGTATGACTCTCTGTAGCGAGTGAACACCGTTAGCATTGGGCTTCTGCAGCTGCACCTCCTCTGACAGAGGCTCCTGTATGGACAACACAGTGGGAGAGGAAAGCATCAGACCACTGATCAACAACATTCACCTTAACAGCCCTCCATAGCTTTCCTCTTATTTATATAATTGAATATTCCTTATGAGGGTATACACTTCACATAAACCTGTGTGGTATACTTAACATGATTTAGGAAGGGGTTTTAAAGTAGTTTATAAACTGCTTTAATGCACCTTAAACCAGTCTCACCTCAATGCCCAGTAGAGCACTGATGCAGGCCTCAGAGGCGTCACAGATGGCCGTGAGGTCGTGACCTCCCTCCAGAGCCATGATCACCCGGCCTCCAGCCAGTCCCATCAGCTGCCGGGTAAGGAACCCAAAACCTGACGCACACATCGACATCAACACAGTCAATATGGGATGTGGTGGACAATTAAGCACTGGAACTTTACATGTTAAACTAGCCTAAATCATGTTCAATGCGGCATATCAACCCCTTTTCTAGATTGACAACATGGGAATATACTGCAGTGCATGTATCAATCTTTATGACATTTACAGCACAGATTAACATACAGTAAATCACTAAAGACACTCACTTACAACACTAACAAAGTGATGCAACTACAGATGTAGGATCTTAATTTGAGGCAGTTTTCTACAGCAGGAAAATAATACAGCAGCAACAGGAAATGTAAATTATTATGTGGATTATAATTAATGGACATTTTTGTAGGTGTTGATACATTTTTCGTGAGGGAAAATTACAAACTTCAGAAGCCTTTTTAAACCTCAAATACACTACAAGTTTTACATTTCCTAAATTGTGTGCGATCAAATTAAGATCCAACATCTGTATTGTCCCACCTACTTGATTGTTATCATGCCATTTTATATTGTGTACCAGGTTAATGCTTATAAATGTCTTACCTTCCATTTATCAAGAACTAACTAGCAAAGCTCTAAAACCACTTTATAGGCTAGCTCGTGGTCTAAAGCGTACTGTTTGAGGAAAGCCTTGCTTACATTTGGCGGTGACCTTGTAACCCCCTAGAGGTGCAGGGTGTCCCTCTGCTGCATCGAACCCTGAGGAGACCAGGACCACGTCAGGGGAGAACTCCTGTGCTATGGGCATCACCACCGTCCTGCAGGGAGAAACAACATTCATCTCATTTACTCCACAAACAGCCCTGCCTGGCTGTTTCAGACAGTGAGGAGAGCATGGTTGGAGTTGAGCTGCTAGGGGGTGGGCCTCCTGTTGTTTTCTGGGCTGGTGTCCATCACCCCTCTCTGTCAGAGAGTCAACCAGCACAGTGCAGAGCAGAGCAGGGCCGCTAGCTAGCAAGGGAGCTAACGCAGGCATCTCCGCTGCCGCCCGAGTTCAAAGCCGCCATAGGCGCGTCTGGTTCCCATTTGGAGCTTGTCACTCTCTTCACGTCACTGACAGCATGCCATCTGGGATCCATTTGGGTTCATTATCCTGCGTTTGGATTCCTCCAGCCCCCCCCAATCCCCACCGCACTAACTAACCCCGCCTCCCCTGTCGACCAATAAAACCTTCCATACTCCCCTGTGAGCCCGGCTACAGACAGACTACAGGGAGAACGAGAGAGAGAGGGAGAGGGCTCATTAAAGATCAATCAGAGAGGGGGAAGTAGAGAGGAGAGGAGGAGAACAGGAATGAGAGAGAGGAGACAGGGAGGTGGGGAGGGGGGTAGAGGTATGGGGTAGATGTCAGCAATCCCTACCCCTGGAGTTTAGAGAAACTGACTGACAATATTTCACCAAGAAATTTGTTGCGCATTCTAAATCTGTGTGGGACAGACATGTGTGGCAACAAAATGGTGGTGTCTTTTCAGATAAAAAAAACAGAGTTATTATTATTATTTCCAAGGTGCACTACTGTGTGGAAAAGGAAGGTATAATAGGAATACTCTGGTTTGTTATTTATTACTTTGAAGTTAAAAACTTTTGTTGACACTTTTCCAGTACTATGTTGTCATTCTCATTTTGTTACGCTGGCTTAGAGGTGGGGCCCACCCACTTGGTTGTGTCTGCCTGCAGTGTGGACCCTCTTACTGTGTGGTTGCCACAGTTTCCTACGGTTGCCACCAGACAGCCGACCAAACCAACATACAGAGACTTCATTAGAACTTTAAACTACCCACCGGTGGCAATTAAGGACCATGGAGGAAGTGTCAGTGAAATTTATGTTTAATACAACAACAACCAAACCTGGAGACAATTTAATCTTACAAAAACTCTTACTCAACTTTTAAATTGGGACCGTACACATGCACTTCCCAATGACTGGGATTCAGAAGTGCGTCAATCAATTTACTGTCAATTTACAGTATATTGAGAGCAGTGCTCAGTAAGCAGGAGCGAAGGACACTGTGCCCAATGTTGTTTTGCCAGATTGTAGCACAAACTCTCCCCAGTGAGCAGTAGACAATCCCGGTGACACCTAGATGGTTACTACCAATATTACAATTTATTTATTGTGTAGGCTGCCATCCTAAATCAAAATAAAATCAAGTGGGATGGAACAAATTGGCCACGTTAGCTATGCCACGTTAGCTACTGCCAGCGACATGTGGCATGTCACAGTGACATCCAGATGGTGACCAAGTTGTTTCTCCCTCACACATCGAAATAAACATAACTTTATTTTACACATTTTAACTAGCGCCATACTGCATCATAAACTAGCTAGCTGGGAACACTTGCTGGGAAGGGCTCATCAGGACAACTGACTAAACAAACCATTAGTCTCCACTCGACTTTCAACTGCACGGCATACGTCATCGATTTGGGCAGCAGGCGTGTCCGTATAGCTTCCCATGTGTTGTATTGTTTTTGTGTTTTTTGGTGATGTCACTTCTTGCCACTGGGGGGCCGTAAAGCATAAGGTGATGGGTCAGGTCAGGTTATGTTAGGTTTAAATGTAGAGTCAGCGAGATGACGAAGACGCACCAAGTAAACAGTAGTAGTGGGTCAATTTCCTCAACAACCAGGAGCGTTGAAACGTGAGGCTACACTTCTCTGCTGTTTTGGTCCTGAAGCTACCACGTTGTAGCAGCGTGAAGCGCACCCGTGCACATGCGCAGATAATACTCTGTGTGACCTTGTGAGAGCAGTCTTGCATCGCGCTCATCTCAATGGGCGCGTTCCTCTACTCAGACGTTGCAGACGCCTGCCAGAGCTTACAATACCTGGATAGGTATTTTACGTATCAGCTAACCACATCATGGTCGCAGTACCCCGTTTAGACGCATGTCGGGCACCAGACTGCTATACCATATGATGTGGTTAGCTGATACGTATAGTACCTATCTATCTAGGCGTTGTAAGATCTGACATGCGTCAGCAACGTCTGAGTAAAGGAACACGACCAACATGTTATAGCAATCTGGTGCCTGACTGCACAGTCGATGACGTGGTTGATGCATGCAAGGGCTGAGCAGGGGAACGCGACCAATAGCTGTGGTGCTCATCGTGGCAACGTCATCTCGCTGAGTCCACCTGTAGCCCTTTCCTGCAGTCAATGACCAAAAGCGCCGTCTTTGACCCCATGGGTGGAATGTTGTTCATATTTTTCATAATTACATTATTAATAAAAAACTCTAGGAAAATCTGGTGTTTCTATGTCAAACAGTTTTGATATATGAATATTCTGTGATGTATATAAAGTGTAATATTGGGATGCAAACTCAAAATTGAATACATTTCAACTCTATATCTGACATGGTACAAGTGTCTTGTATTTCTTAAGCCCATAACCATGTGTGTGAGGTGTATACTTTTATTTCAAAGCAGATTTGTTTAAGACTACCAAGAAACACTCTGTGTGACCCTGATTTAGCCCACTGCAGTAAAAGGTTTTAAATTAAAGTCAATATAAGTGTGACCCATCAGATTCAGAAGCTTGAAAAACCCATTACAAAAATAGCTTGAAACCCCATTGAAAACTCCATTACATTTTTGCCCAAACTTTCGAGAAAGAAAACTAAAACTGAACATAATTCATTATGGTTTTATTTTGGTTAGTTTTGGAGTCAATCAAAGATAACAGTTTCAGTACAGTTAAAGTATTTTTTGTTTGTTCATTATTTTATTTCAGTTTACTTTTTTCATGATTAGTTTTTGTTTTAGTTTCAGTTTACTATAATAACCTTGGTCGGAGCTGTCTTACCTAAAAGCAGCGATGTACTCAGCATCACTCATAGGAGGGTCCAGACCTCCAGTCCAGGCCACGTTGACACTGAAACCCTCTCCAGCACCAGATCCCACCTACAACAGACACACACAGAGAGACCTACTGAGACAAAGCATTCTCCATGGAGAGGAGGACACATTCAATAACAGTAACAGAGGTGCTAGAGGCACAACACATGTAATATAATCGCTACACTAAAGCCCTTGAGCAGACGTTTGTCCACTGTAACTTTGGAACCTAGCTAGCTCTTTGGGTTTCTCTTGACGTCATCTTGGCCTACTGGCAGAATTCCCTGTGTAGAGTTGACCCAATGATGTCACTTACCTCAGCTGGCCCCCCGCTGCCAGGGAAGAAGTTGCCGTCGTCATAGCGATGCAGTGAGATATACAGCACACTGGGATCATTGTAAAACACTTCCTGGGTCCCATTACCATGGTGAACATCCTAGCAACAGGACAGAGATGGAAGAGAACATTTGGTTACATTAAAACCAATAACTGCTGGCTCATGTTATGTCATATCCTAGGCCTAATCAATAGTAACCAATAACTAATGTGAGACAGAACTCATATGTATACTGTACGTGTGTATACATACATGTACACATACAGGTAACTGCCAAAATAAAGGAAACCCTTGAGTAAATGAGGGATACAAAGTATATTGAAAGCAGATGCTTCCACACAGGTGTGGTTCGTGAGTTAATTAAGCAATTAACATCCCATCATACTTAGGGTTATGTACAAAAATGCCCAGTTGAACATTATTTTGGCTACCATGGCAAGAAGAAGCGATCTCAGTGACTTTGAAAGAGGGGTCTCAAAGGAGCATGGGGGGTTTAAAGGGATTCTGGAGCGGCGCCTGAGACAGCGTTTTCCACCACCATCAACAAAACACCAAATGATGGAATTTCTTGTGGAAGAATGGTGTCGCATCCCTCCAATAGAGTTCCAGACACTTGCAGAATCTATGCCTGGCGCATTGAAGCTGTTCTGGCAGCTCGTGGTGACCCAACGCCCTATTAAGACACTTTATGTTGGTGTTTCCTTTATTTTGGCAGTTACCTGTACATAATGAATGTGTTTATACATACAGTTCATCATGAAGGTCAGCACTAGTAGTTATTGTGAAAATAGTAGTAAGTCAACTGAGACGTGGATACATTTACATTTACATTTTAGTCATTTAGCAGACGCTCTTATCCAGAGCGACTTACAATTAGTGAATACATTAATTTTTTTTATACTGGCCCCCCGTGGGAATCGAACCAACAACCCTGCCGTTGCAAACACCATGCTCTATCAACTGAGCTACATCCCTGCCGGCCATTCCCTCCCCTACCCTGGGCCAATTGTGCGCCGCCCATGAGTCTCCCGGTCGCGGCCGGCTGCGACAGAGCCTGGATTCGAACCAGGATCTCTAGTGGCACAGTTAGCACTGCGATGCAGTGCCTTAGACCACTGCGCCACTCAGGAGCACAGTGTTGCTACTGTTAATGCTACAACCACTCCAACTGTAGTCGCTTACCCAGTCAACGATGAGGATCTTGTTGGCACTCAGTTTCTGTTGGAGCTGTTTGGCTGCAATGGCCACTGAGTTGAAATAGCAGAAACCCCTGTAGTAGAGAGGTAGAGAGAGAGGTAGAGAGAGATAGAGGTAGAGAGAGATAGAGGTAGAGAGAGATAGAGGTAGAGAGAGAGAGAGAGAGAGAGAGAGAGAGAGAGAGGTAGAGAGAGAGAGAGAGAGAGGTAGAGAGAGAGAGAGAGAGAGAGAGAGGTAGAGAGAGAGAGAGAGAGAGAGAGAGAGAGAGAGAGAGAGAGAGAGAGAGAGAGAGAGAGAGAGAGAGAGAGAGAGGGCAGAGAAACAGACATTATCAATACAAGATGATAGTGGTTAGGATAAGAGAGAAAATGGTGGAATTCCTAGGAGCCAACTCAGCACACTAATAGGAGGAGAGGAGAGGCATAAATCTTCTCTGTTCTTCTCCTTCCCAGCTTCACTATCAGCCATAAATATCCATCGTCAGACAGGCTGCTGACACTGCAAAGCTCCGCAGAGCCCGCTGTGGTTAGCCTGGGCACGCACCACCACAAGCAGTATAGTACACACGAAAAACAACACACACACAGTAGATATGAGACTCACATTGGGTTGGAGGGGTCAGCATGGTGGCCTGGGGGTCTCACCACTGCAAAGCCATTCTGGAGAGAAACAGTAAAACAAAGCAAAGCATTATCATTCAGTATTCTTTCTCAAATGGCCTAAGGCAGTTGGTGAGGCAGACCAGAGTGATTGGATGAGGATTGGAGTACAGATCTGTGTCTTACCTTGAGTTCGCCTTTGGCCACTCTGAAGGCCAGCTCTGTGACACTGCCTGCAGCCATGCGTGACGCCGTGGATGTATGAGACTCGTTCCAGATTGTGTCATTATCCACCTGCCAATCAAAAACAACATGAGGGTGAGTGACAGGACAGCAGCCAAGCTTGATGGAACCAGTCATAAGCATGCGTTTAGAATCTGCTAACATGCTATAGGGAGTTACAGTGTATCAGGTGAAGTGTTTTTCTTTCCATGGTTTTAACGACACTGAGTAATATAACTACAGGTACACCGGTTTGGAGGCAAACAGACCTCACCTCAATCATTTATGGGACAATAACATAGCTGTCTGATATATTTACACAGACACACTCTGTGCCATAGAGATTTGCTATCCAAGCAACAGAAAAACAGGACCATGCATACATGGTGTTGTATATACAGACCTGAGGGGTTGGCATTCCCCCAGGGACTTAAACATTCTCCTGTCCACTCCATTCTATCTATCCTTTCATTCTTTTTTTTCGGTTTGTTCACAAACTCACATTTCTAGCCGTCTGGCTCAGACAATAAAATTGGAGGCATTTATTTTATCCCTCGTCATGCGCATATTGTTTCTATTAGTTTGAATTGTCATGGTCCGATGGAGATCGTCAGGCAATTTATTGACATGTCCCAACGCACTCATGCTTTCCTCTTTCATTTCCACTGCCTCGTCTTCTCATGGCCCTCTCTTGGAAACAACGTCAACAACTACCATCACTCTAATCAATCTGAATGGACCGTATCATATAACTGTTGTCAAGGACTTGGAGGGAAGAATTGCCAACTGAAATCGAGAGATGTTGTGTGTTTTGTGAGTGAGAGAGAGAGAGAGAGAGAGCTAGGGGAAAATATGTGTGTTGGGCCTCTCACGTACCCCCACTCCTCCACATGGCAGCATCACAAACATTCTTTGAGAGAGAATGCCTGTGGGAGAACAATGCAAAGAGGTTTTATTAATCAAACAATCAATATTAACAGCTCCTTTTCATACAGTTTTACATTAGAAATGAGTATCAGACATTACTGTACGTCTGTGTTCCATCACTGTAATGACAACTTAAATACATTAATGAGTTGACGGCTAAACGTAAGGGATTACAAAGTGCTATCAATACCGTAACGTTAGAGTCATTAACCAAAGGCAAATCCCCAGTTACTAGGGACACCAGAGCAAGTAGCTTTACTTTACAGTGCTGTTGTCAAACTGTTACCAGGTACATAAAGCAGTGGTTCTCAACTCCGGTCCTCGAGTACCTCCAACAGTACACATTTTTATTGTAGCCCCCGACAAGCACACATGATTCAACTTGTCAACTAATCTTTAGGCCCTCAATGAGTTGAATCAGGCATGTTTGTCCAGGGCTACAACAGAAATGTGTACTGTCAGGGCACCGGAGTTGGGAACCACTGACGTAAAGGCTTCTGGCACAAGGTTGGCCTGAAGTAGTAGACTAGTACATCATATAATCTTTAGTGAGGACGTACCAGCCAGCTTGCGGTTGTCCAGTTTGAGGCGGTTGAGAGGGTTGGTACCATACAGAAGGACATGACGCTCTGAATGGACCGACTGCAGCTCCTCCAGAGTGGCCTTCCTACCCCGGATAGTCTGTTGGAACATGGACCAGATTTAGAGCAACAGATAATGGACCAGTTGGAGGCCACTAGGAGACAGCTATGGTGTCTTCTGGTAACTTGTAATCAGTGATATGGATGTCTGTGTAATACGTGTGTAATGATAGTGGTGATGCGTATACCTCACACTGGCCCCTGAGACCTCTCTCCTGGAGACGTGACCAGATACTCTGGATCCTCCCAGCATGCTCTGGGTGGCTGCTGTTGTCACCACATGTGCACTGGTGCTTCAGCATCTGAGAGTCATAAACCAGACCTGCAACCAAACACAGACACACATTAACGTGACTACTTCCAGTGATTACTACCCGTTTACTCCAAATCAACAGCTGTAAGACAGATCTAACCACAACGAGAAAAATTATCAAACAAATGCAATACAAGAATATAAACTGAATATAAACTTACTAACCATATCTTATCAGAGAGTCCCTGACCAGGCCTCAGACTGAATAACGGCCACAGTAGGGATAATAACCTACACTTAAACAGGTCCTCATTGTGGTAGTGTGCCTGTGTGTGTGTGTGTGGTTCACTTCTTACCGGTGGTGAAGCGTGGTTTGCTCTGTGTTTCTGGGGCGGGCATGGGTAGGGGTTTGTCTGGCAACGTGAGGGATGTGGAGGCTGGCGAGGACTGGGTACGGGAGAGGGGGCGATGGGCACCGCCAAGCATAATGGGTACCGCCAGCGTCTCCATGTGGGCTGTCTGCCGACGCAACTGCTGCAGCTGTTTCTGTTTCTCCCATAGCAACGACTAGAGAGAGAGAGAGAGAGAGAGAGAGAGAGAGAGAGAGAGAGAGAGAGAGAGAGAGAGAGAGAGACAGAGAGAGGGGAGAGAGAGAGAGACACACAGAGAGAGAGGAGAGAGAGAGAGACATACAGAGAGAGAGGAGAGAGAGAGAGACATACAGAGAGAGAGAGAGACATACAGAGAGAGAGAGAGAGAGAGAGAGACATACAGAGAGAGAGAGAGAGAGAGAGAGAGAGAGAGAGAGAGAGAGAGAGAGAGAGAGAGAGAGAGAGAGAGAGATTGTGGTTGAGATTTTCAACCCAAAGAAATCTACACACATAACAGTATGCCAAACCTGCATGAAGTAATATAATTATAAAATATAAAACCCTTTGCTGCTCTCTGCTGGAAGTTCAAGGAGACATGTTCTATTAGTGGTCCTCTATCATCATATGTGTGTCTGTATCTTACCTGGTTGAGTATGAGTGTGTGTTGCAGGTTGATCTGTTCTCCCTGGCTGTCTGCTGCAGACACAGGCTCCGCCTCCCTCAGTGACTCCGCCCTTGCTCTGCCCTGATAGATGTCGCTGGGTGCTGGCCCCACCTCCTCAGAGTCCATATCCTCTGAGAGGATCTGTCTGAGAAGAGGCTTCTCACTGGTCTTAGACATCAGCTGGAACACACACACAAATAATTATCCATTTAGATGTATTCATTAAATTCTATAAATTAATTTTTGCCAGAAAAGACAGCTGCTGGCAGATGAAGCCCTCCTTGGATTGTACAAAAATCTATAATCCATTACAACAGAGTGCGTGAGCATGAGAGTAAGAGGTATTTGTGAGGGTGTGTAAGTCACTCACCTTGCCCAGGTGTGTCTGCTGTTTGAGTCTCTCCAGTAGCTGGCTGTTGTGATGCTGCTGCAGCAGATGGGGGTGAAGTGATCTGGGGCTCTGGGGCAGGGGCTCTGAGCGGGTCCGGCTCAGAGGCTTGTGGGGGCCGCCTTCCGGGGCCAGATGATCCATCTGGGGGGCAAACTGCAGAGGAACGGGGCCCAGGCCTGGAACTGAGACCGGAGGAGACAGGGAGAGTATGGCTGTAAGTCTGACTGTTTGTCAAGGCCACAAGGTGGCAGTGTCACAATACCTATGGTGGCAGCATAAACATTTTCTCCTTAGCGCTTTCACAGGAGGCTAAAGAAAAGTGATAAGGCCAACAGAATCCAGCTTAGCAATTCAGTATTGTGTAAGACTTTATAAGTAACACATTCCTGGCAAGAACTTCTCCTGTTCTATGTCAAAGTCAAGTTACATGTGAAAGGAATTTTCACTACTGTATACAAAGGCAACGTTTATTTTTTACATTTACCTCATTTAGCAGACGCTCTTATCCAGAGCGACTTACAAATTGGTGCATTCACCTTATAGCCAGTGGGACAACCACTTTTTTTTAAATATATTTTAGAAGGATTACTTTTATACTATTCCAGTTATTCCTTAAAGAGGTAGGGTTTCAAGTGTCTCTTTATTGGAAGTCAAACTTATTGCAAGTCAGCCAGAATTGTATGTGAATGCTGTGGTGTCTCACCAGCGAGCATTGGGGCGTGCACCAGTCCAGAGGGCTCCAGGATAAGGACAGGCTGGAAGTGAGGTGACAGCGACCCACTCTGCTCCTCCATTCCCAGGGGAAGGTAGACAGACTGGCCTCCCGCCACCATAGGCACCCGGCTCACCTTCAGAGGGGACAAGTCTCCATCACTCTGCACACATACACATATAGTGCCGATAAGTTAACTAGTTGCTATCAAAGACGAATCTTAGTGTTGATATTTTTTTACCATGTGTCTATCTCATATAATAATAAAAGGCATTGAATTCATAACCTCCATAACATCTAAAAGTTGTGTGATATGCTTACCCTGGCATTGGCTGGCAGGCCCAGGGTGATGGTGGGTAGAGCAGAAGAACTCTGGACGGTGAAGTGGGCTAGAGACCCATCCTGGAGCAGCAGTCTCTGGGCCTGAGGACAAACACAACATTAATTCAACTACATTAACTTGACTGTATACTCTCAAACCTGATAGGTACCTCAACAGGTGCAGGTCTTTTGTGTACTGTATATGTATGTGATTAAGTGACTTTATGTAAGTGAATACATAGTGAGTGTGTGTGTGTGTGTGTGTGTGTGTGTGTGTGTGTGTGTGTGTGTAGTGTTAAAGTTTAAGTGAAAGTATCATACAAAATGCATGTGGGACATTTTTTTTACATTTTAGTCATTTATCAGACGCTCTTATCCAGAGCGACTTACAGTTAGTGAGTGTATAAATTTTTCATACTGGCCCCCCGTGGGAATCGAACCCACAACCCTGGCGTTGCAAGCGCCATGCTCTACCATGTGAGCTACAGGAGGCCTGCTTATTCTGATAAACCAAGGTTAGACGACGAGGTGGGGAGAGTTTGATTAGATGACCAGATCTGGTGTTGCGTTCAACGAGGTGGAGAGAGTTTGATTAGATGACCAGATCTGGTGTTGCGTTCAACGAGGTGGAGAGAGTTTGATTAGATGACCTGATCTGGTGTTGCGTTCAACGAGGTGGAGAGAGTTTGATTAGATGACCTGATCTGGTGTTGCGTTCAACGAGGTGGAGAGAGTTTGTTCAGATGACCAGATCTGGTGTTGCGTTCAACGAGGTGGAGAGAGTTTGATTAGATGACCTGATCTGGTGTTGCGTTCAACGAGGTGGAGAGAGTTTGTTTAGATGACCAGATCTGGTGTTGCGTTCAACGAGGTGGAGAGAGTTTGATTAGATGACCTGATCTGGTGTTGCGATTGACAAGGTGGAGAGAGTTTGATTAGATGACCAGATATGGTGTTGCGTTCGACGTGGTGGAGAGAGTTTGATTAGATGACCAGATATGGTGTGGCGTTCGACGTGGTGGAGAGAGTTTGATTAGATGACCTGATCTGGTGTTGCGTTTGGCTACAGGGCTACAGCCAGATGTCCTTATCCAGTATCACTGTTTTAAACATTTCATTACCCAGACGGCATAGCTTAGAGAAACACACTGAACGAACAGTCCAGAAACTAAGGCTCTACTGGTCCCATCTCCACACAAACACACTAGAGAGGAGAATCAAAGCTTCATGCATATGTATAGGTGTATGTGTGTGTAGGGACCAGGGAGGATGGGTAAATACCAATCGGATAATAACCTCATGGGACAGCCCACCAACAGATTGCAGCACTCCGTTCTCATTGGGTAGACTGTCGTTAGGCGAGCTACAGCCAGACACTGGGGTGCTACTGCTGCTGGGGGACGAGTCTGCAGAGAGTGAAAGGGAGAGAGAGAGAGAGAGAGAGAGAGAGAGAGAGAGAGAGAGAGAGAGAGAGAGAGAGAGAGAGAGAGAGAGAGAGAGAGAGAGAGAGAGACGGAGATAGGGAAGGAGAGAGAGGAGAGAGGGGAGGAGAGAGAGGGAAAGGGTGAGAAGGAGAGAGAGGGAGAGGGAGGGAGAAGGGGAGAGAGAGAGAGAGAGAGAGAGAGAGAGAGAGAGAGAGAGAGAGAGAGAGAGAGAGAGAGGGAAGGAGAGAGGCAAGGAGAGAGGCAAGGGGAGAGGCAAGGGGAGAGAGAGAGATGGAGATAGGGAAGGAGAGAGAGGAGAGAGGGAAGGAGAGAGAGGGAAAGGGTGAGAAGGAGAGAGAGGGAGAGAGAAGGAGAGAGAGAGAGAGAGAGAGCGGGAAGGGGAGAGAGAGAGGGAAGGGGAGAGAGAGAGGGAAGGGGGAGAGAGAGAGGGAAAGAGAGAGAGAGAGAGAGAGAGAGAGAGAGAGAGAGAGAGAGAGAGAGAGAGAGAGAGAGAGAGAGAGAGAGAGAGAGAGAGAGAGAGAGAGAGAGGGAAAGAGAGAGAGAGAGAGAGAGAGAGAGAGAGAGAGAGAGAGAGCGGGAAAGAGAGAGATAGGGAGAGAGGGAAGGAGAGAGAGAAGGAGAGAGAGATAGGGAAAGAGGGAGAGAGAGAGAGAGAGAGAGAGAGAGAGAGAGAGAGAGAGAGAGAGAGAGAGAGAGAGAGAGAGAGGGAAGGGGAGAGAGAGGGAAGGGGAGAGAGAGAGGGAAGGGGAGATAGAGGGAGAGAGAGAGGGGGAAGGAGAGAGAGAGAGGGAAGGGAGAGAGAGAGAGAGAGAGAGAGAGAGAGAGAGAGAGAGAGAGAGAGAGAGAGAGAGAGAGAGAGAGAGAGAGTTCATAACACAACATTTCCCAGTCATTATATTAGCCCTGGTACCACAGAGCCTAGTGGGCAGCAGTGTTTGGGGGAGTGAGGAACTTACCCAGAGTGTCAGGCACCCGGTGTTTGATGGTGGGCGGGGCACTCTCCTTGCGGGTCAGAGGACTCTTACGAGTGTTCAGGTGTTTCTTCAGCTTGTGTTTCAGGTTGGGCTCTGAGGCTGCTCAATGACAGAGATAATATAATTTGTATAAATTCACTGTCTCCGAAAACGATCCAAACCAAAATAAAGTTAGTAGCTGAGTACAATGTAGAAATCAGGATCAATCCCTTTGAAAGATACAATTTCCTCTCCATTCATACATTTTCAGCAGGTTAATTCTGCTGATGTACATAATGTACTAGGTAGGAAACATTTTTGATTTACCATGAGCTTCTCTAAAACATGTTCTACAGACATTGTGAAGCCTAGATCCGATTCCAAACAGGTATTATGAACAGGATGACAGTGATGAAGTAGTGTGCAGCCACGTGGCTTATTAACTGCGTGTCAAAACGGTGTTAGAATGAGTACTCTGTCAGTCAGTCACCTCTCTGGGCTGTGTGTAGTGCCGTGAACCGTGCTTCAGCTGACAGCTCTGTAACAAGGATCGTATGTAATGGGCTAATTGTAGAGTGTAGCCTCATAGCATCAGGCCCTGAGGCACGGCAGTGAGAACTATACACTTGCATGGCAAAAACCTGGCTTAGTGTGTGGGGGTCTCACCTGCCCTGCGTAGAGGGGTCTCATCTGAGCCCTCGCTGGAACCCTGTGGGGGGGAGGACACCAGAGGCTGGGGTGGCCCACTGGGGTCTGGAGCCAGCTCCCTACAGAAACAAAACGCAGGCACCCAACACAGTCAGTCGGACAATCAATTGGAAACTGAAATCAAGGTGAAATGACAGAGCACAACACACATAGTGAAACAATGTAATGCTAAAAAAAGAAACCATGCTACTGAAGGTGTAAGGTGTTCTGACCTGTAGCCCACTGGGGGACCACTGAGAGGGTTGGAGCTGGTCCTTTCCAGGGCTTGTTGTTTTTGCTTCTTCAGAATCACCTCCTGGAGCTTCTGCTTCACCAGGGAACTGGCCACGGCACCTGTCAATCAACACAGATATAGAGACCATCAGACAAATCACTCTGCAGGGTCTGGTAACTGAAGATAAAAAAGAGAAAATGGTAAGTAAGAAGATAGACTATATACAGTATGACACTCCTCCTGTTATACCACAGAGCATCACATTGGGAATGGCCCTCTATTAGTCTTTCCCTCTATCCACAGATGGACCTGACCGTCCCAGTGTGTGTGTGTGTGTGTGTGTGTGTGTGCAAGGCAACGGGAACAGTGGGCTCTGTGTGAGGAGGAAGCAACACGTGATGTCTACTACCACAGCCCTCCCAGCATGCCTCAGCCTCAGCCCACAACACACAGAGATGTGCAGCTCAGAGCCATAGTGGTTCTTTGACAGCCACTCACAGAGAACCAGGTTTGGGACCCACAGGGCAGAGGTCAAAACAACAGCACTCAGCTCATCCTCTCCTCTCCTCTCTCCTTCTGGGCCCTACCAGATACTGTTCTGACTGAAGGAATGCTCAGAGACCACACAGATGTATTTATGGACATACAAACACAGAGCACAAAATTACTGTTTTCATCTGCTTGTTGTAAGAGAAGAGATTTGGTATTATTTTTGTATAGGTGCAATTTATGATGACTCAGTCTGCTGGAAATAGGCAGAGGAAAATGCCTCTCAAATGGGTGTACATGTTGGTTTTTGCACAAGGCATTCTTTGTTTGGTTGGTGTGAAAATTTACATTTGCAGAGTGTGTGTGTCTGTGTGTGCGTTTATCTGTGTTCATGTTTGTGTGTGTGTGTGTGTGTGTTTATCTGTGTTTATGTTTGTGTGTGTGTGCAGGATGTTTATCTTGTGAAAGTGACATTGATGGATCTATCTCTCTTTACACCAGATTGTGCAGAACATTTTCAATCAGGAAACAATACTACAGTGTACAAACACACACACACGTATGTTTTACTATCCTTGTGGGGACCAAACAATTGATTCCCATTCAAAATCCATTATTTTCCTAACCCTAAACCTAACCTCTAACCCTAATTGTAACCCTAAACCTAATTCCTAAGCCTAAAATAGCCTTTTACCTTATGGGGACCACCGAAATGTCCCCACTTGTCTGAATTTTCCTTGTTTTACTAACTATCCTTGTGAGGCCTTTGGTCCCCACAAGGATGGTCAAACTAAACACACACACACACAGACACAGACACAGTAAAACTCACTCTGTTGGCTCTTGTCCTTGTGCCACAGCTGCTGCAGCTCTTGCTGTTTCTCCTGCTCCTGCTCACGTCTCCGTTGTTCCATGTTGAACTGAAATCCGATGAGACACTCAGTAAAATATGTGTGGAAACAGGAAAAAGTGCCCCTCTGGCCTGGGAATGTGTGACATATGGGTGACAGAAAGACTTGGACTAATGAGCGTAAATCGGGCATGAAAGTCATTACTAATATGATTTGCACAAATGTAAACATTACAGGCATTTAACATTACATACAGCACATGTAATTAAATGCATGGATTCCAGTGGCATCAGTGTGAGTGTTTGGGGACTGTGTGCTGAGAGTGGGCCTAGCTGTACTGTATGTACCCGTATGTGCTGGTGCAGCTGCTGCTGCGAGAAGGGGGTGCAGGGCTGGGGGGAGAAGGGGCTGAGGAGCAGCGGGGGGTGCAGGGGCGTCAGCAGGGCCGTGTCCGAACCCGGCCGCATCACACGCTCCGTCACACGCAGGTCCATGGGGACTGACCCCAGGGGCGCCGACACCGAGGACTCTGATAGGGGGAGGGAGGGAGTTTAGTTTTTCGGAAAATCAATTTCTTACTACCAACCTCTGGACTTCAGTTCAAGTGTTTTCTTACAGTACAGCAGTAACACTTAACTCCCAGGGCTCTATTTTCCTCCACTGGCCTGCACTCCGCTCCTAACTCTACATTCTTCAGTGACATAAATGGCAGATTCTTATGGCTTTGCATGCTGCTCTGGGACATTTGCATTGCATGGGGGAGTCAGTGGGAAAGATTGCCTCACCACGTTCTACAACAGGATCCAGGAAGGGTTTGGGAAAGAGATGCAGGTCCTACTACACCGTACTGACACGCGCGCAATCGTTCTCACCCGCATACGGATATAGACTCACAAAAAAAAAAAATAGAAGAAAAAATAAAGACTTCACATGACATAATTTCCCAGCCAGTATTGGGTAGAAAGTTTATAACTACATGCCAAGTCTCAAGTGTCTGAGGGAAATTATGTAAATGTCATTCATGAACGTTGACTTGGCCTGCTTCCAAATTCCAAGCAGCACCAGTCAAAAAGGGTGAAAGGGGGAAAGAATCTAAATGAAGACAGAGAGAGCAAGCTAGAGACTGAGTGTTTCTGTCTAGTGACAATATCGCAATATTATTTTTGTGCTAGTTTGCTGTACCTGCACTAAAACGCCAGTATTTTTCCTTCATAGCTTGTTCTCCATCTTCTTTTTAAATAGGGAGCCAATTTGTTTTCAGCACTTTTATTTCCATGACTGATCAGAACTTGTTCTCATGGCTCTCGTCCCTCTGCAGCAGACATATGGTGAGCAATATGTTTGGAACATCGAATCGCAATAAAATCACAGTAAAGAATCGCAATACATTTAGAATCGTAATACATATTGTATCGGCACCTAAGTATTGTGATATTATATTGTGAGGTCCCTGGCAATTCTCAGCCATAGTGTTCAGTGTGGTGTGTACTGTGTTTGAGGAGAAAAGCCTCCTTTATACACACTGATAAAGCCAGCTGTTTACTCTCAAACCCCGAATGGGAAAAACGGATGATGTAATTAATGCTTTAGTTTGGACGCCCATGGAAATCAAAGGGCTGTTTACAGGCCTTCACAGTGCACAGCCGGACGCGTACAGCATCAATGTATACTGTATCATTAAACAAACACTCCATTGTTCACTAGACTATTACTGTTTGACTACATCAATCACTCCCCACTGCTAATGAGAGAGAACTAACAAAACAAAAAAATGGTGTGTTTATCAACAGAATGAAAGATTAGCTTTTCACAACCCTATTGTACGAATAAAAATGAGCTGATGAGGTTGGTGTGTGTGTGTCTTTGTGTGTGTGCGCACGCTGTAGTGTGTGCTTCTGTGTAAGAATGTGGTGAGGGGAAACGTTCTGATGGACATGTTTGTCTGTCAAAGTCCAGTTGTTGTTTGTGTGTAAATGCAGCTGTAACACCTGTCCCCTAACATGTTTTGACACAGCCCTCGGTTTAGGGCGTCCATATTAGGAGGCTGGAGTGGAGGAAGGAGAAAGACTTGGCAGAGGCTGCATGAATGCCATCAATGTTTGGAATGACTTAAATCCTTCTTGATGAGGAGTCACCAGGCTCGGTGGTGTGCCCCAAATGGCACCCTATTCCCTATCTAGTGCACTACTTTTGACCAGAGCCCAATGGGACCTAGTCAAAAGTAGTGCGAATAGTGTGACATTTGGGAGTCGAAGAACACGTGGATTATTCCAGGAACGTAACAGCAGCGACTCATACAAGGAAACAAAGGGGGCCACTGATCAGCAGAAAACAGCAGTCTCTTTACCGTTTCCTTCTCACTCCCACTACCAGCTATATTTAGAACACACAGAGAGAGGGACCACATTTACCTACACAAACTATTTAGATTCTCACCAGAAAGACACTTAAGACTCACCTTTAGTTTCCACAGTAATGGATCCTACTGAGAAAGGGGATGAATGTGTGTGTGTGTGTGTGTGTGTGTGTGTGTGCTGTGAGAAAGTGACCCTGTTTGTCTGACCCTCTCACAGGTAGGTCTGTGGCAGTCATTACATTTTGTCATCCGGTTATTGCAATGCAAAAGCATGCCACTCTCATGGTAATTGACCGTTAATTAACATAAACACGTTTAGTATCTCCAGGCCTCCACACATACAAGCTGCATACAAACCACTGATGCGCGCCTTTGCAACATCTACATTTCAAAGTCTAATAAATCAATTTAATATACACCATCACAATAAACCTATTATTTATTTTAGGCAGATCTAAAGAAACATTATGATATGAAGAAAATGTTTTTCAGAAGAACAGAATAAGAGTTGGCCTACTGTATGTTATCTGGCTATGCTCCATGCCATAGGCTGTAGGCCTGTTCATTTAGCTGACAAAATATGCTTATATGTCCCGTGCCAATATTTTTTATTATATGATTTTATAGTGAGAAGAATATAATTGAATTTAGCTGAATAAAATATAAATGATATTTTTCCCATTCCGGAGCAAGAGTGTGCATATGAAGTGACTATGTTGAGCGTAAAAGTGATCATTTGTTGTGAATGATACAAACCTTAGAATGCCTTGGAAATCAAGAGATACAGTGCCTTCGGAAAGTATTCAGGCCCCTTGACTTTTTCCACATTTTGTTACGTTACAGCCTTATTCTAAAATTGAATACCCCATAATGACAAAGCAAAAACAGGTTTTTAGAAATGTTTAATAATGTATTAAAAATAAAAAACAGAAATATCACATTTACATAAGTATTCAGACCCTTTACTCAGTATTTTGTTGAAGCACCTTTGGCAGTGATTACAGCATCGAGTCTTCTTGGGTATGACGCTACAAGCTTGGCACACCTGTATTTGGGAAGTTTCTTCTCTGCAGATCCTCTCAAGCTCGGTCAGGTTGGATGGGGAGCGTTGCTGCACAGCTATTTTCAGGTCTCTCCAGAGATGTTAGATCGGGTTCAAGTCCAGGTTCTGGCTTGGCCACTAAAGGACAATGAGACTTGTCCCGAAGCCACTTTTGCGTTGTCTTGGCTGTGTGTTTAGGGTCGTTGTCCTGTTGGAAGGTGAACCTTCGCCCCAGTCTGAGGTCGTGAGCGCTCTGGAGCAGGTTTTCATCAAGGATCGCTCTGTACTTTGCTCCGTTCATCTTTCCCTCGATCCTGACTAGTCTCCATGCCCCTGCCGCTGAAAAACATTCCCACAGCATTATGCTGCCACCACCGTGCTTCACTGTAGGGATGGTGCCAGCTTTCCTCCAGACGTGACGCTTGGCATTCAGGCCAAAGAGTTCAATCTTGTTTCTCATGGTCTGAGAGTCTTTAGGTGCCTTTTGGCAAACTCCAAGTGGGCTGTTATGTGCCTTTTACTGAGGAGTGGCTTCCGTCTGGCCACTCTACCATAAATGCCTGATTGGTGGAGTCTTGCAGAGATGGTTACCCTTCTGGAAAGTTCTCCCATCTCCAAAGAGGAACTCTAGAGCTCTGTCAGAGTGACCATCGGGTTCTTGGTCACCTCCCTGACCAAGACCCTTCTCCCCCGATCGCGCAGTTTGGCCGGGCGGCCAGCTCTAGGAAGAGTCTTGGTGGTTCCAAACTTCTTCCATTTAAGAATGATGAGGCCACTGTGTTCTTGGGGACCTTCAATGCTGCAGACATTTTATGGTACCCTTCCCCAGATTTGTGCCTCGACACAATCCTGTCTCGGAGCTCTACGGACAATTCCTTCGACCTCATGGCTTGGTTTTTGCTCTGACATGCACTGTCAACTGTGAGACCTTATATAGACAGGTGTGTACCTTTCCAAATCATGTCCAATCAATTGAATTTACCACAGGTGGACTCCAATCAATGGAAACAGGATGCATCTGAGCTCAATTTCGAGTCTCATAGCAAAGGGCCTGAATACTTATGTAAATAAGGTATTTCTGTTTTTTATTTTTAATACATCTGCAAAAAAATCTAAAAACCTGTTTTCGCTTTGTCATTATGGGGTATTGTGTGTAGATTGCTGAAGATTTGTAAAAAATGTAATCCATTTTAGAATAAGGCTGTAACAAAATGTGGAAGAAGTCAAGGGGTCTGAATACTTTCCGAAGGCACTGTATATGGGCTGCATGATGCGACTATAGGCTTTTGACGGTTTGAGAAAGTCACAAAAAAAGCTTGCGCTCTGTTCCTTGTCTCAGGCTGCACACGCTGTTCTCTCACCAAGTGATCATATTTGCACCCATCAGACTATTCTCAATTTAATCTTGTCTTTACTAATATGTCAAATGAGTTTCGATTTAGGAACAGGGGCAGGGAAAAAAGACATGTCATCCGTATGCACTCCAATAGCGAATGGTGGCCACATTCCCGCTGGTTCGTTTCACTCATGTCAGGTTATTTCACGCGAGAGGTGATATTCCACCCAAACTCTGTATGCCATGGGCTCTCCACACTGTTCCTGCAGCTACCCAGTGCTTAATTTGGGAAACCAAGTGAAATCTGTTCGGGAACATCGATAGTAACATGTTTTCATAATGAAACATATTTCACTAATCTGTTGACAGCCCCTCTCTCTCCGCGCTGGAGAAAGGAATGAAGGAGAGAGGGGAGGAGATGAAAACACATGGTAGTGAGATATTCAGTAGCTAAAGGTAATGTGTCAGCCTATTAGTTATACAAATATAAAATCTAAATAATTTACAAATTCATTATAATTGTGGGCTAACTTTGAATTTGTTTAATTTAGGCTAGACCAATTATGTGCCAAAGATATCTTAAATCAGTATTTTTGTTTTATTGTTCTGCCATGTGTAATATACGGTAGGCTATGTATTGTATAACGGCACAATCATTTTTTAAATTCAGGATTTTTTTGGGACTCATATATAGGCCTATGCTATGCATATGGGTGTTTTTAATTAGAAAGCGCTGTCCATTTCATTGTGTCAGGCTTTGAAACAACATCCACAATGACCATGTTTTCCACTCAGTTTCAACCTGCTGTTTAACTTCTTTCTTCAAATTGTTCAGTCACAGTGAGGTGAGATTTAAAAGCACATACTGTTCTGATTATGTGTTTGATGTGATTTTCGATTGCATTTGCATTGATGTCAGAGTGGTTAGAGAGGCAATAGAGCCCTGAGTACCAGGCCATTAGGACCTGATGGTAGTTAGCAAGTTGGGTACTACTAACGCATGTCCAGTGTGCATAACAGGAGATTACCTTGACTCAACGGTCTTGTGGAATTTGACTGTGGTCATGACACGAATGGCGGTGTGGCGGTAATACGGTCACCGCAACAGCTCTACTCACAGGTCAACTGTGCGTCTGACAATGAGTGTCTGAAATATGAAACTGGCTGATGGACAAACTGTTTCTCAGAATCATGAAGGCATGGTGTGATGTGATGATGAAGATGTGTCTGTTGAAGCCTGGTTCAGGGCTAGGAGTTTTGATGAGTCCCACTGAACACTGAACAGACAGTCAGTCTCTCCTCCTCCTCATCTCCTTCCCAGAACTGTATCGTTCTCCCCTCTGGATCGGTTCTACCAGTATGGCCAGTGTGTACGGGAACCTCTATCCCTCTGGTCCCTCCTCCAGATTATTAGGCAGAACACAGAATGACTGATTGAGAAAGTATGAAACCGAGAGTCTTTCTGTAACTTGACACACTTGACCTCTTATAAACTCTATCACTACTCATGAGTTCACATGTTCATTCTGCATTAATAAGTTATTTGTACACTATCATAACTGTAGTACGAATCTGGAGTAAGTACACACATCCCCCCCCAAAAAAAACTACCACTTTGAGATGTGAACTGCTGATTTGTGTCCTTATTTTGGGGTTACAAAACAAGTAAAGCCTGGTAAAAAGATAGTTGTGGCAAGTCTGTGGTGATGGAGGCAGGCAGAAAGAGACACACTGAGCTGAAGCTGAGTGATGTCGTCTGTGGTCGGGTCTGCTAGGAGAAAAGGGAAACGGGAACAATGGGCGCCAAAGTGTCCGTGTAAAACTCAGGCCCAGCTCCACACATAAAACCAAAGTGTCAGTGTAAATCTCAGGCCCAGCTCCACACATAAAACCAAAGTGTCAGTGTAAATCTCAGGCCCAGCTCCACACATAAAGCCAAAGTGTCAGTGTAAATCTCAGGCCCAGCTCCACACATAAAGCCAAAGTGTCAGTGTAAATCTCAGGCCCAGCTCCACACATAAAACCAAAGTGTCAGTGTAAATCTCAGGCCCAGCTCCACACATAAAGCCAAAGTGTCAGTGTAAATCTCAGGCCCAGCTCCACACATAAAACCAAAGTGTCAGTGTAAATCTCAGGCCCAGCTCCACACATAAAACCAAAGTGTCAGTGTAAATCTCAGGCCCAGCTCCACACATAAAACCAAAGTGTCAGTGTAAATCTCAGGCCCAGCTCCACACATAAAGCCAGTGTCAGTGTAAATCTCAGGCCCAGCTCCACACATAAAACCAAAGTGTCAGTGTAAATCTCAGGCCCAGCTCCACACATAAAACCAAAGTGTCAGTGTAAATCTCAGGCCCAGCTCCACACATAAAACCAAAGTGTCAGTGTAAATCTCAGGCCCAGCTCCACACATAAAACCAAAGTGTCAGTGTAAATCTCAGGCCCAGCTCCACACATAAAACCAAAGTGTCAGTGTAAATCTCAGGCCCAGCTCCACACATAAAACCAAAGTGTCAGTGTAAATCTCAGGCCCAGCTCCACACATAAAACCAAAGTGTCAGTGTAAATCTCAGGCCCAGCTCCACACATAAAACCAAAGTGTCAGTGTAAATCTCAGGCCCAGCTCCACACATAAAACCAAAGTGTCAGTGTAAATCTCAGGCCCAGCTCCACACATAAAACCAAAGTGTCAGTGTAAATCTCAGGCCCAGCTCCACACATAAAACCAAAGTGTCAGTGTAAATCTCAGGCCCAGCTCCACACATAAAGCCAAAGAGACAGGAGACTCAGCGACTGGCTGGCCCTCCAAATTAGCCATCTCAAAATAAAAAAGGCCAACAAAACAGGAAGTGTTGACCAAGTGACATCTGCTCCACTTGGGTCAGACACCTCCCCCTCCGTCCGTCCTTCCCTCCCTCCACCCCCCCTCCTCCCTTCCTCCTTCCCTCCCTTCCCCACCTCCTCCTCTTGTTGATGCTGACTGGAATGGAGTCTCTAATTGGCATGTATTCCACATCTATTTTGGGGTGGGAGGAACTTTTTTTCAGGCTCTGCTGCTAATTTCAATGGTGACTTTTGTTTGTCCTCCTCATCAGAGGTCCTGATCCATCGGCCCAGAGGATATGTAGCACAAACAACATCCTCCAAGGAAAAAAGGCTTGAATATGTCTGAGCATGTGTATTCAGTTTTCTTAAAGTAACCTTGCTGAAAATATCAATGTAGTTGTTAAAGGGCCAATTCGCAGTTGAAATGATAACAAAGCGAACTACTGTTACTGTAAAAAGCAATACAAAAAAAGACTGACCATCAATGATATAAAAATTATAGTTTTAACCATGTTTTGAGGCTATACAGTGTTTGTTTACATTTACTTTGTTTACAACATTGGAGTAAAACAAACGTATATTTTGGGTTCTGATGGAGTATGACAGTTGAACTAACTCATGAGGCATTGTGGTGCTGTAAAGGGCAAACCGTCTTACCACGCCCTTCCAGAACCTTCCCAGTTAGGTGGCTAATAGAGCCCAGCTGGGGTTCTGGAAGGGCGTGGTGAGACGGTTTGCCCTTTACAGCACCACACTCATTAATGAGTTATATTCTTCAAGAATCAATGGGGACATATCATTCATTTATAAGTCCAAAACTTGATGTAGCAACTGCAGATTGCCCATTTAATGCAAAGGTGTGTGTGTCACTGTGTCCCCGAGTGTGTGTGACTGAGTGTGAACAGTTCCTTAGGGTTTGTAGATAAGTCTTGTCACTCTGCACACACTAAAGTATTGATGAGTCTACAGAACTGTGTCAGTGGTGACAGCCAGGGATACAACCATCGTCTCCCACACTCGCTATCACCACTGTATCCTCTGGTCTACATTCCAGTGTTTGCTAATGTATCAATTATCTGACAGTTTCTTTTCCAAAATTGCCCTTTTTAATACGGAATTTACTCCACTACGACGCACTACAAAACACTATACTTGCCCAAGCTGAAAACACAAGTCAAGTTCCTCAGTAGAAGGGTTCAGTTCAGCGCACACTGTGATTATTATTTGACCCTGCTGGTCATCTATGAAGGTTTAATATCTTGAAGAAAAATATGGCCTTAATGGCCATGTACTCTTATAATCTCCACTCGGCACAACCAGAAGAGGACTGGCCACCCCTCAGAGCCTGGTTCCTCTCCAGGTTTCTTCTTAGGTTCCTGCCTTTCTAGGGAGTTTTTCCTAACCACCGTGCTTCTACATCTGCATTGCTTTCTCTTTGGGGTTTTAGGCTGGGTTTCTGTATAAGCACTTTGTGACATCTGCTGATGTAAAAAGGGCTTCATAAATACATTTGATTGATTGACTGATTGTGCTGCACTCTAGGAGCAATATCCTAGTCATTCAGGTTCAGCTCCTTAACTACACTCTGACTCTGCAAGGCCGCCAGGAGCTCAAAGTATTCCCTTTGAACATCCAGAGACATAACTAAAAAGAGAACAAATGAGAGGAGAGGAGAGAGAGGTCAGAGCAGGGGATTGTTATGACAACCTGACACCCCTGAGATGGAGTCCAGACAGGCTACTTTAGTAAACTTTCTGAATGGACATATAGGCCTTGTGACGACCGTCCCCTAATCTAGAGCTCATTCTGGACAAGACAGAGATGATAAGATCGGCATGCTGCCGGGTTTACAGACATGGTTTTCTCTTGTTAGAGCTCTATGTTATTCAGTTCAGTTTATTAGGCCTCCCTTTCTGTTCACTGTCCTGTTTATTTGTTTTTGTAAATACTTGTACAGTCGCCGGCTTATTATCTTCATGTTAGCTAATAAAATCCTCACATTGACAAGAAAAAGCACATCTTCCTCGAATTGCCTCCTCACTGTTCCAATCCAACCGTATGGTCAACCTCACAGGCCTATAGAGAGAATCAGCGAACTCACACACAAACACCCCCGTAAAAGGACCCGTCAATCAAAGCCACCAGCGTATGTCAGACACAAGAGCAAATATGTTTCCTTTCCTTTCCATAAAAAAACCTAGGCCTACATTAGGTTTTCCGAAAGTAGGCTATAAGATAATAAATTGACAAGGAAAGTATGAAGGGGAGAGACAGCTATGTGATAGTATGAAGATGAAATTGACAATCATTTAAATAGAAAAAAACACACAGCATGTCCATAGCCTATTTATCAGTGTTGAGTAGACTATAAATTAAAAAAAGATCTGTATCAAATTATACCAGGTTGGAGAGGATTGGCGCATTGTCCATTTGACACAACATTAGCGCATTATAGACCTCAGAGCCAGAACAACCTTGAAAACGTGCATTGTACAAAAGAACGTCCACACAAACAATTTCTTTACTGAAGTGCCAATGCCTATAGGCTAGTGCTCCTACACCCTCGTGCATCTAGTGGATCAGCTGCTCGAGCATCAAATGACAGTTGGAAAGAGGAGGAGAGATGTAGACAGTTTAAGTTAACAAAACATTAGTAAACACTCCTGCTATTAGGTAAAGTGGATCTACATGAAAAGAAAGTTACATTTTGTTTTATAGATTTTTTTTTTATGAATGTAGGCCTATTTAAACAGTTTTGATGGTTATTTTACTTTCATGGCAGTCTTCATCCATAACTGTCAGTTACACAGTTATTCAATTACCGTTACAGCCCTAGGACTGAATGCATGCAAAATATGTATACAATATAGCGGCATTCTTTATAATTGTAATGCAGTTGTTGACAACAGAAGCCTATGCATCTGGCTGTCACTTAGTCAGGGTAGGTAGTCACTAGTGAGGCCTATCCGTCTGGCTGTGGGTCAGTCAGGGTAGGTAGTCACTAGTGAGGTATGTGTTGCTTGGCCTGGATCCTACTGGGAGTGCTAAACTATGTTCCAGTCCACTGCTAGAGGATGAAGGGCTTAATTGGTTTGAACCTTTCAACAGGACCTTTCCCTTCCCCTCCCCTCCTTCCTGTCCACTCCTCTCCACTCTCTTCTCTTCTCTTCTCTTCTCCTCTCCTCCCTGTCCTCTCCTCTCTCCTCCTCTATTCTCTTATCCTCTCCTCTCCTTCCTGTCCTCTCCCCTCCCTTCTCCTCTTATCTTCTCCTCCATGTCCTCTCCTCTATTCTCTTATCCTCTCCTCTTCTTCCTGTCCTCTCCCCTCCCTTCTCCTCTATTCTCTTATCCTCTCCTCCCTGTCCTCTCCTCTCCCCTCTCTCTCCTCTCCTATCCTCTCCTCTCTTCCCCTCCCATCTCTCGGAGCTGTAGCAGTAGGATAGACAGACAGCCAGGTCAGATAAAAGAGGGATTGACAGAGAGCAGATCAGCAGAGAGAGCAGCAGTTCGTAGACTTTCTCTGCTGGGTAAGTATGTCTGGAATTACAGCAGGAATGTTAATCATGGCCCACTGTGTCCATCGACCTCCTGTTATTACAAACTTTTAGAACATACCCAAAAAAGAAGAGCACACAAAATAGGGACATCAGAAAAGTATTGTTGAATAGAATGTTGCTAATATAAAGCCATGTGTTCTGTTTTCATGGCAGCAAGAGCTTTAATCAACACCAGAAGAGCTCTCGGCCTTTTTAATTAGCCATACGCACACATACGTACACATGCACACTTGCACAAACACACAACAAACACTGGGGTCAAAATGAAGTTGACTTTTGGGATTGGTTAGAGATAAAATCATGAGAAACAACTCCAGCTTGATAAAGCACCAGAGATAAATATGACCTGTGAAATACAATTGCTTCAACTTTCCCATAGGAAGAAGATAAAAACAAGCCCAAAATAACCAGCTGTGGAATAACAAAGCCATTGTATGGGGTCCTTTCTGTGAATGGTTTCTCTCAGGCTGGCGTGTGTGTGTGTGTGTGTGTGTGTGTGTGTGTGTGTGTGTGTGTGTGTGTGTGTGTGACTGGTATAGTGCGATGTGATCCTATCAGGCCAGCTCATTTGATTGTGTGGGAGGACAGAGCTGCCAGAGAGCTATATATAGACAACCAATGGTAGGTGTGCTTCCAGCCCTCATCGTTATGTAAATCACCTGAGACCTACCTGTGTGTGTGTGTGTTATCTGATTGCAGTAGCTCTAGCAGAGAGAGAGAGAGACATCAGCATTGAAAGGTTCTGCCCAAAGGACAGCTTATATAACATACATAGTGAAGTGAAATGGACCTGTCAACAGTTGCTGACTGCTCCAGGGAAATACAGGGACCAATTTAATTACTGAATAAAAACAGAGACTTTCTCTCTGTAACTCCTCAGCTAAGACAAGCACATCTCATTATATTGACACTGTTGAAGACAGAATAGACTACAGCTACCTGTAGACAAGGGAAACAATGTCGAAGTTAACACATGTCAACTCACAATGTGTATGTGTGCATGTGCACGTGTGTGTACTCACGTTTGTGTGTGTCTACCTCTTTCTTTGACAGTGGAGCAGAGGTTTATGCATTCTGTCCAGGCTAAAGTTTCCTCTGTCCTGACCCGAGTTTCCAAAACACCTCAGGTTTCCTTTTGTGGGTTCAGGATGTGCAGAGATAAAACCACACGATCGGCCATTTATTACCAGGGCTTCAGTGTCTCTCCATACAGCATGTGTTACTATGGAACATTATAAAGATTCCATTACCGTAACATGGGTGATTAGAATACTGCTATTCTCTCTCTCTCTCTCTCTCTCTCTCTCTCTCTCTCTCTCTCTCTCTCTCTCTCTCTCTCTCTCTCTCTCTCTCTCTCTCTCTCTCTCTCTCTCTCTCTCTCTCTCTCTCTCTCTCTCTCTCTCTCTCTCTCTCTCTCTCTCTCTCTCTCTCTCTCTCTCTCTCTCTCTCTCTCTCTCTCTCTCAGCCAGCCAGCCAGCCAGCCAGCCAGCCAGCCAGCCAGCCAGCCAGCCAGCCAGCCAGCCAGCCAGCCAGCCCTCCCTCCCTCCCTCCCTCCCTCCCTCCCTCCCTCCCTCTACAAAATAGGAGCAGCGCAAATACGAGTTCCAGAGAGCAGGGAAATGCAGCAAGACCTTTAATCAACACCAGAAAAGCTCTCAGACTTTTTAATTAGCCATACACACACAAACACAGCCCTCCCCACCAACTGCCCCCCTGAGATCATTTTTGATAGTAGTCTATTGTTTGGTTTCCTGCTCAGGCAAGGACGTCTTAGTGATTACAACTCATGTTTCAGCCACATACAGGGAGACAGGGACCGGGACAAAGACAAGGACAGGTCCAAAATAGCACGAGATGAAAACACACACAGCAGCACTTCTGCCTCTGCTTTCTGTGAGCTATAATTAGAGGTGCTACCCCCATCTCTACTCATCTTTGGACAGACCACATCCTCCTCCTCTTCTCTCGTTCTTACTGGCGTTATTCAGACAGACAGACAGGGCCTAGCTCTGCTTTGCTCTGGGCCATCCCATAAACAACACCAGAGATCAGGGGGCTGCTGTAACCATGGTAACCACAGCAGGCAAAAGGAAGCACAGTCTATAAAAACACAACAATGAGAGAGAAAGAGACACTTCCTGTTTGCAGAGTTTAGCCTCGGTTTGGTTTCCTCCCAGCCAGTAACTTCTGGTGAGAAGGTATTTTTGTAAAGCTATAACCAAAGCCAAGCTCACAGTGCCCAAATGAACACAAATACACACTCCAGACGCAAACATAGAACATATGCTAATGTCCACTTTACTACTGTTGTTAAATAACCAAGTGACGCTGTTCTGAAATTAACAGTAGTAAACAGAATGTACACCAGATGTTTCTACAAATAAACCATGAGTGTAGAGATATAACTCTACAACTATTCAGACAGGCTTAGTCAAATGAATGTGTTGCTAGTTCAGTATTGTCAAGACCAAGCTATTCCTGTAGAGGATGAAAAAAGACTTTCTTCCTCACATGGAATTTGAGCTGAAAGACTAGGGTCCAGCAGGACTCTCCTCTCCCGCCGCCCCAGCTTCATGCAGCCAGTAGCCCTGCCAGTAAATGGGTGAAGGGGAGCTGCTACCCATTCAACTGAGTGGATTAATGCCCAGAGAGAGCATTGCATTGAGGGTTTTGTAGTCGACTTGAGCTGCAACAGATTTCCACAACAATTTTCACATGTTGTCATAGGAATTAGTGGTTTGGGGCGGATTATCCCTTTAAAGCCAGTGTGTGTGTGTGTGTGTGTGTGTGTGTGTGTGTGTGGATGCCTGCTTGTCTGTCTCAGAGTATTTAGAGTGTTTCTCTGTTTGTGGTTTGTCCATACCTTAGTCTTCAAGTGCATAAGATAGTGTGTCTTGCCATAGTGTTTGTCTTAGTGGTGCTTGCAACCTACGCTAATCTCTGTGTGTCATTTATTCCAATTGAATCGCAGGATTCCAAAATAAAGCTTAAAGACTTTTATGCAGGTGTAAAGTGACTTTAAAAAGCTGAATTGATTCTGAGCAGTCATAAAAACAATATTTAAATCATTGCATTTGTCTTGACAGGTGTTTTTAGAATCATATTTACAAGGCGTTCAATGCACGGCACGCACGTCAAAGCTATACTAGGCCCTACTGAAGTCAGACCCAGTCACATTCACTACATAAACATTCCAGTCATCTCCTTCCCTCTGTGTCGAAATTACCCTAAAGCTTTGACCCTGGTCACACATACACACTGCTGAACGATTAGTGCTTTTTGAAGTCGGTTCTGTTTCGGTTAGATAAAAAAATAATCAGATTAAAAACGAATCATGTTTTTTTTAAACATTAAATGCACTATGCATTTTGTTGGTTGAATGCTGTAACACAGAATAAACTATTAATAAAAGTCCCATGATGGTAGTGACTGCCCATCACTGCTTATCGCTTATTAACCATCATTTATTCACATTACATTACTTTAATAAAATATTTCAGTTGTGTATATTACATTTGTTTTATTTTATTATATCTCTATAGAGCTGCTGCCTATGCTGTCTGACAGAATCACTATTTTAGTAGTTATTCAAAGTAAATAAGGCATACTTTTTATGACTGCTGAATACCAACTATCAATCACTTAGATCATGTATTTTTTTTAGGTAGAGATACCTGGTGAAGCAACTGCTTTCTATCCTTCAATCGCGCCTTCTTCTGTCTCTTTTATGTACCAGGTATAAAAGAAACACAGACGATACAAGTAGGCCCGCAATGGATTATGGTCATTGTAGTTAATTACCAATTTTCTGCGCTAAACTATGTAGACTATTGGCCTGTTGGAAACTACAACTCCCTACTACATCACATAGTTCAGACTTTATCTTATTTATCTCTAGAAAAACTGCCATTGAGCTCACAGAAGAAAGAAAAATACTCAATTGAATTCAAATAATTGAACAGTTGTGAATTTGTTGTTTAAAAAACAACAAATAACCGAAATTCCGGTTAATCGCTCAGCACTAACACACACAAACACACAGGAAATGATGAACAATAGATGACATGGTTCCCTGGCAGTGAGCTGTAGCCAGGTGTGCTGTAGCTAAGATGTGACAGATGATGACATCTTTATCTCTCAGTGACACACCCAATATCAGTCCTACCCTACACCCTCCAGACCTCCAGGTCTGCTCACCTACCCTACGCCCATTCTTGTGTCTCCTTCACCCACCTCCGATATCAAACACATTCCCCACAAAGCCCCAGTGAGATAAGACACTCAACACAGCAGCTCTCTCAAAGGAAAGGAATTAGCATGGCCCCCTCATCACCCAGGCCCAACACACGTCAACACACCCACATCGACAAACCACACAACAACACACACCTGTTTCAGCCATTCCACCACCGTATCACCACCCTATCTCTTAGCGAGAAAATAAAAAAAACATTGTTACTGACAGACGAGTCGCATCAAGTGCTGCGCCGCAGACTAAGTGGTGCGATATGGAAGGTTTCACTTGTCTTGCATGCATCAATTCCTGCTGTTTCATTCTAGTTCATGTTGTTTAGAGGGTGCACCCAGTAAAGGACTCCACAGCATTCTCTCATCCCAGGGTGGGTGTATCATAAGCCTGTTGCACTGAACCATGGAGGAGCAACCTTTACTATGTAACCATGACTACAAAGAGAAACACTATGTTAGAGGCTTTCATTAAAGTCAAACTTTATGTGGAATTTGTCATTACAAATAAAACATAGCAGTTACATGGATGTTACAAGTCCAGTTCCACTGTTGGGGTACTGTTCTTCCCTGAAGCGTCTTCCTCCCTGTTTACCCTCCCTTCCTAAATCACCCTGAGAGCGGAACAGACAGGTAAACAACAGTTCTGCCACTTAACTCAGAGGTCAGCATTATGGGAGTGTTGTGTGTATTGAGTCGTGGTCTGGCTCATGGGTGGGGAGAGATGGAGGAGAGGAGAGGAAAGCCCCTGGGTGGGGAGAGATGGAGGAGAGGAGAGAAAGGCCCCTGGGTGGGGAGAGATGGAGGAGAGGAGAGGAAAGCCCCTGGGTGGGGAGAGATGGAGGAGAGGAGAGGAAAGCCCCTGGGTGGGGAGAGATGGAGGAGAGGAGAGGAAAGCCCCTGGGTGGGGAGAGATGGAGGAGAGGAGAGGAAAGCCCCTGGGTGGGGGAGAGATGGAGGAGAGGAGAGGAAAGCCCCTGGGTGGGGGAGAGATGGAGGAGAGGAGAGGAAAGCCCCTGGGTGGGGAGAGATGGAGGAGAGGAGAGAAAGGCCCCTGGGTGGGGAGAGATGGAGGAGAGGAGAGGAAAGCCCCTGGGTGGGGAGAGATGGAGGAGAGGAGAGGAAAGCCCCTGGGTGGGGAGAGATGGAGGAGAGGAGAGGAAAGCCCCTGGGTGGGGGAGAGATGGAGGAGAGGAGAGGAAAGCCCCTGGGTGGGGAGAGATGGAGGAGAGGAGAGGAAAGCCCCTGGGTGGGGAGAGATGGAGGAGAGGAGAGGAAAGCCCCTGGGTGGGGAGAGATGGAGGAGAAGAGAGGAAAGCCCCTGGGTGGGGAGAGATGGAGGAGAGGAGAGGAAAGCCCCTGGGTGGGGAGAGATGGAGGAGAGGAGAGGAAAGCCCATGGGTGGGGAGAGATGGAGGAGAGGAGAGAAAGGCCCCTGGGTGGCTAACCCTAAGGTACTGTGAAAACAGAACAGCACAGGCCAGGCCAGCTTGGCAGATACACAGTCATAAAGGAGAGTTTCTGCTACGTTTACTGCTTCCTGAGCAGGAGAGGCTACAGTATAATTCAGTGGTTAAGTTAAACTGCACGAGCACACACAAAAATGCAGATAATGACATCTTTCTGACATCCGTACATCTGCCTGCTCTCTTCTCGCTCTGTCGCTCACTTTTCTTTTTTCTCTTAACCAAGTTTGAGCCCTGAGTCCCTCTGCAGTTATCAAGTTGTTTTTCTCTCCCTCTATCTCTCTCCCCCTCTCCAACTCTGAGACTTTAAACTTTAACAACTGTTCTGGGAAAACCTTTGAAGGGAACACGCCTCATGAATATGCAGTCACACTTTTCTAACTGAATGAACAAAAACAGAAGAGGACATTAAAAGTCTTGGTAACACACACATGCACACACACACACACACACACACTGAATACATAACTGCAAACCCTCAGTCGTTATCAGAGACCAGCAACGCATCAATCTCCAAATCCAGTAAACAAGCCTCAGATCTATAAGTAGATTTATTTTCTTGGTTCCTGGCATTTAAAGTTACCACAGGAAGGCCATTTTATAGACTAGTGGTGCTCTGTGAACAGCCATGTTCTATTAAAGCAAAGGGGATTTTGTCTATTGGAGACATTGCGGTATCAGACTTTCAACCATAAACTTTAAGCAAGAGAAAAAGAGAGAGAAGGGGTGATGTGGAGGATGGAGAGACAGGTGAGACTATGATTCCCTGCTTGTCGTTATAGAAACAGCCTCTCACACTAACTGATCTATGTGATCTGACTACCAGAGAATGGTAGAGAGGAGAGCCATAATACATCCTGTGAAAGCAGCTCTCCGTGGCCTCTGCTCTTTTCTAGTGGTCTACATTACACAGGCCAGACGGCGGAGACGAAGGGGGATCGCATTACCTGCCTGGCAACAACAGGCAATCTGATCCTAGACCAGTACAAGTCTCCCACTGTCATGGGCCTTTGAGTCTGACTGCCAATAGACCACCGCCCAGACCACCACTACCTGAGCAAAGTGACAGACACAGAGCTCCTGGTGCAGAGCTGGAAGTTTAACTTTCTAGCATGTCCAACTGGCCTCAGAGGTAAATGCTATATGTATATGCTGCCGTTACTAAAGCAATTCCTGGACAACTTAAATAGGGACAAGTCACCAGGTTTAACCTTGGCTAATTGATTTGACACGGCAGAATTTACAGGCCTGTGTTACCTCAGGGATCCAGACTCACATTTAACATTCAACAAAGTTTGGTTCCAGAGATCACAAGGTCCGTCCACACAAGGACTATGAGACTAACCATATCAAATTATTTCATGGATCTAAGGCAAACCCTCTGGGCTTTTTCTCTCAAGACAGCAGCGGCGGCGTGGGGGGAAGGAGGGAGTCAGCTGACCCTGGTTTCAACCAGAAACAGGAAACTTGATCTTTACTGCAGCTCCCTTCAAAACAATCTTGCTATTGTTATCTCTCTACATTTTCCTCCTCTCCTGGTATGTTAAGGGAAATGTAAGACTATCTTTTTAGAAGGTTTGCGTGTTCTCATCCTCTTCACTCTTGGTATCACAACCCTTCACTACGTGGTTTCACAAGCAACAGATACCTCATCCAGACAAAGACCAAACCACAGACACATTCTCGATTCCAGACTATAAATAGGCTGGCATGAACCAAATCCAAATGACTAGAAAATATATTTAACTGATACTGAGCTTCATGCTATGGAACGATACACTACCATTACCTGGGCACATAACCCACCACAGACACATTATCTTCCCTCTACAAAAACCCATTGTGGCAGTAGAATCACAACAGGAGGAGCTGAGTAACAACCACAACAAGGTGCTGACTGACCAGAGCCTAGCTTTAATAACCTCATTGACTTAACTTCGTTAAGGGGGTTTGTTGTCTCACATCGGAGCAGCAGCAACAGCTACAGGAGAATGAGAGGCAGTGTCTTCTGATGAACAGGGACAGATTAGAGGGTTGCAAAGCTACCGGTAATTTACCAAAGTTAACGAAATCTTCAGTAATTTTGGTAATTAACAGAAAATCTATGGCAATCCATAGTAACGTTGGTACTTTATACTTTAATAACTTGTTTTATTTATTATGACTCATATATAGTATTCATTTATTTTACCTGTGTCCATAATGTCCATGAGTTTCTAGTAGATAACCCATATGGTTCAAGAGAAAATAGCCTAATTAATGAAAAAAGTATCTAATCAACCATTTTAATTAACTCTGCAACTCTTCCAACTATTGACTTTCTTCACAACTGCCACCAGTTTGACACCAAAAACATTGACAACAAATACATATTGACATAGTCAAATAAATACACCATATTAAACCCCAATGATATTCACTAAGTTGGAGGATGATGTTTTACAGCTTTGTTATTCTATTTTTTAAATAATCTTATTTAATTATTTAAACTACTGTATTTTACAAGACCACACAGAGGGCCAGGCATTATAACAGACACCTGTGATCATCTGAAGTACCAAAAGGGCTACTAGATGTCTTGTGATAGATTACATAAAATCCATGAAAGATGCCCAAATTCTGTTTATTTACTGGTAAACTAATATACCCTCCTTTTGCAACCCTAGACAGATTAGAGGGACACAAAAGAGAAGGGCCGTGTAAATTGGCCCGGACTGACACATGAAATGGGACACTGCAGCTTTGGCCATGACCTCACTGTGTTTTTCCAGGAAGATGGACTCCTTTGCATGGATGGAACATAAGCCTGGCACAGCAAGAGCTAGGGCTATCACTCCGATCTAATGCACACTCCGATTTTAGCTCTCAGTGCCAACTATTCCACACACATAATAGGCATGTTATTCTTTATCAACAAAAAAAACATACGCTGTACATGTATTACTTATTCATATGTTATTCTGGGAGTACTTTGTGGTGTGAGAACATAAGAACATAGGATCCCCTAGCCAATGTCACCCTATTGTAGTCTTGATGCGCTCGCGCGTGTCTGTGTGTTGCTCTAAAAGTAAATCTATCTAGAGAATCATGCTAGCGACAAATCATGAAGAAAATAAAAACATGTTCATTAGCAGCATAGAACCCAACACAATTGTTCCATATTTGTCAGTGCATAGATTGTTATCTACCTACAAAATAAACTAGGTCTGAAAGTTTCTGACAAATGCATAACTTTTGAGACCTGTTCAAACAACCTTGAATAATTGGTTGTGGATTACTAATTTGCAAACAGATGTAGTCATTCTAAATTTATGGCTCATTCTGGAGGAAAACATAATAATAATGGTAAGTCTATTATTCTGAAGACAGAGGTGATATGTGGCAATGAGATGTTACATATTTGTTATTGCACGGTTCAAGTGACAAGTTTAGGGGGCCTACCTGACACTCTTGAAAAAAAGCTGTCCCGTCGGTCTTTGTCTACCGTAGGTCCCGACGCCGTGATTCCATCTGCAGACAGCTAAATTCAAGTATATGAAAAGTGTAGGCTGTCTAAAACAAAGGACTTTACACAGCTTTCAGAAAAGTGTAAGAGACATTTTCCGACAAAGGTATTGCTTCACGAACTAATTTGTAACAATTCAGCAGTGGAATTCATCTCTCACTCCGAGAAAAGCTGTTGCCCTGACCTGAACATCTGCTTAGAGAGGACTCCATGGAAACAAGAAGGACGGCCCCGCTAGGATACGATGGTTGTAGCCCCATTGAAATTGACTTGTGTTTCGAAATGTAGCCTAGCTATCTATTTCTAGAATGACAGACCTGACTGCACCGCACGCACCAATAACAGGCTACATTCTCGCAGGTAGATTAGCCTACTGCTGCAATACTGTATAACACAGAACAATTATCTGAGCTCCACAAGTTATGCACATGAAAGAAAATGTGTTACCTTGTAAGAATAAGTCACAACAATGCAACAGGTTCTAAATCCAAATTCTAAATCCTCCTCCAAAAAGCCAATGATGTCTGTTACTCGTCCTGTGAAGCCTATTTGTGAAAGGACTGTCTAGTAACATACAGGGAACGGGACCAGGGGCCAAGGATGAGATTCGCCAGTAGGTTACTAGTGAGGGAGAAAGAATGAGTTATCGCAAGCAACTTGGCAAATCCAGCCCCTGAAGAAGACGAAAATAGAAATCTAAGCGGGTAGCATCAAAAATAGCGTTGACATCACACGACTTCTCTCTACCATTGTTTCCGCATAGGAGCTTCCTATTGGTACACTGTAGCCAATCCGAACCACTACTTTTCACTGTCTGAAACTTTGTTCACAGTTTATGTTGTCAGATGGCTTCTACAGCTCCACCTGCTGACATGGCAACCACTGTTTATTGCAACAGAATAACTATGTTACAGCATTCCTCTACTTGCACATTTTGGACAACACTATTATAAACATGTTACAACTTGTGTAATAACGCATATTCCCTGTTCCAAAATGTTTCTCAAAGTAGCATTTTCATGTATGGTTAAAGCTTAATTTGTAAACTTATGACAGCAATCAAGTAAACCCAACAGTATGATAAAGAGTGTTTACAAGTGCTCATTTAGTTATTGGCTCATGTAGCAGGCAGCATAGCAGATAAATATGAAACTGAGATAATACTAAAGTGAAAACGTCATATTTGTCAGCTTTATTTGGGCATCTTTAATTTCTCAGATGAATTCTACAAAATGTCTTAAGTTTTTTTTTTTTTATTGTCATTTAGCAGACGCTCTTATCCAGAGCGACTTACAGTTAGTGCATACATTTTCATACTGGCCCCCCGTGGGAAACGAACCCACAACCCTGGCGTTGCAAACGCCATGCTCTACCAACTGAGCTACACGGGGTGAGTGCATAGCGAACTAGGAAATGGTGCTCCTTGACCAATACCTTTCTCCTCATGTTATAGATGAGTCACAACACAGACTAATGTTTCTTGGAAGAGGAATTAATAGTTAACAAGGGCTTTCTGTCTATCTCTCAGACAAGATAGCCCATACACATTCCTTTACCTCTTCCTGTGACCCTGATGCTTTGTAAACAGTAACGATATAAACAGTGATGTTTAGATTAAAACACTCAAATGACAGAGTTGTCTGCATAGTTTGCAGAGAAGCGTAGAATACAATGTGAGGGTTTGAGATGGGAGTTGAGCATCACCTGCATGGGCTGTGTGTGTTTTGAGGATAGGAAATGACAAAGTGCTCAACGAGATGAAAGAGTTTAGTTTATCTTTAAAAGGCTGTTTTCCCGGCTTGAGCACTGCTTTTATTTCCACTCAGCATCTGTGATCCAGTTTCCAAGCTCAACAGTAAAACAAACTGTTCATGCACACCAAAAACGAAACCTAATGCAGGCTGTGCTCTGGCCCATACTCGCCTTTAAATGCGTAAGCTCAGGGGGAGCCCAGCACCCTTACCAGAAATCCTCCCAAAGTGTGGGTGTTTATGAATGTGTGCGCGTGTGGTTTGTCTTGTCAATTACACAATCCCCCAGTCTGAATCACATCCGGTATGAGCTGAAAATAACGAGACCACAGTGTGTGCGACAGTAAAACGGCACAGCAGTCTAGCAGCCCACAGCGAGGCACACGCACACACACACACACACACACACCAGTGGAGGCTCCTCAGAGGAGGAAGGGGAGGACCATTCTCGTCAGTGAATTTCATAAAAATAAAAATAGTGAAATATTGAAAAAGTTACGGTTAGATAAAACTATAATACATATATTCATGTCACCAAATAATTAATTAAAACACACTGTTTTGCAATGAAGGTCTACAGTAGCCTCAACAGCAATCTCTGGTGTAGCGCTATGGTGTAGCCGGAGGACAGCTAGTTTCCGTCCTCCTCTGGGTACATTGACAACAATACAAAACCTAGGAGGCTCATGGTTCTCACCCCTTCCATAGACTTACACAGTAACTATGACAACTTCCGGAGGATGTCCTCCAACCTATCAGAGCTCTTGTAGCATGAACTGACATGTTGTCCACACAATCAAAGGATCAGAGAATGAATCTAGTACTGAAAGCATAAGCTACAGCTAGCTAGCACTGCAGTGCATAAAATGTGGTGAGTAGTTGACTCAAAGAGAGAAAGACAATAGCTGAACACATTTATTTCTTCAAAAATGAAGGAGAAGCAAGAGTGAGAGAGATAGCTATATTTTGTTGTATATTTTTCACTTTCTTAGCTAGCGAATGCAGCTAGCTAGTTTAGTCTACTCAAACACCCAGCTCAAACAGAGAGGGATGCTATGTTAGCTAGCTGGCTATGGCTATCCAACACCAGAATTCTTCCAAGTCTAGGCAAGCTTTTGGTTTTATAAATGTACTGCTACCGGGACCTGCCGGTGTAACTGCTAAACTGCTTGCTGTACACTGTACTGCATGGTTGTAGCGGATTTACTAACCATTTGTGGAGCCACAAGATGGAGCTGCTTTAGTTTGGCCTGTGTCTTTAATAGAGTGGAAAATTTAAGTGTGGCTTTTTTTTGTTTCTTAAATGGAAGCAAAATTTGGATAAACATACCTGAATCTGTCCAATAGAAACTCGTTTGCAACTGTTAGACTAATGATTGCACCGTAGATCAGCTAGATGCAGGCAAGAGTGTGCAAGGCCGCCTTGCCAAGGCGGTATTGAAAGTCACTGTCTGTCTCTTTAATGACTAAACATTCTCTCGACCTGTGCACCTACATTGTAAACTTTCATTCGTAGGCTAGGTTGAAGCAACCTCATGATGAGTATAGGGAAAAATCAAGTATCATGAAGTAGCCTAAACCAGGACTCTCCAACCCTGTTCCTGGAGAGCTACCGTCCTGTAGGGTTTCGCTCCAACCCCAATCTAGCACACCTGATTCTAATAATTAGCTTGTTGATAAGTTGAATCAGTTAGTTACAACTGGGGTTGGAGTGAAACCCTACAGGAGTGTAGCTCTCCAGGAACAGGGTTGGAGAACCCTGTTCCTGGAGAAATAAGGCCATGCTCCTAAATAAAGAAAATCATCCTCCCTCATCTTAAACGGCACCGACCGCCACTGCACACACACATATGATCACAAACACAGGCAGAAGTTTAGGCTCACAGGGGGTGAGGCACTGACCAACGTGAGCCACGCTGTATGTAACACCCAAATGGAAAAGACAGCAGCGGCCAATCTGTTTCTCTAGACTGATGCTAAACTGTTTTACTTTCCCCAGATGAAGCAGTGCCTGATTCTTAATCACAATCTTTGAAAGCCACTGTAACACACTCTTAGGATTTCAAATTGATCCAAAATGTCCAAAACAGAAGCTAGACTCAGAGAGGACCCAGTGAAAATGTTGAAATTTATGTTTTAAAGAATCTTAACAGTTCAGATTTCAGTTAATTTGAGAGGAAGAGGCCTCTGTGTTAGTTCTATATGTACAGGATGTGGTCAGCTGTGTGCTATATGTGCGTAGTTGCCTCCCACCTGCACAATTTCACAAGCTGACAAGGATTCTCTCTCACACACACACAGTTTTAAAATGTCAGATCACTACGCAAAATAAGTCAAAGCTTCCAAAAAGATGCAAGATGAGTACTGTCAAATACATTTCCCAAACCAAGTTCCACAGCCTCGCACACCTCTTAATTACATTAGAATAGTCATGATGTTTACAACTTTTCTGTACAGTCCAAGTCAATAACATAGATACAGATATTATTTTAGGCCTTTCAGGACCAGACCTGGCAACCTCTGCCCCAGATCACAAGGTGGTCCAGAGAGGATGGAGGCAGGGCAGCAGACAGGGATGGAGGGAGAAGGAAGCCAGGATGAAGGCAGCCATTGTCTGGCCCCCTGGGACACCATGCTCCATGCTGTGGCACCATGCGGCACATGGGTTAGAGTAAACACTGAGCCCAGCCTCTAGCATAAACCTTCAGTACTGGTTATTGTCTCTGAGCAGGCAGGCAGGCAAACGCACACACGCGCACTGTAAAATCATGTCCCTCAATGAAATACAAGGTCAAATTTAGATTCAGCTAAATTTATCAATTTAATTAGATCGTCTTTGTCAGCCCTACTTCACAGAATGGCAGCAACAGAGCAATCAACTGGTAGCCTATGTATTTTTGCTGAAATTAAGTTGCTGATAATGACATGCCTGATGTGATAATTTAAATCAAAGTCAATCATGTGACTCGAAAGGGATGAAAACCATGCTAAAACTGAACAAAAACAACAGCACAGAAATCAATGGCACTGGAATCTAAACTATATAAGGTTCTATCTGCACAAAGTTGATTCTGAGATAACTGGCTTTAAAGTTCCGAACCCTCATTGGTTTGAATGGTTTTAGCAATTTTTATATTGCATTATTTTGAACTTAACATGAATTGGGGTATTTAGAGTACTATACAGGTAGAGAACATTGAACAGAACAAGGCCATGTCAATAACTAAATGTTGCCAAAAATGCAGATAGAACCTTATAGTCCCAACCTTGCGACATACCTTCATACACATACAGTATACATACAGTATACAGAAGTGTACGTCAGTGTTCAGTCAGGCACACACAACACAAGCACAGTGCGTCTTTGTCATTGTGACCGTTAGTGAAACACCTTGGCCCCCGAATGCCTGCCAGCCTGCAAACCCAGTCATGAAACAACTATATCCGATTACATCTCTCTCTGCCTGCCCTGGCCTCAATGCATCTACTCTACGCTCGTCTCCAACACACAGAAACACGCACACACTCATTCACAATTAGGGACTTTTCATTTTTCCGATGTCTAGTATAATGTCTGATCAAGATGACCAGGGGAAGGGGTAGCGTAGCTATAAAGCCATCCATTTATGGAGTTTATTCCAATTCGATGTGGCATTCAGCTACCGGGAGATCAGAGGTTGCCAACAGTGGTGGTTGTTGAGTGTAAAGTGTCAGGAAGACAGCCTGCAGATCACCACAACTCATGTAACACCATGCCTCTCAACTGATCTTTACACACACAACTTAACATGCTGTTGTATAAATTATGCCTTGTAGGTCTATTCCATTACCACTGAACAAATTATCAAGATAAAAGTTCAGAGATCTTAAGTGTCTATAGTTTAAGAAATAATAGAAATATTGTATTCTCACTGTATCAAAATATAGACATGGTTGTGAATGTGTTTCTTACTGAATAGAGCTTTTTAGAATTAAAATTTGCGAATTTTCAGCTATATTTATAAACCGTATACACTACCGGTCAAAAGTTTTAGAACACCCACTCATTCAAGGGCTCGTCTTTATTTTTATTATTTTCTACATTGTAGAATAATAGTGAAGACATCAAAACTATAAAATAACACATATAGAATCATGTAGTAACCAAAAAAGTGTTAAACAAATCAAAATATATTTTATAATTGAGATTCTTCAAATAGCCACCCTTTGCTTTGATGACAGCTTTGCACACTCTTGGCATTCTCTCAACCAGCTTCATGAGGTAGTCACCTGGAATGCATTCTTTCTTAATGCATTTGAGCCAATCAGTTGTGTTGTGACAAGGTGTGTGTGTGTTAAACAGAAGATAGCCCTATTTGGTAAAAGACCAAGTCCATATTATGGCAAGAACAGCTCAAATAAGCAAAGAGAAGCGACAGTCCATTACTTTAAGACATGACGGTCAGTCAATACGGAACATTTCAAGAACTTTTAAAGTTTCTTCAAGTGCAGTCGCAAAGACCATCAAGCGCTATGATGAAACTGGCTCTCATGAGGACCACCACAGGAATGTGAGACCCAAAGTTACCTCTGCTGCAGAGGATAAGTTCATTAGAGTTACCAGCCTCAGAAATTGCAGCCCAAATAAATGCTTCACAGAGTTCAAGTAACAGACATCTCAAAGTCAACTGTTCAGAGGACTGTGTGAATCAGGCCTTCATGGTCGAATTACTGCAAAGATACCACTACTAAAGGACACCAATAAGAAGAAGAGACCTGCTTGGGCCAAGAAACACGAGCAATGGACATTAGACCGGTGGAAATGTGTCCTTTGGTCTGGAGTCCAAATTGGAGATTTTTGGTTCCAACCACCGTGTCTTTGTGAGACGCGATGTGGGTGAACGGATTATCTCCGCATGTGTATTTCCCACCGCAAAGCATGGAGGTGGTGGTGTTATGGTGTGGGGGTGCTTTGCTGGTGACACTGTCTGTGATTTATTTAGAATTCAAGGCACACTTAACCAGCATGGCTACCACAGCATTCTGCAGCGATATGCCATACCATCTGGTTTGGGCTTAGTGGGACTATCATTTGTTTTTCAACAGGACAATGACCCAACACACCTCCAGGCTGTGTAAGGGCTATTTTACCAAGAAGGAGAGTGATGGAGTGCTGCATCAGATGACCTGGCCTCCACAATCACCCGACCTCAACCAAATTTGGATGGTTTGGGATGAGTCGGACCGCGGAGTGAAGGAAAAGCAGCCAACAAGCGCTCAGCATATGTGGGAACTCCTTCAAGACTGTTGGAAAAGCATTCCAGGTGAAGCTGGTTGAGAGAATGCCAAGAGTGTGCAAAGCTGTCATCAAGGCAAAGGGTGGCTATTTGAAGAATCTCAAATATAACATATATTTTGATATTCTACAATGTAGAACATAGTAAAAATAAAGAAAAACCCTTGAATGAGTAGGTGTTCTAAAACAGTTGACCGGTAGTGTATATTTGTGTGAAATATGTTTTCCTGCCGTGAATCACTTCTATTCTGTGCTTAAATGAGAACCGAGGCACTAAGCCCTCCTAAAGCAGCAAGTTGGTAATTACGAGCATTTTAATTCAATATAGAAACGGATATAACTACATTAGAGTTCTGTGGACCAGCTGTTAAGAGACTTTCCACTGAATCAAATTTCATGAGGCTGTTTCGATCAAGGCACTGTTGGGCTTTATGTTAGCTACATATGTGGACAGTATACATGTCTGCTTGTGAAAATTCAGTACCGTGCATTTACTTGTGTGTATATAAATGAGATCATTTTAGATCTGTGAAGTATGACTCATATTTCACCAATATGAAACACAATACACAATGGTGTGAATAGTATCAGTCCTGTAGTGAATATAAGCAGAAGTCCTCCTGGTAAATGTCCTGGCACAGAAAAACCAGGCTGTGGGAGAGTGAAACAGAGAAATATACACTGAGTGTACAAAACATTAAGTATGTTTTGTACACTCAGTGTATGTATGTAAATTGATAGGCTTATACTTTGTTACTGCAGTGTGAGAGAAAAAATTTTAAGGTGGAAAGGGAGATAAGGAGGGAGGAGTGAGCAATGTGTCTGCTGTGAGGATGTGGGGTCCCAGTGGCCATCATGGTCCTTCTCTTTAAGAAGCCAACAGGAATGTGAAGAATATTGGATAAGGAGTTATGGAAGCAGCAGCAGCAGTCATACAGTTATACCATTAACAGTATGGCGGGGGAGAGAGAGAGCATAGAGAATGACATAGGTAGAAGGGACTTTTGTGCAGGACAGTTTTTTGGAGATTGAGAATGAATACTAAAATGGGATCAGTGGAAGTTTAGAGAAGGGTGGAGTCGCACGCCTGTGTGTGTGTATATGCGTGTACTGTGTGTGAGTGTTTGAAAGAGGTTGACAGAAATTGGATAACAGGGTGTGCTAGCTTTATAAAAGCAGGGAGCAACAGTGAGGGAGGGTGTGGTCAGGGTTTACAGTACAGGATTCTGACTCATTCCACATGTACACCAAGCCAATATTCCAATGCTACTGCAAGAATCCGAACTCTCTGACAAGCACTCAGCACTTTGGTGGAAATCCCATGTTACAAGTTTTAAATGAGAAAAGATGGTTAAGAACGTGACATTTTTCAGGGGTCTTCTTTGGTTTTATGATAAACATGATAAAACAAATACAATACTCTCCTCCTAACCCTGTGTGTGGATCTGCACAATATTGTAAAACTACTGTGCACCCTGTTTGTTGTAAAACTATGCAATCAAATCTCTGTTACATGGCTACATGAAGAAACAGTGGAACCGGAACCAGTTCAGTAAAATCCTGTCACTGAGGCAAAGTTCCATCAGGTTTATTTACAGTAGTATCCCTTCATCTTACAGTACAGAAACCAAAACATCTCTGGTACACATACAGTATGAGTCAAAAGTCTGAACACACACCTACTCATTCAAGGGTTTTTCTATATTTTTACTATGTTCTACATTGTAGAATAATAGTGAAGACATCAAATCTATGAAATAACACACATGGAATCATGTAGTAACCAAAAAAGTGTTAAACAAATTAAAATATATTTGAGATTCTTCAAAGTAGCCACCCTTTGCCTTGATGACAGCTTTGCACACTCTTGGCATTCTCTCAACCAGCTTCACCTGGAATGCTTTTCCAACAGTCTTGAAGGAGTTCCCACATAGAGTTAAAGTCGGAAGTTTACATACACCTTAGCCAAATACATTTAAACTCAGTTTTTCACAATTCCTGACATTTAATCCTAGTAAAAGTTAGGATCACCACTTTATTTTAAGAACATGAAATGTCAGAATAATAGTAGAGAGAATTATTTATTTCAACTTTTATTTCTTTCATCACATTCCCAGTGGGTCAGAAGTTTACATACATTCAATTAGTATTTGGTAGTATTGCCTTTAAATTGTTTAACTTGGGTCAAACGTTTTGGGTAGCCTTCCACAAGCTTCCCACAATAAGTTGGGTGAATTTTGGCCCATTCCTCCTGACAGAGCTGGTGTAACTGAGTCAGGTTTGTAGGCCTCCTTGCTAGCACACACTTTTTCAGTTCTGCCCACACATTTTCTATAGGATTGAGGTCAGGTCTTTGTGATGGCCACTCCAATACCTTGACTTTGTTGTCCTTAAGTCATTTTGCCACAACTTTGGAAGTATGCTTGGGGTCATTGTCCATTTGGTAGACCCATTTGCGACCAAGCTTGAACTTCCTGACTGATGTCTTGAGATGTTGCTTCAATATATCCACATCATTTTCCTTCCTCATGATGTCATCTATTTTGTGAAGTGCACCAGTCCCTCCTGCAGCAAAGCACCCCCACAGCATGATGCTGCCACCCCCGTGCTTCAGTCAACTTAGTGTATGTAAACTTCTGACCCACTAGAATTGTGATAGAGTGAATTATAAGTGAAATAATCTGTTTGTAAACAATTGTTGGAATAATTACTTGTGTCATGCACAAAGTAGATGTCCTAACCGACTTGCCAAAACTATAGTTTTTTAACAAGAAATTTGTGGAGTGGTTGAAAAACAAGTTTTAATGACTCCAACCTAAGTGTATGTAAACTTCCGACTTCAACTGTATGCTGAGCGCTTGTTGGCTGCTTTTCCTTCACTCTGTGGTCCAACTCATCCCAAACCATCTCAATTGGGTTGAGGTCGGGTGATTGTGGAGGCCAGGTCATTTGATGCAGCACTACATCAATCTCCTTCTTGGTCAAATAGCCCTTACACAGCCTGAGGTGTGTTGGGTCATTGTCCTGTTGAAAAACAAATAATAGTCCCACTAAGCGCAAACCAGGTGGGATGGCGTATCTCTGCAGAATGCTGTAGTAGCCATTCTGGTTAAGTGTGCCTTGAATTCTAAATAAATCACAGACAGAGTCACCAGCAAAGTACCCCCACACCATCACACCTCCATGCTTCACGGTGAGAACCACATATGCGGAGATCATCCGTTCACCTACTCTGCGTTTCACAAAGACACGGCGGTTGGAATCAAAAGTCGCACATTTGGACTCATCAGACCAAAGGACAGATTTCCACTGGTCTAATGTCTATTGCTCGTGTTTTTTGGCCCAAGCAAGTGTCTTCTTCTTATTGGTGTGCTTTGGTAGTGGTATCTTATCAGCAATTCGACCATGAAGGCCTGATTCACACAGTCTTCTCTGAACAGTTGATGTTGAGATGTGTCTGTTACTTGAACTCTGTGAAGCATTTATTTGGGCTGCAATTTCTGAGGCTGGTAACTCTAATGAACTTATCCTCTGCAGCAGAGGTAACTCTGGGTCTTCCTTTCCTGTAGCGGTCCTCATGAGTATCAGTTTAATCATAGCACTTGATGGTTTTTGCGACTGCACTTGAAGAAACTTTAAAAGTTCTTGACATTTTCCGGATTGACTGACCTTCATGTCTTAAAGTAATGATGGACTGTCTTTTCTCTTTGCTTATTTGAGCTGTTCTTGCCATAATATGGACTTGGTATTTTACCAAATAGGGCTATCTTCTGTATACCACCCCTACCTTGTCACAACACAACTGATTGGCTCAAACGCAATAAGAAGGAAATAAATTCCACAAATTAACTTTTAAGAAGGCACACCTGTTAATTGAAATTCATTCCAGGTGAAGCTGGTTGAAAGAATACCAAGAGTGTGCAAAGCTGTCATCAAGGCAAAGGGTGGCTATTTGAAGAATCTCAAATATAAAATATATTTTGATTTGTTTAACACTTTTTTGGCTACTACATGATTTCATATGTGTTATTTCATAGTTTTGATGTCTTCACTATTATTCTACAATGTAGAAAATAGTCGAAGTATAGAAAAACCCTTGAATTAGTAGGTGTGTCCAAACTTTTGACTGGTACATTACTAACTGTAGTGGAAACCAATTAGGAGCATGATGATCAGCATATGTCAGTTGGCCCTCGCTTATCGGTCACACACCCCCTGAACTGCACGTACATCATCTAGTTCATACACAGATACTTAAAAAACACATAGACACAGGGACACTCATAACACATTTTACATGGGTTTTTAGTGTCCATTCATTCACTAAGGTGGTGGGCGGGTGTGTGAGCGCGAGCGTCTGAAACATACAGCTAGCCGTGTCAGAGGCCTAACTGGAAAGTCTTGGTTAGAGCAGCTCATCCTCGACATTATCAGCAGCTCTGTTCACACTCTCAGTACACCACCAGGCTCATAGAGTCACTTTCCAAAACAAAGGAAAACAGCCCACTCGGGGGTCTCTCTAGAATAGTCATCAACCTCAACTGTTGTCATGAAATGAAACTAAAGATAGAGACAGGGATAATCTATTAAATTCAACATTAGGTGGTATGTCTGATGAGTTTAACATGAGTACATACCTCATATATATGAATACTATAGGAAAGGACTATGAGTATATATTTGATGGTATACCTTTTGCAATTTTTTATATTGATTAATACAGATACCAAATGTAGCAAGTTCCAGTCATAGCTCAATGCAAAGTAAATCTCCTTCTCAAATGGAACTTGACACTGATTTCATGAATTATTTTCTAGACATATCAAAATGGTACGAGAGAATAAAATAGCCCAGTGGGAATCCCAGAGGGGCACCTCAATAACTGTATCAACATTCAGAATGAGATTTCACATCTCAACTCACACCATTCTCAACAATAACAAGTCAAACGAGGTGGGTGTTGGAAATGGAGATCCAAAAATAGCCTGTCATTCTCGATCCCTCTTGCGGTCTTTCCTTTGTCTCTCTTTGCATCGGTTACTTTTATGATGCCAAGGAAACTGTTGCCTATCTGCCTATCTAGTCCTTGAACTGTATGTACCTAGATTTATATAAAATGTCACACAAGTACTAAGTTAAAATACTTTCTGATTGTAACAATCAACTTTGTTCAAATCCTTTTAGGACATGCGCATGTTATCAGGCCTGAGGTTTTTTAGCAGAACTTCAGCATCTGTAGTTACACTGTATCACCAGAGGAGGGCGGGCAGTAAGGTAGTAAACCACTCCAGTGTTTTATCTATCTCCTCTGAACCATCTGCTGCCCTGTAGCTTCATCTTCTCCATGACCCCTCTAACTCCACCTCATTCATCTCAGCCCTGGTCTCTCAACCCCTTCATCTGAATCACCTCTTCACTTAAAGACTTCATCTGGATTCCACAGGGATAAGAACATCTCTGGAATACCAAACAAAACAAAACAACGCGTAGGCTATAATTTCCCAACTTCCATATTTTTATTCACTAGGCACAATCAGGCCTACCATTGTCTATTGTCCAACATCAAATACGCCAAACAAGTGTGCCATAGATACACAACCCTTGGATGGCAACATGCAAACATTGTGTCACTCCATGTGTTTTGAGATGTGAGTGACATTTTACACCAGACCAATACCCACCCTGCCCCCCACCTTCACTCTCAGCTTTGACTCCAAGCTCCAACACAGCCCTCCATGCCTGGGAATAGAGGGGAGAGAGAACCATATCCTGACAGGATATCCTGCCCTGAACTCCTGCTCCTGGGCTCCATGTGACCCTTTAACCCTTCCTGACCTACAGCCATAGCCACAGCTCAGACCCAGCACACACAGCCACTGTGCACCCTCCACACCACTATGCTACCTCCAGTCTGAATGAGGTGTTACTCAGTAGGGCATTAAATCACAGCCACTCTGATCAAAATAATTGTGTGCGGGTGTGTGTTCATTCGTATCCATGTGTGTTTGTTGCAAGCTGTTCACGTGCTGAGAGTGGAAGGAGGTTCCCAGCGGACACAGCACAGGGTTGCCCAGAGACTGGAGTGGAAATCAACACTTCCTGCCAGGACAGGAAGGGCTACTGCTGTTGCCCCTTATCACTTACTACACAGGCTGCCCTGCCAGCAGGGAGGAAGAGGGCTGGGGAGAGAGATGGATTAGTGACAGACAGTGACAGTCAGATTGAGGGAGAAGACAAAGGCTACATGGATAGAAAGTTAGATAAATTGATAGGATCAAAAGAGTGGAACGTAAGGGATGTGGACAGGGAATGATAGGCTACTGTAATGATAGGCTACTGCAATGATATTCTACTGCAATGATAGGCTACTGCAATGATATTCTACTGCAATGATAGGCTACTGCAATGATATTCTACTGCAATGATAGGCTACTGCAATGATAGGCTACTGTAATGATAGGCAACTGCAATGATAGGCTACTGTAAAGTGAGGCGCATGCCACATTATCAGCCTGATTAAGGTATCTGTTACGGTCGGTGACAAAAACACACACACACACCCCTAAGATTAGATAGAAAGCATTCTTTGAGATTGTCTGTTTGTATATGAACGTTAAACAAATCCGCATGTGGTTAATTGTGGAGAGTGATCAATTTTGAGTTTGTAGTCACAAGGTGGATGACTGTCACAAGGTGGTTAAATACTGTATGTATCGCCATAACAAACCCCTGGTGTTATCATGATAAAATGCAGGACACCGTCAGCGGCTATGCAGACTTCCCCCAGCCTACGCACAGAGTCAAGTTAACTCTGCTACCCCTCCAACAGTTGTGTATGCAAAGGGTAACAGAGAGATTGAGAGCAGGGTGGGGAAGGTCTCAGCACTCAGCACTTGGGATTGTCCCAGATGGACACAAGCCACTCCCTCCCTTTCAAAACAGCCCATGGCAGAGGCCAGAGCACCCTCCTCTCCTCTCCGGTTCCTAAGCACATGTAAACTAAGGGGATTTAGTGACAACAACAGAATAGCCAAAAACAAATTCCCTCTGCCTTTAGCAGGTCCTCTCTTTGACAATTTGTCTGTCCTCTTAAAGTTAACACACCACAAATGCGGGCTGACTCACTAAAGTGTGGGTGGGTCTGTTTCCAATTTTCTCACCCTTCTGCCCCAAAAAGAAAACGTTCTTCCCAAAACAACAAAACAAGCAACAAAAAAAAGCCACACTTAAATGTTCCACTCTATTAAAGACACAGGCCAAACTAAAGCAGCTCCATCTTGTGGCTCCACAAATGGTTATCATTGTTTTCCTTCCTTTCTTTGAGGGAGCGTGGGAGCACACTCGGAGCAGAGGAGAAACCTGTGCTGAAAACCACAGGAGGAAGCCGGTAACATGAGCAGGGGGCTGCATAATGAGCCGGGGGAGAAGAGAAAAGAGGGAGAGGAGCCAGGGAAAGGGCGAGAATAATAGAGTGAGAGAGCACGTTTACTGGGTACAAACGTAATATCTAAAGCACAGACTTAAAAATAAATAAATAAAGTTTACATAGAACATAAAGTTAATACACCAGTGACTTGTTGCATTAACAGCCAGTTCTCAAACACAAAATAAGACATTTCTACATAGAGACTTTCTCCTTCCACAATCTTAGAAAAATAAGTTATATCTAGAACCTTAAAGGGTTCTTCGGCTGTCCCCATAGGAGAACCCTTTGAATAACCTTTTTTTGGTTGCAGGTAGAACCCTTTTGGTTCCAGGTAGAACCCTTTTGGGTTCCATGTAGAACCCTTTCCACAGAGAGTTCTACCTGGAACCAAAAAGGATGATCCTATGGGGACAGCCGAAGAACCCTTTTTTTCTAGTGCATACTATCACAGACATAAAAACACACTGAAAAGTTAAAGTAGCGCTGAAGCAGGGTCTTACCAGTTCGTAGGGTGAACATCCAGTTAGGGTAGCGTCAGGGTGTCTCTACGGCCATATCCAGTCCACAGCAGGCAGGCAGTGTCAGCTCCCTCTATCCAGGCTAGCAGGGAGAAAGTGAGGGGCGGGAACATAAGGCACAGAGGGAGAGAGTGAGGAAATGGGAGAAGGAGATTAACCACTCTGAGCTGACTGGTGGACTCTCCCTCTCTCTCTCACACAAACAGTCACACGTACGCACAGCCTGTACGCAGTTGGCCCCCCCTATCACTGACTCTGGGGCAGCTTATGTCAGAGTTGCCTCGGAAGCTGAAGCGGAGAGTGGAGGAAGAGAAAGAGAAAGAGAGGATTAGAGTGTGTGTGTAGTGGTGTGTGTGTGCGTGTAGTGGTGTGTGTGTGCGTGTAGTGGTGTGTGTGTGTGTGTAGTGGTGTGAGTGTGTGAGAGAGCGGAGGTGGGGGAGGGGGGTTAAGGTAGGAGTGACCTGCACTGCTCGGAGGAGGCCAGAGGCAGACTACTAAAGACAATGGCAGGAAACACTTTATCAGGAGGCAAAATACCAATGCAAAAATACTTTTAAAGAGCAAAAACAATGACATCCACATGGAAAACAAACTATGCACTATGCCTCAACTGCAAACAATGATATAGAAAGCAACAATGATAAAGGTAAGAGATGTTTAGCCCTGCTGTTTGTCCTACTGTATACCAACGTCATGTTTCACTGCTAGGAATGTACACACACACACACACACACTAATCATATCTTCTGATAAGAGTAGCTTCCCCAGTACTCCCTGTTTAGCCTCTGCTGCTGGGCCACAACAGGCAGTAGTCTGTCCCCAGTCTGACTGCACACACAAGGGGATGGATTTCACCCTGCTTATTCAATTTCCTCTCCAGGGGGAAAGGTGAACCAGGGGGACATGGATCAACATGTCTCTTGTGGAGCTGCCTGTCTCACACTGTGGAGAACTGATGGGATGATTAGCTAATTGTTAGTAAACTGTTGACTGGGTCAGTTTGACTAATTTGTCTGCAGTCTTGTGGATCAAACTAAAGAGTTACATTAATAAGAACAGTCTAAGCCCTTCACATTCATTACTGTAATATGAGTTGATAAATTGTCTGCAAGTTATGAAGGCTATTCAAGGCAGAAGAATTTCATTCTGGAAAAATAAAACAATGCTGTGCGTCACTGTCGGCAGAGCAGCACGGCAAACACAGTGAATGTGTTTATCATTAAAATGACTAAATACATGGGTGAGGTCCCACTAGTGGAGTGGGTATGTAACATGTACACACACAAACCGAAACACACACACACACACACACACACACACACACACACACACACACACACACAGAAACACCTCCAGATGTGGGTGTGTGATGTATGCAGTGATTGCTATGTGTCCTCTCCCCTCCTCTGTTTTGTTTACCAGCCCCTCTGCTAAGCCTTAAATCTAACGCTGCTATCCAACTCAGGAGAGAGGAGGCACTAAGTCTAGACTCCATGTAGCCCTGCTTACAATGTACAGCGCTTTGAAAGAGATGTGGAATGAATGTACATGTTCTTCTTACACAATGTTTACTTCCAAAAATTGGAACCATGCAACTGTGTGGTTGATGGAGAATGTACAGTATTTGAAATATTACTTAATCTATGAATCTGAGTGTTGGGGATGTAATCTGAAAATATTACTTTCTGAATCTAGATTTCATGATAATGTAGATCTGTCTGTTAGAGTACATGGTGTGGAATATATATCCCTCTAGCTGGATGTTGACGTGATGCCACAGGCCACAGTTATATGAGTGTAGAAGGAGAAAGCCACTAAGGATGGATACTGATCTCAGTCAGACTGGGGAGTCTGTGGACCAGAACCCTTACACTCTTAGAAAAAGGTGCTATCCAGAACCTAAAAGGGTTCTTTGGCTGTCCCCATAGGATAACCCTTTGAAGAACCCTTTTTGGTTCCAGGTAGAACCCTTTTTGGTTCCAGGTAGAACCCTTTTGAGATCCATATAGAACCCTTTACACAGAGGGTTCGATATGGAACCCAAAATAGTTCTACCAGGAACCAAAAAGGGTTCTCCTATGGGGACAGTCAAATAACTGTTTTGGAACCCTTAGAGTGTAGGAATGGAATATTGCTCAGCTGGAATTACAGCTGGATTGTTGCTATATGTGTTACTATGTATATTAACTTTATTTTCATCAAACAAATTAGTGATGGGGGGGGGGGGGGGGGTCTTATTTTGCATTCCCTTCACTGTATCCTGCAACGAGCTCTGTTACAATCCACTTGTAAAATGCAACATTAAAAAAAAATCTACATGTGATGACTCCCCTTTGAGGAATTCCTTCTCTGGGCTGGAACCAAGTCAACCTCCCTATCTCCTGCTTTAATTAGGCTTCCATCTTGTTTAATATTGGCCTGTACACAACCCTTACAACCAGTCAAATAAATCTACCCCTATGTTAACAATACTCAGACTATTTTTGGATTCAGCTGCGGACTCCTACTTAGTTTCTAATATAATCTTTCGCTTCCTCTTCCGCATACTGACAAAAAAATCTTCAACATTTAGATAAAAAGACGGTGGAAAGAAAAACATGAGGAACTGAGGACATAGAATGACAGAGGAAGCAGTCCAGTGGGAGCAATACACAGAGGAGAGAGAGAGAGGTAGGCAGAGAAGTACGTGAGACAGAGGGGGGAGAGAGAGGAGGCATGGATAGAGTGGAAGAGTGCATGAGCGAGCGAGCGAGAGAGAGAGGAGAGTGTGTGTGTCAGGGATAGAGCAGTGACGTGAGAGTGAAAGAGAGGTTCTGTGAGAGGTGGGCAGAGTCTCCCAGCTGGGTCCTGGTGTCTGTGTGGTCTGGTCCGGCTGTGTATGTGGTGCTGTTGGGAAACAGGCCTGACTCACCACAGCACACAGACACACAGTAACACTATGTAGCCTTCAGCTTCACATGCAACCAGAACAGAGCAAGAATGCATGCTCTTCTCTCGTCCTCCATGTCCAATCCCTCCCTCCCTCCCTGTCTGCCTGCCTGTTGCCCAGGCTGCAGATGCTTGCCTGGGCCTGGGTTCAAATCTCTGTGAGGCCCATCTTTCTTTGAGGCATTATCTGATGATTGTAGCAGACAGAGCTCTTAGCTCAAGGACAAAGTGGTGGGTTTAACAGCATGCTTTGGATGATTCTGCGCCATGTATTAGAGACACCAATATCTTTCACACAACGAGATGTTCAATATCTCCAGAGGACTGTTTCCTTGGGTTAAAATCTGGTACATCATGTCCCCTCTGATGTCATCAACTGGATCACATGGTCAAACCATGGTTGAGCACAGGTCCGATCGGCCTAGTCTGGTCCTGAGAGTTGAGAAAGTTTAGTTGAGAGGTCATGGATAATGCTTAATAATGCTGGTCGTGATGTACAGTGCCTTGCAAAAGTATTCAACCCCCTTGGTGTTTTTCCTATTTTGGTGCACTACAACCTGTAATTTAAATGGATTCTTATTTGGATGTCATGTAATGGACATACACAAAATAGTCCAAATTGGTGAAGTGAAATGAAAAAAATTACTTGTTTCAAAAACAAGTAGTGCACCTTTGCTATGAAGCCCCTAAATAAGATCTGGTGCAACCAATTACCTTCAGAAGTCACATAATTAGTTAAATAAAGTCCATCTGTGTGCAATCTAAGTGTCACATGATCTGTCACAAGATCTCAGTATATATACACACCTGTTCTGAAAGGCCCCAGAGTCTGCAACACCACTAAGCAAGGGGCACCACCAAGCAAGCGGCACCATGAAGACCAAGGAGCTCTCCAAACAGGCCAGGGACAAAGTTGTGGAGAAGTACAGATCAGGGTTGGGTTATAAAAAAATATCAGAAACTTTGAATATCCCACGGAGCACCATTCAATCCATTATAAAATGGAACGAATATGGCACCACAATAAACCTGCCAAGAGAGGGCCGCCCACCAAAACACATGGACCAGGCAAGGAGGGCATTAATCAGAGGTAACAAAGAGACCAAAGATAACCCTGAAGGAGCTGCAAAGCTCCACAGCGGAGATTGGAGTATCTGTCCATAGGACCACTTTAAGCCGTACACTCCACAGAGCTGGGCATTACGGAAGAGTGGCCAGAAAAAAGCCATTGCTTAAAGAAAAATGTTTTGGTGTTCGCCAAAAGGCATGCGGGAGACTCCCCAAACATATGGAAGAAGGTAGTCTGGTCAGATGAGACTAAAATTGAGCTTTTTGGTCATCAAGGAAAACGCTATGTCTGGCGCAAACCCAACACCTCTCATCACCCCGAGGACACCATCCCCACAGTAAAGCATGGTGGTGGCAGCATCATGCTGTGGGGATATTTTTCATCGGCAGGGAATGGGAAACTGGTCAGAATTGAAGGAATGATGGATGGCGCTAAATACAGGGAAATTCTTGAGGGAAACCTGTTTCAGTCTTCCAGAGATTTGAGACTGGGACGGAGGTTCACCTTCCAGCAGGACAATGATCCTAAGCATACTGCTAAAGCAACACGCAAGTGGTTTAAGGGGAAACATTTAAATGTCTTGAATGGCCTAGTCAAAGCACAGACCTCAATCCAATTGAGAATCTGTGGTATGACTTAAAGATTGCTGTACACCAGCGGAACCCATCCAACTTGAAGGAGCTGGAGCAGTTTTGCCTTGAAGAATGGGCAAAAATCCCAGTGGCTAGATGTGCCAAGCTTATAGAGACATACCCCAAGAGACTTGCAGCTATAATTGCTGCAAACGGTGGCTCTACAAAGTATTGACTTTGGGGGGGTGAATAGTTATGCACGCTGAAGTTGTTTTTTTTTGTCTTATTTCTTGTTTGTTTCACAAGAAAAAATATTCTGCATCTTCAAAGTGGTAGGCATGTTATGTAAATCAAATGATACAAACCCCCCACAAATCCATTTTAATTCCAGGTTGTAAGGCAACAAAATAGGAAAAATGCCAAGGGGGGGTGAACACTTTCGCAAGCCACTGTAAGAGCAGACATAACCCTCTGACCTTAGTAATGATTCTAAGACCCATTATGGATTCTGTGGAGACAGAGACCCTGGGCTACTGCTGCTCACTCAGAGGAGAGTCTACTCTTTCTGTTACATCAAGTGGAACACATCTGCCTGCTGTTGGAAAAAAGAACAACAATTGGATAAACATTTTAATTCTATTGCTTTGTTTCACGGAGGAGGAGGAGGAATTAGTTGGGAAATAGTTTTTATCCACTTTTTATTTTGGCACAGCCAGAACTCGAACTCAAGCAGAAGAAAAAACCTGATTAAGAACAGAAAAAACGTGAAGAAAACATAAAGGCGTGTTGAGAAGGCAATTTTAAAGGGCCGGTGCTCTTTTTCTCCTGTACAGCCAACAGGCATTTGGTCCGGAACAGCCAGGCTAATGCAGAGGGCCCCCAACCCAATCTGCTTTTGTAGGTCACCATTACATCAGCATGTTTATGGAAAAGACTTGGAAATACTTTTCATCTTGACCTACTTTTAGATTTATGAATGTGGCAATACTCTGGTTTTTCAACATTCTTCACTTCTTCACTGTATCAATGATAGATATGTTGTCTTTGTTTATGAGCGAGGTTACCTTGGTTTCCAGTAATAAATGAGAGAGAAATTGCATCAATGGATGAGCAGATTAGAATATTAACTTAATGAAGTTGAAAAATATTATGTAAGAAGTTAGGGTGCACATATTTTGTAGGGTGCACATTATGTGAAGGGGTTGGGACTTAATGGCTATGGGGAGAGAGCTCTCAGACAGATGAGTAGGAGGAGGAGTGTTTGGGTCTGGTGTTATGTGATGAATGATGCCATGTTGACTGGTCCTTGGGGTTAAGTACTGAATCTGGCCTCTCAGGGAGTGCAACCTGGTCTCAGAGCATTTCGTATTATTCGGTAAATGTGAGACATTCCATTTAGTATGATATGTTACGTTTCGTATGGTATGTATTAATTTGTGGATGTGCATCACCCATTTCGTATTATATGTTACGAATTTGCAAAACATACAATATGTTATGAATTTTCTAAATGTATGATATGTGACGAATTCTAGCTAGGTGGCTAACGTTAGCTAGCTGGCTAACGTTAGCTAGGCTAGGGGTTAGGGTTAAGATTAGGAGTTTGGTTAAAGGGTTAAGGGAAGGGTTAACTAAAATGCTAAGTAGTTCCAAAGTAGCTAAAAAGCATTAAGTAGTTGAAAAGTTGCTAATTAGCTAAAATGCGAAAGTTGTCCACGATGACATTCGAACTCGCAACCTTTTGGTTGCTAGACGTTCGCGTTATACGGCAACCCATCCACCCCGACCAACCACCCTACTTTAGTTTTTGACTTAAGTAACGGTCTGTCTTATGTAACCATACCAAACGTAAAATATCATACTCATTTGAATGTCCCGGATTTACTTTTACTATGTTATGTCTAGTCTATGAGACCAGGCTGGGGAGTAGTGCACCACAAAGGTCCCCACTGGGCACAGAAGTCAGTTCAATGTCTAGTTTTGATTTACATTTGGTTGAGTTGTCAACTAAACTGAATTCAACGTGAAATCAACAAAACATTTCACCATGTCATTGGATTAAGGTTAAATGTTGGGTGAAAAAAATATACAATGGTCTTACGTTGATGACTTTTTGCAAATCCAATTCGTTTTCAACGTTGATTCAACTCCATCACAGATTTTTTGGGTTGAAATTATGTGGAAACAACATTGATTCAACCAGCTTTTGACCAGTGGGTCATGTTTTTCTCACACACACACACGGAAGATATGAACAAACACACTTTGATGGGTGATTTTAAGGAGTCAGGCGCAGGAGGGTAAATCACAGAATACAGAATTTATTCCGGAATCCAGAGTTACGCAGAAATGGGTCACAGTCCAGTACGCAAAACAGGCGCACTGGAACCAAAACAGGCACACGGGGAAAAAATACCCCACAATAAACAATCACACACAAGGACAAGGGGGCAGAGGGAACACTTATACAAGTACTAATGAGGGGATATGAACCAGGTGTGTGTAATAAACAAGACAAAACAATGATGAGAGGAGGAGCGGCAGTGGCTAGAAGGCCAGTGACGACGAACGCCGAAGCCTGCCCGAACCAGGAGAGGCGGCGGCTTCGGAGGAAGTCGTGACACACACCCTGTGCATACTCAATGTCCTACTGTCCTCCTAATATTGACGTATCTAACAGACTATTAATTCACCTTCATTATTTTGTCTGTGCACATTAGCTTTCATTATTTCATCACAGTAGACATTGGTGTAGACTACTTCTGGTCAGGAGGAAAATCCCTTTTCCCTGTGACTGAAATTCCCGTGGAGAGAGGGAGTCTGAGAGAAACAGAGGAGGGAAAATGGCAGCCAGGAACCAGAGGCCAGAGGCTGGGTCTTCCAGGGGCCAGCAGAGACAGTTGTCTCAGGGCATGTGGTGGCTGATTGGGTAGTGTTCTCCCCAACGTCCAGTCTGGTCCAACCATGTCTAAATGTAGAGAGGTTTTAGGAAGCCATCAGAAAAGGCTTTGGTTTGGTAGAGACATATGTGCTTTAGACACAGTAAGGCATTTGTGTGAGCGAGTGTGTGAGGGATTGTATGTGTGTGTGCGTGGGTTGGGTGATGGGGGATTGCTGTTCCAGTCAGCTGTGGTCTGTCTGTCAGAGGCACAGCTATTTCAGAGTCTCAGCCAAGTAAACATTTATCTTGCAAAATAATTATCATAACATCATGCAAACATGGTGATTTAAGAGATTTGGCAGATTAGCACAGCTGGTAAATGCCATGAGCATGAACACACACAAATGATAATGCACAGTGCCACCTACATTCACAACATGACCAAAAGTATGTGGACACCTGCTCGTCGAACATCTCATTCCAAAATCATGGGCATTAATATGGAGTTGGTCCCCCCCCTTTGCTGCTATAACAGCCTCCACTCTTCTGGGAAGGCTTTCCACTAGATGTTGGAACATTGCTGCGGGGACTTGCTTCTATTCAGCCACATGAGCATTAGTGAGGTTGGGCACGGATGTTGGGCGATTAGGCCTGGCTCGCAGTCGGCGTTCCAGGTGTTCGATGGGGTTGAGGTCGGGGCTCTTTGCAGGCCAGTCAAGTTCTTCCACACGATCTCGACAAACCATTTCTGTACGGACCTCACTTTGTGCACGGGGGCAGTGTCATGCTGAAACAGTAAAGGGTCTTCCCCAAACTGTAGCCACAAAGTTGGAAGCACAGAATCGTTTACAATGTCATTGTATGCTGTAGCGTTAAGATTTCCCTTCACTGGAACTAAGGGGCCTAGCCCGAACCATGAAAAACAGCCCCAGACCATTATTCCTCCTCCACCAAACTTTACAGTTGGCACTATTCATTCGGGCAGGTAGCGTTGTCCTGGCATCTGCCAAATCCAGATTTGTCCGTCATCACTCCAGAGAACGCATTTCCACTGCTCCAGAGTCCAATGGCGGCAAGCTTCACACCACTCCAGCCGACGCTTGGCATTGCGCATGGTGGTGATTTTAGGCATGTGTGCGGCTGCTCGACCATTGGAAACCCATTTCATGAAGCTCCTGATGAACAGTTCTTGTGCTGACGTTGCTTCCAGAGACAGTTTGGAACTCGGTAGTGAGTGTTGCAACCAACGACAGATGATTTTTACGCGCTACGCGCTTCAGCACACGTCGGTCCCGTTCTGTGAGCTTGTGTGGCCTACCACTTCGCGGCTGAGCATTTGACCAACTAACTTGTTGGAAAGGTGGCATTCTATGACGGTGCCACGTTGAAAGTCACTGAGATCTTCAGTAAGGCCATTCTACTTCCAATGTTTGTCTATGGAGATTGCATGGCTGTGTGCTCGATTTTATACACCTGTCAGCAACGGGTGTGGCTGAATTAACCAAATCAGCTTTGATGGTGTGAGGCTGCAGACAGAGACTGAGGCCCTACACACTGTCTCATATCCCCAATTCTGCAACTGCATAGAGACACTACTGATGAAGTAATCAAACAACCCGGTTGTGTGCAAAGATACAGGTATTTTAAGAAACACAGTACACATGCTACAGAACTGTTTCTGTTTACACACTGAGCTAAAGGCTAGAGCTGCCGCTTTCAAGGAGCGGGACACTAATCCAGACACTTATTAGAAATCCCGCCACAACCTCCGATGAGCCATCAAACAGGGAAAGCGTCAATACCCCCAACCCATAAGACTACTAAATAGTTAACCAAAAAACTACCCGGACTATCTGCATTGACCCCTATTTGCACTTAACTCTTTTGACTCATCACACGCTGCTGCTACTGCTTATTATCATGTTGCCTAGTCACTTTACCCCTACCTACACAGTGGGGGAAAAAGTATTTAGTCAGCCACCAATTGTGCAAGTTCTCCCACTTAAAAAGATGAGAGAGGCCTGTAATTTTCATCATAGGTACACGTCAACTATGACAGACAAAATGAGAAGAAAAAAAAATCCTGAAAATCACATTGTAGGATTTTTTATGAATTTATTTGCAAATTATGGTGGAAAATAAGTATTTGGTCAATAACAAAAGTTTCTCAATACTTTGTTATATACCCTTTGTTGGCAATGACACAGGTCAAACGTTTTCTGTAAGTCTTCACAAGGTTTTCACACACTGCTGCTGGTATTTTGGCCCATTCCTCCATGCAGATCTCCTCTAGAGCAGTGATGTTTTGGGGCTGTCGCTGGGCAACACAGACTTTCAACTCCCTCCAAAGATTTTCTATGAGGTTGAGATCTGGAGATTGGCTAGGCCACTCCAGGACCTTGAAATGCTTCTTACGAAGCCACTCCTTCGTTGCCCGGGCGGTGTGTTTGAGATCATTGTCATGCTGAAAGACCCAGCCACGTTTCATCTTCAATGCCCTTGCTGATGGAAGGAGGTTTTACATTTACATTTTACATTTTAGTCATTTAGTGAATACATATTTTTTTATACTGGCCCCCCGTGGGAATCGAACCCGCAACCCTGGCGTTGCAAACGCCATGCTCTATCAACTGAGCTACATCCCTCACTCAAAATCTCACGATACATGGCCCCATTCATTCTTTCCTTTACACGGATCAGTCGTCCTTGTCCCTTTGCAGAAAAACAGCCCCAAAGCATGATGTTTCCACCCCCATGCTTCACAGTAGGTATGGTGTTCTTTGGATGCAACTCAGCATTCTTTGTCCTCCAAAACACGACGAGTTGAGTTTTTACCAAAAAGTTCTATTTTGGTTTCATCTGACCATATGACATTCTCCCAATCCTCTTCTGGATCATCCAAATGCACTCTAGCAAACTTCAGACAGGCCTGGACATGTACTGGCTTAAGCAGGGGGACATGTCTGGCACTGCAGGATTTGAGTCCCTGGCGGCGTAGTGTGTTACTGATGGTAGGCTTTGTTACTTTGGTCCCAGCTCTCTGCAGGTCATTCACTAGGTCCCCCCGTGTGGTTCTGGGATTTTTGCTCACCGTTCTTGTGATTATTTTGACCCCACGGGGTGAGATCTTGCGTGGAGCCCCAGATCGAGGGAGATGATCAGTGGTCTTGTATGTCTTCCATTTCCTAATAATTGCTCCCACAGTTGATTTCTTCAAACCAAGCTGCTTACCTATTGCAGATTCAGTCTTCCCAGCCTGGTGCAGGTCTACAATTTTGTTTCTGGTGTCCTTTGACAGCTCTTTGGTCTTGGCCATAGTGGAGTTTGGAGTGTGACTGTTTGAGGTTGTGGACAGGTGTCTTTTATACTGATAACAAGTTCAAACAGGTGCCATTAATACAGGTAACGAGTGGAGGACAGAGGAGCCTCTTAAAGAAGAAGTTACAGGTCTGTGAGAGCCAGAATTCTTGCTTGTTTGTAGGTGACCAAATACTTATTTTCCACCATAATTTGCAAATAAATTCATTAAAAATTCTACAATGTGATTTTCTGGAAATTTTTTTCTCTCAATTTGTCTGTCATAGTTGACGTGTACCTATGATGAAAATTACAGGCCTCTCATCTTTTTAAGTGGGAGAACTTGCACAATTGGTGGCTGACTAAATACTTTTTTTCCCCACTGTATGTACATAGGCTATCTACCTCAATTACCTCGTACCCCTGCACATTGACTCGGTACTGGTACCCCGTGTATATAGCCAAGTTATCGTTACTCATTGTGTATTTATTCCTCGTGGTATTATTTTTCTACTATTTTTCTCTCTGCATTGTTGGGACGGGCCGTAATAATTTCACTGTTAGTCTACACCTGTTGCTTACGAAGCATTTCTTGCAGACTATCACCGCTCCGTTTTGAGGGACTTTTCTGCAGAGGGAATGCTTTCCAAGGGGGAGTCGTCAAAACAGGATACGTTTTATGTTGCTGAAACATTCCTTTTTTAACTCTCACAGGCAAACTAAAATAAATAACCCACTTTAGACTGGCTGAGGCTGATCTGAAGGATGCGGCCCAGAGAGAGAGAGAGAGAGAGCGAGAGCGAGACCAGAGAGACCAACCCCGGGGCGGGTTGGAGGCCCCAGCACCTCGTGAAGTCATTTCCTGTAAGACACACAGCACAGCCCTGACTCTGTGGCTGCTGCAGCCTGCTGCCTGCCGTCTAGTTCCAGTCATGACTGCAGTCCTCCATACTGTAGCAGGTCTGGGGGCCACACCCTCCTCTTCAGACCTAGCAGTAGTACCAGCACCACCATCTAGTCAAACACATCTGGCTGCTCTACTATAGTCTATAACCTTATTTTACAGTTATACTCTTATGGCACTTTTGATAATAAGATTTCCTAGCCCCTTTGAGAGGTATCCATACAGTGGGGAGAACAAGTATTTCATACACTGCCGATTTTGCAGGTTTTCCTACTTACAAAGCATGGAGGTCTGTAATTTTTATCATAGTCACATTGTATGATTTTTAAGTAATTAATTTGCATTTTATTGCATGACATAAGTATTTGATACATCATAAAAGCAGAACTTAATATTTGGTACAGAAACCTTTGTTTGCAATTACAGAGATCATACGTTTCCTGTAGGTCTTGACCAGGTTTGCACACACTGCAGCAGGGATTTTGTCCCACTCCTCCATACAGACCTTCTCCAGATCCTTCAGGTTTCGGGGCTGTCGCTGGGCAATACGGACTTTCAGCTCCCTCCAAAGATTTTCTATTGGGTTCAGGTCTGGAGACTGGCTAGGCCACTCCAGGACCTTGAGATGCTTCTTACGGAGCCACTCCTTAGTTTCGGGTCGTCGTCATGCTGGAAGACCCAGCCACGACCCATCTTCAATGCTCTTACTGAGGGAAGGACGTTGTTGGCCAAGATCTCGCAATACATGGCCCAATCCATTCTCCCCTCAATACGGTGCAGTCGTCCTGTCCCCTTTGCAGAAAAGCATCCCCAAAGAATGATGTTTCCACCTCCATGCTTCACGGTTGGGATGGTGTTCTTGGGGTTGTACTCATCCTTCTTCCTCCAAACACGGCGAGTGGAGTTTAGACCAAAAAGCTATATTTTTGTCTCATCAGACCACATGACCTTCTCCCATTCCTCCTCTGGATCATCCAGACGGTCATTGGCAAACTTCAGACGGGCCTGGACATGCGCTGGCTTGAGCAGGGGGACCTTGCGTGCACTGCAGGATTTTAATCCATGACGGCGTAGTGTGTTACTAAAGGTTTTCTTTGAGACTGTGGTCCCAGCTCTCTTCAGGTCATTGTCCTGCCGTGTAGTTCTGGGCTGATCCCTCACCTTCCTCATGATCATTGATGCCCCACGAGGTGAGATCTTGCATGGAGCCCCAGACCGAGGGTGATTGACCGTCATCTTGAACTTCTTCCATTTTCTAATAATTGCGCCAACAGTTGTTGCCTTCTCACCAAGCTGCTTGCCTATTGTCCTGTAGCCCATCCCAGCCTTGTGCATTGAGTGTGTGGACAGGTGTCTTTTATACAGGTAACGAGTTCAAACAGGTGCAGTTAATACAGGTAATGAGTGGAGAACAGGAGGGCTTCTTAAAGAAAAACTAACAGGTCTGGGAGAGCCGGAATTCTTACTGGTTGGTAGGTCAAATACTTATGTCATGCAATAAAATGCAAATTAATTACTTAAAAATCATACAATGTGATTTTCTGGATTTTTGTTTTAGATTCCGTCTCTCACAGTTGAAGTGTACCTATGATAAAAATTACAGACCTCTCCATGCTTTGTAAGTAGGAAAACCTGCAAAATCGTCAGTGTCTCAAATACTTGTTCTCCCCACTGTATATACTATATCCACTATAAAAATATGAAGAAAATAAATGTTCCAATTGACCAAAGTGGGATTAAAATAGATTTTTTTTGTCAACAATCTACACAAAATACTCTGCAATGTCAAAGTGGAAGAACATTTCTAGCATTTTTTAAAAGATTAATAGGAATTACCTAAAATATAGTAGTTGCAGAAGTATTCAGTTCGCTGAGTCAATACATATTAGAAACACCTTTGCCAGTGATTACAGCTGTGAGTCTTTTTGGGTAAGTCTCTAAGAGCTTTACACTCCTCCATTGTGCAATATTAGCCCACTATTCTTTTCATAATTCTTCAAGCTTTGTCAAAATGTTGGGGATCATTTCTAGACAGCAATTTTCAAGTCTTGCCATAGATTTTCAAGCAGATTTAAGTAAAAACTGTAACTTGGCCACACAGGAGCATTCACTGCCTTCTTGATAAGCAACTCCAGTGTAAATTTGTCCTTGTGTTGTAGGTTATTGTCCTGCTGAAAGGTGAATTCCTCTCCCAGTGTCTGGTGTAAAGCAGACTGAAGCAGGTTTTCCTCTAGGATTTTGCCTGTGCTTAGGTCCATCCCGTTGCTTTTTATCCTGGAAAAACTCCCCAGTATTTGCTGATGTTAAGCATACCCATACCACGATACAGTCACCACCATGCTTGAAAATAAGGAGGCAGTTACTCAGTGATGTGTTTAGGCCTAAAAGTATATTCCTTTGCAGTGTTTTTTTTCTCAGTATTACTTTAGTGCCTTGTTGCATTCAAGTTTTGTTTTGGAATATTTATTCTGTATATTTGTATTCTTCTTTTCAGTCTGTCATTTAAGCCATTATTGTGGAGTCACTACAATGTTGTTTATCCATTCTCTGTATCTGTTTTAAAATCACCAATGGCCTCATGGTAACATCCCTAAACAGTTTAATTCCTGTCCTGCAGCTCAGTTCAGAAGGACGACTGTATATTTGAGCTGTCTGGGTGGTTTAATACATAATCCACAGCATCATTATTAACTTGACCATGCTTAAAAGAGATATTCAATGTCTGATTTGTTATTGTTACCTATCACTTGCCTTCTTTATGAGGCTTCCGAAAAGCTCTCTGTTCTTTGTAGTTGAATCTGTGCTTGAAATTCAATACTTGACTGAGGGACCTTACAGATGTTGTATGCATGTGGGACATAGGAAAGGTTAGTCATTAAAAAATCACGTCAACCTCTATTATTTCCCACAGAGTGAGTCCATGTAACTTAAGTGATTTGTTAAGCCACATTTTACTCCTGAACTAATTTAGGCTTGCCTGAACAAAGGGGCTGAATACGTATGACACAACTATATTTTAGTTATCAAATTTGTATTAAATGAACCACTTTGACAGAGTATTTTGAGTAATCCCATTTTGTAAACACAATAAAATGTGAAGAAATCCAAGGGGTATGAATACTTTTGCAAGGCACTGTATAGGCCTACAACTGAAGGGAATGAGGACATGCAGAATAAATTACACAAACATACAAAATCCCTCTATATGAAATGGAGCGGCAACTGTGGAAATGATTTCCTCTTGCGGCCAATCATCTGGGCCATTCCCAGCTCTGGGGACACACAGGCACATCTTTGTTTGTGCACGCTGCATGATTCGGTGTTTTCTATTAGTCACAGTTACACTATCTGGCCGGCCCCTACAGAGGACCGGCCAACCGTGCGCACCCTGACGGACAGCGGACTGCTGCCGAATATTATGATCTCTGAGGGAGATGACAAGTCAGAGGAAACTGTCACTAAGAGAGACAAGCCTCTATATGTGACACTCAGCCAATACGAACCTGTTATCCCCAGCCAGGTCTTCATCCCATCCAGGAGCAGCAGAGACTTGACTCACCAGAAGATCCAGCCACCAGTCCAGCGACGACAGCTACTTCTCTCCACTCCATCTCCCAGGCCGTTGCAGTGACATGATGACAGGCTGTGGAGGCTGGACCAGGTATGCAATCTGGAGATGGACAGAGAGGGGACAGACACACTGACTAAGACACTGGCATACACACTGACTACATACATTCTAATTATGGATACCTTAGAGTGTAATGGGCCTCTGATTCCTATAGAATTCACCTTTGTTAACTCAGAGGTAAACATGGGACATTATACAACGGGTGAGTTTAATCCTGAATGAAGTGATTGTGTTAGCTGTGGTGTTGGCTGGCTCCTCTGAACAAGTGTCCTGACGAGTGAGCACATTTTCTATGCCAGGCAATATCGCGCCTCATTAGCTCATTGTTATGGATGTATCCAAATAAATGTCACTAGAAAACAGCTTAAACAAATGCAAATTAAGCTACTTTGCTGTTATTCTGGCTGTAAGTTAGCCGTAGTTGGCTAGCTAGCAAGCAAGGGATAAGAACGTTGCCAGCCAGTATGGCAATGGAACATTTAGAACGAACGACTGGGTCGCGTCCATAGATACAGAAGAAAAAGACTGAACGTCTCTGGCAACCGAACCAATAGAATGAACGACCATCCAGCTAGGATAGCAACCCTAGATTTGTGTCGGGACTATATCTTGTGGAAGGATGAAATAAATAAATACATCAAAATAACATTTTTAATTAAAATATGTCAATTATTATTTGAATATGTTGGTAACCTGTTATATAAAAGTGATAATACCCACGAAGCCGTTGTTTAGAGGATATATTGGCACGGTTTTATACTAGCAACACCCGTGCCAATATATCCTCCAAACACCAGACTGACAGTTATCCAGGGTCTATTGGTATTTGTTGTGCTGCTGTGCCCCTAGAGGCAGTGGCCATGAATGCCTGAAATTAATGAAAAGATGAATGAGAAACACACATCTCCAACAGGTACAGTTGTAGAGTATATATTTTATTTTCAGAAAGGCAGCAGAAACTACAAATGAATCATTCTCATGCAGTAGTAACGTGGGATCTATGTAGCAGATTGTTTAACATAGTTCAAACCAAAAGCCAGAGCAGAGGAGGATTTTCCAATACCAGAATTCCTCTCAACCCACACATACTTCCTACAGTTACAGCCGTCAACATGGAATCAGCTGGAGGTATGGAGAGCAGTGCAAGTGAGTGGAATTGAGGAAAAAGAGCTGCTGTTCCATATTAAAGTTGTGACTGTTATACAATAAATCATTGGGATATCAAATGGACAATTACAATGTTCCAGTTCCTATTGTCTTAAAGGTGAATGTTAGCAATTTTTTGTGGAGTGAGAAGAGTATGATTTCCCATCCTGCAATCTGAGCGAACGACTGGGATACACACTTCAATCCGAATTCCAGTCCCCAAAAAATATGTACTATTTTTACCACCATTACACTCCATAGAGGGAAAGCACGAGCCCTGAGCTTTTGGTTTTCCCGTAGATATGTTGTCCCTCCAGAAATGAAAATAAACACACGGAAAACCAGAAGGATAAATTTGGCTGCTTGTGTGGAAAAGTCGTTTTTTCTGTCTCTGTGAATGCTCTCTTGCGTGCATCCTTAAAAATAGATAGTTGAGGGGCAGTCAGGGGAAACGTTGGAAAGAAAAGAAAGAATGTAGTGGATGATTAAGTACATTAATGGCTGGCGTTGAGTGTCCACAGAGAAACAAAGAGGGAATCATTTATATTTTGCTTATAAACGTGCAAGGAGGGATGAATACTTCACAAAGCATAGATCACCCAGAATATCTATGGTACACAAGTAAATCAAAACGAACAAATGCCAAGTAAGAATTTTGGACCATATGAGTATCATAAATCATATAGTGTAATGCAAAAGATAGAAACAGAAGTCATGTTAAAATACATATGCAAAACAAGACAATGCCATATGCTGGCTGTGATCATTAGAAAGAGTCGTCAGAGGAGGGTTTGCTCTCACTGGCTAATCTGCTGCTGATGTTTGTTAAATTCTGTCTGCTCAGCTTTGACTAACGGACACAGTATCACCTGTTGCTCCATATCTAACTGGGAATCCCATTGGGTAATCTGGGAAACGTCTCGCTGAAATAACAAACTGCCCAGCTTTGGTATCACAAACAGATAAATTTTTTGACAAATTCCTCCCAGTGCAAGCCAGTGATATAGCAGCTACATTTAAACTGCCAAAATAAAGGAAACGCTTGAGTAAATGAGGCATACAAAGTATATTGAAAGCAGGTGCTTCCACACTGGTGTTGTTCCTGAGTTAATTAAGCAATTAACATCCCATCATGCTTAGGGTCATGTATAAAAATGCTACCATGGCTAGAAGAGATCTCAGTGACTTTGAAAGAGGGGTCTCAAAGGAGCATAGGGTGTGTGTGTCACCAGATCTCAACCCAATTTAACACTTGCGCCTGAGACAGCGTTTTCCACCACCATCAACAAAACACCAAATGATGGAATTTCTCAAGGAAGAATGGCGTCGCATCCCTCCAATATAGTTCCAGACACTTGTAGAATCTATGCCAAGACGCAATGAAGCTGTTCTGGCTGCTCAAAGCCCTATTAAGACACGTTATGTTGGTGTTTCCTTTATTTTGGCAGTTACCTGTATATTGTAGCTGGTGTATAGGGTGGGTCTAGTATATAGTTTAGTCTGCCTCTTGGCAGTGACAATGGCTGCTTCGCTTCTCCAGCTGCAGTAACAGTTGTCTGCTGACCTCCACGGTAACGTGAGCCACACTGTTATCGGATCCAGGGTGCTTTTCCTCCCCGGGAAAGAAAAATACGTAGGGGAGGAAGAGGAGAAGGAGGAGAGAGCGAGAGAGGGGGGCAGAGGGTTTGGTCATGGTCCCATGTGGGAATATTTAATAACAAACATTAAAAATACCACAGAAATCCTTAACCACATTCCCACGGTCTGACTGTAGCCAGGCCCTGACAGCAGGGTTAGAAATACCAGCCACTGGACCCGCTCCAGAGAGTGCAAGCGCGTGCACACACACAATAAACCAGCACACTTCTACACTGAGTAAACCAAACATTAGGAACACCTTCCTAATATTGAGTTGCGCAACCCGCCCGCCCGCCCCCGCCTTCAGAACAGCCTCAATTCGTTGGGGCATGGACTCTACAAGGGGACGAAAGCGTTCCATAGGGATGCTGGCCCATGTTGACTCAAATACTTCCCACAGTTGTGTCAAGTTGGCTGGATGTCCTTTTGGGTAGTGGACCATTCTTGATAGACACGGGAAACTGTTGAGTGTGAAAAACCCAGCAGCATTGCAGTTCTTGACACAAACCGGTACGCCTGGCACCTACTACCATACCCCGTTCAAAGGCACTTACAACATATTCGGAAAGTATTCAGACCCCTTCACTTTTTCCACATTTTGTTACGTTACAGCCTTATTCTAAAATTGATCAAATATTTTTTTCTCAACTACACACACACACACACAATACCCCAGAATGACAAAGCGAAAACAGAATTTTTGCTAATTTATTAAAACAGAAATACATTAACATAAGTACTCAGACCCGAAATAGAGCTCAGGTGCATCCTGTTTCCATTGATCATCCTTGAGATGTTTCTACAACTTGATTGGAGTCCACCTGTGGTAAATTGAATTGATTGGACATGATTTGGAAAGGCACAGACCTGTCTATATAAGGTCCCACAGTTGACAGTGCATGTCAGAGCATAAACCAAGCCATGATGTCGAAGGAATTGTCCGTAGAGCTCCGAGACATGATTGTGTTGAGGCACAGATCTGGGGAAGGGTACCAAAACATTTCTGCAGCATTGAAGGTCCCCAAGAACACAGTGGCCTCCATCATTCTTAAATGGAAGAAGTTTGGAACCACCAAGACTTTTCCTAGAGCTGGCCGACCGGCCAAACTGAGCAATCGGTGGAGAAAGGCCTTGGTCAGGGAGGTGACCAATAACCCGATGGTCACTCTGACAAAGCTCCAGAGTTCCTCTGTGGAGATGGGAGAACCTTCCAGAAGGACAACCATCTCTGCAGCACTCCACCAATCAGGCCTTTATGGTAGAGTGGCCAGACGGAAGGCACTCATCAGTAAAAGGAACATGACAGCCCGCTTGGAGTTTGCCAGAAGGCACCTAAAGGACTCTCAGACCATGAGAAACAAGATTCTCTGGTCTGATGAAACCAAAATTTAACTCTTTGGCCTGAATGCCAAGCGTCACTTCTGGACGAAACCAGGCACCGCTCATCACCTGACCAATACCATCCCTACGGTGAAGCGTGGTGGTGGCAGCATCATGCTGTGGGGATGTTTTCCAGCGGCAGGGACTGGGAGACCAGTCAGGATCGAGGGAAAGATGAACGGAGCAAAGTACAGAGAGATCCTTGATGAAAACCTGCTCCAGAGCGCTCAGGACCTCAGACGTCATACCCAAGAAGACTCGAGGATGTAATCATTGCCAAAGGTGCTTCAACAAAGTACTGAGTAAAGGGTCATAAAAATCCTTCTTTAACCTGTCTCCTCCCCTTCATCTACACTGATTGAAGTGGATTTAACAAGTGCCATCAATAAGGGATCATAGCTTTCAACTGGATTCACCTGGTCAGTCTGTCATGGAAAGAGCATGTTTCCCTAATGTTTTCTATCCTCAGTGGATACAGACTTATCAGTTTGTCAATAGAAACACATGAATACACAAACACAAACACTGTAAAGAGCAAGAACATGCTCACAACATAAACCATAACATATGTGATGTGTCAAGATGCATCACACGCACACACAATAGTAAAGCGAGGAAGTGTTGATAACAGTAGATAGTGGTACTGGTTAGCAATATCTTCCCTTTAAGGGAAGGCTTTCTGGCACTGTTCTCTCAAGCAGACACTTCCACCAGGCCGCATCCTGTCCTCCCTAGCTACAGATTGGAAGGCCGGACAGTGGCTTCTGTGCTGTGGGGTAGGAAACCAAAAGGTCCATTACTTTCCGCTGCTGAAACAATGTGTCTCGGGAGAGGCGGGCTTGTCGTTTGTCTGGAGTGGGTCTCCCCAGCTCCTGCTGCTTGGCCTGGTCACCTATTATACTTCCTGGTGCTACAGCTTAATAAACCCTCCATGGAACACAACATTCTGGATCGAGGGTCCCTAGCACTTACTGTAGAAAGATAAAAAAAATAATCGGTAATTGATAGTTATCAGACCTTTAACAAGTGCTAGATTCTATCCCCTTTCCCTGGAGCACTTAGATCTAGTCAAATAATTAATAGGTAATTGATAGTTATCGGCTATCAGAAGCTAGATTCTCCCCCACCTCAAGTGGGTTGCAAAGTACATTCACGCGGTCGCCAGAGGCTCCATGACCCCATCACTGGGATTAGAGATTCCTGCCAGGGATTCCATTTGCCTTCCCTTCATGTTTAATTCGTGCTTCAGCACTGTTACCACAGGCCTTTTTTCTCCCCTAACCTCCTCATTCTCCCATAGCAGTCTAGCCCAAACCGCCATGCCACCGCCTCCATCCCCCTCTCCTCCTCAGCTGAACTGAACCACCCAGTGCCCCACTTGCTCTCCTCCCCACAGCTCAGGGCCAAGGACAACCTCCCTCCTCAGAGCTGCCAAACTAGCCCTGTGAAACTCAAACTAGCCCATCTGGGCCACTGCAAGAGGAGCAATCAGGAGGGGGAGTCATAGGCTTTAACCGCTTTAGGCCACATTCTCCTCAGGGGTATTTTGGCGCACTGCGAGGCATACTCCCCTGTAAATCTACTTCATGTGTAGTCCAGTGGAGATATGTTGGACATACAGTGCATTCGGAAAGTATTCAGACCCCTTCCCTTTCTCCACATTATTACGTTAGAGCCTTATTCTAAAATGGATAACAATTTTTTCAATCTACACACAATACCCCATAATCAGAGAAAAAACAGGTTTTTAGACATTTTTGCAAATTTAATACAAATACACAAAAATACCTTATTTACATGAGTATTCAGACCCTTTGCTATGAGACTCAAAATTGAGCTTAGGTGCATTCTGTTTCCATTGATCATCCATTGATCATAACTTGATTGTATATTCAATTCATTGGACATGATTTGCAAAAAGGCACACACCTGTCTATATACAGTGAGGGAAAAAAGTATTTGATCCCCTGCTGATTTTGTACATTTGCCCACTGACAAAGAAATTATCAGTCTATACATTTTATGGTAGGTTTATTTGAACAGTGAGAGACAGAATAACAACAAAAAATCCAGAAAAACGCATGTCAAAAATGTTATAAATTGATTTGCATTTTAATGAGGGAAATAAGTATTTGACCCCCTCTCAATCAGAAAGATTTCTGGCTCCCAGGTGTCTTTTATACAGGTAACGAGCTGAGATTAGGAGCACACTCTTAAAGGGAGTGCTCCTAATCTCATTTTGTTACCTGTATAAAAGACACCTGTCCACAGAAGCAATCAATCAATCAGATTCCAAACTCTCCACCATGGCCAAGACCAAAGAGCTCTCCAAGGATGTCAGGGACAAGATTGTAGACCTACACAAGGCTGGAATGGGCTACAAGACCATCGCCAAGCAGCTTGGTGAGAAGGTGACAACAGTTGGTGCGATTATTCGCAAATGGAAGAAACACAAAATAACTGTCAATCTCTCTCGGCCTGGGGCTCCATGCAAGATCTCACCTCGTGGAGTTGCAATGATCATGAGAACGGTGAGGAATCAGCCCAGAACTACACGGGAGGATCTTGTCAATGATCTCAAGGCAGCTGGGACCATAGTCACCAAGAAAACAATTGGTAACACACTACGCCGTGAAGGACTGAAATCCTGCAGCGCCCGCAAGGTCCCCCTGCTCAAGAAAGCACATATACAGGCCCGTCTGAAGTTTGCCAATTAACATCTGAATGATTCAGAGGAAACCAGGTACCATCCCTACGGTGAAGCATGGTGGTGGCAGCATCATGCTGTGGGGATGTTTTTCAGCGGCAGGGGCTGGGAGACTAGTCAGGATCGAGGGAAAATAAGCGGAGCAAAGTACAGAGAGATCCTTGATAAAAACCTGCCCCAGAGCGCTCAGGACCTCAGACTGGGGCGAAGATTCACCTTCCAACAGGACAACAACCCTAAGCACACAGCCAAGGCAACGCAGGAATGGCTTCGGGAGAAGTCTCTCAATGTCCTTGAGTGGGCCAGCCATAGCCCGGACTTGAACCCGATCTAACGTCTCTGGAGAGACCTGAAAATAGCTGTGCAGCTCCCCATCCAACCTGACAGAGCTTGAGAGGATCTGCAGAGAGTAATGGGAGAAACTCCCCACATACAGGTGTGCCACGCTTGTAGCGTCATATCCAACAAGACTCGAGGCTGTAATCGCTGCCAAAGGTGCTTCAACAAAGTACTGAGGAAAGGGTCTGAATACTTATGTAAATGTGATTTCAGTTAATAATTTTTTTTGCAAACATTTCTAAAAACCTGTTTTTGTTTGTCATTATAGGGTATTGTGTGTAGATTGATGAGGGGAAAAAAACAATTTAATCAATTTTAGAATAAGGCTGTAACGTAAAAAAAATGTGGAAAAAGTAAAGGGATCTGAATACTTTCCGAATGCACTGTATTTATGCTGTTATACTCAGCGTTATTCCAGGAAGTAACATCTGAATCTCTGAGCAGAGCAGGATATGACTAATCTCAGAAGGGGGCTGAATCAATAACTTGACTGTGAGCGGTTTGTTGAGTAAAATGCAGGAATGTTATTTTATTAACACTTCAGAGTGAGTCCTTCATGAGGCAATCATGACGCACACAGATAATTAGCAATCACTGTTTCACAGCATCTGGCTAGTGTTTTCAAGGCACATATAAAAGGAGGTTATTGCCAACCCAAAGACTTCAGTCATTCCACACCAACGTGTAAGGCACCATCCAGTTCGACGGGTCCACTTCAGACCCCTTCAAAATCTGTGGTGGAGTAAAACAAGGATGTGTGCTGGCACCCACCTCGCCAGCAACTTCACTTACCTTGGGTCCACCATCACCAACAGCCACATCGGAAATGCACCCTCCACCTTTGGTAAACTTACATATAGGGTATGGAACAACCACAGTACACACAAAAGGTACAGGGTGTGAAAAGCCTGTGTCACCAGCTCACTCCTTTATGGCAGCGAAACCTGGACACTAGATTCACAGCAAGAGCGAAGGCTAAACAACTTTCAGTTGCACTGCCTGAGGCGAATACTGGACATCACCTGGAAGGACAGGATCACACATAATGCAGTCCTGGAGAGAGCACAGCTATGTACTATCTCCTGAGGCAGCGACGACTTCGCTGGCTGGACCACGTCCGTCGGAATTATAATTCCCCATGCAGAATTGTCCGCTGGAAAGAGACCAACTGGCCACCCACAGCTACGCTATAAAGAGGTCTGCAAGCAAGACCTCAAGTCCTTTGCCATCAACATCGACACCTGGGAAGATGCCGCCCAGGACCGTCTCCACTGGCAGCAGGGACTTCGCAGCGGGCTGCAGAAAAGCGAAATTAACCTTGGCTCAACACAGAAGCAAAGATGAAAGAACAACATCTACAAACACCCGGAAAGGCCTACAAATGTGACATCTGTGGCAGAGTCTGCCTCTCACGGATTGGACTTCACAGCCACATCAGACACTGTGCTGAGACCTAACCCCTCAAGGCACAAGAAATCTATAGTCTCCCTAGACTGCGATGCCGACAACAGGGAAAGTCGAGGCTAAGGAAATATTTTATATTTTGCACCGCAGAAGAAATATCCCAGAATTGTCTCTCCTTTTCTTCAACCATCTGTCTGCCTCTCCCAGGAAGTGCAGACTCCTGTACATGGAAGGCATTCTAGTGGGTCACATGGCAGAGAGCGGAGATTGGCCTAATGATGTTTGGATGACTTTCACAAAAGACGCCAAACAGCCGGCCTCCTCCTCCTCCTTGTGAGAGCATCTTCTCAGCCATAATGGGGCCCAATTTAAGTGTAAAGTAAGGACGATAAAAACTCAACACAACCACTCAATTGCACTTACAAATCTCACACAAACTTTCAGAAAGCAAGCCAAGCCATATGATCACCACCAACCAATTACGCATGTGAACTTACAAACAAAACCCTCATTCATTTTCCCCACTCGACCTCTCGCTGATCCCTAGAACCAATTCATATATGCATGATTCACACTAGTCCCAACAACATGACTGGGGAGGAGGGCCAGTTGACTGAGGGAAGGAAGTTGACTGAGCAGGGGACTAGCTCCCTCTACTGGCCAAATGGGATAAAACAAGTGCAATTATTTTGGTGAGGAAGGCATCAATAAAACAGCAAGGGCTTTTGTGCCATGTTAACAAATGTATTCAATTTTCAAGACTTATACAGGCCCACCTTGAGGGTAACAAATATAGTATGTTTCTTTTTGAGAAAATAGGAAAATACACATGGATGTTTGCATCATTATGTACAGCGGTTTATTTGTGACTTTCCAAAACATTATATACTACATACAATGCACATAAATCAATGCACAATGGATCAACTTCAGAAGAATAAAAGAAACGTCAAAGAAACAGAACGGGCGGTGATTGAACAAAGACAATGATAATACTATCAATTAGAGCAATGACAAGGCTATGTTGAAAGACAGTTTGAAGCATCGAGTCATGAGAATTACATGGTGTGCATGTATAAAAGTACTTATCTTGGGACTTTGAGATCAATTACAATGATTGATTACTAATGAGAAATGGTCTGGCTATCAGAAGTCACAGTCAACAAAATGCCACATCCAACTAGTCCAAGAGTACACCAGTGTGTGTTGCATTTTTGGAACAACTTTTCACAAGATCAATTTGGATGCTTCTTCATCAACTCAATAGTAACATATTGTCCTTTGAGAATGCATTAAGGATTAAAAACAAACACAAAGGAGAACTCGACCACTAGCGCTTGCTAACAACTATTTACTGGCATCCAACAGGAGTAAAGCGGTCCAGATTCAGAACAGTTCACACCGCCTTCCATTCCAGTGACACTTCCGCTACATACAGTGTACCAACTGTATTTGGCAGAAGTATACATAGGCTCTAATAACTACGTTAGCATAGCATGGCACTTAACATAAAAATGAGGAAGAATGGCCATTTGTTATATTTCACACAAATATACTGAACCACATCCTCTCTGCAGAACAATGCACTATGACGGTCTATAGGAATTAAATAAAAACGTTGTCAGGTCTGACATGGTGTCTATATACATGTTATGTTGGCCTTATGTATGCCCCTTAAGCATCACCTATAGTGCATTCGGAAAGAATTCAGACCCCTTGACTTTTTTTTCACATTTTGTTACGTTACAGCCTTATTCTAAAATTGATTATATACATTTTTTCCCTCCACAATCAACACACAATACCCCATAATGACAAAGCGAAAACAGGTTATTATAAATTTTTGCAAATGTATTAAAAATAATAAACAGAAATACCTTATTTACATAAGTATTCAGACCCTTTGCTATGAGACTCGAAATTGAGCTCAGGTGCATCCTGTTTCCATTGATCATCCTTTAGATGTTGCTACAACTTAATTGGAGTACACCAGTGGTAAATTCAATTGATTAGACCTGATTTGGAAAGGCACACACCTGTCTATATAAGGTCCCACAGTTGACAGTGCATGTCAGAGCAAAAACCAAGCCATGAAGTCAAATATTTTTGCAGCATTCAAGGTCCCCAAGAACAGTGGAGTCCATCAGTCTTAAATGGAAGAAGTTTGGAACCACCAAGACTCTTCCTAGAGCTGGCCGCCCGGCCAAACTGAGCAATCGGTGGAGAAGGGCCTTGGTCACTCTGACAGCGCTCCAGAATTCCTCTGTGGAGATGGAAGAACCTTCCAGAAGGACAACCATCTCTGCAGCACTCCACACCAAATCAGGCCTTTATGGTAGAGTGGCCAGACGGAAGTCACTCCTCAGTAAAAGGAACATGACATCCCGCTTGGAGTTAGCCAAAAGGCACTTAAAGACTCTCAGACCATGAGAAACAAGATTCTCTGGTCTGATGAAATCAAGATTGAACTCTTTGGCCTGAATGCCAAGCGTCACATCTGGAGGAAAGCTGACACCATCCCTACGGATGCAACATGCTGTGGGGATGTTTTTCAGCGGCAGGGAGACTAGTCAGGATGAAAACCTGCTCCAGAGCGCTCAGGACCTCAGACTGGGGCAAAGGTTCACCTTCCAACAGGACAATGACCCTAAGCACACAGCCAAGACAACGCAGGAGTGGCTTCGGGACAAGTCTCTGAATGTCCTTGAGTGGCCCAGCCAGAGCTCTGACTTGAACCCGATCAAACATCTCTGGAGAGACCTGAAAATAGCTGTGCAGCGACGCTCCCCATCCAACCTGACAGAGCTTGAGTGGATCTGCAGATTAGAAATGGGAGAAACTCCCCAAATACAGGTTATGCCAAGCTTGTAGCGTCATACCCAAGAAGACTTGAGGCTGTAATTGCTGCCAAAGGTGCTTCAACAAAGTACTGAGTAAAGGGTCTGAATACTTAATGTGCAAACATTTCTAAAAACCTGTTTTTGCTTTGTCATTATGTGGTATTGTGTGTAGATTGATGAGGGAAAAAACGATTGTATCCATTTTAGTATAAGGCTGTACCATAACAAAATTTGGAAAAGGTCAAGGGGTCTGAATACTTTCCGAATGCACTATGTTTGAAGGAATCTGGCTAAAGAGAGCTTCATAGCTTTCAAGATAAAGCATATTTGCATCCGGTGGATCACTATTTGACATGTGCTTCCCAGCAGGGGTGAGCTGATGGTTATGTTCTCCTAACCACTAAAGATTGATTTGACAATAAAAGGAATGTAGTTGTGAAAAGCCATTTGAACAATGTCTTAAATCAGAAAAAAAGTCCTTTGTTTTATTAAACCCCTGATATTGTCCCAAAATAAGGCTCCGGGTTCTAGGCACACCAAGGTAACTGAGCTAAAATGTGCATTCAATGTTAAAAGACAAACTGTTAATGACCCTGCGATGCCTCCATCATTGCAGATTTGCTATAGTGATCATCAGTAATAGATTTCAGACGAAAGTCAGAGCACAGAGACAGAAATACGAGTGCATCATTGGCAAAATACTGCTGGTGAAAGTGTGGACACAGTGTGTGCACATACTGTAGTAATGTGTTTGTTTGTGGTATGTGTGTGTGCATGTGTGTGAGAAAGCGCATATTAAAAGAGGTAGCAGATAACGTTCAGAGCAAAAAGAAAAGATTCCAAAAGTGACCAGCATTAATATGACTAGACTAAAACAGCCTTTCCTCCTCAGAGATCCGCATACCATCATCTCTTTTCTCATCTCTCTATCCAAAGAAAAATGTTTTGCCCCTCAAGAAGAAATCACAGACATAGGAATGGGAAAATCTCCCCAGCCATCACTACAGAGAAACTATGACTATACACACAACTTCCTTGAGTCCTTTATAGAAACATATTTAAACAGTATGCTTTGTTGGTAAAGCACTGTGCCACCATAGGGCTGTGTCCTGTACGTCAGCGTTTTACAATAAAGACCTGGATTCCAGAGTGATGAGCTATGAGTAAAAGAGGCAGTAGAACACTTTGCTGAGGGCAGACTGAGCAAGCGACTGCAAAGACGCAAGACAACTAAAACATCAAGACAGGATCCCAACATATCAGTTTCATAAAACATTTCATAAATCTTGAAACTACATCATATCACCTACTATGCAGATCGCTAACTGACGCTAACTTAGGCCTCCAGCATGAGGAAGCGATGTCATAATATCCCAGCTACAAGCTGAAGGTGACACTTAATAAAAAGAGGAGCCATTTCAGCCCCCCAACACTAAGAGACGTGGAGTGGCGACAGCCTCCTCTTGATCTGTAGGCTTATTTTGAGATGTGTTGAGGTAAATCATCCAGCATTTGAGTAAAAGGAATAAATAAAATGAATTAGTGTAAAAATAGATGAAACAACCATGCCAAAAATACATGTGCGGATGGGAGAGGTAGTTTGTTTTGGTTAACACAGCGCCTGGCGGCACGACTCTGTATACAATCAAGTCTTAACAGGGATTCAGGATTAGGGTTGCAAAATCCCAGGAACTTTCAATAAAAGTCCCCAGAATTTTGCAACCCTATTCAGGATTCAGCTTGCTTCACACATTACCAGAGCAATACAACAGAGCCACCAGAAACCAGCAGCAACCATACAGGCAAAAATGTAGGTTGGGCCGCTGTGAGCGTTGCCTTATCAGGAACCTGCCTGCATTCATTTACGGATCTTAATATTACACTGAAAGAAGAAATGTATTACTTCTCTCTATGTATTATTTTTTGCCAATCCAGGTTATTTCAGTCAGTAAACCTGACAAGGCACTGATCACAGAGACACTGCCTCAAATCAGCCATGGTGACTGCATGATATACATACTATTAGTGATTCCTCAGCATCACTTATTCCTCACAATAAAATACTGATCAGGACTGGACAAAGTGGCAGTGGGAACCATTGATTCAGACGCACTATGATGCTTTGTTTTTTTTGTGGAACGTTGCGGCCTGCCTCTAACACGATTGTCTTGCTGTGATAACAAAGAAAAACAGACAGACACTGTGTGTGAAAACAATGTGATCCCTCTATACTGGGTTTGCAACACGGCTCTCTAAGCAGTTTCACTTCAAAGAAACAACTTGACGAAAAACAGAACACTGCAGAGGTTGCTGAAGAGAAAGTCGTGGTGTGTGTGAATGTATGCGTGTGTGTGTGTGTGTTTGGGTCACTGTGTTATGTTTGGTTCCCTTCTATGCTATTATGAACATTTTCTGTTTCATTGAGGTATCTGTTAAATGTTGAACAGAGTTTTGTAAGGCTACCGAGGTGGAGTTGCTGACCTGCGTTGGGAGAGAGGGGTGCAGTTTCTGGGGTGTGTCTTTCTGAGCCAGCTTGGCAGCAGGCAGAGAGCTCTTGGAGGAGTTCCTCCCATTAGAGTCCCTGATCCCATCTTTCCTGCATTCCTTTACATTGGTTTATGCATACGTGATAGGTAAAAAAAAAAGTCAGCTTTCTCCACATGACCTGGTTTACACACAGTGGGGTCTGAACAAGGGCTGCAATGTATTCTGTGATTCTTATTCTAAAATTATTCTTTAGATTTGTTATACACTTCTATACAGTCTCAGGGTTCACTCCTGAGTCCACCTCCCCAAGCTCTCCTCACTAGATCAGTTCGATGTCAGTCACTTCCTAGGTAAGGGACGTCCCCTATCTGAGTGACATATTCAAAGCCGCTACGCACAAACTCAGTCCCATCAGCCCTTGGTGCACTACAGCCATTGAGTTGGGCCTGAATGGCTGCTGTCGCGTTAAAGCTATGAAGAGTCCTGCGCGGCTGGCTGCTGTTCTATTGCACAAAAAAAGGTGTTGGTTGGCATGTTGAAGAGAGGCATGCCCGTCGCTACGGTGACTGATTGATTGGCCTGTATCCTTGTCAGTTTGAGTTGAGGCAGTGTTAGTAGTAAAGCGCATGATTGTGTTTGTTGTCTTTTTCCTGGTTCCAACGGTATGGTAGCTTTCCAGAGCAGCTTTACAGAGCAGCAGGTTGAGTCAGAATGTCTCCTTGGTATGTGAGAAGGTCTTGGCGCAGCTGAACGAACGCTGATTTTCGGAAACAATCTTGATTGAAATAAAACCAGTCCAAAGTAATGAGTTTGCATCAAAGCAATTATAGATATATAGTTGTCAAAGCTTATCGATACCTCAACATAAGAAAATAGTCCATCTCATTTTTGCATATATATCCAGAGCATTCTTCTCAACTGAATTATCTTAGTATTTGCCAACTTTTTCATTATGTACAGAAATAACAAGTGGTATTTACAGGCAATGACCACAAGAGGGCGAGCCAGACCTGCAGAACACTCCTGTGATATGCTGAACTTTTGACCTACTAAGCTAAACCAAAAGACTCTCAAACAAACTGGTGGGGGCGAATTTGTGATTGTATTTTACCGGGATTAGAATTTGATCTAGCCTTAAAAGCATCTTCAGATTTGATTTAAAAGTTTTAGTAATTACAACAGTAATCATTACATCCTGACAGACAGGTTTGACTGAAGAGGCCAACCGTTTTTTTTAACAATCCCCCTTGATTGTAGGCTTGCGTACATATTAAGTAAAGTGTACATTGTACACTGAACAATAATCAGGCTAACTTCTCCCCGAGGGACGGCCGTTAGTCACCTTACTAGGTTAGTTTAGCTAATCTTATTTTAGCTAGCCAATTATGCAGAATTAAAATGAACTAAAACCATGTTGCTCTTTCCTCTTATGAAGGCAAGAGCTTTTAAAAAATAAAAAAAATGTTGAAGTGGGCAACAGATCCAAATAGTTACCAGATTTTCCACACATATCCTGTGTGTAGCCTACACTTTAACCGATCCATTAATTGTGACTTAAACACAGATGTCAGTCCTACTACTAAACACTCAGTCAGAGCCTGTGCGCAACACCCTCGTGGTCATTCAATATACAAACATCAAAAATAGAAGGCCCCTCACACTCTACTCAGGGTGTGTCTGTGCGTGTATGCTTGTGTGCATGCATTACATGTTTTACATTTGAAACACCCCATGTCAACACATACACACATTCATATGCACACAAATAGGGCCTACATAGCCTATAATATACAGAAGATTACTCATCCATTTGTTTTAATCGAAACAACCTTTTTCTTTTTTAAATATAGATATTAGCTTATATGTATTTATATATATATATATATATATACATACAAATACATTCTATTTGAAATTCCCTTTTTCTTATCAACGGGAAATTCCAACCTTATCAAAGCCCCTCCCTCCTCTCTTCACCCATAATCCCCTAATTAACCCCCCAAAACCTTCTCTTTGACAGTGTGACTATCAGGTCCATTCGGCTATCCCCCCTCAGAGATCCTTCCATCCCTGAACCCTCCATCCAGCAACTCAACTCCATCTAGGTGGTTCCTCATGGGGAGGGGGGTCGGAGGGGCTGCTATGACACCTCGCTCCCAAACACCTCCAGCACCAGCGGGGTGAGCTGCATGCTGTGCTCGGGCTGGAAGGACAGCGAGCGGTACTGCTTGGAGTGCTCCTCGTTGAGGCTGCGCAGGTCGGCCAGCTTCTGGATCATCCTGGCGTAGAGCAGCCGTCCTCCTGGGTGGTTCACCCTGATGTAGGCCTGGAGCACCTCCGACAGACGGTCCTGGAGAACCTCGATCTTAGCGTGGTCCTGCACCCCCGGACGATCTACAGGGAGGGGAGGAGGGAGGAGAGAGAGGCCCTTAAAAGGAGGGGTGGAGAGAGGGGAATGCACACAAAAAATGGCATACAAACAGAACCAAACACGCTGCACATGCGCGCACAAACACACACAAGGCATACATGTACAAAAGCATGCAAAGCACACTAACAAGCACACATGACAGTAAGCGGGTAGATACCAGGAGACAGCAGGCAGATGGCCATGAGCAGCACGTGTTCCTCCTCATGGAGCTTGAGTTTCTTCAGGCCCACCTGGAACTTCACCAGCGGCTCCAACAGGTCCAGAGTGTGACCCGCTACAAAGAGGGGCGAACAGTGGGTAAGTGTGTGCTCATGTGGTTTGACACTGCCCTCCATGTTTATTTGAACAGTGAAGCTAAAATGTTTACATTTGTCTCGATACTCCAGCATTTTGGATTTGCGATGAAAGCACTTTATATATCTAGTGCCCCCATTTGAAGAAGTCATAAGAATTTGGACAAATTCACTTATAGTGTGTTAAAGTAGTCAAATGTGTAGTATTTGGTCCCATATTCCTAGCACACAATGACTACTACATCAAGCTTGTGACGCTACAAACTTGAATGCATTTGCAGTTTGATTTGGTTGTATTATGTTTTTCCCAATAGGAACTGAATGGTGAATAATGTATTGTGTCATTTTGGAGTCACTTTTATTAAAAAATTCAATAGACTATGTTTCTGAACACTTCTACATTAATGTGGATGCTGCCATGATTAGGAATAATCATGAAGTTAAGCAATTTCTGCATAGTGCAACTTTAATGTAGAAGTGTTCAGAAACATCTTCTATTCTTATTTGTAATAAAAGTCACTCCAAAATGACAACTCATTATTTATCATTCATTTCTATTGGTCACAACCAAAACGAACAGCATATGCATCCAACAAGTTTGCAGAGTCACAAGCTTGATGTAATCATTGCGTGCTAGGAATATGGGACCAAATACTAAACTTTTAACTAATTTAATACGCTATAAGTGAATTTGTTCAAATACTTACGAATTCTTCAAATTGGGGGACTAGATACATAGTGCTTTCATTTCTAAACGGTAAAAGAGATATGAAAATACCCTAAAATACAAGGTGACATTCTGCACAGTTTCTTCATATAAAACATTTCATCTCTAACCCAAAATGCTGGAGTATGGAGCCAAATTTAAACATTTTAGCTTTACTGTCCAAATAAATACGGAGGGCAGTTTATGTACAGTGTGTAGAGTGTGTACACGTTTTTCACCCTTGGTGACGTCTTTGACGCAGTACTTGAAGTCAGGGCCACCACCACAGCTCCAGGACATGTCCTCTAGGTTGAAGGACTGGTTGGAACGCAGCATAATTATCTCGATGGCACTTGACTTCAGCAGGGCAATCTGGTCCTCAGCAGTGAGCCCTCTGGAAACACACACACACAGTACATGTTTTGAGCCAAACATGCAGATTGACAGGGTGCCCTCACCCATCATCACATCACACACAGAGGGCCTCATCTGCTTTTATTTTACCAGATGAGAAACTGTGGCAATAGCAACCTGTTTCTCCCAACGTGAAATTCAGTCCAGATTTGATGGCAGAGATGTAAAGACAGTCTTCCATTGGTACCAAAATATTACGGAATCAGCATTACAACAAACCAAGGCTGGAATCTTGCAGCACATTGGACAATATCATTATTCTCTTTCGTAACTAAACAATGTAGCTCTTATCCTTGAAACTGGAATTGCCGGATTGTCTGACTTAATCAAATATTTCATCGCCATATTTTGCTCGTTTTTCTTTTTTGTACACACAGACTTATCTTCTGGCAAGATGAATGCATCAGCACTGTTTTCTAGAATTGTCTATGGGAGGGGGAGACCGGGAAGGACAGGAAGTACAATGCATTCTACGGTTACCGGGAAAATGGCGTTCCACAGTGCACTGCAGCGTGTGCTTCACTTACATGTTCCTATTGGAGGCATGAGCACACAGGGGCATGCGGTTCTATCCCCCCCTCCATATTCATACACCGGTACAAAAGGTTAACACCAAACTAATGGGAAACGATTTGCTCTGTCTATTCCCTTCTTATGACGAGTCATCATGACCCACAATAACACAGCCAGCCAGGCTAACGCACAGCCAGCCAGCCAGGCTAACGCACAGCCAGCCAGCCAGGCTAACGCACAGCCAGCCAGCCAGGCTAACACACAGCCAGCCAGCCAGGCTAACGCACAGCCAGCCAGCCAGGCTAACGCACAGCCAGCCAGCCAGGCTAACGCACAGCCAGCCAGCCAGGCTAACACACAGCCAGCCAGCCAGGCTAACACACAGCCAGCCAGCCAGGCTAACGCACAGCCAGCCAGCCAGGCTAACACACAGCCAGCCAGCCAGGCTAACGCACAGCCAGCCAGCCAGGCTAACACACAGCCAGCCAGGTTATTCTAAACAGATCCTGCGACAATGGGAATCCTGAATATATGCAACACGGACTGATATGGCTGGAGATGGAGATCTGTTTACACCTGTGATCAAAACCTTCGTCACAAATACAGGATTGAGCCATTTACCTGAATGCTTTGAGTCCAAATAAGTACTGTAAGTACTGCGCACAGGCTTTGATAGCTCATGGAGATCAACTATAGGGGAGAGGGTCCAGGAATGATTCAAACACTCTGAGGTGTGCCCTTAAAAACAATATGCCAAATTCAGTATGCGCTGGTGGGGATATTTAAGACCAACCGAAAGATGGCCTTCCCGGTAACATGGTTGGTTATGGCATGGATTTTGACAAAGGAAGTGCACCCTATCCAGCCATGACGCACAGTGACCATATGCACATTGAACAAGAGAGATGTGCTTTTTGTGCACGTAAACCTCACATTTAGTTAGAAACAAAAGTTTTTTCCCCCATTTCGTTTCATTTGATAAAGAAACAAGCATAGCCTCCCCTCCTCTCAATGACTGCAGTTGTTTTTGTCCTGCCCAGTGCATTCACCAAGTAGTCAAGACTATCGATAAGGGTTTGGCTCATGAGACCTCTTTGAAATAAATCTTAATCACCAAAGCTTTATTAAAATAATCACATTTTAGAGCACCAAAACAGTGAGCAGACATCCCCTTGTCATCTATGTATGCTAACACTATTCTGGCCAGCTCCTGTTATTATTTTGGATGTGCGTAAAAACCCCTCCATGTAGGCTATATACCCATCATGGAACGAAAGTGAGATAATCCGGTGACACTCGTATTTAGAAACATTTCAGTTATTTTCCTGTAACCATTGCTTGGTTTTCTGTTTCATTTGATTAAAAAAAAACAAGCCCTTATAGCTGGGGTGTCAAACTCAAGGTCGCAAGGTCCATATAGCGCAAGGTCCATATAAAAAAATATAACAAAACACATTTGTGGGCCAGACATAGCCTATTCGGTTGTTTTTTTCCTTACAATGAAACGTGGACCCAAACTGGCCATAATATGCTGTGACCCTAATCAAAAAGTATGTAAATAACAAAAACGTAGCTAGGTTGTTGTAACATTTAAACCTAAAACATGTTTTTCATTTTTTTGCACTGCATGGCTCACCGGTGTGGTGGAACCTTGGCAAGACGGAGCTGCTCTTCCTCCCGGGGAAGGACTGCCCGTTCCATGATCTCGCCATCACGGTTGACAACTCCGTTGTGTCCTCCTCCCAGAGTGCGAAGAGCCTTGGCGTGACCCTGGACAACACCCTGTCGTTCTCCGCTAACATCAAGGCGGTGACCCGATCCTGCAGGTTCATGCTCTACAACATTCGGAGAGTACGACCCTGCCTTACACAGGAAGCGGCACAGGTCCTAATCCAGGCACTTGTCATCTCCCGTCTGGATTACTGCAACTCGCTGTTGGCTGGGCTCCCTGCCTGTGCCATTAAACCCCTACAACTCATCCAGAATGCCGCAGCCCGTCTGGTGTTCAACCTTCCCAAGTTCTCTCACGTCACCCCGCTCCTCCGCACACTCCACTGGCTTCCAGTTGAAGCTCGCATCTGTTACAAGACCATGGTGCTTGCCTACGGAGCTGTGAGGGGATCGGCACCTCTGTACCTTCAGGCTCTGATCAGTCCCTACACCCAAACGAGGGCATTGCGTTCATCCACCTCTGGCCTGCTGGCTCCCCTTCCTCTGCGGAAGCATAGTTCCCGCTCAGCCCAGTCAAAACTGTTCGCTGCTCTGGCACCCCAATGGTGGAACAAGCTCCCTCACGACGCCAGGACAGCGGAGTCACTCACCACCTTCCGGAGACATTTGAAACCCCACCTCTTTAAGGAATACCTGGGATAGGATAAAGTAATCCTTCTACCCCCCCCAAAAAAAAATAAAAGATATTGTAAAGTGGTTATCCCACTGGCTATAGGGTGAATGCACCTATTTGTAAGTCCCTCTGGATAAGAGCGTCTGCTAAATGACGTAAATGTAAATGGAACGCACCATTGCTGTATGGAGCACTCAAAATGTCTAGTAGTTGAGCAGCCAGCCTAGGCTACTGCTCAAATGTTGTCATAGGCCTACATGTTTCTCCTTTGCGTGGTGTTTTGTTGCAGGTTTTGTTTTTTGGTTATTAATTTGTCAAGATTTAAAAACCGAAACCAGACTGCAACATTTTAGTAGCCTAGCTAGGACTGTGGCATGTGTCTGTAAACTTTCCCTCCGCTGCACGTGGTAAACGAGACACACGAAAGCAGCGCAATTGACATTGAATTCACAGATGCCAGTAAGGGGGGAGTGTTCATTGTTGGACAATAGACCGTAAAAAAAAAACTCCGGGAAATCAGCTCTAAGTGATTTTAATTTAAGAAATCTGTTCCCATGCATAATAGAGAGACATGACGTGATAATATACAAACGTAAGCAAGGTTTGAAATGATTGTGTTTTAGTCAAACATTTGGTTGGGCTTCTTGCAGTCAATTTGCAGTCTACAAATTATTTGTAATTATGTAATCTACAGACCTTGAGACAACGGCATGCAGTATTAAGCACGTTGATTGGCCAGTGAGTGGCCAAGCCCATGTCATAGCCATCATTTATTTATCAAAACCCAGCCCTTTTGTGCCACCCGCAGCTATTGCACTCATAATTCCCGCAGTGAAAATAGCACAAATATTTCTGACACCGACTGACCTAACCCTACCACCAGCGCTAAGATTTATCATTGCGTTAGGTTTGTTAAAATAGAGCTTGGGGTTACTGTTTTTTTGACACTTCATGAATCAAGTCATTTGAAAAACATGTTCAAATGATCAGATCTTAATAATTGTGGTATATACAGTGCATTGGGAAAGTATTCAGACCCCTTGACTTTTTCCTTATTTTGTTACATCACAGCCTTATTCTAAACTGGATTTTTTTTTATTAATCAATCTACACATAATACCCCATAACTTTATTTTTTGTGCAAATGTATTAATAAAACAAAAATACCTTATTTACATAAGTATTCAGAACCTTTGCTATGAGACTCCAAATTGAGCTCAGGTGCATCCTGTTTCCATTGATCATCCAGTCCACCTGTAGCCCCGTGTAGCTCAGTTGGTAGAGCATGGCTTTTGCAACGCCAGGGTTGTGGGTTCGACTCCCACGGGGGGCCAGTATGAAAATGTATGCACTCACTAAGTGTAAGTCGCTCTGGATAAGAGCGTCTGCTAAATGACTAAAATCTAGTAAATTCAATTGAGTGGACATTATTTGGAAAAGGCACACACCTGTCTATATAAAGTCCAATAGTTGACAGTGCATGTCAGAGCAAAAACCAAGCCATGAGGTTGAAGGAATTCTCCGTAGAGCTCCGAGACAGGATTGTGTCGAGGAACAAATCAGGGGAAGGGTACCAAAAAATTTCTGCAGCATTGAAGGTCCCCAAGAACAAAGTGGCCTCCATCATTTTTAAATGGAAGACGTTTGAAACAACCAAGACTTCCTAGAGCTGAACCCAATGGTCACTCTGACAGAGCTCCAGAGTTCCTCTGTGGAGATGGGAGAACCTTCCAGAAGAACAGCCATATCTACAGCACTCCACCAAATCAGGCCTTTATGGTAGAGTGGCCAGACGGAAACCACTCCTCAGTAAAATGGCACGACAGCCCGCTTGGAGTTTGCCAAAAGGCAAATAAAGGACTCTGACCATGAGAAACAAGATTCTCTGGTCTGATGAAACCAAAATAGAACTCTTTGGCCTGAATGCCAAGCGTCACGTCTGAAGGAAACCTGGCACCATCCCTACGGTGAAGCATGGTGGTGGCAGCATCATGCTGTGGGGATGTTTTTCAGTGGCAGGGACTGGGAGTAGTCAGGATCGAGGGAAAGATGAACGAAGCAAAGTACAGAGAGATCCTTGATGAAAACCTGCTCCAGAGCGCTCAGGACCTCAGACTGGGGTGAAGGTTCACCTTCCAACAGGACAACGCAGGAGTGGCTTTCAGGACAAGTCTCTGAATGTCCTTGAGTGGCCCAGCCAGAGCCCGGACTTGAACCCGATCAAACATCTCTGGAGAGACCTGAAAATAGCTGTGCAGCGACGCTCCCCATCCAACCTGACAGATCTTGAGAGGATCTGCAGAGAAGAACGGGAGAAACTCCCCAAATACAGGTGTGCCAAGCTTGTAGCGTCATACCCAAGAAGACTCAAGGCTGTAATCACTGCCAAAGGTGCTTCAACAAAGTACTGAGTAAAGTGTCTGAATACTTATGTAAATGTAATATTACAGTCTTTTTATTTTTAATACATTTGCAAACATTTATAAAAACCTGTTTTTGCTTTGTCATTATGGGGTGTTGTGTGTAGATTGACGAGGGGAAAAACAATGTAATCAATTTTAGAATAAGGCTGTAACGTAACAAAATGTGGAAAAAGTCGAAGGGTCTGAATACTTTCCAAATGCACTGTATTCTAGTCAATGCCACTCCGACATTGCTCGTCCTAATATTTATATATTTCTTAATTCCTTTCTTTTACATTTGTGTGTATTGTTGTGAATTGTTAGATACTACTGCACTGTTGGAGTTAGGAACACAAGCATTTCGCTACACCCGCAATAACATCTTCTAAATGTGTGTATGCGACCAATAAAATTTGATTGGATTCAATTTAAAATTACGCTTCACCATCTGGCAGTCCGACGGACGAATCTGGGTTTGACGGATGCCAGGAGAAGGCTACCTGCCCGAATGCAGTGCCAACTGTAAAGTTTGGTGGATGAGGAATAATGGTCTGGGGTTGTTTTTCATGGTTCGGACTAGGCTCCTTAGTTCCAGTCAAGGGAAAGCTTAACGCTACAGCATACAATTACATTCTAGACAATTCTGTGCTTCCAACTTTGTGGCAACAGTTTGGGGAAGGCCCTTTCCTGATTCAGCATGACAATGCCCCTGGGCACAAAGCGAGGTCCATACAGAAATGGTTTGTCGAGATCGGTGTGGAAGAACTTGAACGGCCTGCACAGAGCCCTGACCACAACCCCATCGTACACCCTTGGGATGAATTGGAACGCCGAATGCGAGACAGGCCTAATCGGCCAACATCACTAATGTTATTGTGGCTGAATTGAACCAAGTCCCCACAGCAATGTTTCAACATCTAGTGGAAAGCCTTCCCAGAAGTGTGGAGGCTGTTATAGCAGCAAAGGGGGACCAACTCCATATTAATGCCCATGATTTTGGAATTAGATTTTTGACGAGAAGGTGTCCACATACTTTTGGTCATGTAGTGTTATTGTGACAACAATATCTAAAGAAATCCACACACACACACACACCCGTAGAGTATATGCAGTATAAGAAAATACAATGCAAGTCAATGGAGACTGGAAAGAGTCATTTTACAGCGTTCTCTTTTTCAGATCTTGAACGTGTTCACACACACTGACCCACTCCTAGAGTACATTATACAGCATAAGCAAATCCAATTAAAGACGGCAAGATTATTAAGATCTGAACATGTTTAAGATCTGATAGAGGGAAAACGCTGTAAAATGACTCGCTCTGCAGTCTCCATTGACTTGCATTGGATTTGCTTAAACATGTATAAAATAAAATAAATGTAACCACGTGCCCAAAGACTAATTATAAACTGGGTGGTTCGAGCCCTGAATGCTGATTGGCTGACAGACGTGGTATATCAGACCGTATACCACAGGTAAGACAAAACATTTATTTTTACTGCTTTATTTAAGTTGATAACCAGTTTATAATAGCAATAAGGCACCTCAGGGGTTTGTGATATATGGCCAATATACCACGGCTAAGGGCTGTGTCCAGGTACTCCGCGTTGCGTCGTGCGTAAGAACAGCCCTTGGCCGTGGTATATTGGCTATATACCACACCTCCTCGGGCCTTACTGCTTAAATATAGTACGATACAGAAATGTCTGTAGTGCACAAACGACAATAAGTTGAATCATAAATTTGAAATTTAGAACAGGTCAAATAACAATACTATATGCAATCCAGTACTATTTCAAAATACATACCCTGAAAACATTAATGATATGTTAATATTTTCTCAAAATCCCAACTTCGACACTAGACGTATGATAGATAATGACAATCTTAATTTCAATGTATCCTGTCTACCACTTGTACTAACTGTTGACACCAAATGTCATGCATTTAAACAAAACAACTTGTTCTGTGGCGCCTTTTTATAGTAGAGGACGTGAATGGGTTATGAATGATGACTCATTCCCACAGTAATCAATTCTACTAGTGAGTCTATGAATGTTGAATTTGTCTGAAACACTCCCCTCCCCAGGTGGACAACATCATTGTTGCTTTGTCTATATACTCGGAACCACTTGTTATAAAAGATGGAACATCTTGTTGTGAATATACATTCACGTCATGTACACCATGTTCACTGACTGCATACAGTGCCTTGAGAAAGTATTCAAACCCCTTGCCTTTTTCCACATTTTGTTGTGTTAAAGACTGAATTTAAAATGGATTAAATAGATTGTTTTTGTGACTGGCCAACACACAACATCCCATAATGTCAACGTGGCGTTAGAGTGGGGAAAAAAATGTATTTAGTCAGCCACCAATTGTGCAAGTTCTCCCACTTAAAAAGATGAGAGGCCTGTAATTTTCATCATAGGTACACGTCAACTATGACAGACAACATTAGAAAACAAAATCCAGAAAATCACATTGTAGGATTTTTTATGAATTTATTTGCAAATTATGGTGGAAAATAAGTATTTGGTCAATAACAAAAGTTTCTCAATAATTTGTTATATACCCTTTGTTGGCAATGACACAGGTCAAACGTTTTCTGTAAGTCTTCACAAGGTTTTCACACACTGTTGCTGGTATTTTGGCCCATTCCTCCATGCAGATCTCCTCTAGCGCAGTAATGTTTTGGGGCTGTCGCTGGGCAACACGGACTTTCAACTCCCTCCAAAGATTTTCTATGGGGTTGAGATCTGGAGACTGGCTAGGCCACTCCAGGACCTTGAGATGCTTCTTACAGATCCACTCCTTAGTTGCCCTGGCTGTGTGTTTCGGGTCGTTGTCATGCTGGAAGACCCAGCCACGACCCATCTTCAATGCTCTTACTGAGGGAAGGACGTTGTTGGCCAAGATCTCACGATACATGGCCCCATCCATCCTCCCCTCAATACGGTACAGTCGTCCTGTCCCCTTTGCAGAAAAGCATCCACAATGAATGATGTTTCCACCTCCATGCTTCACGGTTGGGATGGTGTTCTTGGGCTTGTACTCATCCTTCTTCTTCCTCCAAACACGGCGAGTGGAGTTTAGACCAAAAAGCTCTATTTTTGTCTCATCAGACCACATGACCTTCTCCCATTCCTCCTCTGGATCATCCAGATGGTCATTAGCAAAATTCAGACGGGCCTGGACATGCGCTGGCTTGAGCAGGGGGACCTTGCGTGCGCTGCAGGATTTTAATCCATGACGGCGTAGTGTGTTACTAATGGTATTCTTTGAGACTGTGGTCCCAGCTCTCTTCAGGTCATTGACCAGGTCCTGCTGTGTAGTTCTGGGCTGATCCCTCACCTTCCTCATGATCATTGATGCCCCACGAGGTGAGATCTTGCATGGAGCCCCAGACTGAGGGTGATTGACCGTCATCTTGAACTTATTCCATTTTCTAATAATTGCGCCAACAGTTGTTGCCTTCTCACCAAGCTGCTTGTCTATTGTCCTGTAGCCCATCCCAGCCTTGTGCAGGTCTACAATTTTATCCCTGATGTCCTTACACAGCTCTCTGGTCTTGGCCATTGTGGAGAGGTTGGAGTCTGTTTGATTGAGTGTGTGGACAGGTGTATTTTATACAGGTAACGAGTTCATACAGGTGCAGTTAATACAGGTAATGAGTGGAGAACAGGAGGGCTTCTTAAAGAAAAACGAAGAGGTCTGTGAGAGCCGGAATTCTTACTGGTTGGTAGGTGATCAAATATTTATGTCATGCAATAAAATGCAAATTAATTACTTAAAAATCATACAATGTGATTTTCTATTTCTATTTTCTATTCCGTCTCTCACAGTTGAAGTGTACCTATGATAAAAATTACAGACCTCTACATGCTTTGTAAGTAGGAAAACCTGCAAAATCGGCAGTGTATCAAATACTGCTTTCTCCCCACTGTATATATATACACAAATACATACACACACTATATACACATATACATATACACACTATATACACATACACATATACATATACATATACACACACATACAGCTGCAAAAAAAATTAAGAGACCACTGCAAGATTATCAGTTTCTCCGGTTTTACTATTTATAGGTATGTGTTTGGGTAAAAATAACATTTTTGTTTTATTCTATAAACTACTGACAACATTTCACCCATAAAAATATCGTCATTTAGAGCATTTATTTGCAGAAAATGACAACTGGTCAAAATAACAAAAAAGATGCAGTGTTGTCAGACCTCGAATAATGCAAAGAAAATAAGTTAATGTTCATATTTAAACAACACAATAGTAATGTTTTAACTTAGGAAGAGTTCAGAAATCAATATTTGGTGGAATAACCCTGATTTTCAATCACAGCTTTCATGAGTCTTGGCATGCTCTCCACCAGTCTTTCACATTGATGTTGGGTGACTTTATGCCAATCCTGGCGCAAGAATTCAAGCAGCTCGGCTTTGTTTGATGGCTTGTGACCATCCATCTTCCTCTTGATCACACTCCAGAAGTTTTCAATGGGGTTCAGGTCTGGAGATTGGGCTGGCCATGACAGGGTCTTGATCTGGTGGTCCTCCATCCACACCTTGATTGACCTGGCTGTGTGGCATGGCGCATTGTCCTGCTGGAAAAACCAATCCTCAGAGTTGGGGAACAATGTCAGAGCAAAAGGAAGCAGGTTTTCTTCCAGGACAACCTTGTATGTGGCTTGATTCATGCGTCCTTCACAAAAGACAAATCTGCCCGATTCCAGCCTTGCTGAAGCACCCCCAGATCATCACAAATCCTCCACCAAATTTCACAGTGGGTGCGAGATTGTTAGATTAATTTGGATTTTAAGAATAATGACTAAAGGATTTCACCCCAAATACAGTATAAATGTTAGAATTATCATGTAGTGTCAACCCACTAACAGAGGGGGCGGTACTAAACATTCAAGGGTGAAGGGGAAGGCGGAAACTGTTTAGAAAAGCCACCTAAAGGTGGGAGGAGTCAAGTTCAGGAGGTATAAAATTGTATGTTTGTGTTTTTGGCGGGAGAGCTCTCCATGAATAAATATACAGATAATACTTGTGGGTTGTGGACCTTGAATCATTGATGATTAAAACCAGAGCCTTACAACCTCTGGTAATGATTCAAGCTTAGGGTGAATTAGAGATAGAAATTCATATGACAGATTGGTCCTTTGAGCGGAGCTTAAATACGTCTTTATCGTTCTAAGGACACCGAATCCGTGCGCGGCCGGGTGATTGCATCCGTGGAGAATAGTCCTGGCCTTCGACGTTAAGGTTATAAACAGGCCGGTGATTACTCTTATGAACGATAAAGACGTTAACGAGTTTGAAAAAGCATTTAAATCCAAACTGCAAGGAAAAGGTCAGTAATTTTTATTCATGGATTTTGGTGAAATGATTTGAACTTGTATGAGAATAGTAATTATTGTGGAGGGCAGAGAAAAGTTACCAAAATCTCAAAGGAAGTAATAATTATTACGAAACGGGGAGGGTCCGCAATTGACCCTAGGTAAATAGCTATTACCAGAATAATCTAGTCCGAAATGACAAGGGGTGAAAGGCCATCACCAATGTAAACTAGTTTTTATTGAGACTGTACTGGGTACAGTGCTACGATAAACAGGGAAAGGGATGATTTTTGTCGTGTGCTATGGATACATAAAACAGGTCAAAAGTCGCGTATACGACTGGGGATTTGCTAGAACTGTGTGTTTCATGAAACTAGAGCAGTTACGACCTCTAGGTTACAAATAGGTTTAGCAAATGACTGTATAATGTTGTGTACGTGTGAGACTTGAGAATCCATCAGTATACGTGATAATTGTTTCAAGGAAGGAGCTAAAAAAAAAAAAAAGGTCGCGTGAGAAAAAATTGTTATCGACCCCTTTCATGAAACCGGAGTTTTAAATAAAAAACTCTGGGTTAGGGGTTAAATAATTTTAAATGGTTAATTACAAAAGCAGATCATACATTGGCTCAAGAGACGCACTAAAATAATAGCTCCTAGAAGAATAATTCTGGGAATTATTACTAAAGGGGGGGGGATTTATTTTTCCACCATGGGAAATACATCTTCTAAAGAGGTCCGAGAATTAACGGGGGATGAAAGATATATGTTAGGAAGAGATCGAAGAAATATGTTTTATGGATCCATTTGGGAGAAGAGGTATGAATTTATTGGGCATCTCGAAGTAAAAAAGTTAGTAGGCAGATGCATATAAAATGAATTTGAAAAAAACTGCGAAAGGAGGGGCTAGAGACAGCGAGTGTTTTTTTTAAGCGCGAACGTGCTTTAACGGTAACAAAGGAATATTTAACCATCGTGACTGCAGGGGTAAAGAAAAGGAATAGGACAGTCAATTTTTTGGTTCAACGGGTAAAATGTTTGAAAAAATGATTGGTGTCAATTAAGAATTGGCTAAAAACACCACAAAGCGATTATTTGAGAGGTACCTATAAAATTCCAACGATGCATATGTATGAATTTTCGCACTCAAACGTGACGCATCGTCATGAGTGAGAAAGTAGAGAAATTTTTACATTTGCATCTTTGGTCAATAGAGGGTTGCATTGAACTATTATGTTGTGTTGGGCATTTGAATGGCATAAGGTGAAATATGTGTGTAGGAGGGAATTCAACGGCGGGTATGAATGATAACCGGATACTACTTAGTATTTGGTTGGTTAAATGCTGAATAAAAGATTTGAGGCGTGGTTATGGGGTAACTAGGAAGACGCACTTATTCAATAGGGAATGGGTGGAGAGAGAGAGAGTTTTTACGTGTATTAAAAGTTGCATAAGATAGCTTTAGTAGTATTCTAGATAGGTCTATGAAAATATGTTACAAGTACGAATGACATTATTTCCTAAGAAGGTAGATTGTAAGGAAGTTTCCCGCGCCTCCCCCATAATGTAGGAAGGAGCAGGAGAGGGGGAGGAGGTGAGACAGTACATAGTTCAAATGGTAGGAATGTCATTAAGTGTATGCTGATCAACGATATCAAGCATTTGTTTTATTGATTGGGGCCGAATCAGAGAGAACTGTTAAAGAGATTGAATAGCGAACTGAAATGGGTTAGCGGGAAAATACAAATAGTTGGAAAATTTTAAAACGATAATTTATTTTCGTTACAGGGAAGCAAGTGGCATTGGCTGTTGTGCTGGGGGAATAGCGCCAGCCTGTGGTGGGTTCTGGATTTGTTATAAATACATTTATATTTTAAACTAAAGTGATGGAATAGACTACAATTATAACATCAGAAAAAGGACAATATAATTCGTAATAGTTATTATAATTATTATTGATAGTTATTGCAGTTATTAGCTCCTGAGTGGCGCAGTGGTCTAAGGCACTGCATCGCAGTGCTAACTGTGCCACTAGAGATCCTGGTTCGAATCCAGGCTCTGTCGCAGCCGGCCGCGACCGGGAGACTCATGGGCGGCGCACAATTGGCCCAGCGTCGTCCAGGGTAGGGGGGAAAATGGCCGGCAGGGATGTAGCTCAGTTGATAGAGCATGGTGTTTGCAACGCCAGGGTTGTGGGTTCGATTCCCACGGGGGGGGGGGCAGTATTTTTTATTTTTTTAAAATATGTATTCACTAACTGTAGGTCGCTCTGGATAGGAGCGTCTGCTGGGTGACTAGAATGTAAATGTATTATCATTGATTCAGTAATGATAGAAGGGTAGAGAGGAAATAGGCAGGTTAAGGGTAGAGTTAGATAGAGAGAAAGAGGTAGTAAGAGCTATAGAGGGTGTAGTGCACCCTAAGACAGGAACAGAGGGGTTCAGGAGGGATTTGGAGAGTCTAGCAGCAAGCTTTAAGCTAAACACAGGGGAAATTGAGAGGGCAGTCAGAACCCTAGTTGGGAAAGATTGGGCAGCTGTTCGGGGGCAGTGGGTTTCAGGGGATGCCAATGGAGTAGTCCTACCATGGGCAAATGATGGGCAATATGTTGGGAAAATAACTGAGTTGTGTAATAATTTAAGGGAACCTTACCATTGACATGCTGACTTCTCCAAAGTACATGAATGTAAACAGGAAGACAGTGAGACCATCAGCCAAGTGGCATACCTGAGCCTCCCCAGGGACAGGGAAATGATACTCCTTACCATCAGCAGCTAAAAAATAGCATTCCTTAGTGGAATGAGACCAGAAATAAGCAGGAATATTAAGAGGACTTTAGTGGGATGGGGAACTACTTCGTTAGCCGAGGTCAAGAGATATGCAATCCATCATGAGCGGAATAGTAGACAGGATAGAGTAAGAAAAATAACATACGGGAGCTGAGTATTTAATGGCCACTAGGGGATATAGCTGGTAGAGGTAGAACTCCAGAATAGAAGAGGAGATAGATTTTACTAGGGGGTGGATCAAATAATTGATAATGGATCATTTGAAATGAGATCACATGTAGCAGATTTAGGGTAATCAATTAAATAATCATTGTATACTCGAAGAATTTTGAGTGGTTTTATGGATTAGTTATAAGGAATTAGATTGATACAAACATTATTGATGGGTTAGGACTGGGGATATCTGTATCATGTTTTGTGTGTACTACCATCTTTAGATTACGGATGGTAATTGAAGGTTAACAAAATGTATAACCAGGAGAAAGAGATTAGCTTATCTCATTGGAATATTGCTCAGGGCAAGGGGGAGCAGTAGTGAAGTTAGGCAGTATTTAGGTCATAAGAGGGAGCTACCAAATTAAGTTGACCCTAACTATCTTTGATTGTTATTTTTCAATTGGGTTTTTCAAATAAAAAAAACACACCCAGCATGATGTTTATAAAGGGTTGTTATGTTGAATTTAGGGGATTTTCAGCAGTTCATGGGACGTGTTTACTATGCTGTAGGATGGAACGGTTTGTTGGGGGATATTTGAACCTAAATTAATGGAATAAGCTGCAGTAATCAGAGGAATGTACAATCTAAGGCGAGACAACGATTGCCTAGATCATTGATTTAGCAATAGGATCAGGTAGATAGGGACTAGAGAAAAAATAAATAAATAAATTAGATGAAGAATGATGAGCTTTTTGGTAAGGATAGACTGCTGTAAAGCTTGGGTACTCCATTATGTACTGCATACGGGTAAATTAAGTGATCTTATCTATGGGAAGGCAATGGCGGCCCATGGTAAAATCATTTGGAACTCTAGGGAGGCATACATATATCAGGGATGTTACCCAAATGGTAGAGAATAAAGCGGGATATGACATTGGTCGTGATTTAAAGATGATGTTTTTTTTTTGGTGGGCTATTAGAGATAACTGGGTTAATCACGAACATAGAGGTTTTTATTCTTTGTTGCTAGGCAGAAGACTTAGGTGACCTAAATATGGACTTGTCATGTCCAACAATCAGTCTTCAGGTCAAGCCCGGGAGAGCCGGGGTAGAACAGAGGTTGAACTAAACATAAGTGTTTTTACAAGATAAGAGATTGATTGATTGGATTACTAATTGATTCTGAACTGAATGAAAGTCGAATTTAGCCGCCATAAAAGACAAAGGAAGTGGGAGGAGCAATAAAGAAGCAAAAGACAATCTCAAAAATGAAAGGCATGGCAATTGGTTGATAAATTACCTAAGGGAATGTTAGGTAGGTGGTAAATATTGACACATGAGAAGAACTATGTGTCAAGAGGGGGGAAGAGGCTAATTGTAGGATTAAATAATATACGAAGGAGAGGACAAAATACTTAAAAAAACAAAACATTTTTTTTAGATACAGTCTAAAAAGAGAATGCAGTCAGAAATTGTTAGATTAATCTGAACATGTGTGAAGATAGTTTATTAACCATACCCGTATGTCAGAGGTTTTGTGCCCCACAGGTGAACTAAAGGAGAAGGTGACCCACTATCTAACCAGGTGACTGGTGAGCATCCAGTCACTAGAAGGAAAACTGGAAGCAGGCCTGTTGGGAAGGGCCCTATCAGGTTATGTTGGTCACCGCCTTGGCCATTAGAATAGCAGAGAGAGGAACCTGGGTCCATGTTACCCACTGCAAGAAGGTAAGACCACATACAAGCACCGCTTAGCACACGCAGAGTTGGCGAGCAGAACTGGCCCACAGGGTCCGGGGGTCACCTCTGTCAACGAAGATCTCCTACCCAGACCTATCATCACTGTAGTGTGTTCCTAGGGTGTGAGTATGGGGTGGTACCGAGCAGAAGGACTCAAGACAGGAGAGGATTGGCGGTTTTTGGGAATATGGGTGACCCTGATCTGCATCATAGTCTCGACAATAGTCGTGGTATGTCAAGATCCACCACCACCTCGCACCAATTACGCTATGGCCTTACCATTATTAAGAAATAAAAGGGAAGCGACCCGACATACTGACCGTCAAGGGCGAGTGATCTACAAAATAGGAGTCAGAGAAGGGTGGGGAGTAAGATTCAACTTACTGGGCTTGCGCGGACAAATACGGATGGGATACTTGTCTAAGATTACATTTGATGGAGTCAAAAGATATGGAAAGCACAGGTACTGTCATTAATCCACTAACAGCAATAGACCGAGTAGATCAGTCAAGGGATGACGGAGTCAATTCGACTAACCCGTCCACTATGAAAGATTTTCTCCTCCAAGAATGGAACCAAGGGGGAAGTGGAGGGGTCCCTGATGATAATCTCTGGTTAAAGTGGATGAAATACACCGCTAGGGCCTTGGGGGAGACCAATTGTTATGCATGCTCCATTGGGCGACCGACAATGTTGACCGCCCCAATGCCAAAGGCAATGTTTCCCTGTGTATTAGACCTGGGGTCCAATCAAAAAGAGCCAAATTGCACAGGGATGGGCTGGCAAAATTGACATACTGGGCCAGCCCACCTAGATTCACTTTAACTCCTGGCGAATACCAGTGTTACAGACATAGAAATGGCACCCGTAACTTGGGTGATTTTGATGGCTGTAAGGAGATAATTAATGTGACTGATTTAGATAAGGAAGGGAGGAAAAAAATTAGGAGCCTAACCATCCCTCTGACTGATGTGTGGTGGGCATGCACTAACAAAGGGAGCATTCGGCAGACATTACCAGAGGGATGGGTGGGTACTTGTGCACCAGTATTGTTGGTCCAACCTGTAAAAATTGGTCATCAAAGACCAGTGACAGGAAGAATAATTAGGAGAAAAATAAATATAAGTCAGGAAGGAAATAGCCCAATTTGGATAGATGGTATAGGTGTTCCAGACGAATACAAAGCTATGAATCAAATATGGGAGAGTTTTACTACAACATTTTTCTGGTGGGTGACAATAAACAAAAATATGGATTGGATAAATTATATCTATTACAACCAACAACGATTTATTGACCAGACTAGAGATGCAGTAAAGGGGATCTCTGAGCGATTATCCGCCATCCCGCTCATAACTTAGTAGAGGTTGGTTCTAGATCAGGCAGAAAGGGCCGGTGTCTATAGAAAGATAAGCCATTGTTGCACATTTATCCCTAACAACACCACACTGGATGGGACAGTCACCAGAGCTCTTACAGAATTAACTGCACTAAGTGAAGGATGAACTGAACTCAGAAGTTAGTACATTGTGGATAGGGTGGTTTGATGAAATATTTGGTAAATGGAAAACCCTAGCAGCCACCATCTTAGGAGCGGTCAGTGTTTGTATGGGTATTCTTGTATTATGTGGTTGTTGTCTTGTTCCCTGTGTCCGAGGATTGGTGAGTCAGGCGTTGGTGAAATGCAGTATCTAAACAATGATGAGAGATGGACTGACTCGGACTCTGACCAGGGGAATGTGAAAAACTATCCTCCAGGCTTGGTGGATGACGAGGATTTGGACCCTGAAAGACCGCAATTGGATGAAATGTTTATTAGTTCTGATGTGATCTCTGAGATTAATCATGCTTGTAAAATACATTTATCCTGAATGTGGGAATATTTAGTCAAAGGGGTGGATTGTTAGATTAATTTGGATTTTAAGAATAATGACTAAAGGATTTCACCCCAAATACAGTATAAATGTTAGAATTATCATGTAGTGTCAACCCACTAACAGAGGGGGCGGTACTAAACATTCAAGGGTGAAGGGGAAGGCGGAAACTGTTTAGAAAAGCCACCTAAAGGTGGGAGGAGTCAAGTTCAGGAGGTATAAAATCGTATGTTTGTGTTTTTGGCGGGAGAGCTCTCCATGAATAAATATACAGATAATACTTGTGGGTTGTGGACCTTGAATCATTGATGATTAAAACCAGAGCCTTACAACCTCTGGTAATGATTCAAGCTTAGGGTGAATTAGAGATAGAAATTCACATGACAGAGATACTGTGGCTTGTAGGCCTCTCCAGGTCTCCGTCTAACCATTAGACGACCAGGTGTTGGGCAAAGCTGAAAATTGGACTCATCAGAGAAGATTACCTTACTCCAGTCCTCTACGGTCCAATCCTTATGGTCTTTTGCAAACCTCAACCTGGCTCTTCTTTGCTTCTCATTGATGAAGGGCTTTTTTCTAGCTTTGCACAACTTCAGCCCTGCCCCTAGGAACCTGTTTCGAACCGTCCTCGCCGTGCACTTCACCCCAGCTGCCGTTTGCCATTCTTTTTGTAGGTCACTTGATGTCATCCTACGGTTGTTGAGTGACATTCGAATGAGTTGGCGGTCATCCCGGTCAGTAGAGAGTCGTTTTCGCCCTCTGCCGGTCTGTAGCTTTGTTGTCCCCAATGTCTGCTGCTTGACCTTGTTCTTATGAACCGCAGTTTTTGAAATTTTAAGGATGGAAGCAACCTGACGCTCACTGTAGCCCTCTGCCAGTCAAGCCAGAATTGAACCCTTCTTTTCCTCACTCAAAACTTTCAACTCTTTTGGCATGGCCAATAGTTATTTTTTTATTAATATTACTTTTGAGGTACTATTAGCACTGTTTTTGCCATCCAGCTGGTCCTATTGCAAGAGGATAGTGATGACCACAGCAGTGGTTTTGATACTTTTCCTCATTAAAAAAGATTTGGTTAATGTGCTCACCTAATCAGTACCTAATTCAGTAGAATGAGGTGTGCCTGTGTTGGAATTCAACAGACACTGGAATGGAAGTCATACATGTAGAGATGCTGATTTAAGAAACATTTGCAGTGGTATTTAAATTATTTCCACAGCTGTATACATATACGGGCCCCATGTAGCTCAGATGGTAGAGCATGGCGCTTGCAACGCCAGGGTTGTGGGTTCGATTCCCACGGGGGGCCAGTATAAAAAAATATTAACATTTATATATATAAATATAAAAATGTTAATATTTTTTTATACTGGCCCCCCGTGGGAATCGAACCCACAACCCTGGCGTTGCAAGCGCCATGCTCTACCATCTGAGCTACACGGGGCCCGTATATGTATACAGCTGTAGAAAAATTTTAAATACCACTGCAAATGTTTCATTCATATATATATATATATATATATATATATATATATATATATATATTAAAAACACACACTAACTGTAATTTGCTCTGGATAAGAGCGTCTGCTAAATGACTAACATGTAAAATACATACACTACCGTTCAAAAGTTTGGGGTCACTTAGAAATTTCCTTGTTTTCGAAAGAAAAGCAAATTGTTTTTGTCCATTAAAATAACATCAAATTGATCAGAAACACAGTGTAGACATTGTTGTAAATGGCTATTATAGCTGGAAATGGCAGATTTTTTACGGAATATCTACATAGGCATACAGAGGTCCATTATCAGCAACCATCAGTCCTGTGTTCCAATGGCACGTTGTGTTTGCTAATTTATCATTTTAAAAGGCTAATTGATCATTAGAAAACCATTTTGCAATTATGTTAGCACAGCTGAAAACTGTTGTGCTGCAGCAAAGCACCCCCACAGCATGATGCTGCCACCCCCGTGCTTCACAGTTGGGATGGTGTTCTTCGGCTTGCAAGCTCCCCCTTTTTCCTCCAAACATAACGATGGTCATTATGGCCAAACAGTTCCATTTTTGTTTCATCAGACCAGAGGACATTTCTCCAAAAAGTACAATCTTTGTCCCCATGTACAATTGCAAACCCTAGTCTGGCTTTTTTATGGCGGTTTTGGAGCAGTGGCTTCTTCCTTGCTGAGCGGTCTTTCAGGTTATGTCGATATAGGACTCGTTTTACTGTGGATATAGATACTTTTGTACCCGTTTCCTGCAGCATCTTCACAAGGTCCTTTGCTGTTGTTCTGGGATTGATTTGCACTTTTTGCACCAAAGTACGTTCATCTCTAGGAGACAGAAAGCTTCTCCTTCCTGAGCGGTATGACGGCTGCATGGTCCCATGGTGTTTATACTTAGGTACTATTGTTTGTAGAGATGAACGTGGTACCTTCAGGCGTTTGGAAATTGCTCCCAAGGATGAACCAGACTTGTGGAGGTCTACAATTCTTTTTCTGAGGTCTTGCCTGATTTCTTTTGATTTTCCCACGATGTCAAGCAGAGAGGCACTAAGTTTGAAGGTAGGCATTGAAATACATCCACAGGTACACCTCCAATTGACTCAAATGATGTCAATTAGCCTATCAGAAGCGTCTAAAGCCATTACATCATTTTCTGGAATTTTCCAAGCTGTTTAAAAGGCACAGTCAACTTAGTGTATGTAAACTCCACGGGAATTGTGATACAGTGAATTATAAGTGAAATAATCTGTCTGTAAACAATTGTTGGAAAAATTACTTGTGTCATGCACAAAGTAGATGTCCTAACCGACTTGCCAAAACTATAGTTTGTTAACAAGAAATTTGTGGAGTGGTTGAAAAACGAGTTTTAATGACTCCAACCTAAGTGCATGTAAACTTCCGACGTCATCTGTATGCTGAGCACTTGTTGGCTGCTTTTGCTTCACTCTGCGGTCCGACTCATCCCAAACCATCTCAATTGGGTTGAGGTCGGGGGATTGTGGAGGCCAAGTCATTTGACGCAACACTCAATCACTCTCCTTCTTGGTAAAATAACCCTTACACAGCCTGGAGTTGTGTTGGGTCATTGTCCTGTTGAAAAACAAATGATAGTCCCACTAAGCCAAAACCAGACGGGATGCAGAATACTGTGGTAGCTATGCTGGTTAAGTGTGCCTTGAATTCTAAATAAATCACAGACTGTGTCCCCAGCAAAGCACCCCCACACCATAACACCTCCTCCATGCTTTACGGTGGGAAATACACATGCGGAGATCATCCGTTCACCCACACCGCGCCTCACAAAGACACGGCGGTTGGAACCAAAAATCTCCAATTTGGACTCCAGACCAAAGGACACATTTCCACTGGTCTAATGTCCATTGCTCGTGTTTCTTGGCCCAAGCAGGTCTCTTCTTCTTATTGGTGTCCTTTAGTAGTGGTTTCTTTGCAGCAACTTGACCATAAAGGCTTGATTCACACAGTACCCTCTGAACAGTTGATGTTGAGATGTGTGTTAGTTGAACTCCATGAAGCACTTATTTGAGGCTAGTAACTCTAATGAACTTATCCTCTGCAGCAGAGGTAACTCTGGGTCTTCCATTCCTGTGGCGGTCCGCATGAGAGCCAGTTTCATCACAGCGCTTGATGGGTTTTGCGACTGCACTTCAAGAATCGTTCAAAGTTTTTGAAATGTTCCGTATTGACTGACCTTCATGTCTTAAAGTAATGATGGACTGTCGTTTCTATTTGCATATTTGAGCTGTTCTTGCCATAATATGGACTTGGTCTTTTACCAAATAGGGCTATATTCTGTATACACCCCCTACCTTGTCAAAACACAACTGATTGGCTCAAACGCATTAAGGAAAGAATTTCCACAAATTAGCACCCGTTAATTGAAATGCATTCCAGATGACTACCTCATGAAGCTGGTTGAGTGAATGCCAAGAGTGTGCAAAGATGTCATCAAGGCAAACGGTGGCTATTTGAGAAATATCAAATCTATTTTGATTGGTTTTTAACACTTTTTTGGTGATCACATGATTCCATATGTGTTATTTCATAGTTTGATGTCTTCACTATTATTCTACAATGTAGAAAATACTAAAAAGAAAAGAAAAACCCTGGAATGAGTAGGTGTCCAAACTTTTGACTGGTACAGTATATATGTCGTTTTTTGATGAAACATTGAATTTGTCCATACTGCCATTAGCCCATAGAAACGCATTGAAAAACAGATTCATATACAGAAAAACAGAAAGTAAAAAAATTAATCAAAAGGAAGTGTGTTTTAAAGTGTCTGTCCTATAGCTTTCTTATCTAAGAAAGAAATTATTATTTTTTAAACATTGACCCATATTTAACAAAAAAAATAAGCACTAAACTACTTCAATATATAGTTCAAATTATTATTTTTTACAGGTACCAGGCCACCTTCAGACGAGTCTTGCGAGGATTGTGGGCATCCTAGAGCAAAACTACCATTGAAAAGTTTGGGGTCACTTAGAAATGTCCTTGTTTTCCATGAAAACATACATGAAATTAGTTTGAATAGAAAATATAGCAAAATGCATAGGAAATGTAGTCACTGACAAGGATGGAAATAATAATTGTGTCCTTCAAACTTTGCTTTCGTCAAAGAATCCTCCATTTGCAGCAATTACAGCCTTTGGCATTCTAGTTGTCAATTTGTTGAGGTAATCTGAAGAGATTTCACCCCATGCTTCCTGAAGCACCTCCCACAAGTTGGATTGGCTTGATGGGCACTTATTACGTACCATACGGTCAAGCTGCTCCCACAACAGCTCAATAGGGTTGAGATCCGGTAACTGTGCTGGCCACTCCATTATAGACAGAATACCAGCTGACTGCTTCTTCCCTAAATAGTTAATGCGTAGTTTGGAGCTGTGCTTTGGGTCATTGTCCTGTTGTAGGACGACATTGGCTCCAATCAAGCGCCGTCCACAGGGTATGGCATGGCGTTGCAAAATGGAGTGATAGCCTTCCTTCTTCAAGATCCCTTTTACCCTGTACAAATCTCCCACTTTACCACCACCAAAGCACCCCCAGACCATCACATTGCCTCCACCATGCTTGACAGATGGCATCAAGCACTCCTCCAGCATCTTTTCATTTGGTCTGCGTCTCACAAATGTTCTTCTTTGTGATCCGAACACCTCGTCTGTCCATAACACTTTTTTTCCCAATCTTCCTCTGTCCAGTGTCTGTGTTCTTTTGCCCATCTTAATATTTTATTTTTATTGGCCAGCCTGAGATGTGGCTTTTTCTTTGTAACTCTGCCTAGAAGGTCAGCATCCCAGAGTCGCCTCTTCACTGTTGACGTTGAGACTGGTGTTTTGCGGGTACTATTTAATGAAGCTGCCAGTTGAGGACCTGTGAGGCGTCTGTTTCTCAAACTAGACACTAATGTATTTGTCCTCTTGCTCAGTTGTGCACCGGGGCCTCCCACTCCTCTTTCTATTCTGGTTAGAGACAGTTTGCGCTGTTCTGTGAAGGGAGTAGTACACAGCGTTGTACGAGATCTGCAATTTCTTGCACAGAATAGCCTTAATTTCTCAGAACAAGAATAGACTGACTGAAAGTTATTTGTTTCTGGCCATTTTGAGCCTGTAATCGAACCCACAATTGCTGATGCTCCATATACTCAACTAGTCTCAAGGCCAGTTTTATTGCTTCTTTAAATCAGCACAACAAACAAACATAATTGCAAAAGAGTTTTCTAATGATCAATTAGCCTTTTTAAATGATAAACCTGGATTAGCAAACACAACGTGCCATTGGAACACAGGACTGATGGTTGCTGATAATGGGCCTCTGTACATCTATGTAGCTATTCCATTAAAAATCACCCGTTTCCAGCTACAATAGCCAATTACAACAATGTCTACACTGTATTTCTGATCAATTTTATGTTATTTTAAAATGGACAAAAAAATTGCTTTAGAAAACAAGGACATTTCTAAGTGACCCCAAACTTTTGAACGGTAGTGTACATCTTCGTGAAAGTCTCACCTTTCCATAGAGGGGTCTTTAGTGTGTATCCCAAACTGTTTGGACGCTACAGACAGAAGTTGGGAGATTGGCGGTGCCGACTTCAGACGAGTCCCGTTACGCTTGTGGGGGTCATTGAGCAAAACGGAGAACACCATTGTGTTCGTGACACGTAGGCCAAACCGTTCGGATGCTACAGAAGTTTTCATGAGAAGACTGATTTTCGGGACGTCTCATGGTCTGACAAACACCGCTGTAGCTTGGCCACCTTCCACCGCAAATGCGGAAGGCCACCATTGGCGGATGTGGTGGATTGAGACGCAGCCCAGGCAAAAATACATAACTCTAGCTTAGACAGATTTTTGATGGGGATTTTTATTATAATGCTAATTATATTTCCACTTTGGATGGTGTATCAATACACCAAGTCACTACAAAGATACAGGCGTCCTTTCTAACTCGGTTGCTGGAGAAGGAAACCGCTCAGGGATTTCGCCATGAGGCCAATAGTGACTTTAAAACAGTTACAAAGTTGAATAGCTGGGATAAGAGAAAACTGAGGATGGATCAACAACATTGTAGTTACCCCACAATACTAACCTAATTGACAGAATGAAAAGAAGGAAGCCTGTACAGAATACAAATATTCCAAAACATGCATCCTGTTTGCAACAAGGCACTAAAGTAATACTGCAAGAAATGTGGCAAAGCAATTAACTTTTTGTCCTGAATACAAAGTGTTATGTTTAGGGCAAATCCAATACAACAATCACTGAGTACCACTCTCCATAATTTCAAGCATAGTTGTGGCTGCATGATGTTATGGGCATGCTTGTAATCGTTAAGGACTGGGGAGTGTTTTTAAGAAGGAAAAAAATTAACGGAATGGAGCTAAGCACAGGCAAAGTCCTAGAAGAAAACGTGGTTCAGTCTGCTTTCCACCAGATACTGGGAGATGAATTCTCCTTTCAGCAGGACAATAACCTAAAACACAAGGCCAAACCTACACTGGAGCTTCTCACCAATAAGACAGTGAATGTTCCTGAGTAGCCGAGAATGTTTTGACTTGAAAATCTATAGCAAGACCTGAAAATGGTTATCTAGCAATGATCCACAACCAATTTGACAGAGCTTGAAGAATTTTGAAAATAATAAAATGGGCAAATGTTGCACAATCCAGGTGTGGAAAGCTCTTAGAGACTTACCCAGAAAGACTCACAGCTGTAATAGCTGAAAAGGGTGCTTCTACAAAGTATTGACTTAGGGGTGTCAATACTAATGTAAATTAGATATCTGTATTTCATTTTCAATAAATGTGCTAAAAATTTCTAAAAACATATTTTCACTTTGTCATTATGGGGTATTGTGTGTAGATGGGTGAGAGAAAAAAAAATACTTAATCCATTTTGAATTCAGGCTGTAACAACAAAAAGTGGAATAAGTAAAGGGGTATGAATATTTTCTGAATGCACTGTGCATCTGGGGAGCGGATGGATCAGGAACCTTAATTGAACTCGTGTTGCACCCACTCTGTTCCAGTGTATTCCAGGAAGTCTTTATTAAATGCCTTACACACATAATAACACACTGTACCAAAGCATGTAGCTATGCAATTACCGAAGTTGACCACCAACATAAATAACTATTAATGGACAGTAGGAGCCTGACTAAGACAAAATCTCAGATTGAAATGTTGTTGTGTGATGGCCTAATTAACGATATATGGTGGAGCAATCATGTGTGTAGATCCTACACAATCCCTTTAATGTACTATATTAAGGATTCGGGGGGGAAGTTTCCACTATGTACAGATCTAGGATCAGCTTCCCCTTCCAATCCTAACCTTTAACAGAGGGGGGAAACGCAAAACTGACCCAAGACCAGAATCTAAGGGCAACTTCACCCTACACCTTTAGTAGGCACATGATATGCTAGAGTCCCACCTGAAGCCAGGAATCATCTTAGCGAAGCCGATGACCTTCTGGATGCTGTAGCTGACCAGGTCAGCCAGGTGGGGCAGCATGGAGAGTTTGGAGCCGTCGTCCTCACTGGAGTCTGGGCTGCCTGCACTGTCCTGGTACATCATCAACAGACTGCTGAAGTTCATCAGCTTGCTGTCCACAGACTCTACACACACAGAGAGCGAGAGAGACACACACACACACACACACACACAGAGAGAGAGAGACACACACACACACAGAGAGAGAGACACACACACACAGAGAGAGACAGAGACAGAGACAGACACAGACACAGACACAGAGACAGACACAGAGACAGACACAGAGAGAGGAAATATAAGAGTTCATGGGGAATGAATAAGGGAGATATGTAAGAATGGCAATAAATGGTTGCTAAAAGAAGCAACAGGTTTACAATGCAAGGTACAAAAGGCCATTCCTCTTCCTCAGTGATTACTGCAGTTCCAAGAGTATGTAGGGAAAGCTGCAGCCCATTATGCGATTATGTAGTGTAGGAGTAAGGCAGGGACAGGCGTGTTGTTAAAGAACCTTGGTACATCTGGACAATATGTTAGAGTGCTTTTTCAAAAGACACCCAGGCAGGCATTTTATAAAAGCAAATGTATGGTACACGGCAGCTTCATAACAAACCTCAGAGTGGTGTGTGATTGTGAATTTTTCCACAGCCAAGTTATGGCCTTTGGTTCTACCTCATCACTTTAAGGAGACACTTGAGACTTTTTATGCCAACACATCTTGTTAATGGAAAATGTGATTGTGGTGCATGTATACTGTGTGTACGAGTCCTATATGTGCATGCGTCCCTCACCTGGTGAGTGGTTGAAGGAGTCTGAGGAGGCATCTGACAGAGAGTGAAGGGAAGCTGCACGACTGGCACTGCGTGTTACTGGACCCTCTCGCACCGGGGGCTGCAAACACACAACACATACAACTAACATAACACAAGAACATATTTTGATTTGTCTTGGAAAGTGCACATAGAAGTGATTGATAAAACAGACCCATAATCATTTTAAGTGAGAATTGTAAAACATTACATTAACGTCATGCATATCTGTGATTTTGTATATAAAAGCAATATTGCAAAAAAAGTGAGAATGTGAGCGGCTCGGCTAGTTTGAGCAGTACTGACCCTGAAGCGTGAGAAGTCAGAGTAGGAGTCGTCATAGGTCTTGTGGTGGGCCTCCACCAATGAGGCGATGACCTGGCTCTGCTCGTCATTCAGCCTGGGTCTCAGGGCCTCCCGCGCCGCCTCCTCCTCCTTCCGCTTCTGGATCAGGTCCTTCTTCCTCTGCACCTCCTCATCTGTCAGGATGACTGGGGGAGAGAGGGAGGCGAGGGGGAGACGGGTGAGAAGAGGAGGGATGGGAGAGAGAGAAGGAAGAACACAGCTAGCCTGATTGCCTCACACAGGAGCCTCAGATCTACTGACAACAGTGGTCGATAAGTGAGTTTCTATCACTTGCTGATAGTTTTCTTCACACAAACAGCAGCTAGCTATGAGAGACTCTAGAATGTGTAGGTTTATAATCTTCCAAGGAGAAAACCATTAGCGCCACAAGTGCTGCAGAGTGTAATCTGAGCCATGCTGTTTCTCAAACTAAATCTGACAAACCAGTCAATTTACATGCCAATAAAACGTGTCAAACTCATTCCACAGAGGGCCGGGTGTCCGCGGGTTTTTCCTCCTCCCTTGTACTTGATTGATGAATTAAGGTCACTAATTAATAAGGAACTGCCCTCACCTGGATGTCTAGGTCTTAAAACAGCCGACACTAGGCCCTCCATGGAATGAGTTGATACCCCTGCACTAGAAGATGATGCACAAAGCAATAGATAAATCAAATCAAATTAGAAATGTACGAGACCGAGGCTAAACAAGGGCTGGGGCTGACTCCATTTAGTCAACTGGTCGATTGGCTGTTGGTCGAACAATATTTTTTTAGTCAAGCAGTCGCAAACATATATATTTTCTCTTTTTTTTTTTTATGGCACACGAGACACCCGTCTGATTCACGCCTGTCTCAGTGGACTAATCCAATGCGGAGGCCGCGGGGCTGGCACACCAGCATCACTAGTAGTACATTTACCCTTAATTCCCATCATTTCTAATCTACAATGTTTGTTTGGTTACCGTCATTTCTGTTAATGCATTCAATATATTATTACAGTCCACTCTGCGTGAAAGGGGAAAAAAATGTCATGCTGTGATCCGGTGGAAACGTCATAAAAATAGGCCTACCTGATTACTTCTTATCCCTTGCGCAAATAGCCTACAGCTGTGTCTGTCTGGTGCAGGAAACTGAGGGCCCAGAATATTTTATACAAGTTTGCTAGCACCAGCTTCAGGCCAGACCCAAGTTAATAGTTGATACAATGTTTCAAGTTCTATGTTTCAGGCCATGTGTAGCCAATGTGATTTATAGGATATTTATTTTTATAAAGATATTCTTTACCTGCAGGCTGCAATGTTTTTATTTGTTGGCTTTATGTAGGCTATTTTTACATAGTTTGAAATGACAATAGAAGTAACTTTTTGAATTTTGATTAACCACACGATAAGGATTGAGATACGAATACTTTATTATAAATTAAATTAATCTGTTCCACGAAAATGTGCATATGAAAATTATAACTGGCACGCAGATCGGTAGAAATGGTAAGATAAATTGGCACTCCAAATGGAAAAAGGTTGCCGACCCCTGGTGTAGCCTATTACCTAGTGGAAACTTCAGGAGCGTAACAGCAGAGTCTGCGAAGGCCAGCAGCAGCGGGAGGAAGCGGATCAGATTTGTTTTTTCTCTTCTTCTGGTTAGGCTATCTTGATCTCTGGCTCCCGAGTAATTTGTTGGTCTTCATTATTTAAATCACAGTGTGCAGACAAGCTCAGTAGCCTATATATAGTTGATTTTATTAACAACACATAGGGTGTGTGTCTATATAGGGAAAAATACGTTTAAAAATGTAGACCAATCGATTGGTCGAAAGAACAGACGACTCTAGGTCGACCAAGATCAGTAAAATAAATTGTCGGGGACAGCTCTACTACACACTAGTAAATAAATAGAAACTAAACTAGAATGTATTTTTGTTTCAATGACGAAACAAATAAATCATACAAAATGTACCAGACAGAGACTAACTGCTACAAGTTAGCCTTGTAAATAAATAGCAATTAAAAGCTAAAAGCCTTTTCTGAATGTGAATAGGGTGGGGAATTGTCAGGGACCTCACGATACGATATTATCACGATACTTGGGTGCCGATACACGTATTGCGATTATCACGATTCTATATGTATTGCGATTCGATGTTCCAAACATATTGCTCACCATATGTCTGCTGCACACAGACAAGAGACAACATGAGAAAACGAGTTTTGATCAGTCATGGAAATAAGAAAGTGCTGAAAACAAATTGGCTCTATTTAATATGATGAGAAACAAGCTATGGAAGGAAAAATACTGGAGTTTTGGTGCCAGTACAGCCAACTAGCGCAAAAATGATAGTGATAGTCAAAACGATACAATATATTGTCAAAGATAATACCCCAATATGCAACTGTATTGATCCCCATCACAAAATGTGAATCAGCTTCATGGCAGGACAATCCTGTCTTGCCTGATGTTTTCTAGAAACTCCTGCACACTTCATTAGCAAAAAATTGCTTTTACCACCCTTGTCAGAAAATGTATTACGCAACAGTAAAACAAATGTTGCCTGTTTCACACACGGACAGATCGAATTCCTGCTAAACCAAGTTTGCCTGCCATTAACAGCAGCTGTGGTAGAATACATTTAATGTTTGTGTCTATCATTTGCCAATAGTCTTCACTGAACAGCAGATTGAAGGAAACGTAGGTGATAAAACCAAAATACTTTGGGAGCTGACTAACCACAACCAGGCAGCTGGTTCGTAATATATGCTAGCTAGTAGCTACAGTGGGGAAAAAAAGTATTTAGTCAGCCACCAATTGTGCAAGTTCTCCCACTTAAAAAGATGAGAGAGGCCTGTAATTTTCATCATAGGTACACGTCCACTATGACAGATAAATTGAGGGGGAAAAAATCCAGAAAATCACATTGTAGGATTTTTTATGAATTTATTTGCAAATTATGGTGGAAAATAAGTATTTGGTCACCTACAAACAAGCAATATTTCTGGCTCTCACAGACCTGTAACTTCTTTAAGAGGCTCCTCTGTCCTCCACTCGTTACCTGTATTAATGGCACTTGTTTGAACTTGTTATCAGTATAAAAGACACCTGTCCACAAACTCAAACAGTCACACTCCAAACTCCACTATGGCCAAGACCAAAGAGCTGTCAAAGGACACCAGAAACAAAATTGTAGACCTACACCAGGCTGGGAAGACTGAATCTGCAATAGGTAAGCAGCTTGGTTTGAAGAAATCAACTGTGGGAGCAATTATTAGGAAATGGAAGACATACAAGACCACTGATAATCTCCCTCGATCTGGGGTTCCACGCAAGATCTCACCCCGTGGGGTCAAAATGATCACAAGAACGGTGAGCAAAAATCCCAGAACCACACAGGGGGACCTAGTGAATGACCTGCAGAGAGCTGGGACCAAAGTAACAAAGCCTACCATCAGTAACACACTACGCCGCCAGGGACTCAAATCCTGCAGTACCAGACGTGTCCCCCTGCTTAAGCCAGTACATGTCCAGGCCCGTCTGAAGTTTGCTAGAGTGCATTTGGATGATCCAGAAGAGGATTGGGAGAATGTCATATGGTCAGATGAAACCAAAATAGAACTTTTTGGTAAAAACTCAACTCGTCGTGTTTGGAGGACAAAGAATGCTGAGTTGCATCCAAAGAACACCATACCTACTGTGAAGCATGGGGGTGGAAACATCATGCTTTGGGGCTGTTTTTCTGCAAAGGGACCAGGACGACTGATCCGTGTAAAGGAAAGAATGAATGGGGCCATGTATCGTGAGATTTTGAGTGAAAACCTCCTTCCATCAGCAAGGGCATTGAAGATGAAACGTGGCTGGGTCTTTCAGCATGACAATGATCCCAAACACACCGCCCGGGCAACGAAGGAGTGGCTTCGTAAGAAGCATTTCAAGGTCCTGGAGTGGCCTAGCCAGTCTCCAGATCTCAACCCCATAGAAAATCTCTGGAGGGAAGTTGAAAGTCCGTGTTGCCCAGCGACAGCCCCAAAACATGACTGCTCTAGAGGAGATCTGCATGGAGGAATGGGCCAAAATACCAGCAACAGTGTGTGAAAACCTTGTGAGTACTTACAGAAAACGTTTGACCTGTGTCATTGCCAACAAAGGATATATAACAAATTATTGAGAAACTTTTGTTATTGACCAAATACTTATTTTCCACCATAATTTGCAAATAAATTCATAAAAAATCCTACAATGTGACTTTCTGGAAAAAAAAATCTAATTTTGTCTGTCATAGTTGACGTGTACCTATGATGAAAATTACAGGCCTCTCTCATCTTTTTAAGTGGGAGAACTTGCACAATTGGTGGCTGACTAAATACTTTTTTTCCCCCACTGTACCTATTGAGCTGTGCCGCTGCCGCCCACATTTGATTTAATCTATTGTCATATTTAAGGATTTATCCACAATGGAGACAATATACAGCCACACTGTTCAGAACTAGAGGTGGACCAGCTTTACTCTAAGATAGAATCTTGTTTTACTACTGCTGGTTGGCTGACATCAGGCCAGAACGGGACACCGAGTAGCCCATCTAGCATGGCATTGTCAGAAGGACCGCCGCCGCAGCCAGGCTAGCATGTGGTCATTTTCCAGAGTTAACCAGCAATCGTCTGCTGTGCTTTCTGGATAGTATTTCACAGTGCCTTTTTGTTTGGTTGGCACAGCGGTGAGGTGACAGACAGCCGGCGGAGACCAGAAAAATCGAGCTGTTTACCACAAATGTCTCCACATTTATTCATTAGCCTCATGCCTGGATCGACATGGCAGAGGACTGAGCTGCAGGGTGAGAGAGAGGAGAAAGAACGAAAGAAGGAGAGAGAGGGAGAAGGCGAGAGAGAGAAGAGAGGAAATAGGAAGGAGAGAGAAAGGAGAGAGAAAAAGAAAGGAGAGAGGAGAAAGAATGAGAAGGCAAGAGAGGAGAGAAAAAGAGGAGAAAGAGGAATGAGAGAGAAAGAGATAAAGAGAAGGAGATAGAGGAGACAAAGAAAGAAGGAGAGAGAAGAGGAGAGAGGAAAGAAGAGAGCCGAGAGAGAAGAGGAGAGAGAAAGGAAGGAGAGGAAAGAAGAGAGCCGAGAGAAAGAGGAGAAAAGGATAGAAAGGATAAAGGGGGAGAGGGCGAGAGAAAGGGGAGAAGTAGAGAGAAAGAGCGAGAGAAAGAGAAGGAGTGAGAGAGGAAGGAGAAAGAGAAAAGAGCGCGCAAAGAAAGAGAGAAAAGAGAAAGAACGAGCAAAAGAGAGGAAAGAGAACGAGAGAAGAGAGAGAGGGATGAGAGAGAAATAGGAGAGAGAAAGAAGTAGAGCTAGGAGAAAGAAAAGGAGAGAAAGGAGAGGGTAAGGGGAGAAGGAGAGCGAGAGAAAATAGAGGAGCGAAAGAGTAGAGAGAAAGAGAAGAAAGAAAGAGAAGTCGAGAGAGAAGAGATGAAGAGAGAGAAAGCAAGAGGAGAGAAGGCAAGATAAAGAGGAGCGCGAGAAGGAGAGAAAGAGGAGAGAGAAAGAGAGGGAGAGACCAGTTCTGAACGGACCCGAGGACAACTCAACCATTTCCGTATAGACCTGGTCAGATCAGAGTTAGGGAAGCAGCAGAGAAGTGAATTTGTAAGCTACTTTATTAACAGAGCTGATAAAACGCAAGAGAGACGCTCTAGCAGGTGTAGGAGGGGCCTTGCGGTGTGAGTACTGTGAGCGAGTGATACAGGAGCAAGGAGGGAGGGAGAGAGAGACAGCAACCAACCATACCAAGCAGACTCGCGCTAGTGTACTAACTTCTAGTTTGTCACAGCTAGGTTATTTATCATTCAATATGATTACGTAGTACCTGTCTTGACTGCATCAAACCGAGAGAAGCTAGCTAGCTACGCTATCTTGGCTAACTCAGGCTGCATGCGCTTTCTCCCTGTCCTACAGTTCCAAATAACAACACTTCCATTCAGGTTATTAAGTAGCAGCGTACCTGTTGGCTCTTGTAGCCTATCCTTCTCATTTTAATGCCATTTTCCATTGATTAGATCATCTCCTAACTTGCTTTGCCACACACGGAGGCTCTATGACTGTAGTGTCGCTTTGAGGACTTGTGATTGGCCGACAACAACAAGCCACTGCATAGGATATTGTCGTTGAGCAGTGGTGACATACTGTTAACGTTTTATCCACAACTCTGTCCATCGCCGTTGTAATCTACTGTGAAGCCAAAATGTTCCCAAACAGGAGATTTAAAACAATGGAGGATCCTCCAATTATGTTTTATAGACCACACCACTCGCCATCGTACAGAACTAGTTCCCAGCTGCGCCTCACAAAAGGATAGTTTGGAATGCACCAATTAACCTTAGAATTTTGATTACAACGTGTGCATAGGCTCTAGTTGTTCTAACGGAATAGCCTACAACGTTTCTTCAACTCAGATTTACTCAAGAGGCAATGGCATACAACACAGCGTAGTCATAGCTTAAAGGCTAGTTTACAGAGAGGTCATAATAGTTTGTAGGCCAAACCGATTTTCGGGATGTCTCATAGTCTGACAAACACTGCTCTAGCTCTGTCACCTTTCACCGCAGACGTGCGACATCAGCGCATCCAATGCAAAATAATATTTCTCTAGCTTAACCTGACAGATTTATGGGATTTTTTTTATGCTAATTAGATTTCCGTGGGGCGCGGACCTCGACTTTAGGATATCATCAATATCACTACAACTACCCCTCTATTACTCAGAGAAAGTAAGGTAGGAGGCACCTCCATGCAGAATGAGCACAGAGGCGCTATTCCTTGCTGCTTTCCTGGTAACCCTGTAGCTTAAGGGAGCATGGGTAATTGTGTACTGCTCACTGATTTGGCAGGCTGCGCAGAGTGGGCAGGCCTGCTCTGTTGTCTTGGCACTCACACTAACAACTGTGGACAACGTGGCTGGATCCTCAGCATGGCAGGGGTGCTTTGAAGAAGCAACAAAAAACTGTAGGGGCAAGGCTTTGGATTGACCAATTACAGTGTTAAGACTACACCCACAGGTCATCAACGTCAACTGTCATTACTGTCATTAACACACAGAGCTGTGCAAAACATCTCCGTGTAGCATTTAACATGATTTATTCATGCGAACATACAGTGCTATTTGAGTCACATACTGTAACAGTCCAAAAAAAGAGGCCCAACAGGCAAACTTTAAAGAACATCAACATTCTACTTTACATAACCGCTTCCGCTTGTGTCCACATCAAGCTTAGCACAGCTCGACAACTGCTCAGTCGCCGCGCTGATCCAATCGCAAGTCTCATTCCACACATCTGCCTGAAATGTTTCGTGCCACATCGTTTTTACATGAGTGAGCTCCACATGACTGGGGCATGGAGCGCCAGGCAGCTCCTGCCTCATCCATGACTCAGTGGCCTATAGCACTTGTGTAGACAAAGAGGCCATTTTAGCGGTTTGGATCCTTTTTTCTTTTCCAGGGGGCTCATTTAGGCTTGTGACTGTTTGCAGGCTAGGCTACATGGCAGCAGCTCCACTCTCCTCCTGCTGGTGATTTAAATCTGTGTCGGACCATTGTGTAACAGGCCGGAGATAGAGTGTCATTGTTGGACTGGTCTTAATTTCTGTCCCCTCCCTCTTTCTGTCACCTCAAAATGAACAGCTTGTTTATTTTCATAACCATGCTGATTTGTTGGTGTTCCAGCACAGTAAAGTGGAGGGTATTTCATAAAGCAGGATTAATATGATTTAGCTAGTTAATTTTTCTAAATATTCTGAAACAACCACATATTTTCTAATTCGGTAAAGAATGTACAACAGGCCTGGGCATTGTTGTTCACTAATTTACTCCAAGTAGGGAAAGGATGGCGGAGTTGAAAAGTAATAAAAGGGAGTATATATATAAAAAACATGGGGGATTGGAAGTGATGCAGACAATTACATTGATAGAAGATACAATCTATCTGCAATATTAAGCTGATCCATCCCCCCCAAAAAAAAGATAAAAAAAGAAAAGAAAAAAAGAATGTAAAACAGTACAACCCTGGTCTATTTTCTGGCTGAATGCAACCCAAATACAGACAACATAAAGAGCATGTCCAGGCAACGATGACTATTCATGAATGTACAGTAAAACAGAAGGTAGTAACATGCTGTACAGTGGAGATTGTACTGTACTGCTCTTCACATTAGGCCTACATGTAAATAGTCTTTAGCCAGCATGAGCCCAGCACTTAAAGTGCTGAAGTTACTTTATTTATGACCATTTAGCAATCAGTCTCTGAGCACTCACACTCCTTCATCATGCCGATGTCCACGCAGCGTTTGAGCCGGCAGGCCTGGCAGTGCCGCCGGTTGTCCTTGGTGATGGTGCAGCTGCTGTTGAAGGGGCAGGTGAAACTTGCCTTACGCTTCATGCTGCGTCTGGTGGGGGCAGAGATATTAAAACCTGGCTCACTGGCACATTCATATATACACAGAGACATTAAAACCTTGCTGCATACACTGGAATTTTTTGCAAAAAGGGAGGCAGATGGGATTATTACTCAGCTGGATTACATTTGTAGACACACAAACGGAATTAGAAAACTACACTACTAGACATGAGAGGACAGCTGACTTAACATTTACATTTATATTTTAGTCATTTAGCAGACGCTCTTATCCAGAGCGACTTACAGTTAGCGAGTGCATACGTTATTTTTTAGATTTTTCAATCCCTCCCCTACCTTGGACGACGCTGGGCCAATTGTGCGCCGCCCCATGGGTCTCCCGGTCACGGCCGGCTACGACAGAGCCTGGATTCGAACCAGGATCTCTAGTGGCACAGCCTTAGACCACTGCGCCACTCGGGAGACTCAAGAGTGACGAGTGAAGGGTTGAGTTTAATGAGAACAGCATAATGCCTGAGAAAGACAGTCTGGCATTTTTTCCCCCCTTCTTTCCTGTAGACACTTTCTCTCATCCATATACATCGGTTACATTTTAAGAAGCTGCATAAAGTTACCTAGACTGAGATATGATATGGCCAACCCTTTTGATAGGGTGCTTCTGCCCTGCAGTAGGAGTACTTCGATCACTATGAACCCTATAGGTATAAACCTAGAACCGTACAGTGTTTTATATGTTTTCTTGATGTTCTTCATGGTTTCAAGAAATCAAAGGGAAAAAAATTGAAGGGAAACAGCTCAGCTTTGAATTCAGCAGCGAAACGGACGTCTATGGAAAACTCTATTTGACCTGTACTTGTAAAGATATACACAGTGGCGTTGGACTCACGCAACTGCACTGATCGCGAGCACTTGTTTCTATGATCGACTAAACTGGTTTACGGTTAACAAGTTTATAACAAGGCTGTGGTTTCTGACATCTTCTGCTGTAAAATAACAGCCACAAACGACAGATCTTGGCTACATTAATGAAGTTACCCCCTCTAGGCCAATTCCTTGTCTTTAAACAAAAATACTCACATTCTCCCATTCCTGCTCAAAAGACCAGCTTGCACTAGCTTTAAAAAGCTTCCAGGTAATACGCTTCCATATGGACAGCACAACCAGGTTGAGGTTGGTTTAGTTTGGCTTGGATCGGAGGCTGTCAGATTTGCATTATTTTTTTATTATTTTAGTATTGCCCAAAAGACCACATTGTTTTTATTCCCGGATAGTGTGGTATGTTCTCCTCTGTGCAGGAAGTATAGAGCCCTAATAAGCCCCGGAGCCCCACAGGCTACTCCACTACATTGTGTTCATTAGGGCAAGCAACCGGAAATAAAAATGAAGACAGCCCCGGACAACCCTTCCTGTTCCAAGTCAAACTGGACCCTCCAGCCCAATCCCATCCCATGTATAGTGTACCTGCCCTGTCCTGGTGAGTACCCACCTGAAGAAGCCCTTGCAGCCCTCGCAGGTCATGGCATTGAAGTGGAAGCCTGTGGCCTTGTCCCCGCAGACGCCACAGATGCGCGGCGCGTTGCGGTCGAACTCATCAGGCCCCACCACAGAGGTACTCACAGCCATGGCCTCCATCACTGCAATGAGAGGGAGAGAGAGTGGTTGGTTAGCAGTGGTCTGGCGCAGTCTTTATCCTTCCCATGTGTGTGAACAAGGCTGTATCAGACAGGTTGCATGTGTTGCTACTCATATTATAGGGACAGGTGTTTGGGAAATTAGCATAAGCGAATAGCCACAAGACAAGAAGAACACCCTGATGATTGTTCCTGTTATTGGCTCTGTAGTGACATAACGATCACACCATCTGTCCCTGTCAATTAAAAGAAACTACTGAAGTAATGCAAACCAGAGGTAACACACCTAACCCCTTTTCAATCTCACTGCCTAATTTCCTTTGACAACCAAAGATCCTCTGGCACTGTATGTCCAGAGATGAGCAGAGAGAGACATTATATCCTATTAGTGGTGTTACATATAGGAATTAGGGACCTCCCAGGAGGATGAAGCAGCTCTAACAGGGAACAGAGGGAAGAGGAAGCTGGACCAAAGAAAAGAGAAACGGGAAGAGGTTGTGATTGACGGGGCGTGAGAAAGTGAGTTCAACAGTCAGTTACATGGCCAGACTGGGTTTAGCCTGCCTGTAGGGCAGGTTTCCCCAACTGGCAGCCCACGAGCTGAATTTGGCCTGTGGGTGATTTTATTTTGGGGGGGGACATAAAATACTAAAAACACCAGCAAATCAGCTCAGAGTGGTTTACATTTTGGAAATCTGTTCCAATGTATTCCCACGCATAACAGAGATACAGTGCCTTCGGAAAGTATTCAGACCCCTTGACTTTACAGCCTTATCAAAAATTGATTAAATTGTTTTTTTTCCCCTCATCAATCTACACACAATACCCCATAATGACAAAGCAAAAACTGGTTTTTAGAAATGGTTGCTAATATAAAAAATAAAGAATAAAAAAAAGATTTATGACATTTATATAAGTATTCAGACCCTTTACTCAGTACTTTGTTGAAGCACCTTTGGCAGCGATTACAGCCTTGAGTGTTCTTGAGTATGACACTACAAGCTTGGCACACCTATATTTGGGGAGTTTCTCCCATTCTTCTCTGCAGATCCTCTCAAGCTCTGTCAGGTTGGATAGGGAGCGTTGCTGCACAGCTATTTTCAGGTCTCTCCAGAGATGTTCGATCGGGTTCAAGTACGGGCTCTGGCTGGGCCACTCAAGGACATTCAGAGACTTGTCCCGAAGCCACTACTGCGTTGTCTTGGCTGTGTGCTTAGGGTCGTTGTCCTGTTGGAAGATGAACCTTCGCCCCAGTCGGGAAGTCCTGAGCACTCTGGAGCAGGTTTTCATCAAGGATCTCTGTACTTTGCTCCGTTCATCTTTCTCTCGATCCTGCCTAGTCTCCCTGCCGCTGACAAACATCCCCACAGCATGATGCTGCCACCACGCTTCACCGTAGGGATGGTACCAGGTATCCTCCAGATATGACGCTTGGCATTCAGGCCAAAGAGCACAATCTTGGTTTCATCAGACCAGAAAATCTTGTTTCTTATGGTTAGAGTCCCCTTTAGGTGCCCTTTGGCAAACTCCAAGCGAGTTGTCATGTGCCTTTACTGAGGAGTGGCTTCCGTCTGGCCACTCTACCATAAAGGCTTAATTAGTGGAGTGCTACAGAGACGGTTGTCCTTCTGGAAGGTTCTCCCATCTCCACAGAGGAACTCTGGAGCTCTGTCAGAGTGACCATCGGGTTCTTGGTCACCTCTCTGACCAAGGCCCTTTCTCAGTTTGGCCGGGCGGCCAGCTCTAGGAAATTGCCATCGATAAAATGCAAATTGTTTTTGTTGTCCGTAGCTTATGCCTGCCCATACCATATCCCCACCATGGGGCACTCTGTTCACAACATTGACATCAGCAAACTGCTCACCCACACGACACCATGCACGCTGTATGCCATCTGCCCGGTACAGTTGAAACAGGATTCATCCATGAAGAGCACACTTCTTCAGAATGCCAGTGGCCATTTAAGGTGAGCATTTGCCCACTGACGTCGGTTACAATGCCAAACTGCAGTCAGGTCAAGACCCTGGTGAGGACGAGGAGCACGCAGATGAGCTTCCCTGAAACGGTTTTTGACAGTTTGTACAGAAATTCTTCAGTTGTGGAAACCCACAGTTTCATCAGATGTCCAGGTGGCTGGCCTCAGACGATCCTGCAGGTGAAGAAGCCGGATGTGGAGGTCCTAGTCTGGCGTGGTTACAGTGCGGTTGTGAGGCCGGTTGGACGTACTGCCAAATTATCTAAAACAACGTTGGAGGCGGCTTATGGTAGAGAAATTAACATTCAATTCTTTGGCAACAGCTCTAGTGGACATTCCTGCAGTGAGCATGCCAACTGCACGCTCCCGCAACTTGAGACATCTGTGGCATTGTGTTGTGTGACTAAACTGCACATTTAGTGGCCTTTTATTGTCCCCAGCACAAGGTGCACCTGTGTAATGATAATGCTGTTTAATCAGCTGCGTGATATGCCACACCTGTCAGGTGGATGGATTATCTTGGCAAAGGAGAAATGCTAATTAACAACAGGGATGTAAACAAATTTGTGCACAAAATTTGAGAAATACGCTTTTTGTGCACATGGAAAATGTCTGCGATCTTTTATTTCAGCTCAGTATATAAACAATCTCTCAAGCACAAGACCACCTGCTTGTGAGTAGTCAGCTAATCTTATATTTAAAGTTTAGCCAACTTGGATCTAATTGCTAGCTAACAAGGCAGAACAGTTGAATTGTTATGAACACACCCTTCTGTCCGTCCCTAACTGTTTGAACAGCATGTTAGCCTGTCCACTTTGTTCAGATGTTGAAATCAAGTGGCCTACCTTATTTCTCAGAATAAGACTGAGTTGCCAATTCCTTATATAATTGTGTTTTATGTTTATTGTTGCACATTTATAAAAACAGACTAGACAGCTAGTACAACAGTATTTGGCTAAAATGCTGCTAACGGCACGTGGTACCGCAATGCTGCGCGCGACAAACTGAGCACTCATTTTCCAGAATCAGTGTTCACTGATACTCTCGTTTTAGTAGTGTCTGCTCTGCGCGCAATTTGAGGAGTTGAGACATAAAAACGTTATCGTTAGAAAAGGTTAACTTCACTATTACAATAAAATAATGACCGATTCTGTTGGAACAAACCTCAAATGCAAATAGTTTAAACAGCGTGTCAGAGACGAAGAAGTGATCTCTAATCTTTGTTGTTTTGAGTGGTAGGGGGAAGGGCTTGGTTTGTGTGTAAACCACAGAGGAAGAGGCAAAGTGCTAAAATCTGTCCAACATTAGCCCAATGCGTCTCTAGGAGCTTATTTTGGGCCTAACTAAACTTGTCGCCTGCCTTCCCGCCTTTGGGACAACGACTCCCATTGTTAGGGCGGAGACATGTGAATCTCGTCATTATATAATCATAATAATAATATAATATGCCATTTAGCAGACGCTTTTATCCAAAGCGACTTACAGTCATGCGTGCATACATTTTTGTGTATGGGTGGTCCCGAGGATCGAACCCACTACCTTGGCGTTACAAGCGCCGTGCTCTACCAGCTGAGCTACAGAGGATCTCTGGTGTAAATGGGAAGCACAGAAAGAGCATAGGAGATGAGACCAAAAAGACAGCTTGAGAACAAGTGGACATAAAATGCTCAATAAAAAATGTAACAAATACAAATTATTGCGATACAGGCATTTGGAATATCGCGCAAAAACATAGATTTGAATTAATTTCATATAGGTTACCCAGCCCTACTGATTAGGCATTCCCGTCAAAATGCCAGACACCAATAACCCCCATACACATAGAAAACAAGGACATGCCATTTCTCAATACATAGTACTAGCAAATTCTGAACCATTAGACTGAAAAACAGTAATAATACATTCTTATTTAGCAAGTAATGACCCATGTGTAACAGGGGCGTGTACATACAGTGCATTCGGAAACCATTCGGACTCTTTGACTTTTTCCACATTTTGTTACGTTACAGCATTAGTCTAAAATTGAATAATCTATCTACACACAATACCCCATAATGAGAAAGCAAAAACAGGTTTTAGCAAATGTATTAAAGATTAAAAACAGAAATACCTTATTTACATAAGTATTCAGGCCCTTTGCTATAATACTCGAAATTGAGCCAAGGTGCATCCTGTTTCCATTGACCATCCTTAAGATGTTTCTACAAACTTGATTGTAGTTCACCTGTGGTAAATTAAATTGATTGGATTTAGAAAAGGCACACACCTGTCTACGTAACGTCCCACAGTTGACAGTGCATGTCAGAGCAACAACCAAGCCATGACGTCGAAGGAATTGTCCGTAGAGCTCCGAGACAGGATTGTGTCGAGGCACAGATCTGGGGAAGGGTACCAAAAAAGGGCCTTGGTCAGGGAAGTGACCAAGAACCCAATGGTCACTCTGACAGAGCTCCAGAGTTCCTCTGTGGAGATGGGAGAACCTTCTAGAAGGACAACCATCTCTGCAGCACTCCACCAATCAGGCCTTTATGGTAAAGTGGCCAGACGGAAGCCACTCCTCAGTAAAAGGCACGACAGCCCGCTTGGAGTTTGCCAAAAGCCACCCAAAGGCCATGAGAAACAAGATTCTCTGGTCTGATGAAACCAAGATTGAACTCTTTGGCCTGAATGCCAAACGTCACAGAGGAAACCTGGCACCATCCCTACGGTGAAGCATGGTGGTGGCAGCATTTCAGCGGCAGGGACTGGGAGACTAGTCAGGATCGAGGGAAAAATGAACGGAGCAAAGTACAGAAAGATCATTGATGAAAACCTGCTCCAGAGCACTCAGGACCTCAGACTGGGGTGAAGGTTCCCCTTCCAACAGGACAACGACCCTAAGCACACAGCCATGACAACGCAGGAGTGGCTTTGGGACAAGTCTCTAAATGTCCTTGAGTGGCCCAGCCAGAGCCCGGACTTGAACCTGATCGAACATCTCTGGAGAGATCTGAAAATAGCTGTGCAGCAACGCTCCCCATCCAACCTGACCGAGCTTGAGAGGATCTGCAGAGAAGAATGTGAGAAACTCCCCAAATGCAGGTGTGCCAAGCTTGTAGCGTAATACCCAAGAAGACGAGGCTCTAATCGCTGCCAAAGGTGCTTCAACAAAGTACTGAGTAAAAAATAAAAAATAATAAATGTATGCACTCACTAACTGTAAGTCGCTCTGGATAAGAGCGTCTGCTAAATGACTAAAATGTAAATGTAAAAATGAGTAAAGGGTCTGAATACTCACGTAAATGTGATATTTCAGTTTCTTTTTTTACACATTTGCAACAATTTCTAAAAACCTGTTTTTGCTTTGTCATTATGGGGTATTGTGTATAGATTGATGAGGGGAAAAAACGATTTAATCAATTTTAGAATAAGGCTAACGTAACAAAATGTGTAAAAAGTCTAGGGGTCTGAATACTTTTCCGAACGCACTGTATTTGTATGGGGATTCAATAACGCAGACGCAGGATGTTGATTGATTAACATGGGCTACACACTATAATCAAAATAGTCCAACCACAGGCCATAACATTATTCATCGTTGCACTAGAGAAATCAACAAGGTTTAGCCAAGATGTGAATAATTGAACAGCTGTCATCTGTTTCTCTGATGACAAAGACACTGGTTGGTTTGACCATTTAGTGTTTTCGTCCATGGCTCACCACAGGGCCAGAGCAGAAACAAGTTGTTTTTCTTTAGCTAGAAGCTGAAAACATAATGCGGACTGGCGAAGCAAGTCCCCCTCTATTCCTGGAAGCAATCATTAGGTTGTTACTCTGACTGGCAAATAGTTGCATAGAGACCGAGGTGCCTAATATAAAGTCAGGCTGCCCCAATGGTAGACTAGTCCAGCGTTGCCACTTGCCAGTCTCATATGAGATAGAGGCCCAATCCCAAAATCAACCCCTAAGCCCCTACACCCTAGCAAATCAGAGGGCAAAAGGAACTATTACCATATTGCTTACACCTGTCAAATCCACTCAGATCTCCACAAGTGCATAGGGAGTAGGTCTTAGGGGTCGATTTAGGATTGGGCCAGAGCTTCCCCATCATTGTGCCAATCATTGAAACACAGGCTTTTAAGCACCATCCCTCCCCAAACACAGAGCTGAATGGAAACTAGGACTAACATTCCTAATAGTGCTGGGTCAATGTCAGTGTGTGTGCACTTTCAACATCTGTTGTATTTTTGTTAGCTTGCCTTGTAGCTTGGTTAAATCGTAATTTTGACATGGATAGTGCCGGTTGTCCAATAAAACAATTCTCTGAACTCGCCACAACATGGGGAAAATCGCTTTCTTTCTAAACATGATCCACCTGCCAACAGTGCTGTGTAATGAATAGAGCATGAACACAAATCTCAGTCAGGTCAATGCCATTTAGTCCTTGAGCAGATGCTTAACACCCAGTAAACATCCAACTGTATCAACACGTGATGCAGCAATGTATGCTATTTCACTGGATGTGGGCTCTTATGTTAACAAATGGAACAAGCGCAATAAAGCAACAATAATAAGCTAGTTTCATATAATCTATGCAGGTCAGGAGATGAAACATGGATCCTCCACCCTGCTTTGACTGCATCTATGTCCTCTGGTCTCTTGACACACCCCATCCACTAACAAGTAGTACAGTGCCAGTCTTCTCTTTGTGAGTTCTTGCCATCACAAATCTGATGTTCCACAACAGACCTCTGACCGTGAAAGACGGCCTGCCTGGAGTCTCACACCGAGAGGATAATAAAAAGAAAGGTCAGGGCTCCAGACTAACTTTCTCAGTTGGTGGCACCAGCCCATTAATTAGTAATCACCTTATAAAGGCATTCAGTGAGATTTTTTGTTGTTGAAAAATAGACTACTGAGATGGCATCATAAAAAATGTTTTATCAAACATGTCCAAGCAGGAATGCATGATTCAAGTAATTTGGATGTGCAACCTAAACGAGTGATTTTAATAAATGTTTGGTTGACAATTAGGTTATTGTTGATATATTCTACTTTCAAAATAGGGCTCCAGAATTGAGATTGATAGTTTTTGCTCAATAGAGATCCATTTGCCGTAATGTTTTTGAGCACTAGCTAATAGGCTAATTCATTTGTGGATAATTCAAGACCTGAGGAAGTGGAAACTGAAAACACATTAGCTAGATTGCTAACTGTAAATATTGCTGATAGTTAGCTGTGTAGTTGATTAATCTAGCAGTAATATCCAAAAAATACATTTGCACGCTCTACATCTCAAAGATACCAGTTTTTAAAACTGTGTCATTGGCACAATATTGAGAGTTGAGAAATAAAGTGTCATACTCACAGAAAGCAGAGACACTCCTCTCTCAAACAGCATATAAAAACAGTTTTTCCCACGATTGCATTTCGAAATGTTGCAATCAGAATGCATTTCTCTCCCTCTAAATACATCGCACAGGGGAGGGAGAGGCAATGCGAGGAGCTCTCTCATCACAGCAGGCACTGTCAGGGGCAGGCACTTTCACGGCAGGAATCAATGCACTTTAATTTGCGCGTACTGTTTGACCAAATCAAGGTTTTCGACGCCCAGGGCTCGACATTAATGCTGGTCCGGGACAAGTTTTAAAAAAATATCAGACAAGAATATAGATTGAAGTTGTCCGAACGGAATGTCCAAAACCGATGCAGACATGAGGCACCAGAAAATGTAGCCAAACTTTAAATGAGACTTTTAATTACATAAATATAGGCTAAACGGCAGTCATGTTTGACAAATATAATGAACATTAACGTCTAAAAAGGAAAGATTCTGTCAACATACTCGAGGCACGTTTCGTTCAGATCAAAAATGGTCACGAGACCGGAGAGTGAAGGAAAGCGCCTTTTGCGCACCGCACATCACCCACCTGGAATCTGAGAGGTGGCAGTCAGCATTTTGAAACTTTAACCATAAACGTAATTGTTTAAAACCTGGAAGTTTTATGTAATTTTATGAAGCACGTCTTACCTTATTTCAAAAGTAGCCTAGCCAAAATATGACTATAGACATGTTGAGGGTCATTTTCTAAAATAAACACCTCATGTCATTGAAACCAGAATTTCTCTCATGTTCTATAGGTTTTCAAATCAATGTTACTTTATATTCCAGCAGCCAAAGGCACATTCCTAGTCATATTAGTAACCCATGCTAGTTGACGCATCTTTAGATCTCCCCTCTTTATTTCGAACAGATATTTATCTCCATCACATGAAACCGCTCACAAGTGTGGTGAGCTTTTGACAACTGTCAACATTTTAAGCTAAATGTTCTGATCTGTTGAGTCAGCCTCATTGCTTTAAAATATTTTGATGTGGAGTGGTTGTACGATTTTGGGATCTGTCATCCCAGAACTGTCCCAGAGTGCGTTTTGAGCGGTCTTAGGCATCTTTTTTTATATTTTTTATACTCGTCCCAGGGACGACGGGACGCCCTTAATTTCAAGCCCTGGAGGGAATTATTTTATAAAGAAAAAAGTATTTGGTTGTAATTGTGATGTTGCAATATTTTATAGGCTACTCAGGGTGGCCAACCATCCTCCAGTAGAGCCTTAAACCTCGACGGGATTGGTGTCCCGTATACAGGACGGTTGACCTAACATGCGCTAATGTGATTAGCATGACTGTTGTAAGTAACAGTAAACTTTCCAGGACATAGACATGTCTTATATGGGCAGAAAGCTTAAATTCTTGTTAATCTAAGTGCACTGTCCAATTTACAGTAGCTATTACAGTGAAAAAAAAAATTATATTGTTTGAAGAAAGTGCACAACAACAAAAAACGTATCACGGCAACTGGTTTGATACATTCACCTCTGAAGGTAAATGTACTTACATTGAATAATCTTGCTCTGATTTGTCATCCTGAGGGTCCCAGAGATAAAATGTAGCACAGTTTTGTTTGAAAAAAACAATTTATATATTCAAATGTAGGAACTGGGTTCTACAGTTTGAACCCCTGCTGTCTCTGGCTCCACACCCACCCCGCACGGCCATCTAGATGTGTGAAAGTTGGTGTATAAGCTAATGATCCATTATGTATGACATTCCTGGGAGTGTGTAAACTTAGTTTGTAATACCATATCATTTCTGTATGTTCTCTATAGGTATGTACTTGAAAATATAGCAATTGACCAATTTGGCACATTTGGGCAGACTTGATACAAAATAGTCCAGTATTGCAACGCTTCACTGAATCAATCTGAAACTTTGCACACACTGCTGCCTAAACTGCAATATTATATTGTGGCCTCTCTCTTGCATTTCAAAGATGATGGAACAAAAAAATTAATAGAAAACTCATGTTTTTTTGTTTGTATTATCGTTTACCAGATCTAATGTGTTATATTCTCCTACATTAATTTCACATTTCCACAAACCTCAGTGTTTCCTTTCAAATGGTATCAAGAATATGCCTCTCCTTGCTTCAAAATGCGACTAAATGGTCGCAGTCTGGAGCCCTGGGCTAGGTTGAATGTTACGATGCTGTGCAATGGAGTTTGCTACTCAGGGACCTAACTATTCGGCTAAACTGTTACACTATTCAATCAGGATGATTAGTTTAGTCACCAATCACTACACAGAGTACAGGTTGTTCCTATTGTCACTCCAGACCTGACCTGAGAAACATCCAACCTCCACACTACAGCACAGCTACAGAACATCAAAAAGAGGGAAGAAAGCGTTGATGTTATCTAACCGGACGCTCGCACATTGAGCAAACGACCCAGAAACCATTAAGATGAGGGGCCATAGGAAAGGGGCCATGTGAGTCGCATTTAGTCACAGACATAAAACCCAACGATGGGGCAAAGCCTTTCCCAGGCCTTCCGAAAAATACACACGCAATGTTCAGATTGGCTAACGTGCCCCCCATGGACGCATTGCTCTGATTGGTCGGTGAAACCGCACCCTAGTTACACGCTAAAAAACAGATCAGGTCACAGCACCATTGTGTGCCGCCTCACTTGTTGTGCATGTTATTGAAGCAACAATCATAGGGGCAGAATTGAGCTGAAGGGCCAAAAAAAAGCAGGTGGGCGGCCTATTCTTGCTGAGCTAAGTGCAGGCGAGGGTAATACAAGGGGGAGATGCACACACGTGACACGTCTGGGAAAAAGCGCATGGTGGCATACAGGCCCAGCCATCAATCCTGGGCACTTCTGCAGCAGAGACATGGTTGTTTAACGATGGGCACAGTGAGCAGGGTTCAACACACGCCCAGCTGTACAAACGGATAATATGCTAATGAAATCACCAGGCTTCCCTAAGCAGCCCTGGATAACTAATATTATTATCTTACTCATCAAAGCAATAGAATGAAAATAAAAAAAGAACATTATCCATGGAAAAAAAATCCCTTGCCCCAGATCCACACTGCTGCAGCGACTGAACTTTGGACCTTGTTTTCGGCATTGGCTGGAAATGAATAGACCGCCATGTTGTTGGCAGGCTGAAAAAAGTGAGAAGGGAGAGAGAGAAAAAAGCTACTTGTGGTTTAGAGTGGTATGGGGGGCCCCAAATCCCTCGCAGGGATGAATAACAGGAGCGTAAACTTGCATAGCAGCATAACTGAGCTGAGCAGTTCTGAGTAGTGCAGTGCTTTACTATGACGACTGTCCACACTCCTCTCTCAACCACGGTGGAATGTACATCTGAATTCTACTAGCTATGTATTATTAGGACCTAAGCTAACTTTCCCTTTGATCAATCTTTTATTTACTTCAACAGTAAGTGACTGTCATTACATTAATAGATAACATACATTTAAGAGCAAACTAAAAAGAGAACTGTAGTGCTTATGGTCTCCGAAACAGGACAGGATGAAGTATGGTATCTCTGTTTAGACTGGGGTCAAGGTGTGTCATCTTGTGACCACTAATTAGATTAGTTGACCACACAAAATCTAACCTCCCAACCCGTCCCCTCTCGAAAATATGCTTTCAGCCCATCCTCCATTTGCCTTGACTCAATCAAGAGGGCCGTAGTTCAAAGTTCATCAGAGGCGCAACAACAGTCAGAGGATCCACACACACAGAAACACAAAATCAGATTACCACACAGCAAAGAAATCCCTGTCTGTGGGAATGATTGCCTGAACTCTTATATCCCCGATAAGCGCAAAACGCAGTTAACAAAAACAGACTGGCTTGTAACCTTTGAGATTTAAAGTAGCGTGAGGCATGTCCAACGGTATAGCCTATCGGGCTGACAGGTTATCAAAGTGTGATGAGCTGGAGGGAGATGAACTCCCCTATAGAGCAACAAGCCATTTTGTTACTCCTAGTAAGACTGATACGTCAGCCATCTTACTCAGGCAGCTTTGACTAACAATTAGAGAGAATGGAGGGCAGAACGATAAGGTAAAAAGGAGAGATGACTTGTATGTTCCCCACAGGGCAGTAATAACATACCTGGTCAAAGGTTTAGACGTGGCAAACCCTCCTACCTTGCGGAAAAAACTAGTCAAATAACTGCACAAGAGCACAAGCATGTACTACAGCCCTGAGTAATGCAAAGAAAAGTACTGTACAGTCGTACAAAAGTTGGTAGTATTGGTATTGGTCTTCACAAAGTTCGCTGCTTCAGTGTTATGAGATATTTTTGTCAGATGTTACTATGGTATACTGAAGTATAATTACAAGCATTCCATACGTGTCAAAGGCTTTTATTGACAATTACATTAAGTTTATGCAAAGAGTCAATATTTGCAGTGTTGACCCTTCTTTTTTAAGACCTCTGCAATCCGCCCTGGCATGCTGTCAATTAACTTCTGGGCCACATCCTGACTGATGGCAGCCCATTCTTGCATAATCAATGCTTGGAGTTTGTCAGAATTTGTGGGGTTTTGTTTGTCCACCCGCCTCTTGAGGATCGACCACAAGTTCTCAATGGGATTAAGGTCTGGGGAGTTTCCTGGCCATGGACCCAACATTTCAATGTTTTGTTCCCCGAGCCACTTAGTTATCACTTTTGCCTTATGGCAAGGTGCTCCATCATGCTGGAAAAGACATTGGTCGTCACCAAACTGTTCCTGGATGGTTGGGAGAAGTTGCTCTCTGAGGATGTGTTGGTACCATTCTTTATTCATGGCTGTGTTCTTAGGCAAAATTGTGAGTGAGCCCACTCCCTTGGCTGAGAAGCAACCCCACACATGAATGGTCTCAGGATGCTTTACTGTTGGCATGACACAGGACTGATGGTAGCGCTCAACTTGTCTTCTCCGGACAAGGTGTTTTCCGGATGCCCCAAACTATCGGAAAGGGGATTCAGAGAAAATGACTTTACCCCAGTCCTCAGCAGTCCAATCCCTGTACCTTTTGCAGAATATCAGTCTGTCCCTGATGTTTTTCCTGGAGAGAAGTGGCTTCTTTGCTGCCCTTCTTGACACCAGGCCATCCTCCAAAAGTCTTTGCCTCACTGTGCCTGCAGATGCACTCACACCTGCCTGCTGCCATTCCTGAGCAAGCTCTGCACTGGTGGTGCCCCGATCCCGCAGCTGAATCAACTTTAGGAGACGGTCCTGGTGCTTGCTGGACTTTCTTGGGCGCCCTGACGCCTTCTTCACAACAATTGAACCTCTCTCCTTGAAGTTCTTGATGATCCGATAAATGGTTGATTTAGGTGCAATCTTACTAGCAGCAATATCCTTGCCTGTGAAGCCCTTTTTTGTGCAAAGCAATGATGACGGCACGTGTTTCCTTGCAGGTAACCATGGTTAACAGAGGAAGAACAATGATTTCAAGCACCACCCTCCTTTTAAAGCTTCCAGTCTGTTATTCTAACTCAATCAGCATGACAGAGTGATCTCCAGCCTTGTCCTGGTCAACACTTCACCTGTGTTAACGAAAGAATCACTGACATGATGGCAGCTGGTCCTTTTGTGGCAGGGCTGAAATGTTTTTTGGGGATTAAGTTCATTTTCATGGCAAAGATGGACTTTGCAAATAATTGCAATTCATCTGATCACTCTTCATGACATTCTGGAGTATATGCAAATTGCCATCATCAAAACTGAGGCAGCAGACTTTGTGAAAATGTGTATGTGTCATTCTCAAAACTTTTGACCACGACTGTACATTTAAACATCTGGGAAACAGGATATTGTCAATGTGTAAAATAACAAGTAAAAACCAAATAAGGCAAATGACTAGAGCCCGACCGAAATAGGATTTTTGGGTCCGATGCCGATACCGATTTTAGGGAGGCAAAAGTCACCGATTACATCTGCCGATAGTGTTTGTTTATTCCACCGATAGAGGTGGAATAAAAAATACTTATTAAATTAGTTTTCTTTTTACAAATCATGCTCCAAAGGATTAAACAACTCTAAATGGCGTTTTCTTACCTAATATTACAATTAACATTATTTAAGAACATTTTATCGTGGTTTACATGATAACCACCAAAAAGCAACTATATCCTCTATAAATATTAAAGTAAATACAAAACACTTCTTCAGTTTACCTTCCTAGGTGCAACTTAAAAGATGTGTCCATCTATGGGAGCGGATAAGAATGCAAAAGCGTTTGTGCTGAAGAACCACAAGCACACTAATAAACAAGGGCTGAATGAATTGAACTTGGTCTCAAAGTAAACCTGAAACTGCACTTCTCACAAGATCAAACTATCAGTGGAATAAAGACAGATTCACAGAATATTTGTGTAAAGGCTAAAATCCGCCGATAATATCGGTCAACCGATTTATCGGTTGGGCTTTACAAATGACACAGCATTTCTGAACCCGTTATTTAAAGCGGAACTAGGATAATAGCCAATTTTGTAAGGGAAGGAATTTCAAAAACGCAAAATACTGGGGCCTAGTAGATTTGTATTTTGCTGTTTTCGCTAATCCCTTTCAAAAGTTGTTTGTTAACATTTGCTAACATTTACATTTACATTTACGTCATTTAGCAGACGCTCTTATCCAGAGCGACTTACAGGAGCAATTAGGGTTAAGTGCCTTGCTTAAGGGCACATCGACAGATTTTTCACCTAGTCGGCTCGGGGATTAGAACCAGCGACCTTTCGGTTACTGGCACAACGCTCTTACCCACTAAGCTACCTGCCGCTAAGACTGTTAGTAAACAAAATAGCTGCTCATCATCAATATAGGCCTGTTGTATTAAAGTGATCCTCCTGTGGGGAACAACAATGCCCCCTCCGCTGGAAAGCCATGTGGGGTCTCTTCAAGTAAGATTTCAACATCAGTGAGACAACTTATCTGCTGAGAGGAGGTCCCGCAAAGATCAATGGAATTCTGTCAATTACGGAATTGAAGTATAGAACCAAAGTGTCAATGCAAACGCCCAGCAGACAGCCGCAGTCCATGAACTGAACTGACAGCTAATGTGGGGCATCAAAGTCCGACCAGGCTAGATTTTACTATGGCCACCATCACTTTTCCCTGAAGAGTCACACTAAACTTGCCCATTAAAACCCAAGAGGCTAGGTACTCACATTCAAGTATTAGATGGGCTCACTAAGCATTCACCGAGTGGAGCTGTCAATGAGTGCTCAGTGCTCACCGTGTGGTCTTTTTTTGTCGACAGCTTGTGTTCACACATTCATTGACCGGGCATCGAACACAGGCTAATTTAATAGTCAAATGCACAAAGATGATATGCTTCCAAAGAAACTGCTCAAAAAGCAGTGTTCACCTCCTAAAATAAAAGCTAGAATACCTCACATAGGCACTATTAGGCAGAAACTATAAGCAATCCTTAAAACGACTATAAACATAGTATTGATAAGTCAGTCAGACTTTGTCAAACTGGGTAAAACACAGCAGCACTGACCTGAGCGACTCAGAGAAGGGTCTGTGGATCCATTTCCTCTGAATTAGAAAATAAAGACAGTTTCCAGACAAAATCCCCCAAGGTCTTCCTCTCTCCTCTACCTAACACTCCTTTTGGTGGCGCTCTTATTCCCTCTCTCTCCCCCTCTAGTTCACCCTCTCATTCTTTCTACCCCTCAGTTGCAGTAATGTCTCTCTGTACCGGTTTGGTAGTGATGCCAAAGAGGTGAGTGGTGTTTGCTAATGTTTAACATACTCATGGGGTCAGCAGGGCAAACTCCAGAATTATAGGACTGGCATGGGCAAAAGAGAGAGAGGTCCACTTTTCCCCCAACATATGAGACGTGGCCTACAAATGTGCTCATAAAATCCTGACATGTAATTCTATTAATCAAAATAAAGGCCCATGGGCAAGGGAAGGCTGGGTAGTGAAACCGCAACAGTTAAGAGACCAGCCTTTAAAACAAGAGTATGTACTTGACATTCACTTAAGTGGGGAAATCATTTAATATACACAGTAAGTAGGATCTGTGGACAGATCAAAGTTAGCATTATATTAACATAATGCAGCGTAACAGCATTATGGTGCTCCGATAGTTACGGTGAGATTGCTTTCATCCAATACTTGGCAAAGTAAAAAACGTACATTCTAGCTGAATCATGTGTGTGATGAGCCCCTTTGATTTAGATTTTTTTCTATGGAATCGGCTATAAGCTGGAACAGCCCACATGACATTGGAATGTTGTAGGTTAGCAGAACAGTGTTCTGAAATGGCTGTGAAGAGTTTAGCTCTGCTCGTCGTGTGCACTGAGCCACCGATCAGTATGTTGTAACATCACCTGACCAATGGGAGTACGGCCTACGTCAAAAATTCACTTGACAGGAAGGTTTGGACTTTATTACAGAACTACATTACAAAAGCAAAACAGGTGATGGAAAGTGTAGGGGAGTTCACTTCATCTCAAGACGAGACATGGAAGAGGATGAGCCTTTCAAAGAGAATCATAGGCTATGCATCTCTCTATTAAATATACTGTTAGCGACATATGATCTTGGGAAACTCCTCAACGCTACATTGTCTGTACAACACCAAGAACACAAGTTTGTGAGGGAGTTGAGGAAACTATACATCAAGTTCTTCTCAGCTAATAGCGGCGGACTCACCAAGAACATTGAGATTTCATCAACTTGGTTTAGAAGGGGAACAGATTTAGATCTGGAGCTTTGTCCTCTACCAAATCTTCATGTTAGGCAAAAAAAAGGTGCCAAGCCAAGACTAACATATTAGCCTGTTGGGGAAAAAAAGGTGCCAAGCCAAGACTAACATATTAGCCTGTTGGGGAAAAAAAGGTGCCAAGCCAAGACTAACATATTAGCCTGTTGGGGAAAAAAAGGTGCCAAGCCAAGACTAACATATTAGCCTGTTGGGGAAAAAAAGGTGCCAAGCCAAGACTAACATATTAGCCTGTTGGGGAAAAAAAGGTGTCAAGCCAAGACTAACATATTAGCCTGTTGGGGAAAAAAAGGTGTCAAGCCAAGACTAACATATTAGCCTGTTGGGGAAAAAAAGGTGCCAAGCCAAGACTAACATATTAGCCTGTTGGGGGAAAAAAGGTGCCAAGCCAAGACTAACATATTAGCCTGTTGGGGAAAAAAAGGTGCCTAATATGGCAGTAACAGCCCTACAGGCAACGTGAGGAGATTTAGGATTAGGAACACATTCATCTTCACTTCAGCCACTCAAAATAAACTAATTTAAGAAATTCCTTTCATTAAAGATCTGTAGATTATTTAACAATTATTACATTGGTTGAGTTAGGGTAAGCGTACCTATTAAGCCCACTTCCATCTTTGGATTAAAAAATAAATAAAATATCTGCTGTTTAATGTTTCTACTAACTCATCTAGTTGTTATATCCATAACTTGTTTTATTATAAGCCAATCAGATGTTTTATTATTAAGTTATTGACCATTGTGTAAGTTCCCACTAATGGCCAATTTCATAGAAGAAAAATAAATAAATAAATAAATTTAGAGGCTACCCTCAGATATACACTACCATTCAAAAGTTTGGGGTTACTTAGACATTCCCTTGTTTTCGAAAGAAAAGCATTTTTTTTTACCATTACAATAACATCAAATTGATCAGAAATACAGTGTAGACATTGTTAATATTGTAAATGGCTATTGTAGCTGGAAACGGCTGATCTTTTATGGAATATCTACATAGGCGTACAGAGGCCCATTATCAGCAACCATCAGTCCTGTGTTCCAATGGCACGTTGTGTTTGCTAATCCAAGTTTATCATTTTAAAAAGCTAATTGATCATTAGAAAACCCTTTTGCAATTATGTTAGCACAGCTGAAAACTGTTGTGCTGATTAAAGAAGCAATAAAACTGTCCTTCTTGAGACTAGTTGAGTATATGGAGCATCAACAACTGTGGGTTCAATTACAGGCTCAAAATGGCCAGAAACAAATAACTTTCTTCTGAAACACGTCAGTCTATTCTTGTTCTGAGAAATGAAGGCTATTCTATGCGAGAAATTGCCAAGGAACTGAAGATCTCGTACAACGCTGTGTACTACTTCCTTCATCAGAATAGAAAGAGCAGTGGGAGGCCCCGGTGCACAACTGAGCAAGACGACAAATACATTAGTGTCTAATTTGAGAAACAGACACCTCACAGGTCTTCAACTGGCAGCTTCATTAAATAGTATCCGCAAAACACGAGTCTCAACGTCAACAGTGAAGAGGCGACTCCAGGATGCTGACCTTCTAGGCAGAGTTGCAAAGAAAAAGCCATATCTCAGACTGGCCAAGAAAAATAAAAGTTTAAGATGGGAAGAAAAATAAAAGTTTAAACATTTGGGAAGACTTCATGCAAAACAGTCCAGTATTGCAACGCTTCACTGGATCAATCTAAAACTTTGCACACACTGCTCTAAATTCTAAATTGCGCATAAACTGCAATATTATATTGTGGTCTTTATCTTGCATTTCAAAGTTGGAACCAAAAGATTAATAGAAAACGCATTTTTTTTGTTTGTATTATCTTTTACCAGATCTAATGTGTTATATTGTACTACATTATTTTCACATTTCCACAAACTTCAGTGTTACCTTTCAAATGGTATCAAGAATATGCATTTCCTTGCTTCAGGTCCTGAGCTACAGGCAGTTAGATTTGGGAATGTCATTTTAGGCGATAAAGGTTCACCTTCCAACAGGTCAACGACCCTAAGCACACAGCCAAGACAACGCAGGAGTGGCTTCGGGACAAGTCTCTGAATATCCTTGAGTGGCCCAGCCAGAGCCCGGACTTGAACCCGATCAAACATCTCTGGAGAGACCTGAAAATAGCTGTGGAGCGACGCTCCCCACCTGACAGAGCTTGATAGGGTCTGCAGAGAAGAATGTGAGAAACTCCCCAAATACAGGTGTGCCAAGCTTATAGCGTCATAACCAAGAAGACTCACGGCTGTAATCGCTGCCAAAGGTGCTTCAACAAAGTACTGAGTAAAGGGTCTAAATACTTATGTAAATGTTATATCCGTTTATTGTTAATACAAAATGTGGAAAAAGTAAAGGGGCCTGAATACTTTCCGAATGCACTGTGTATACACACACACTACATGAACAAAAGTATGTGGACACCTGCTCGTCGAACAACTCATTCCAAAATCATGGGCATTAATATGGAGTTGGTCCCACCTTTGCTGCTATAACAGCCTCCACTAGATGTTGGAACATTGCTGCGGGGACTTGCTCCCATTCAGCCACAAGCATTAGTGAGGTTGGGCACTGATGTTAGGCTTGGCTCTCAGTCGGCGATCCAATTCATCCCAAAGGTGTTCGATAGGGTTGAGGTCAGGGCTCTGTGCAGGCCAGTCACGTTATTCCACAACGATGTTGACAAACTATAATCTAATGAATTCATTGCTTGTTTAAATTATACCTAGGCTAAATATACAGTTCATTCGGAAAGTATTCAGGCCCCTTGACTTTTTCCACTTTGTTACGTTACAGCCTTATTCTAAACTGGATTCAATTGTTTTTTTCCCCTCAATCTACACACAATACACCATAATGACAAAGCAAAAAACAGGCTTTAAAGAAATGTTCGCACATTTATGAAAAATAAAAGATACAAGCATAACATTTACATAACTATTCAGACCCTTTACTCAGTACAAGCTTGGCACACCTGTATCTGGGGAGTTTCTCCCGTTCTTCTCTGCAGATCCTATCAAGCTCTGTCAGGTTGGATGGGGAGCGTCGCTGCACAGCTATTTTCAGGTCTCTCCAGAGATGTTCGAGTCGGTTCAAGTCCGGGCTCTGGCTGGGCCACTCAAGGACATTCAGAGGCTTGTCCCGAAGCCAATACTGCGTTGTTTTGGCTGTGTGCTTAGGGTCGTTGTCCATCAAGGATCACTCAATACTTTGCTCCGCTAATCTTTCCCTCGATCCGGACTAGTCTCCCAGTCCCTGCTGTTGAAAAACATCCCCACAGCATGATGCTGCCACCACCATGCTTCACAGTAGCGATGGTGCCAGCTTTCCTTCAGACATGACGCCTTGCATTCAGGCCAAAGAGTTCAATCTTGGTTTCAAGAATCTTGTTTCTCATGGTCAGAGTCCTTTAGGTGCCTTTTTGCAAACTCCAAGTGGGCTGTCATGTGCATTTTACTGAGGAGTGGCTTCTGTCTGGCCACTCTACCATAAAGGCCTGATTGGTGGAGTGCTACAGAGATGGTTGTCCTTCTGGAAGGTTCTCCCATCTCCTCAGAGGAACTCTGGAGCTCTGTCAGAGTGACCATTGGGTTCAGCTCTAGGAAGAGTCTTGGTGGTTCCAAACTTCTTCCATTTAAGAATGATGGAGGCCACTTAGGGGTGGGCGGTATACCGGTTTGAACGTGAATACCAGTATGACGTTACGCCATGATATAAATTTCTGTCGAGTGATACAGCCTAGTGGGCTAGTTCAATTTGTTTATTTTACTAGAAACATAGCCTTTTTTAGCAAAGAATAAAACTAGAAGCATGGACGTTACGCGCAATCTGCCTGCCAATCAATCAAAGTCAACAAACAAGCATGCGCAACTGCAGAGTAAGCAAACATTTACTGAAGTAAACTCCTTTCATTAGCAAAAATGTCAGAAAATCAAGCTTTGAGGATGACTGAAGACAAGGAAAATAACGCTATTGAGGTTGATTTGCAGGACGACGAAGAACTGGTTCGAAAAAAGGGGGCTTCCTCTGTCGTTTGGAACTGACAAGAAGAGCAAGAAGTGGAATGAGATAACGAGTGCAATTACGTATCACATAGCGAAAGACATGGAACCAATTCAAACTGTGAAGAAAGACTGTTTCAGAAAGTTGATTGGAACTCTAGACACAAGATACGAGATCCCGAGCTGTAAATACATCAGCAAAACATGGGAGGCAGTTAATTGTTACATGCTGAACTGAGAAACACACAGACTGTCTGGTTAATGCTTGACGTTAATTTGAAAAGGTTTACAACTTGAATTCATAATGACCGGTGTTATGCTGAAAAAAGACTGCACTTCTTATATTTGACAGGAAAGTTTACACCCTGAGTACTTTAAAAATATTTTTATAAAATGTTACTGCATATTTATTTAACTCCTATACCTTTGTTTATGTTTAATGTTTGCACAGGTTTACCACAGAAGTAAAACAAATAATCATTTAAAAAAATTTGCAATGCCCCCTTTGTTTCTATAAGGTTTTTAAATATTTAGTAATTTATTAACTTTGAAGGTCTCATAAATTGTAAAAAAAAATGTTTTACAGTATATCGTGATATTATATCGTTATCGTCCGGACAGTGGAAAATATCGTGATATGAATTTGTTAATATCGCCCACCCCTAAGGCCACAATTTTCTTGGGGACCTTCAATGCTGCAGACATTTTTTGGTACCCTTCCCCAGATCTGTGCCTCGACACAATCCTGTCTCGGGGCTCTACGGACAATTCCTTCGACCTCATGGCTTGGTTTTTGCTCTGGCATGCATTGTCAACTGTGGGACCTTATATAGACAGGTGTGTGCCTTTCCAAATTATGTCCTATCAATTGAATTTACCACAGGTGGACTCCAATCAAGTTGTTGAAACATCTCAAGGATGATAAATGGAAAGAGGATGCACCTGAGCTCAATTTAGAGTCTCATAGCAAAGGGTCTGAATACAGAAAGGCCTTTGATAGAGTTGAGTGGAAAATGTTTGCTGTATTAGGAAAAGTTAATCTGGGTGACCATTTAATTAATTTAGTAAAATTACTTTATTCTGACTCATCAGTGGCAGTTAACACAAATGGTAAATTAATCAGAAAGATTTCCTATCGGTAGGGGCTGTCGTCAAGGCTGTCCTTTATCTCCGGCTCTGTTCTCATTAGTCATAGAACCACTGGCTGAGGCAATAAGGTGTAGTAATATCATCAGGGGCATCTCTGTGGGTGACGAAGAGCATATAATTCATTATTTGCTGATGATGTGCTTTTATACATGTCCAAACCAGAGACCTCCGTCACTGCAGTAATGGACATCATATCTGAATATGGTAACCTGTCAGGGTACAAAATTAACGTGGATAAATCCATGGCTTTACCTTTGAATATCCCCTCCACAATCAACTTAGAAACGATGTCTCCATTCCAATTGATTGAAACAGGCTTTTAATAACGTTACTCCAAATCTTAAAGACCTGTTCACTTCAAATTATATGCCTTTGCTCACAAAGATTAAACAGGACCTGGTTAACTGGTCTACCCTACCAACCTCTCTTTTTGGCAGGATGAATGTGTTCAGCATGAATATCCTTCCTTGGCTACATTTTCTATTCCAAAATCTCCCCTGCCATCTAGCTCAGTCCTTTTTTCAGAAAATGAATGCCAATCTCTAAATATATCTGGAACAATAAGAAACCTAGAACCAAATTTACCAAACTAAGTAAGCCTAAAGACTTAGGATTGGTTTCTTTCCCAAATCTGCAACTATATTACCGGTTCCTCATTCAGTGAGGAAAATTGACTTTATCTGTGAAAGGGTCCACCCCAAATGCACCTCCATAAGCGTACAAGAACTACATTTCAAATGTTTTCATAGAACCTACTTTACACCTGTTCGCCTTCACAGAATGTTTTCCAATGCATCATGTTTCAAATGTAAACAGGATACTGGCACATTCCTGCACATTTTATGTACTGTAGCAGAATCCAGTCTTATTGGAATGATATTCATTTACACATCCAGAAGATCTTGGCTAGACAATTTGCTTTTTTACCAAATTTACAGTGCCTTCGGAAAGTATTCAGACACCATTACTTTTTCCAAATGTTACGTTAGTCTTATTCTAAAATGGATTGAATAAATACAAATCCTCAGCAATCTACACACAATACCCCATAATGACAAAGCGAAAAATTTTACCAAATGTATTAAAAACAGAAATACCTTATTTACATAAGTATTCAGACCCTATGCTATGAGACTCGAAATTGAGCTCGGGTGCATCCTGTTTCCATTGATCATCCTTGATATGTTTCTATAACTTGATTGGAGTCCACCTGTGGTAAATTCAATTGATTGGACATGATTTGGAAAGGCACACACCTGTCTATAAAAAGGTCCCACAGTTGACAGTGCATGTCAGAGCAAAAACCAAGGCATGAGGTCGAAGGAATTGTCTGTAGAGCTCCGAGACAGGATTGTGTCGAGGCACAGATCTGGGGAAGGGTACCAAAAAATGTCTGCAGCATTGAAGGTCCCCAAGAGCACAGCGGCCTCCATCATTCTTAAATGGAAGAAGTTTGGAACCACCAAGACTCTTCCTAGAGCTGGCCGCCCGGCCAAACTGAGCAATCGGGTGAGAAGGGCCTTGGTCATGGAGGTGACCAAGAATCCGATGGTCACTTTGACAGAGCTCCACAGTTCCTCTGTGGAGATGGGAGAACCTTCCAGAAGGACAACCATCTCTGCAGCACTCCACCAATCAGGCCATTATGGTAGAGTGGCCAGACGGAAAGCACTCCTCAGTAAAAGGCACATGACAGCCCGCTTGAAGTTTGCCAAAAGGCACCTAAAGGACTCTGACCATGAGAAACTAGATTCTCTGGACTGATGAAACCAAGATTGAACTCTTTGGCCTGAATGCCAAGCGTCACGTCTGGAGGAATCCTGGCACCATTCCTACGGTGAGGCATGGTGGTGCTGTGGTGATGTTTTTCAGCGGCAGGGACTGGGAGACTAGTCAGGATCGAGGGAAAGATGAACGGCGCAAAGTACAGAGAGATCCTTGATGAAAACCTGCTCCAGAGCACTCAGGACCTCAGACTGGGGCGAAGGTTCACCTTCCAACAGGACAACGACCCTAAGCACACAGCCAAGACAACACAGGAGTGGCTTCGGGACAAGTCTCGGAATGTCCATGAGAGGCCCAGCCAGAGCCCGGACTTGAACCCGATCGAACATCTCTGGAGACCTGAAATAGCTGTGCAGCAACGCCCCCCATCCAACCTGACAGCGCTTGGATCTGCAGAGAAGAATGGGAGAAACTCCCCAAATACAAGCTTGTAGCGTCATACCCAAGAAGATTCGAGGCTGTAATCGCTGCCAAAGGTGCATCAACAAAGTACTGAGTAAAGAGTCTGAATACTTACGTAAATGTGATCTGTTTTTTTTATTTAAATACATTTGCAAACATTTCTAAAAACCTGTTTTCGTTGTGTCATTATGGGTTATTATGTGTAGATTGATGAGGGGGAAAAAAACTATTTCATCCATTTTAGAATAAGGTTAAATAAATAAAAAGTCAAGGGGTCTGAATACTTTCCGAATGCACTGTATATATCAGAGCACTGTGATCTGTTTACTTATTCCACAGCATTTATCAGATAAGGCCCACAGGCATTAGCCTATATATCAGTCACAGCTGGGGAGCGATTCAGGTCAGTGAGTGGTATGCTGGGTAATTATGGGGCAATTCCACAGTAAGAGTGCCAGACTCAGATATTTCACTTTAAATGTATGTCTAACAAAATCCAATGATTGCAAAGTTAACCCATACAACTCAGTGGAAATTGTTAAAAAGTAATCATTGTGCATAGAGTTGTATGGTTTCTTTAACTTTGCGATCATCATTTTTGTTTGACATACATTTTAAAGTGAAAAATCTGAGTCAGTCACTCTAACAGTGGAATTGCCCTATTGTATCACACACCAGGAAACCTAATAGCCTATCAGCTATTAAGGAAACTTTTGTTAATCCAAATTGCGATCAATGTTTAGGCTATGCATATCAGAGTGTCTAGCCATGTCGTACTAGCCGTGTACAGCAGGTTTGGTAAAGGGGCAAAAGGCCACTGACTCTTTCTTCACCATGTACTTTTTGGAAGGAAATGGTTGTGATTGATACTCCAGATAAAAAGCTGTTCCGGGCAGTGTAAATGGTGAAAAGTGGCACCCTAGAGGGAGAGAGCTCCTCGAGGACAGGGAGACTAAATGTATACAGGCTCCCATCGAGACTCAGTCCCTACCATCTCCAATTTGACACGCCTTGGCCTTCGTTTTACACCTTGGATCTGAACACACTGGGATGATGAACATCAGGACAACTTCATAGGAAAAACCTGCACTCACTGAAATATTTGTTGTTTTAATAACATTTTTATCAGCAGAGGTCAGAACAAACGGACACATTTCGGCGGCAGCCTTCGTCAACGCTGGTGAAGGCTATCGCCAAAACGCCTCTTTTTTCTTACCTCTGCTGCTAAAAAAATAGATTAAAATCTAAATAATCTTTCAGCGAGTGCAGGTTTTTCCCCTTTCTTCATGTATATTCCTTTAGAATCCAGCACCCGAATACCTTTTGTCACTACAGACATTTGAGCTGAACACAATCTTTCTATGAACAGGACAAGTCATCTTCACTGTTTCCCCTATATTCATTTAGCAGTGGCGAGCTGCTAAATGATTTTTAAGCCTTGAGACAATTGTGACATGGATTGTGTAATGTCTGCCATTCAGAGGGTGAATGGGCAAGTCAAAATATTTAAGTGCCTTTGAACGTGGTATGGTAGGTGCCAGGCGCATGGGTTTGTGTCAAGAACTGCAACGCTGCTGGGTTTGACACTCCACGGTTTCCCATGTGTATCAAGAACGGTCCACCACCCAAAGGACATCCAGACAACTGTGGGAAGCATTGGAGTCAACATGGGCCAGCATGCCTGTGGAATGCTTTAGACACCTTGTAGGATCCAAGCCCCGACAAACTGAGTGGGGTGGGGGGCGGGGAATGCAACTGAATATTAGGAAGGTGTTCCTTATGTTTGGTATACTCAGTATATACAGTGCATTCGAAAAGTTTTGGAGACCTCTTTACTTTTTCCACATTGTTACGTTACAGCCCTATTCTAAAATGTATTAAGTAGTCCCCCCCCCCAATACCCCATAATGACAAAGCAAAATCAGGTTTTTAGAAATGTTTGAAAATGAAACAGAAATCTCATTTATGTAAGTATTCACACCACTGAGACAATACTTTGTAGAAGCACATTTGGCGGTGATTAGAGCGTTGAATCGTCTTGGGTAGACCAGTTTTGCACATCTGGATTTGGGAATTTTCTCCCATTCTTCCTTGCAGATTTTCTCAAGCTCTGTTAAGTTAGATGGGGAGCGGCAGTGAACAGCAATCTTCAAGTCTTTCCAAATGGGATTCAAGTCTGGGCTTTGGCTGGGCCACACAAGAACTTTCACATTCTTGTTCTGAAGCTATTCCAGCGTTGCTTTGGCTGTATGCTTGTGGTCATTGGCAAGACAATGTTTTTTTCCATTTATGATGCTCGGTACCCATTAGTAGTGGTTTGTGATAACTGCACTGTGATTTTAATTGTGGCGGAAAAGGGATTTTTTTTCTTTACGTTAAGGATTCAATTTCATTTAAACATTTAAAGATTCACAGCCCTAGCCTTGAGAAAAATGTAAAGGGTTGAAGTGGGACAGGGAACTTCAGAGACAAAGCTAAGCGCCTGTCTCCAAGGAGGGTAAAAACAAGAGGAGAGAGCCTACAAACATACAAAGGCTCTATAAAAGTCCTGTGATCTATAAGTGGCTCTAAACCTTGAGGAACTCCGGTGTGCCGCAAATCTTTTCCTAATCTAGAAATATATATTTTTTATTTTCTTTACACTCACTTAGTAAATAACGGGATGCACGTGGAATTTGGAGTTGGAATGCACATTTCGGTCGATTTTGCAGCCGACTAACCGACCCTCATCCAGTCAACAAACAGTTACATTTTTTCCAAACAGTAAAATGACGAGACCAACAGAAAATACTACGCATGCATACAAGGAACTGACATTTTTCATTAAGAGCTTAATGAAAACATGCAACAATAGCAAGCCTATCATCTTACAGTAAAAGGGCTATAACCTATTATTGAACATGCAACTCCTGTAATAAAGCAGCTAATAAAACATCATTTTCAAACATTTGCTAAAATACAATTTTTCAGGAAAACACCGTTCTAAACAGTGCACTTAATGCGAACGGTTCCATATGTGACAGAGATTAAATTCTCAGCTAGAAATATATAAAGAGGGGGAATCTAATAGCAATAACTAGGATGGGTTGCTAATATGACTAGGATTGTGACTTTGGCTTCTGGACAACGAAATAAAGTTGATATGAAAACCAATATAACAGGAGAGAAATGCTGTTAATGACATGAGGAAGTCTTTATAAAATAATGTTTATATTGTTGGATTTTGGCTAGGTTACTTTGAAGCAAGGTAAGACATGCCTCATTTTAATTAAAGTAAAACATTCAGGTTTCAAACAATTATACTGCCTTTAGCTCACAATACAAAGTGGTGGGTGACGCGCTGATCGCCTATGCACTCGAACAGAGAATGGGAGGCAAGCTTTAATTTCGAGTTGAGAAATAAGAATAGTAGTTCTTTTTAAAATCTTAGCCATCAGTTAACACACAATTGCATTTAGAATTGATATTTGTTGCGCAATGATTGGGCTTATAAAAGCATGTTTCACTCCAGTACCAGCTGACAAGTGACGGGTCATTCCGCTCCTCAAATTAGGCTATGCGGTGCGTGTGTGATAAATAAGGCTAACGAAAATACACGCGGCAATTTAAATGTAACAAAATTATGCAAATTAACCTATAGACTGATAACCATAACCGGTCAAATGTATTTATTTTCGGTGGCTAACCGATTATCGGTTAACATCCCTACTTGGGAGCACTAGTGCCGGTCAGATAATACATTAAAATGACACGCTTACATCTGTATCGTTGTTTCAAGTCCAGTGCACTCAGGCTGTTACATTTGTATCATTTGAGTCATGTGTAATTTTACTTTGACAAAACCATTAGCACAGGCAAGTGTGATTAGACATAGCCAGAGTCAATTGTTTCTTATGGCTCTGGGCTTAGCTATACCACAGCCTCTGCCATAGAAACAAACAGAGCATGGCTTTGTGTCTGCGGTTGCACCTTCACAATACAGAAAGCCGCTCGTCTGTAGCCCAACCCATTCGAAACTAAAGATATCCATTTTACTGAAGCTACATTTTCTTTCTGGCGCAGATTCACGGGATGCTCTTAACACTAAAACCGCTGAGCCTTGAGGGACCCCCATTCAAGCTAATGAGCAGTCATTCTGACTGCAACATTCTAACAGTGTAATGAATAAATTTCATATATGCCGTCGCAAAAATAATCATTTGGTTGTATTTATGAAGGTCTTTGGTCACATTAGAATACGGTTATTATTTTATTTCAAAACACAATAGCATTTATTATTTTATGTTAAAAACACAGTAAGAGCGACAAAATAAAAATACCCCAACCACCAAGACACATGGTCAGCAAGACGTGCGGTCAAATGATGAAAACATCAGTAGCCTAAACATCATTAGAAGTGCCAAGTGTGCTTGATAAATGGTGAAATTCAGCACAAAAGCAATAATGGCGTAATAAGGAATATAAGTGTCGATATGACAATCAATAGTCAAATGATTTATACGTTGTTTCTTTGTCATTAACACGAATGTAACCCATGATCTCTGAAGCCATCCCGTGACATGGTTTCTCCAAAGAAAGGTATCCCATACAGCTCTCCATATACACGCTCTTTCCACCGAATGCTCCACATACATACAGGATTGAAATGAATGCTTCCAGCTCATCGACAGACAGATCCCAGGCAGTGTCTCCTTGCTCCCGGTGCACCTCAGCCACAGTACAGTTCCTGATGTGCTGTAGCATTATCTATCTCACATAAACAACAAAAGCTGTTGAATGCGTTGCTGATGCTTTTTGCTTGAGCCTGCTCTCTCAGCGATGACATTTTGTGCTGACAATCGTCCTGTAGCATTGTCACCGGCTTGTTCTATCCAAACGGTGCCATCCCTTCCCTCTCACAGTTTCATTTGGTGGTGGCGCGGGCACCTGCTCAGCGCGCACCGTTCTGGCTTTTTTGCGCTTAGGCCTTTTTTTGGGCATCAGGCTGAGGCCCAGAATCAGAAGAATAAATCAGAGATGTCATGATTAATTTCTTTCCCACTATCTTAGTAGTTTTTCATTCAGATCTTGTAACAGCGCTAACGCAGCATTTGCATCCATTCATCTTGGTCTTCTTAACATTGTAAATTACGCACGCTCTCACTGTGTACTCCAAGTAGGCCAGAGTAGACTGATAAGACTGCTTGGATTCGGTGGACTGATACAGGGTACATACCATTTAGAGATTAGAATTAGAACAGATCAATACAACAGAATAGCCCGCCATGTTCTTTATTCACAACTGGTGATTACATAATTATGCACTGTTCGCTTCCCCTCGCTCATCAACTCACCCATCATACTTTACTTACATTCATTTAATCTGTTGAGATGCATAAATAACATTTGTGTCAGTATAGTTTAGGTTCAGTTGAGGCAATTTGGGAGAAGGAGAAGATCGGCCCTACTGTCGGGAGGCGGGGCAACGAGGGAAAACCATTCAAAAAAATGACATAACCAGTTTTAGGAGGGCATAACTCCAGTTCTGTTGTGATATTAAGACTTGAACAACACAGTGTGTTACAGACGTATTTAGGAAAAGTCAAGGTCATGACTTTAAAAATGGCAGAGAAAAATAATAATAATCATGAGCAGTCAGAATGACTGCTTCAGATGTTCTCGTGTTAAAGGAGTACACATAAATTAACCATAATGAGTATTAGGAACTATGAAAATATTTCAAATAAACCCTATTTAAATCTTTATTTCTTTTTTTTAAGTCATAGAAAATAGATGATTTGCAGTAGGTCTGTAATTGGCTTGGCGCACTTTGCTTTCCACTCACTTTGCAGAGTTCACCTGATATTAACCCTTCCTGGAGTCACGTGTCCAATCCCATATCTCCAGCAGACACACCACCACTACCTCTGCTCAGGGATTCAGCCTGCCCTGAACCTCCCTCCACACAGCTCCACCATTACTTTCGCCACGCAACCCTGGCATCAATTAATGATTAAAAAAATAAAACAAGTGGAAAAAAGGCTCACAAAGAAAATGACTCATCCATCGTTGCCTGCTACATCCGTTTAATAAAAAAGCCACAGAAATCTACAGGCTGTTCGAGGAACTGACAGCGAGGAAGAGCGTGAGTGAGTGGGTGGGTGAGTAGACAATCATGCCAGCTCAAATGCAGCCCACGGCTGAAGTCAGGGGAGGAGATTTATAGGAAAACGGGGAAGAGGAAAAGTGGGGAAAGCACATAGATGCCACTAATTCAAGACCCACTTGCTGCACTTACCACACTTGATTAGGACAGCAGAAAAAGACCTCACACACAGCCAGAGTCAGCATGCAGTACTGTACAGTGTGGGAGGTACCTGCAGGGAAAGCTACTCTGCTCCACACAGCCAAGCCTCAGACTACACATACACACACACTGGTGGATCCGACCACTGCTGCCTGCCACGGAGCCAAATAGTCCATCACTGGGAATTATAACAGAGGCATTACATCAGATTGATCCATTCATAATTCTAAAATATCATCAAGTCACAGCCTGAATTATCTGATTGCAAAATCTAGTACACTACCTCTATCCAACAGAAGTGTAAACAATAAGGCCTTATGAGATAATGGGCACAGCAGCACACCGCTACATTGTCCCTCCAGTCCAGAGAGGGCCTCGATGTTTCTCTGCATTCCTCAGCCAGACACGAGTCGCTCCAACATGCAACTGACTGAGGGAGGAAAAACAACCACCAAGTCCATATGGGGAAAATAATGAGAGAGCGGGAGAGGCAGTTCATTACCTCACTCTTATTTGGTGTTGGCTTAGTTTGTTTTTCCCTCCCGCCCTCACTCAGGAAAACGACTGATTGTCTGTGTTAATGCAGCAGCAGTGCACAGGAGAAAAAGGCACAAAGTTGTGTTGGCTCTTGGCTGGTACTGCTATGGGGGAGTGTGCTGCAGCCTGCTATCACATCATCCACCACTACTACTGCTGCTGTAGCCTACATCTGCTAAAGCTGACCAGGCCCAGCTGGCACGCAGGACAGAGTTATGAGTGCAGATCCATTGAAGGATTTTATTTCCAGGCTAAGAGGAATTAAAGGAGTAGTTTACTATTTTACACTATTTTAGCTAAAAATCTAAATGGCAGTGATTGGGGCCTGTTATCACCTGTGACCACATTCACCGGAAATCAACTCCATATTTGGTTTGATGTTACTTTAAAAAGGCAATTTGGCTATTTAAAGCTTCAACATGTATATTTTTGGGCGACCTGACCAAATTCACATAGAAGTGTGTTATAGATCTGTTCTATGTGCGCTATTTCTACGCTTCCCATTCTTAAGTTTAGTTTTTGCATCTTTTACTTTCGGTTTTGTACACCAGCTTCAAAAAGCTGAAAATACTAAATATTTTTGGTTACGGAAAATATATTTCACAGCAGATGTACTATGATTGTCTACACTATGCTTGCTTGTTTTGTCACAAACCAGGAAATGGCGGAGTGATTCCTGCATAGTGAATCAAAAAAATGGCTATAGTTCACTTAAGTTTGTAGTGGCTGTTTAAAGAAAACCGAACTATGGATTACAATTTCTCCCGGCCCATAGACTACTTTCAGGTGAGGAACGGCTAACATCACTGTGTAAAATAGAGAACTACTCCTTTAAAATACCTCACCTCCCTGCTGCATCTGGGTGAAAGCCATCCTGAGGCCTTACTGCGTCCCTGCTCACATGGTGCATTCTATACTTTTACTCATATCCGCAGTGCGGGCGGTTTTAGGGTCATGAAATAGTGTGGATGAAGGGCGGGTCGGCGGCAGGCAGGTTGAATAAAGAGAAAAACAATGCATTAAAAAGCCATACATGTATAATTATTGTGCAATTTATATCTACAGGCTACATTTAGATTCTTCTTTCATTATTTGTATCTGGTGTTAGTGCGTAGCCTAAGCTTAGGCTACACACTAGCTGTATGCTCGCCAAATACACGCCAATTGACAAATGCTTTTGGGAACTTGGGCAGAAAAAGTGAGAAAAGCTGAGAAGTGAAGAGTTGAAAATAAATAGAAGGGAGGGACAGAACAGTAGCCTAATGTTTGGGAAAGACCTGGTGAAGTGGTAAAAGATGTTGATAACAGCGGCGGCAAAGTTGTGTGTGATGATTGTGAGGAGCTATACAAATTCGACATTCACAAGACGGGGATCTCAAAATGGCACATTAAGGGAACTGTAGGCTACTGTTGAGATGTGTTAAATGGAATAGTAATTTGAGATCTGGACACCGACTGTAGGCCTATAACCTCTCACATAGCCCAATATAATATTAACTCCTGCAAAATTAAACATTTCTTGCAGTAAAATGATACACCAAATGTAAAATGACTTGGGAACAGGAGTGGAGAAATAGGATTTCTTTCAGCATCTTGAGAGAACAAATGCACGGTTAGGGACCGTCTGTAAAAGGTGCCATCTTTATCAGCATCATAGCAGCTGAGATAGTATTTCAACCACATAAAATATGCATCTACAGTTGCAGTCGCAAGTTCACATACACTTAGGTTGGAGTCATTAAAACTCGTTTTTCAACCACTCCACAAATTTCTTGTTATCAAACTATAGTTTTGGCAAGTCGGTTAGGACATCTACTTAGTGCATGACACAAGTAATTTTTCCAACAATTGTTTACAGACAGATTATTTCACTTATAATTCACTGTATCACAATTCCAGTGGGTCAGAAGTTTACATACACTAAAGTTGACTGTGCCTTTAAACAGCTTGGAAAATTCCAGAAAATGATGTCATGGCTTTAGAAGATTCTGATAGGCTAATTGACATCATTTGAGTCAATTGGAGGTGTACCTGTGGATGTATTTCAAGGCCTACCTTCAAACTCAGTGCCTTTGCTTGACATCATGGGAAAATCAAAAGAAATCAGCCAAGACCTCAGAAAAAATGTTTGTAGACCTCCACAAGTCTAGTTCATCCTTGGGAGCAATTTCCAAACGCCTGAAGGTACCACGTTCATCTGTACAAACAACAGTACACAAGTATAAACCCCATGGAACCACGCAGCCATCATACCGCTCAGGAAGGAGACGCGTTCTGTCTCCTAGAGATGAACGTACTTTGGTGCGAAAAGTGCAAATCAATCCCAGAACAACAGCAAAGGACCTTGTGAAGATGCTGGAGGAAACAGGTACAAAAGTATTCATATCCACAGTAAAACGAGTCCTATACCTACATAACCTGAAAGGCCGCTCAGCAAGGAAGAAGCCACTGCTCCAAAACCGTCATAAAAAAGCCAGACTACGGTTTGCAACTGCACAAAGATTGTACTTTTTGGAGAAATGTCCTCTGGTCTGATGAAACAAAAATATAACTGTTTGGCCATAATGACCATCGTTATGTTTGGAGGAAAAAGGGGGCAGTTGCAAGCCGAAGAACACCATCCCAGCCGTGAAGCACGGGGGTGGCAGCATCATGCTGTGGGGGTGCTTTGCTACAGGAGGGACTGGTGCACTTCACAAAATAGATGGCATCATGAGGAAGGAAAATTATGTGGATATATTGAAGCAACATCTCAAGACATCAGTCAGGAAGTTAAAGCTTGGTCCCAAATGGGGTGCCAGTATGAAAAAAAAATATATATATATATATATATATATATATAAATAAATGTATGCACTCACTAACTGTAAGTCACTCTGGATAAGAGTGTCTGCTAAATGACAAAAATGTAAAAAATGGGTCTTCCAAATGGACAATGACCCCAATCATACTTCCAAAGTTGTGGCAAAATGGCTTAAGGACAACAAAGTCAAGGTATTGGAGTGGCCATCACAAAGCCCTGACCTCAATCCTATAGAAAATGTGTGGGCAGAACTGAAAAAGCCTGTGCGAGCAAGGAGGCCTACAAACCTGACTCAGTTACACCAGCTATGTCAGGAGGAATGGGCCAAAATTCACCCAATTTATTGTGGGAAGCTTGTGGTAGGCTACCCGAAACGTTTGACCCAAGTTAAACAATTTAAAGGCAATGCTACCAAATACTAATTGAGTGTGTAAACTTCTGACCCACTGGGAATGTGATGAAAGAACTAAAAGCTGAAATAAATAACTACTATTATTCTGACATTTCACATTCTTAAAATAAAGAGATGTGATCCTAACTGACCTAAGACAGGGAATTTTTACTAGGATTAAATGTCAGGAATTGTGAAAAACTGAGTTTAAATGTATTTTGCTAAGGTAAACTTCTGACTTCAACTGTGAGTCTAACTGAAATCTTAGTTTTCACAGCTTTTAATTTCCTTAAAAGGGATATTCCACTCAAAACCACTCATTCATTTTAATAAAAAAAGTGGTCAGATGACGCAGATGCTAAGCTACAGGACTTTTTGCTAACACAGACTGGAACATGTTCCGGGATTCTTCAGATAGCATTGAGGAGTACACCACATCAGTCACTGGCTTCATCAATAAGTGCATCGATGATGTCGTCCCCACAGTGACCGTACGTACATACCCCAACCAGAAGCCATGGATTACAGGAAACATCCGCACTGAGCTAAAGGGTAGAGTTGCCGCTTTCAAGGAGCGGGACTCTAACCCGGACGCTTATAAGAAATCCCGCTATGCCCTCTGACGAACCATCAAACAGGCAAAGAGTCAATACAGGACTAAGATTGAATCGTACTACACTGGCTCTGACGCTCGTCGGATGTGGCAGGGCTTGAAAACTATTACAGACTACAAAGGGAAGCACAGCCGCGAGCTGCCCAGTGACACAAGACTTCCAGACGAGCTAAACCACTTCTATGCTCGCTTCGAGGCAAGCAACACTGAAGCATGCATGAGAGCACCAGCTGTTCCGGATGATTATGTGATCACGCTCTCCGTAGCCGATGTGAGTAAGACCTTTAAGCAGGTCAACATTCACAAGGCCGCAGGGCCAGACGGAATACCAGGACGTGTACTCCGAGCATGTGCTGACCAACTGGCAAGTGTCTTCACTGACATTTTCTACATGTCCCTGACTGAGTCTAATACCAAAATGTTTCAAGCAGACCACCATAGTCCCCGTGCCCAAGGACTCTAAGATAACCTGCCTAAATGACTACCGACCCGTTGCACTGACGTCTGTAGCCATGAAGTGCTTTGAAAGGCTGGTCATGGCTCACATCAACACCATTATCCCAGAAACCCTAGACCCACTCAAATTTGCATACCGCCCCAACAGATCCACAGATTATGCAATCTCTATTGCACTCCACACTGCCCTTTCCCACCTGGACAAGAGGAACACCTACGTGAGAATGCTGTTCATTGACTACAGCTCAGCATTCAACACCATAGTGCCCTCAAAGCTCATCACTAAGCTAAGGACCCTGGGAATAAACACCTCCCTCTGCAACTGGATCCTGGACTTCCTGACGGGCCGCCCCCAGGTGGTAAGGGTAGGTAACAACACATCTGCCACACTGATCCTCAACACGGGGGCCCCTCAGGGGTGCGTGCTCAGTCCCCTCCTGTACTCCCTGTTCACCCATGACTGCATGGCCAGGCACGACTCCAACACCATCATTAAGTTTGCCGACGATCACAGACAACGATGAGACAGCCTATAGGGAGGAGTTCAGAGACCTGGCCGTGTGGTGCCAGGAAACAACCTCTCCCTCAACGTGACCAAGACAAAGGAGATAATTGTGGATTACAGGAAAAAAAAAAAGAGGACTGAGCACGCCCCCATTCTCATCGACGGGGCTGTAGTGGAACAGGTTGAGAGCTTCAAGTTCCTTGGTGTCCACATCACCAACGAACTATCATGGTCCAAACACACCAAGAAAGTCGTGAAGAGGGCACGACAAAGCCTATTCCCCCTCAGGAGACTGAAAAGATTTGGCATGGGTCCTCAGATCCTCAAAAAATTATACTGCTGCACCAGAGAGCATCCTGACTGGTTGTATCACCGCCTGGTATGGCAACTGCTTGGCCTTCGACCGCAAGGCACTACAGAGGGTAGTGCGTACGGCCCAGTACATCACTGGGGCCAAGCTTCCAGCCATCCAGGACCTCTATACCAGGCGGTGTCAGAGGATGGCCCTCAAAATTGTCAAAGACTCCAGCCACCCTAGTCATAGACTGTTCTCTCTGCTACCGCACGACATGCTGTACCGGAGTGCCAAGTCTAGGTCCAAAAGACTTCTCAACAGCTTCTACCCCCAAGCCATAAGACTCCTGAACAGCTAATCATGGCTACCCGGACTATTTGCACTGCCCCCCCACCCCATCTTTTTACGCTGCTGCTAACTCTACCCACATGTACATATTACTTCAACTACCTCAACTAGCCGGTGCTCCCGCACATTGACTCTGCACCGGTACCCCCTGTATATATAGCCTCCCTACTGTTATTTTATTTCTGCTCTTTTTTTCTCAACACTTTTTTGTTGTTTTATTCTACTTTTTTATTAAAAATAAATGCACTGTTGGTTAAGGGCTGTACGTAAGCATTTCACTGTAATGTCTGCACCTGTTGTATTCGGCGCATGTGGCCAATACAATTTGATATATATACAGTGGGGAAAAAAGTATTTAGTCAGCCACCAATTGTGCAAGTTCTCCCACTTAAAAAGATGAGAGAGGCCTGTAATTTTCATCATAGGTACACATCAACTATGACAGACAAAATGAGAAAAAAATATCCAGAAAATCACATTGTAGAATTTTTAATGAATTTACTTGCAAATTATGGTGGAAAATAAGTATTTGGTCAATAACAAAAGTTTCTCAATAATTTGTTATATACCCTTTGTTGGCAATGACACAGGTCAAACGTTTTCTGTAAGTCTTCACAAGGTTTTCACACACTGTTGCTGGTATTTTGGCCCATTCCTCCATGCAGATCTCCTCTAGAGCAGTGATGTTTTGGGGCTGTCGCTGGGCAACACAGACTTTCAACTCCGTCCAAAGATTTTATATGGGGTTGAGATCTGGAGACTGGCTAGGCCACTCCAGGACCTTGAAATGCTTCTTACGAAGCCACTCCTTCGTTGCCCGGGCGGTGTGTTTGGGATCATTGTCATGCTGAAAGACCCAGCCACGTTTCATCTTCAATGCCCTTGCTGATGGAAGGAGGTTTTCACTCAAAATCTCACGATACATGGCCCCATTCATTCTTTCCTTTACACGGATCAGTCGTCCTGGTCCCTTTGCAGAAAAAACAGCCCCAAAGCATGAGGTTTCCACCCCCATGCTTCACAGTAGGTATGGTGTTCTTTGGATGCAACTCAGCATTCTTTGTCCTCCAAACACGACGAGTTGAGTTTTTACCAAAAAGTTCTATTTTGGTTTCATCTGACCATATGACATTCTCCCAATCCTCTTCTGGATCATCCAAATGCACTCTAGCATGGACATTGTGGTCCTCTGTAGCTCAGCTGGTAGAGCACGGCGCTTGTAACGCCAAGGTAGTGGGTTCGATCCCCGGGACCACCCATACACAAAAAAAATAAAAAAAATGTATGCACGCATGACTGTAAGTCGCTTTGGATAAAAGCGTCTGCTAAATGGCATATTATATTATATATATTATATACTGGCTTAAGCAGGAGGACACGTCTGGCACTGCAGGATTTGAGTCCCTGGCGGCGTAGTGTGTTACTGATGGTAGGCTTTGTTACTTTGGTCCCAGCTCTCTACAGGTCATTCACTAGGTCCCCCCCGTGTGGTTCTGGGATTTTTGCTCACCGTTCTTGTGATCATTTTGACCCCACAGGGTGAGATCTTGCGTGGAGCCCCAGATCGAGGGAGATTATCAGTGGTCTTGTATGTCTTCCATTTCCTAATAATTGCTCCCACAGTTGATTTCTTCAAACCAAGCTGCTTACCTATTGCAGATTCAGTCTTCCCAGCCTGGTGCAGGTCTACAATTTTGTTTCTGGTGTCCTTTGACAGCCCTTTGGTCTTGGCCATAGTGGAGTTTGGAGTGTGACTGTTTGAGGTTGTGGACAGGTGTCTTTTATACTGATAACAAGTTCAAACAGGTGCCATTAATACAGGTAACGAGTAGAGGACAGAGGAGCCTCTTAAAGAAGAAGTTACAGGTCTGTGAGCCAGAAATCTTGCTTGTTTGTAGGTGACCAAATACTTATTTTCCACCATAATTTGCAAATAAATTCATTAAAAATCCTACAATGTGATTGTCTGGATTTTTTTTCTTCTCAATTTGTCTGTCATAGTTGACGTGTACCTATGATGAAAATTACAGGCCTCTCATCTTTTTAAGTGGGAGAACTTGCACAATTGGTGGCTGACTAAATACTTTTTTCCCCCCACTGTGTGTGTGTATAATATATATATATAAATAATACACACACACAGTGAGGGAAAAAAGTATTTGATCCCCTGCTGATTTTGTACGTTTGCCCACTGACAAAGAAATGATCAGTCTATCATTTTAATGGTAGGTTTATTTGAACAGTGAGAGACAGAATAACAACAAAAAAATCCAGATTTGACCCCCTCTCAATCAGAAAGATTTCTGGCTCCCAGGTGTCTTTTATACAGGTAACGAGCTGAGATTAGGAGCACACTCTTAAAGGGAGTGCTCCTAATCTCAGCTTGTCAACTGTATAAAAGACACCTGTCCACAGAAGCAATCAATCAATCAGATTCCAAACTCTCCACCATGGCCAAGACCAAAGAGCTCTCCAAGGATGTCAGGGACAAGATTGTAGAGCTACACAAGGCTGGAATGGGCTACAAGACCATCGCCAAGCAGCTTGGTGAGAAGGTGACAACAGTTGTTGCGATTATTCGCAAATGGAAGAAACACAAAATAACTGTCAATCTCCCTTGGCCTGGGGCTCCATGCAAGATATCACCTCATGGAGTTGCAATGATCATGAGAACTGTGAGGAATCAGCCCAGAACTACACGGGGGGATCTTGTCAATGATCTCAAGGCAGCTTGGACCATTATCACCAAGAAAACAATTGGTAACACACTACGCCGTGAAGGACTGAAATCCTGCAGCGCCCGCAAGGTCCCTCTGCTCAAGAAAGCACATACACAGGGCCGTCTGAAGTTTGCCAATGAACATCTGAATGATTCCGAGGAGAACTGGGTGAAAGTGTTGTGGTCAGATGAGACCAAAACTGAGCTCTTTGGCATCAACTCAACTCGCCGTGTTTGGAGGAGGAGGTATGCTGCCTATGACCCCAAGAACACCATCCCCACCGTCAAACATGGAGGTGGAAACATTATGCTTTGGGGGTGTTTTTCTGCTAAGGGGACAGGACAACTTCACCGCATCAAAGAGACGATGGACGGGGCCATGTACCGTCAAATCTTGGGTGAGAATCTCCTTCCCTCAGCCAGGGCATTGAAAAAGGGTCGTGGATGGGTATTCCAGCATGACAATGACCCAAAACACACGGCCAAGGAAACAAAGGAGTGGCTCAAGAAGAAGCACATTAAGGTCCTGGAGTGGCCTAGCCAGTCTCCAGACCTTAATCCCATAGAAAATCTGTGGAGGGAGCTGAACGTTCGAGTTGCCAAACGTCAGCCTCGAAACCTTAATGACTTGGAGAAGATCTGCAAAGAGGAGTGGGACAAAATCCCTCCTGAGATGTGTGCAAACCTGGTGGCCAACTTCAAGAAACATCTGACCTCTGTGATTGCCAACAAGGGTTTTGCCACCAAGTACTAAGTCATGTTTTGCAGAGGTGTCAAATACTTATTTCCCTCATTAAAATGCAAATCAATTTATACATGCGTTTTTCTGGATTTTGTTGTTGTTATTCTGTCTCACTGTTCAAATACACCTTCCATTAAAATTATAGACTGATCATTTCTTTGTCAGTGGGAAAACTTACAAAATCAGCAGGGGATCAAATACGTTTTTCCCCTCACTGTATACACTTTGTCATGACGATATAGACTGATGGATGTGTCCTTGACAAGTATGCCCATACCATCTATTGGCTGATTTGGCAATCTGGAGTGCAGGTAATCGTTTTAAAAGCTTTATGAAATGTGATAGTGTGTTATCCCCCCCCCCCATCTCTACTGAACACAGGCTTTCACCAAATTGACAGGAGTTTCGGGGGGGGGGGAGGGGGGGGGTGAATTATCCTTTAAAAACTGGTCAAATTCATCATTCCCGTTTTTTTGTTGAGTTACTGCATTCTCTCCCCGGTCCCTAAACATATTTGCTGTACAAGAGAAGCAGAGAGGAAAGAGAAAACTTTACTGATGTCAACTAGATTGAAGCATTCATTCTATCGATTTATGACATTCTGCTGAGCAAGGGTTTATTTAGTATTCTAGGGCAACAAGTAATGACAGAAGAGAAGCTGCATGCATCTATTTATAGACAAGTTGACTGACAAATAGCCTCCCAAAATGTCAGAAGGTATAAGCACAAAGATAGGACTATAAAAAATATATTTATTTGCTCGGCCATTTGAATGCATTTTTTTAGGGTCGGGCCTCACATTTTCACATAGTCGGGCGGTTGCCGATGGATTATTAGCAATTCCGGGCAGGTGAACAAACAGCGGACCCGTGCATCACTACTGTGCATGCCTACCACTCTCAAAGAAGCAAGTCCCTCAGATCTTAGACCAGTCAGTCAATTCACTTTTGTTATTGTCATCAGTTAATAGTCGTCAGTATGACTTGACGACTACAACTAGGGATGTGTCAAATGGACCATCTTTCTTTCATCTTTCTACATTAGTTTCACAGATTTTCCATTAAAACGATAAGGGGAAAAAATCATAGAATTCCACAGAAATTCACAATGCAGCTGCGCTGCCAGCAATGGTTTAGGTCCAGTGGAGGCTGCTGAGGGGAGGACGGCTCATAATAATGGCTGGAACGGCGCAAACGGCATCAAACACATGGAAACCAGGTGTTTGATGTATTTCATAACATTTCACTTATTCCGCTCCAGCCATTACCACGAGCCCGTCCACCCCAATTAAGCTGCCACCAACTTCCTGTGTTTGGGGTCTCACGATACGTCCCTTTCAGATGGTTAAGCATTGCAACTGTACTACCATTATTGTAGGCCTACCTCAATTCCACCTCGCAAAGTTTACATTTCCTTCTCATTTAACGGTCGCTTGCCTTTCTGCCATTTTTCCAACGGTTAACGACGATGACGTAGCGGTGGTGAGTCGACTCTACAATAATTGATTCCTCGACTCCCCGTGTTGACTCCCATTTCTGAGTGTCAAGATTAGTTTCCGCTAGGAATCGACTCCTAAGAGTTAGTACATTTGGAATGGAAGAGACTGATTAGCTGCCGTACTTCCGAGAACAAACACTTGCATCTTTCATAGCGAACTAGCAATGGACAGAGAAAGAGAGGGGCACAGTATAGGCAGGTCGGCCACCAGCCAGAACCGTGCACTAGGCCTATCTGTCGGCAATCAAAAGCTGTATCTCGCAATGTAATGCTTTATCTCGCAATTTCTTGGCTTGCAATGTATTGCAACTTCAGTAAAGCAGGGCCTATCATTAATGAATAGGCTAGGATATTCTACACGCAACAGACCGAAGACTCAACATACACTCGGATTATTAGCAAATAGAGAGCAGGGGCGTAATCATTCATCTAAAACGAGAGTTTCTATTGGCCAAAATCCATTTGCACCCGTTTAAGAAACATTTTGCAACATAATCAGCGTAATGAATATGCCCCAGGCGAGCCAGCGCGAGGTAGAGACAGGAGGGGCAGGCCGTGGTGTGCATATGTCTTGGTAATCTGTCTTGCATGCTTTGCAAATTCACCAAAGTAGCCTAAAGTTAACCTCTTCCGCTCTGGTTTTATTTAAATTACACAACTTTTCCCAGGCCTTTATAGCCTATCGTCTAGTTGGGCTATAACACGGATAATAATGTTTTGTGATAACTGCACTGCGATTAAAATGTTGTGGGGTGGGGGCAAACATTTAGGTTTTTCTTAACATTAAGGGTCCAAATTTCATTTAAACGTTCACATCCCGCACTACAACAGTGCAATTGAGCATTAAAGATGAGTGATGAGATTATAGACAAATAACGCAATAGAGACAATAGCCGCCCACAGAGCTGAGGTATCATTGTTTCCCGTGTTCTTAACGAGCAGCACCAAAGTATAAGCATAACATGTCAGATGTCCTTAGTTCTCACAATATTTGCAATCACACATTGTATCTGTTCTCTTTAGGTTTTCCATATGCATTCCAGAGGTACTCCATCCCTGGGATGAAAGGTGAACACAGGAATGCAACAGGAGAGTAACTGTAGCCTGTGGAGTAGGCAGAAAAGTCACTGAAGCATAGTGGTGTCAGCTTTCACCTCCAATACAGGGAAACCCACATACAGCCATCAGACAAATGCATCCTGCCAGGGGAAACCAAACACAAAATTATATCTAACTACCCCATTAATTCGAATGCAGGCTGCGTCACTGGGTAATTTCTCCATCTGATCCGACAGAGTTCCTAAGAGAGAGGAACGCGGGTGTTGGTTTTATTGCATACTAAGGCTGGCAAACTACAAGCACAGACATAAAACAAATCTGACCCGAGAGGCCCAATCCATAGCACAGAGCTACGCTCCACTCCAGAACCAAACACAGACGCTTCCAAGGACAAGAACACCAGGAAAACAGACGGAAACACAGAGCGAGAGAGAGAAAAACGTTTCAACAAGCTACCTCATATTACACACCTCCGTTTGAGACAGACGCCAAAATGAAAACAGAACCATTCAAAACAGGAGGAGAGAAGAGGAGACAGGAGTGCAAGGAAAAGGGAGAGTGTGGAGAAGAACACTTCAAGCCAAACATGCTCAGTCCTGTTCCATGGGCTTACCCCCGTGTTCTGTATTCACAGGAGTCAGCAGCTCTTCTGTGCAGTAGTGGCGGTGGTGAGGATGAGGAGGGGTGGGTTGTGGGGTCTGGGGGGCACATGACTAGGACACAAACAGGAAGGGGAGGGGCTGCAGTGGGGGGCTTGTTGTCTCTCAACCAATCCTATCCAGTGGACCCGGTTTACACCCCGTCCCTCCCTGATCCACTCGACCCATGAGCTGCAGCAGTAGCTGCGGATAGAGGAGGGAGGAGAGCGAGAGGAGTGGATACCCCCCTTGCGCTGGGCCTCTCTGTGAGGACAACCGGTCAGAGAGAGAGCTCAGACCAGAGTCCTTTACAAAACACAGCCCCTCCCTACTGCTATGCTCTCTCCGAGTCCAGGGATCATACACTGCACAGGACAAAAGCCTGTGAATACCTGCACTGCAGGCCCCAAGGATACACTTTACACAGCAGCACATCAACACTACCCATTAAGGCTTAGTGAGCAGTAGTAGCACTAGGAGCAAATGTTATTGTAGCAGTAAAAACATTAAGGTTAAGGTAGTTAAACTATTGTAATTGAGTAGCCAAAATTCAAAAATCTAAAGTAATCCTTGTTCTCTGGTAACTTTAATTCCATGTTGTATGCACCGTGCAAGGCCTTTACAATTGATCGAGCCACCCATTTAATTTTTTGAAAGTCAAAGTCCTCTCCAAGAGCTGTTTTGTGAAGGCTTAAATTGTTCTCAGTGGAGTACTTCAACTTGTAGTTCTCTTGTCATCATTGAATGCTAGCACAGGATTAACCAGCCATGCGGCTTCTGTCAACGTGCTTGGAGACAAACAGTGTCAAGGTGTCCAGATCAGTCACAGCAAGCCGCCTGGCTTGCCTGTTACAAACATTGGCCGTCCCTGGGGATATCACAAAGCCCCTTAGGCCAAGGCCTAATCACAAAACTATAACATCAGCACTTTTTCTAAAGGCCTGAATTATACCTACACTTATTTTGTTCCGTTGCAATTACTCTCATGTGGAAACCATTAGCAATTTTTTCAAAGTAATCCACTACTCAGGCTGCAAGGCTACTGGAGTGTAGTGATTTAACAACAGTTAAACACTTATGCGTAAACTGCATCTTCAAGGAAAATAGTGAAAGACAGTGAGGCAAAGGGTAATAATGAACTAATAATGGCATGGGTCTCTAATCATCGTTTTTTAAACAATTGTAATATTGTTGAATGATCTCCCTCGTGTCACTCATAGCTGGGTGGTCCTACCCAATGCGCAAGGGGCCCTCCAGCACAGCAAGTTATTCATTTGCAATGTGTGGTTGGGGGAACACAACGAATGATACACCTTCAGTTCTGATACACCTTCAGTACACAAAATATTTCACAAGACTTGCCCATCTGGGAGCCGTCAAGAGAAAACTCACTGTCTGTACAGCAACACTTGTGCACTCACACCAAAAGCCAGGGAATTGCTGTAGACCAGCAATAGCCAAGATATTCTGGTCCTCTGTAGCTCAATTGGTAGAGCATGGCGCTTGTAACGCCAGGGTAGTGGGTTCGATCCCCGGGACCACCCATACATAAAAATGTATGCACACATGACTGTAAGTCGCTTTGGATAAAAGTGTCTGCTAAATGGCATATTATTATTAATTTCACCTTTATTTAACCAGGTAAGCCAGTTGAGAACAAGTTCTCATTTACAACTGCGACCTGGCCAAGATAAAGCAAAGCAGTGCGATAAAAACAACAACACAGAGTTACATATGGGGTAAAAAAAAAAACATAAAGTCAAAAATACAACAGAAAATATACATACAGTGTGTGCAAATGTAGCAAGTTATGGAGGTAAGGCAATAAATAGGCCATAGAGCAAAATAATTACAATTTAGTATTAACACTGGAATGATAGATGTGAAAGAGATTATGTGCAAATAGAGATACTGGGGTGCAAATTAGCAAAATTAATAACAATATGGGGAGGAGGTAGTTGGGTGGGCTAATTTCAAATGAGCTGTGTACAGGTGCAGTGATCGGTAAGGTGCTCTGACAACTGATGCTTAAAGTTATTGAGGGAGATAAGAGTCTCCAGCTTCAGAGATTTTTGCAGTTCGTTCCAGTCATTTGCAGCAGAGAACTGGAAGGAATGGCGGCCAAAGGAGGTGTTGGCTTTGGGGATGACCAGTGAGATATACCTGCTGGAGCGCATACTACAGGTGGGTGTTGCTATGGTGATCAATGAGCTAAGATAAGGCAGGGATTTGCCTAGCAGTGATTTATAGATGACCTGGAGCCAGTGGGTTTGGCGACGAATATGTAGTGAGGACCAGCAAACAAGAGCGTACAGGTCACAGTGGTGGGTAGTATATGGGGCTTTGGTGACAAAACGGATGGCACTGTGATAGACTACATCCAATTTGCTGAGTAGAGTGTTGGAGGCTATTTTGTAAATGACATCGCCGAAGTCAAGGATCGGTAGGATAGTCAGTTTTACGAGGGCATGTTTGGCAGCATGAGTGAAGGAGGCTTTGTTTTGCGAAATAGGAAGCCGATTCTAGATTTAATTTTGGATTGGAGATGCTTAATGTGAGTCTGGAAGGATAGTTTACAGTCTAACCAGACACCTAGGTATTTGTAGTTGTCCACATACTCTAGGTCAGACCCGTCGAGAGTGGTGATTCTAGTCGGGTGGGCGGGTGCCAGCAGCGTTCGATTGAAAAGCATGCATTTAGTTTTACTAGTGTTTAAGAGCAGTTGGAGGCTACTGAAGGAGTGTTGTATGGCATTGAAGCTCGTTTGGAGGTTTGTTAACAGTGTCCAATGAAGGGCCAGATGTATACAAAATGGTGTCGTCTGCATAGAGGTGGATCTGAGAGTCACCAAAAGCAAGATTGACATCATTGATATACACTCAGAAAATAGTCGGCCCGAGAATTGAACCCTGAGGCATCCCCATAGAGACTGCCATAGGTTCAGACAACAGGCCCTCCGATTTGACACATTGAACTCTATCTGAGAAGTAGTTGGTGAACCAGGCGAGGCAGTCATTTGAGAAACCAAGGCTATTTAGTCTGCCAATAAGAATGCGGTGGTTGACAGAGTCGAAAGCCTTGGCCAGGTCGACGAAGACGGCTGCACAGTACTGTCTATTATGGATTGCGACTATAATATTGTTTAGGACCTTGAGCGTGGCTGAGGTGCACCCATGACCAGCTCAGAAACCGGATTGCATAGCGGAGAAGGTACGGTGGGATTCGAAATGGTCGATGATCTGTTTGTTAACTTGGCTTTCAAAAACTTTTGAAAGGCAGGGCAGGATGGATATAGTTCTGTAACAGTTTGGATCTAGTGTGTCACCCCCTTTGAAGAGGGGGATGACCGCGGCAGCTTTCCAATCTCTGGGGATCTCAGACGTTACGAAAGAGAGGTTGAAAGGGCTAGTAATAGGGGTTGCGACAATTTTGGCGGCTAATTTTAGAACGAAAGGGTCCAGATTGTCTAGCACAGATGATTTGTAGGGGTCCAGATTTTGCAGCTCTTTCAGAACATCAGCTGTCTGAATTTGTGTGAAGGAGAAGCGGGGGGGGCATGGGCAAGTTGGAGCGGAGGGTGCAGAGCTGGTGGCCGGGGTAGTGGTAGCCAGGTGGAAAGCATGGCCATCCGTAGCAACATGCTTGTTGAAATTCTCGATTATTGTAGATTTATCTGTGGTGATAGTGTTTCCTAGCCTCAGTGCAGTGGGCAGCTGGGAGGAGGTGCTCTTATTCTCCATGGACTTTAGTGTCCCAAACCTTTTTGGAGTTAGTGCTACAGGATGCAAATTTCTGTTTCAAAAAGTTAGCCTTTGCTTTCCTAGCTGATTGTGTATATTGGTTCCTGACTTCCCTGAAAAGTTGCATATCGCGGGGGCTATTCGATGCTAATGCAGTACGCCACAGGATGTTTTTGTGCTGGTCAAGGGCAGTCAAGTCTGAGGAGAACCAGGGGCTATATCTGTTCTTTTTTCTGATTTTTTTGAATGGGGCATGCTTATTTAAGATTTAAAAGTGCTTTCCTCTCAAGAACAACCAGGCATCCTCTACTGACAGAATGAGATCGATATCCATCCAGGATACCTGGGCCAGGTCAATTAGGAAGGCCTGCTCGCTAAAGTGTTTTAGGGAGCGTTTGACAGTGATGAGGGGTGGTCGTTTGACCGCGGACGCAGGCAATAAGGCAGTGATCGCTGAGATCCTGGTTGAAGACAGCGGAGGTGTATTTAGAGGGTAAGTTAGTCAGGATGATATATATGAGGGTGCCCATGTTTACGGATTTAGGGTTGTACCTGGTAGGTTCGTTGATAATTTGTGTGAGATTGAGGGCATCTAGTTTGGATTGTAGGATGGCCAGGGTGATAAGCATATCCCAATTTAGGTCACCAAGCAGTACGAACTCAGAGGATAAATGGGGGGCAATCAATTCACATATGGTGTCCAGGGCACAGCTGGGGGCTGAGGGGGGTCTATAGCAAGCAGCAACAGTGAGAGACTTATTTCTGGAAAGGTGGATTTTTAGAAGTAGGAGCTCAAACTGTTTGGGCTCAGACCTGGATAGTATGATAGAGTTCTGCAGGCTCTCTCTACAGTAGATTGCAACTCCACCCCCTTTGGCAGTTCTATCTAGACGGAAAATGTTGTAGTTGGGGATGGACATTTCTGAATTTTTGGTGGCCTTCCTAAGCCAGGATTCAGACACTGCTAGAACATCAGGGTTGGCGGAGTGTGCTAACGCAGTGAATAACTCAAACTTAGGAAGGAGGCTTCTGATGTTAACATGCAAAAAGCCAAGGCTTTTACGGTTACAGAAGTCAACAAATGATAGCTCCTGGGGAGTAGGAGTGATACTGGGGGCTGCAGGGCCTGGGTTAGCCTCTACATCACTAGAGGAACAAAGGAGGACTAGAATAAGGATACGGCTAAAGGCTTTAAGAACTGGTCTTCTAGTGCGTTGGGTGCAGACAATAAAGGGGGCAGTTCTCCGGGCGTTGTAGAATAGATCCAGGGCATTATGTACAGACAAGGATATGGAAGGAGATGAGTACAGTGGAGGTAAACCTAAGCGTTGGGTAACAATGAAAGAGATAGCATCACTGGAGGCACCGATTGAGCCGGTCTCCGCGTGTATGGGAGGTGGAACAAAGGAGCTATTTGAGGCAGTTTGAGAGGGACTTGGGGATCTACAGTGAAATTGTATAATAAGAACTAACTGGAACAGCAATAGGCAAGGCATATTGACATGGGAGAGAGGCATAAAGCAATCACAGGTGTTATTCGAGAGAGCTCAGACAACAACTGGTAATGGCGATGAAAGTTTGGGCTGAGGCTAAACAGAAACAGGACAGGGTACCGTGTAAAGGAACAGTCCAGCAGGCATCAGCTGTGCAGCTGAGTGATCATAAGGTCCAGTGAACAGCAATGGGAGTCCGAGAGCAGTTCGAATTGGTGCTACAGCACAGGCGATCAGGAAGCACGGCTGTTGAATTGCGTGTGCTAGCGGGCCGGGGCTAGCAGATGGATCTTCGTGGTCGTCGCAACGGGAAGCCTGTTGAAACCACAGACGATTATGTCGGCAGACCAGTCGTGATGGATCGGCAGGGCTCCATGTCGACACTAGGAGGTCCCGTCCGGTTGACAGAGAGGTAGATAGCCGGGAGATGGGCCTGACTCGAGGCTAGCTCAAGGCTGATTAGCCAACCACAACATCCATTCGGTTGAAGCTAGCTAGTTGCAATGATCCGGTGTTAAAGGTTCAGTGATTCAATGATTCCGGCAGAAAATCCAATATACGCGCTGTGCAGACTGGCCGATAATAGTCCAGGCTAGAGCTGGCTGGTAGGTAGTGCAGGCCACGGACAATGGTGAAAAAACCCTGCTAACGGTGGCTAATAGCAAGTAGCTAGTTAGCTGGCTACTCCCGTCCGGTAGACAGAGAGGTAGATAGCCGGGATATGGGCCTGGCTCGAGGCTAGGTCAAGGCTAACTGGTGCTTGCTTCGGGGACAGTGGTGATTAGCCAACAGCAACATCCATTCGGTTGCGATCCAGTGTTAAGGTCCAGTGGTTCAGTTATTCCGGCAGAAAATCCAATGTTCTGGGTGGAAAAACCGCTAACGGTGGCTAATAGCAAGTAGCTAGTTAGCTGGCTAGCTAGTTTCAACTGGAGATTCTAGATAAAAGGTAAGTAAATAATAGAATCCGTTCCACATTGAGTGAGGCGGGTTGCAGGAAAGTATATTTAGTAGAAGGGTGAAAAGTGTGATAGGGGAATATATACAACAAAAGTAAAAAAAAAAAGGCTATTTACAAGGACACAAGAGTACACGACCGCAATGCTACGTCATCTTGGATAGTTCAACTTGGACATGTTTGTTAACAGTGTTGGAAACATTTCTGCTTGACAGTTTGTACTGCACTTTGAACTAACCAGCTACTAGGGCAGAACTCAGATGAGCTGGGAACACTTGCCTGAATGTGGGCCTATTATGTAGGGCCCTATAAAATCTGTGATGCGGAGAACGTGGACGGAATACAGACATTAAAATGGAATTCAACAATATTCAAAAATGTATTGTAACTTAGTAGGGAATCAACTAAATGTATTAATTTGCCCAAGTTTATCATAAAACAAGGACACAAGAGTACACGACCGCAATGCTACGTCATCTTGGATAGTTCAACTTGGACATGTTTGTTAACAGTGTTGGAAACATTTCTGCTTGACAGTTTGTACTGCACTTTGAACTAACCAGCTACTAGGGCAGAACTCAGATGAGCTGGGAACACTTGCCTGAATGTGGGCCTATTATGTAGGGCCCTATAAAATCTGTGATGCGGAGAACGTGGACGGAATACAGACATTAAAATGGAATTCAACAATATTCAAAAATGTATTGTAACTTAGTAGGGAATCAACTAAATGTATTAATTTGCCCAAGTTTATCATAAAACATGAACAGAATGCATCAGTGATTTGTACTTCCTGCAACTGTCTGAAGAGGCATTGAGAATTCCCCGTTTAGGTATGTGCGGTGCACGAGTCTTCCACTTTGTGTAGCCGTTAGCGATGATGCTAATGAAAGTCTTCTGGCAGATGAAAAGACTTTCCCAAAAACCTTCTCAATTAAATGTTAATTACAAAGTAGCCTATGCTTACTTGGCAGAATTATATGATTATTTGCATCAATCCAGTGGATATTTGTTTTGCAAACTCTACCATCACATAAAATCTCTTTGATAACATCTCTTGCCTACCGTTTGTAGATAAACAAAGATCATTGGCAGTGCTAAATCTTCTGGCTCTTTCTCTATCGAAGTGAACCGCTGTCCTGTTTTATCAGCACCGCCTCAGAAAAGCATGTAGTGCCTTACAATCTGACCACATCAAACAGCCCAACCATGCCAGCCAAGATATCTGCATGGTAATGGCTTCTGAAACAATACAATGACTAAATGTATTGAACTTCATTTGCACAAATTAAATCATAACACATGAACAAAATGCAACGGCACAGGAATGCCCTTCTGTCTGTGTGTGGTGCGTGCGCATGTCTACATGTGTAGCCGTTAGCGACGATGCTAATGATAACCATCTTCTGGTAGAGACGGAAAGGCTTTCCCAAAAACCTTCTCAATTAAATGTTAACTACAAACTAGCCTATAAATCCAGTGGCCATTTATTCTGCAAACTCTGCAATCACATGAACTGAAACATTGCTAACCAAACAATGGTATCTTGCATTAAAGGGTAACTACACCCAAAAAGCAACATTTTAGATTTAGACCAGTGTCTACATATGTGAAAACCATCCAGGCTCTGTCGTAGCCTGCCGCGACCGGGAGACCCATGGGGCGGCGCACAATTGCCCCAGCGTCGTCCAGGGTAGGGGAGGGAATGGCCGGCAGGGATGTAGCTCAGTTGGTAGAGCATTGAGTTCGCAACGCCAGGGTTGTGGGTTCGATTCCCACAGGGGGCCAGTATGAAAAAATAAATATGTATGCACTCACTAACTGTAAGTCGCTCTGGATAAGAGCGTCTACTAAATGACTAAAATGTAAAACTGCACATTTCTAAGTTGTAGAAAAACATTTTACGTTAAAAAGTAACAGATGACATCAAAAGTTTAAACATTTTAAAAACAGTGATTTTCAAACACAGATTCGCAGTGATATGGGGGGGGGAAACTACCCTCCCTCTGGCTAGAAACACATTGCAGGTTTTGAAAATCATTGTTTTTCTTACTTTTAACCCTTGGCCCCCGCGGAAATCTAATTAACATAATTTTAAAAATCCCCATCGAAATCTGTCTAAGATAGAGATGTGTTTTTTGCATGGGCTGCGTCTCAATGCACCGCATCCGCTGATCACCCTTCCGAATCTGCGGTGAAAGGTGGCAGAGCTACAGCGGTGTTTGTAGCTTAGTGGTTAAGAGCATTGTGCCAGTAACCGAAAGGTCGCTGGTTCTAATCCCCGAGCCGACTAGGTGAAAAATCTGTCGATGTGCCCTTGAGCAAGGCACTTAACCCTAATTGCTCCTGTAAATCGCTCTGGATAAGAGTGTCTGCTAAATTACTAAAATGTAAATGTTTGTCAGACTATAGACTTCCCAGAACCAGTTTTAAAAAATGAATGGAAGTATATATGGAGAGTTTAGTGCCTAAAATAAGGGGATAAATAAAAAAAAATTAAATAAACATTTTAGTTCTCTGATCTTTCTTATATCTCTCAGATATAGGACAGACACCAGGCCAAACTTCCTTTGGATTTTTTTGGGGACCCACATAGCTACTTTAGTGAGTAGGGTTACATGCACACAATAATGAGTATTGTGGATAATCAGATTAAAAGGGCGACTCAGACACTTTTCAACCTCATTTTCATTATCTCCAGCATCAAACTAGTGTCTACATATTAGAAAAAACGGAACATTTCTAAGTTGTAGATAAAAATGAAACGGTAAAAACCGTTAATATCAGAAGTTTAAACATTTTAAAAACAGTGATTTTCAAACACAGATTCGCAGTGATTTGGGGAGAAAGAAATACCCTCCCTCTGGCTAGAAACGCACTGCAGGTTTTGAAAATCATAGTTTTTCTTACTTTTAATCCTACCCTGTGATGTCAGAGAAGCATTTTTTTAGGAACTTTCTTATCTTTTTTTACCACAGATGACAGAAACGCACCGTTTCCACATATGTAGGACACTGGTTTGGTGCTGAGATAATGAAAATTAAGTTGAAGTGGCGGAGTTTCCCTTTAATATAATAGTTTGTTTAAAAACGTTTACATGCTTTGCAAGAAGAACTATTTCCGTAATAATTCTGTTTACATGGACACGTGGCTACCCGATGGGACTTTTCGATTTGGAGTTCGGACATTTCAAGTTAGTCTTCTTCTACACGAGACGATCAGGACCAGAAAAGTCACAAAATCGTCTGTAAAAACAGAACCATTTCAGCTACAATCAAAAGATGAGACTCTCACGAACACAACAGGGTCGGTTGTTTTGCTCTACGACATCCAAGCTTTACGGCAGTCATCTGAACTGTAACCCAGTACCGGGCTTTAAAAATGGCACAACGGGCATCTCTCTCAGATTTAGGAGACACGTCAAAACCTTATGATAAATCTTTTGACTGTCTGTTTTGCCATGTACAAATGTGTAATTCAATGTGTTTCTTTGGGCTATAGCAGTAAAAGCCTAAATCAATTTTTCTAATATTATAATTGTTTAAAGTCTGTGGTTTTAGCCAAAAGTTCTTACAAATGTGAATTTCAGTAGGACCGCAGTTGTACAGGACAAACAGAATAGACTTCAGAATTGACATTTTTACAAGGATCGACTGATGGTGACTCAATAAGTATGTTTACAATAAGTACGTTTACACATTAGAAATTCAATATTAAACCGATTATGGCAGTAGGCAGATTATGCAATAATCACGTAAACACCATACTCTGCTTATCTTAAAAAGGTGCACTAGGCAGAAATCACTCTGCCATTTCCAGGTTGCTAAAATTCTAATAGTTTGCCTAATTTCAGTCTGTGACAAAACAAGCAAAACAAGTGTAAAGAATCATTGTACCATCTAAACCGCTGTTAAATATATTTTCAATAACCCAAAATATTGTATTTTCAGCTTTTTGAAGCTGGTGTACAACACAGAAAATAAAAGATGCAAAAACAAAACTTAAGAACGGGAAGCATGAAATAGCGCACATTGTACAGATCTACATTTTTCTTAGACTTGCTTTCAATGAGAATGACAGATCGATAAGTCACATTTCTATGTGAATTTAGTCGGGTCCCCAAAACGTTACATATTGCAGCTTTAATATGCGTAATCTTTAGAAATTATTAGGACAAGCAATGACCTTTAAAATCGGCGTACCAGCTGTGTATTTGATCTGCGCATGTGCTAGCACCTGCCGAGCGAGCCTCCCTATTCATCGTGAGTGAAGTGTGTTCGGAACTGAATGCATGCATCTTAGAAGTAGTTTGCACATACCAACTTTATATGTACAAACTCAGAATCGAATATGCTTAGCAAAAAGAACATGTTAGCTGTGGTAGAACGTTTATTTTGATTGGCAGTTTTCTGCTAGTGCTGAGCGATTAACCGAAGATGCAGTTATTGTTTGGTTTTCAAACAACTAATAACAGTTGCTTCGTGAGGCATCTCTACCTGAAAACACATTATTGTAAGTCGCTTTGGATAAAAGCGTCTGCTAAATGGCATATTATTATTATTCTTTTCTAAGTGATTGCTAGTTGGTATTCAGCAGTCAAAAGTATGCCTAATTTATTTCGAAGAACTACAAAATAGTGATTTTTGTCAGACAGCATAGGCATCAGATCTATAGAGATGAGATGACTTGAATGAAATAGTCAGCGAATAAAGCAAATATAATATACACAACTGAAATATTTGAATTAAGTAAAGTAATGTGAATAAATGGTTAATAAGTGATAAGCAGTAATGGGCGGTCACTACCATCCTGGGACTTTTATTAACCATTTTATTCTGTGTTGTTACAGCACTCAACCCACATAATGCATAGTGCATTTGCTATTTAAAAAATAATCGAACCGAAACCGAACCCAAAAAGCACTAGTAACTCAGCACTATTTTCTGCATTTATCAGATGTGTCCATGTAAAAATGATTATTAGGTTCTTATTGCAACGTAAGTAAACGTTTTAATCGAACTATTATATTAAACTGACTATACAAAATAATCGCTTTTGTGGGCATGTAACCGCACTCAATGTTGTTGCTAGCAAATCCCGCGACCAGTTATCAAAACTCAACTCCGCCTCGACATGAGAAAGGAGTTGAGCGTTCCTCAGCTAGCTGCATCATAGTCCCCGCTGTTGTGGATGAATCGAGTTTAGTAACCAACGTTAGTTAACTAGCATTATGCAAAATGGCTAGATTGCTAAAAAAGCTATGTTCATAACCTGATGTGGCATATCACGTTTCTTTACTTTGCTGGGAGGGTATCGGGACTGTTAAACTTGAAGCCAGGTCGAGAATTTTCCAAAAGGTTTGGTAGCTGGTGAACGTATTCTTCGTTCAATGGAAACTTTTCTGGTTTGAAACTGAAAGAAATGGCAATGGATCACACAAAGCTTACGTAACGGGTAACGGGCTAGGTATGAGTAAAGACGATAAATCAAACATTCAAAGCAACATTTATTATGCAGAACAAAATAGCTAGCTAGTTATCCAGCTGAATACTCTTAACGAGTAATATTGTAGCAAGATAGTTAGCCATATTAAGTAACTCGTAAAGTATTTAACAATAATATTCACCAACGTAACCAAATTAAACGCAGTAAAATTACATTAGTTAACTACATTGTCAGCATGTCAAAATATGAACAAGCTAGCTAGCTAAACTGCCGCGAGCTAGCCGCGCAGTTGCGATGAAAGCGTGCAGCGCTGCAAGAGCGGACCATTTTTTCAGTCTCAAACGCAACAAAACACATATTGCTAAAAGTCAGTGCATCATTATCAAATGTATTTAAAACATCTGTATGTTATAAAGACCAAATGGCAAGCTTATTAGTAAAACAACTTACATTAATCCGTACGGAGAGGCAAATCTTTAATCTATCCCTAAAAAGATACGACCACCACTTCTGCGTTGTCCCGCCCCATAGCTCAGTAGAAAGGCATGTCTATAAGTATATCACCGCAAGCAACCAATCATAACAAACGTGTAAGCATAGTCTCTCTTTTTATTGGACAGGAGCATGTCATCTGGTCGAATAGAACTCCTCTTAATGTATTGAAGACGACGCCCCCCTGCCATATAGGGGTGTGTCCTGACGTCATAGAAAACCAGCTAAGAGGTAAACAATTTGGCTGTTGTGAAGTTTGGAATTATGGAATTATGTGTATTTTGGGATTTCTGATAATGACTGAAAAGAGAATTGGAGAATGTTGTTGTTTTTCTACAGTGAGCTATAAATATATCGCGAGAAAGAGACATTAACAATTTGGATACAAAAATGTAAAGTGTTTCTGGTTATGAATTATACATTGTCAAATGCTGCATCAAAGCGTCTCTCTTCCTCTCGCTCTGCATTGAAAACGAATGCCACATCCCGAAGAGGAGGGGGATCAAGAGGTTAGGGAAACTGATTTTGTATGCAGCCCAGTGCTGTTGAGTTAGAGCTTAACTTGGGGACATGCCTTTCTGGAGACAGTCTGGAGGAATGACTGTCAGGCATCTTTGTCTGTCAGTGATCATGTGTGAGGCTGCGAGCTGAGCTTGGGTAGGTTGGTTTCACTTACAAATAATGGAGAATTTCCAGACCTTAAAACCAGAGCCACATCTTTGACCAGTAGGCGATTATAATGTTTTCCCGGAATAGCACCAAGTGGTTCCTCAAAGCCATATTGTGAACAGTAGGACACATGCTCACTCATCACTCATTGGAAAGGAGTGTTGTTGTAGAGTCACATGGGCCCCACTCTGACGGTTTCCTGCGTCCTGGGTGTGTCTCTCAAATCTAACCTACCAGAACTCTCCTCCGCACAAAGCACTTTGCAGATGGCAAGCTGTGTGTAGTGTGGAGGAGGGGGCTCAGTGTGTAACAGTGACAGCGTGAAGCTTTGTCTGCATACCTTGTGTGGGCGTATGCATGTGTGTGAATGTATAGGCGACGGTTAGTAGTCTAGTCTTTCAGCGTGCTCATACACACACAGCATGTGGGGCTGTGTGATGGAGTGTGTGAATCTGGCGTGAGCGCCATTGTGCTATGTGTAAATGTCTATGTGAGCATCTGTCTGGATATGTGGGTTGTGTGTGTAACAGAACAGGCATGTGTAATATTTTCCCTGTGCCTTTATGTGCCTGCGTCTGCACGTGCAGGAATCTAGGCCATCCCTGTGGCTTTGTGTCTGAGGGGCGGATCAGTGTATGTGGGGGTGTGTGGTGGTGCCTGGGTCAGGGGTGTGTCCACTGTGTAAACACAGTGCAACTGAGGAACAGGAGACACTCTCTCCCTCTCAAATTCCACCCCATGCTCACACCCCCTTCATACACTAGGCATCTTCTCTCCCGAATGCAGACTCCACTGGAACATTAACAAGCCACAAATTCTCTGGATTCACCTCCATTGGTGGAAATTCCCATTTGCCCAGTGCTCTTGATGGTGAGTGAAATGTGTATTAAAGGATGATGCACAAAGGACGTTTGCAATTTCTGTCCATCATGTTTACTGTTCTGCTTTTACTGTGTTCACCACAGGGGCACATATCCCAGACTGTCCTATTTAAAAAGCCCCAGAGTCACAGTGAGTCCAGCTGGAAAAGCAAATAAAAGCTCACTGACCAGGCCCATGACTCTATGAATGCAGTCTTGAACTTGAACACGTGGTGAATGTAGTAAGTTTAAAATGAATTGAAATAGAGGCTCTATCCATTATAGAAGTAGGAATTTACCATATAATTATCAATGATATGACGTATTCATAAATCATAACACTTATTGTGACCTCTTGCTGCATTATGTCTTATTTCCAAAAGCTGACTTCATTTTATACAGGCCTGTAGGTGGCTTGGGTGAGTTCCCAGCCCACTTAACCCAAAGGAAACGTTTGATAGACAATTTCCACTTATTTGAGGAACATTAACAAGCAGCAGCTTTGTCTGAAAAGGATGCACACCTACCTACGTATGACACTTCCTCTGAGATAAAGTATAGAGAAAAACAATACAACACAAATCATCCTGGTAATAATGTGAAAAAATACTGGTAACTGCCAAAATAAAGGAAAGACCAACATAAAGGGGTGGTTTTGCGGACACAGATTAAGCCTAATCCTAGACTAAATTGCACTTTTAAACTGGACTAACTGAAATGGCATTAATCTAGATCTAAGTGAAGGCTTGAATTAAACCTGGCCAGAGGCAGGTTTAACTTCAGATTAATGGATGTTGGCCCCCAGGTTGACCTTGGCAATAGAGGAAAATGGATTACCTGGACTATTTCAATGATGATCAAAGAGCACCACCAAGGCCAGACAGAAGGGCGGTTATAGACAGAAGTAACCCACTGAATGATTTTGATGAAATCAATTTCTGTGACAATATCCGTATGTACAAAGAAAATGCTCCTGACATAATTTGTTTGCTTGAGCCAAGGCTTTCATCTGACTCCTAGGGGAAGACCCATCCCTTCTTCCCTACAAGTACTGATCACCTTGAGGTTTTTGGCATCTGGAACCTTCCATCGTGAAACAGGAGACTTGTGTGGTGTAAGTGAACCGACTGTATGCAGAATAGTCCACAAAGTCTGCAATGCTATATGTGAACTGAAAGACAATTACATCAAGTTCCCTGATGCTGCTGCCCAAGCTAACTACAAGGTAGAGTTCTATGAATTTGGGAACTTCCCTGGAGTCATTGGCTGTATAGATGGATGTCATATTCCCATCAAGTGTCCCTCTACAGCAGATGCTGAGGAGTATAGGAATCGTAAAAACTGGTTCTCAATAAATGTACAGTGTGTACACTCCCAATATGCAGTTCTCCAACATTGTTGCATGTTGGAAAGGTGCAACTCATGAATCAAGGATTTTCCTAAACTCCTCTTTGTGTGCTCAGCTTGAAGGAGGACAACATAGTGGAATCATCCTTGGTGACTGTGGGTATGCACAGACCAACTTCTTGTTCACCCCTATCTTCATCGCTTAGGACCTGAGCAACAACGTTACAACCAAGCTGATATCGGCACCAGAGGTGTAGTGGAGCGCACGTTTGGTGTATGGAAGAGTCATTTCCGGTGTCTCAAACACATTGCGCTTTCTATCAAGAAGATGCTGCATTGTCATAATTGCAACAGCAGTGTTTCACAATTACCTCAAACAGCATGGCTGCCCAGATCCTCACATTGAAGATGAGGATGACCCAGATGTTCCCATGGTTGAGGCAGACAATGACAGAAATGGCCTAGCCTGCAGAGATGGTTTTGCTATGCAGCACTTCTCCCAACAAAGATAGCTCAGGTGATTGAAGCAAGTAATAAACATGGATTGGTAACAAAAAGGTTTTGAATTCACAAATGGAAATATCGGGACCCCGAACTGGTGCTGGTTTGAGAAGAACATTGGTACTGCTGCTGCTTCATGTTTCTCTCCTCCTCCTTCATAGCCAACTCAACATGAAGGATTCACATCTTCATATCATGCTCTTCTTTTAAATACATTAGTTTGCGCTCATGAAATTCCATGGCCAGTTTCTCATGCATACTCAGCCTCTGTCTTTGGAACGGTTCCCCATCTGAACTGTCCAAATGGTCATCATCAGGGATACCTTCCAGTGTTTGCTGGCTATCAATGATCCCAGTCAACAAGTCCCCCAGCTCATCTGTCTCTGGTCTTACTGGGGTCCGCCACCAGTCTTGAAACACTCCCTACGAGCAACAGCATTTGTCTTCTTTCAGTTTATTTTTATATTTTTCCACAGGACCTTAGAAAGACAATATATAAATGATTTGTAATTATGTATGATATTGTTACATTTCAAATGTATTATTATTTTTTCAATGATATCCAATTGGTAGTTACAGTCTTGTCCCATCGCTGCAACTCCCGTACGGACTCAGGAGAGGCGCAGGTCGAGAGCCATGCGTCCTCCGAAACACGACCCGCCAAGCCGCACTCCTTCTTGACACACTGCTCGCTTAACCCGGAAGCACCAATTAGTCAGAGGAAATACTGTACAGCTAGCAACCGAAGTCAGCGCGCATGTGCCCGGCCCGCCACAAGGAGTCGCTAGAGTGCGATGGGACAAGGACATCCCGGCCAGCCAAACCCTCCCCTAACCTGGACGACGCTGGGCCAATTGTGTGCCGTCTCATGGGTCTCCCGGTCGGCAGCCAGGGATCGAACCCGGGTCTGTAGTGATGCCTCTAGCACTGCAATGCAGTGCTTTAGACTGCTGCGCCACTCTTGTTACATTTCTGTCACAAATACATTTAGGCCCCACTGTGTTGTTACGCAAGAAAACTAACATTTCAAAGTGATTTGTAAAAGTGGGCCAACAATAAATACAGCATCATATCTGAAGTTATTGTAGCGTCCTTTTGTTTACTTTTTTACTTTATTAGAGTTCAATTCATTACAAATGGTAGTCCAGGCATTATCTTTCTTGTTTTCTGTTGATTAATCATGCTGTTTGTTCTCGATAATTGGGTGATTTGACACAATTCACTTCAAGAGGGTTTCTTCAAAAGTCAATGAAATTCTTTGAACGTTTTCTTTTACCTCCGTCCATTGTTTGGTTTAAGTGACTTGCTCCAATTCCACACAATGCTTATTTTTATTTAACTAGGAAAGTCAATTTTCAAATTCTTATTTACAATGATTGGCTACCAAGGGGCAAAAGGCCTCCTGCGGGGAGGGGGGCTGGGATAAAATATTTAAATGTAGAACAAAACACACATCATGACGAGAGACACCTCAACACTACATAAAGAGAGATCTAAGACAACAACACAACATGGCAGCAACACATGACAACACAGAATGGTAGCAACACAACATGACAACAACACAGTAGCAACACAACATGGTAACAGCATAAACATGGTACAAACATTGTTAGGCACAGACAACAGCACGAAGGGCAAAAAGGTAGAGACAACAAATACATCACGCGAAGCACCCACAAGTGTCAGTAAGATTATGTATTAGTGTCCTATCCCTGATTTTTGAAGCATCCTCAGGTCAGCACCAAGTGCACATTGTTAATCTAATTAGGCTTCACAAAGATTAACTGGTTAGTCCTTATTTACCTTAGTCTGGGACACCCTAGTCTAGAACTAATTAATCTGAAGTTAAGGCCCCGTGTAGCTCAGTTGGTAGAGCATGGTGCTTGCAACGCCAGGGTTGTGGGTTCAATTCCCACGGGGGGCCAGTATGAAAATGTATGCACTCACTAACTAAGTCGCTCTGGATAAGAGCGTCTGCTAAATGACTCAAATGTAAATGTAAGCAAAGTCTCAGAAAGTAGAATTAGCCTAGTCCTGATTTAAATTAAACTCTGTCCGGGAAACCGCCCCCAAGTGTCTTAATAGGGCATTGGGCCACCACGAGCCAGAACAGCTTCAATGCGCTTTGGCATACATTTGACAAGTGTCTGGAACTCTATTGGGGGGATGCGACACCATTCTTTCATGAGAAATTCAATAATTTGGTTGATGGTGGTGGAAAACGCTGTCTCAGGCGCCGCTCCAGAATCTCCCATAAGTGTTCAATTAGGTTAAGATCTGGTGACTGAGACGGCCATGGCAAATGGTTTACATTGTTGTCATGCTCATCAAACCATTCATTGACCCCTCGTGCCCTGTGGATGGGCAACTGGGCCTGCCCAGCATTTTTATACATGACCCTAAGCATGATGGGATATTAATTGCCTAGGAATTGCTCAGGAACCACACCTATGTGGAAGCATCTGCTTTCAATGTACTTTGTATCCCTCATTCACTCAAGTGTTTCCTTTATTTTGGCAGTTATAGTTGACATTTAGGGCTATATATCCAGCCAGCTGCTACATAAAGCCCATTTCATGAGTGTTGATTAATATTTTGTTCAAACTGTTAACCCACTACACATTGGGCCATATCAACAGAGCAACTGGAATATTATGTAATTGTTTTGTAGAACACCGGAATGTACAATGACGCAACATACTACGTGCAGGTTTCTTATTAACTGCAGTAAAATGACCGGTTGGATGAAAGGCATACAGAGAAGTGAGAGGGACAAAAAGAGGAGCAGCAGGAGTAAAGGAAAATAAGAGGAGAGAGAGGAGGTGGGACCACTCACAATGCACCAGAGAATGAGGAAAACAACAACAATGTGTGTATTACTAGAGAATCGAGGCACAGCAGAGAGTGAAAAGGAAGGAGGCATGTTGTACGGATGTTTAACACCAGTAAACTGCAGTCTCATCGCTCATCAGCCCCAGATCAATGTCAAGTGTTGCACAACAACCGGCCCTGGGAATAAAAACATCCCCCCCACCCCCATAGCCCTGGCTGTTCCGCCACCTCTGCCCCACTGGGCTCTGTGTGGAGATAAGGGAGGGGTTGGACACACAGGACAGCTCCATGCATGTGAGAACTACCCCAGATCAGAGGTTAAGGAGCACACAGAACATGTGACTGTCCCTGGAAAAACGTATAGCGAAGAGAACAAAAGAGAGAGCGGAAAGGAAATAAACCTTAGTGTTTAAGTTCTCATTTTTTCTGTTTTGAATTGATTAACTGCAGTTTGTGCCCAGTGGGTTGTCACTTGGGTGTGGAGGTTGATATATACTGTATGTTTGCACATGTTCATATTAACATGCGTTGGCAGCACATGTTGATATACTGTAATTTTGTACTAGCTTTTTTCCATAGGGAATAAAATACATTGTTGACTGAAAGATGAAATGAAGGGTAATCAGGACATGTTTCAATGTTAATAAATAAAGACTTAAATATATTTTATGCAGGATATTTGTTGCACATTGAGTCTTGACGGTGTCCGGAAAACATTGGACCAACTTTTAATATTTCCCAATCGTTTGACCTCTGCCACACAGAGTAATGGGCGTGTGGAAAGAAATGGGCATACATTATCTCATGGGGTGCCCTGATTTGTTATGGGATTGCCTTGCCTGCCCGGGCACCCCTGTAACTCAAACCGCAGTTATGTCTTATTTTCTTCTAAAAACAACAGGTGCATACTCTGTACATGTTCAAATGTTTAGTAAACCAAATACTTTAACTTTGTCCCTTATACTACAGTGTGAGATTTGTGACACAGAAACAATAGAGTGGGATATCATCATCCTGTCAGCTGCACTTTCAGAAAAACTGCAACAGCTGAGAAAAATGGTCTCATTACCACGGCACCATAGCCTCTCATAACTGTGATCATGGAACATCTGAATATGTCCTGAATGGGTGGTTTGATATGGCTCAGTTGAATAGAACAACGTTTAAACAGTAGTTATCAAGGCTTCAGGTGGAATAACACATAGTTGGTATCCAAGCTAGTTGCAGGACATGTTTGTTATTGTAGATGGTCGGCTCTTTTAACGGCCCTGATTTATGCAGATGAGATTATATGGTATAGTGAGCCATGTTCTCCTTAGGGTTGACTTATGATGAGGCATCACAGCATGTCATCCTGCTGGACCCTCAGAGGTCACCTACTCCCAACACTGTAGTCAGCTTCACATGTCTTGTTTTCTCCTGAGACTTCCTTCCTGCAGAGAAAGAGAGAGAATAGACGGAGGTGGGAAGGAAGAGTTGAGCTGCTACAGGAGGACTTTGGGTTGTCCGTTTGAGCTTGTGTTTGGATCCAATTTAAAAAAGCAAACATAAACTGGCAACCCATGTCCAACTACCCCCTTAGCCAGGGTTATACTTAGAAAATTACACACTTCCCTGCCAAACCCTGCTGACACTGCCCTTGAAAAGTACCAGGGAAAGATGAGACAAAGAGGTAAAATAAGAGGGCTCCCATCACAACTTGGCCGAACACATTCTGCTGTCTTATTTACCCCTGTTGTTTACAGCGCAGTAGAGAGAGATGGCCTCTTTGCCAAACCAGTGATGCAATGTGGACTCGTTCAATCTTTAAATGGCGGTTCGTAAAATAAGTAAACAGGCCTTGTGAAACTCTCCAGGCAACGCTATTAGCTTCTTGCCCGACATGAGTAAATGTTTGACTAACTGTGTGTCCCTCGTTGCTATTTATGTCACGGGGGCACTTTGGAGGTGGCCTCCTTATGACTGCGACCTACCAGAGTTCTGGCATAATTTGCAGTGCCCAAGTAGTAGGTCTTATGTAACAGACGTCGCAGATTAGCTCTCCCTTTTCCCTCCTCCAGGCGGCCACTGGCCTTTCCTTTTCCCTGTCTCTATCTCATCTTCTGACAACCTCCCCTTTACAGTGATTGCTAGCAATGTTTTGTGATAGTTTAGTTCCTTGGTAGACATATCTGTCAAACATGATCGTGTTTGCAAATTCTCTTAATTTGTTCAAATGTGTGTGAAATGGTCTCTTTCTTTCTTGTACTACACCTTTGATTCTCTATAGAGACTATAGTGTGTCTCTTGTTACAATTCACTATTTACAAAAAGGCTAGATGAAACAAGAGCCAAATGCACAATGGCCACTTACTCAAAGGATGAGATTACAATGTCAACAACAAACAAACAATAAATCCAGCTGAATCTGATACCATATTATCTCCACCTCATGACACCGTACAGAAGCAAGAAAGGGCTCAAAGGCCTATGAAGTCCTCCAGGTATACATCACCATGACCGATTCACCCATGATGAAAATAGATATGCATCCTCACACCCCGCTGGCCACATAGGCATGGTATATTTGACAAGAGCACTATTGAGACTATGCAACACAAATACTCCTCATTCATTCCTGAAGCCTGGCTTGCAATAAATCTGTAAAGCTGTTGCGTTTGCTCTCGACCTGACTTGACATAGCTAACATTCTAAGTCCACAAACTGTTCCCTGTACCAAAATCCCACAAAAATGATTGTTTTTGTTTGCTCTATTGAGGTGTGGCCAGAGAGAGAGAGAGAGAAAGGGAGAGAGAACGAGAGGGAGGAGAGAGGGGAATGAAAAAGTACATCATTCATTACCATCCGCAATTTGAATATGAACTCTTTATGAAGCTCCATCCCAATTTGAGATTCTCTGGACAGCAATTACAGTTGCATGGCCTTGTCTAAGGACATTGTTAGTCGCTGGCAGTTCACTGACGTGTGATTAATCTACAGTAAGTGTATGTCTAAGTACATTAAATAAATATAAAAGTCTTCACTACAAATAAATGTATACCTTGGGAATAGACCTGAAGGTTTCTGACAGAAAGCCATTCATCCTGCAAATGTAAACACTGTGTTTCTATGGCTGCGTTTAGACAGGAAGCCCAATTCTGATCTTTTTTCACTAATTGGTCATTTGAGCAACCAGATCAGCTCTGAAAAAGAGATGATGTGAAAAGACCTGATGTGATTGGTCAAAATACCAATTATTGGAGAAAATATCAGAATTGGGCTGCCTGTCTAAACGCAGCCTATGTCATCTGCTTATGGTCCATTGTGGAATTGGTTTGCCGTGTCTGATTGTCTTATTGTGAGTCTGAGGGCTTTGTAAGAGCCCTGGGATTCCAAGGGGTCAGCTGTGGAGGCAGGTCAAGACAGCTCTGTTCTGGTTAATCAAATGGATGAGAGGACACAGTACCAATACACACTTAACATGTCCAGCATCCCGGTGACGGGTTGGAAATGAAGATTAGCAAAGGGTCTAGTAGGAGGTGCCAATTAGGCAAAAATGTTGATTAACACTCATCAGGGTCTTGATAGTCTGGATTAAGGATCATCTCAGGTAAATTGCTTCATTAGTCAAATTTGCATCCTCAATTTAGAAATATTTTACATGTTAACATGTTCCATCTAAAAAGTTATATTCAACACCTCTGATGCACAGGTGATAGTAAATATCTATATGTTATGAAGACTGTAGATGTCTCCTGTAAAGATTCAAATTGACAGAGACATGCAGTAATTGATTTCTGGTCACGTTGCTACTTCCGTGGCTGCGTTTACATAAAGTAGGCAGCCCAATTCTGATATTTTTCCACTTATTTAACTTTTGACCAATCACATCAGATCTTTTCACATCAAGATGTTTTTCAGCACTGATCTGATTGGTCAAAAGACGAATTAGTGGAAAAAAATATCAGAATGTGGTTGACCTTGATGGTGGATTGTGAAGAGGTTAAATACGTTTGGGTGGTATGGACACGCACACCGCACGCACACAAGTATAGGAGGATTGTCATGATGGTGTACATGGTAAGCCTTCGGCGGTATGCCCTCGTCCATCAAGGTAATGTATCCTTAATCCATTTTAGAGCCATGCTCATCTTCTAGTCTCTGTCTCATTTTTCCATAGGACAAAATGTTCTCTTCTAATTTATGTGGATGGAGTGAGATAAAATGATGCTATTATAACCCTCTAAATTGACACAACTGTTAGTGTTTTCTAGTATGACACATGACAGAGTTGAAGATCATCCTGTCATAACAAGAACATGCTGGATGGATGCTGTGAGTAAATCTTTAAGCTCTAGCGCTCTCTGGTGGTAGTAACCTAGACTCAGACTCATTTATAGTCATAGGAAACAAGGGAAAGGGAAAGTGGGATACCTATTCAGTTATACAACTGAATGCATTCAACTGAAATGTGTCTTCCACATTTAACCCAACAAGCTGCTATGATTGAGATATTCCCAAACAAGACACTTACTATAACACAACCTGATTATCTAGGGCAACATAGATTTGAAAGGATTCTGTTTACCTAATTTCTTAATGCTGACTGATGGGCATCCAGACAATATTTTGAGTTGGGGTCCCATAAAGGCTGAAGCATGGGCCCTATAATAAGCTGCCCTAGCCTGGTTGACCAGACAGATAGGCTATTGCTGCAATTGGATCAATATCTGTCTGGTCAACCCAGCTAATCTAAAGCTATCCAAATGGGACTCATCAAATGTTGTCCTTGAGCACTGGTCAATCCCATGGTAACCTAACGTAGCAGGCGTAAAAAGACACCTGAGTGGAGTCCCCACATCCGTTTTTTTAGGGGAAAATACTGTATCCCTAAAAACCGGAAACATCTGCTTTTATCCAACCCTGCAGAGAGTGATCCCATGGTAATGGTGGTATAAGGGCAGGTTTGCAGGTTGTGTTACCTATTATAGTCATGACAAAAACATTGAGTGAGGTGCCTTGTTTTCCATTGTCTCTCTGAGGGCCAGAGAGTGTGTGCACTCATAAACAGCTTGGAGCTCAACTAACTGTGAAATGGCGTGTTCTCTGAGTTTGTTTGACTATTCTTCCATTGCTAACATTCACTTCAAAGCTGATATAATATTTATATTGTTAATGGCAACACTTGCCAGATATAGGAGCAATGGCACTTAGGTGTGTGCTACAGGGACAGCACGTACCATCACTGGCAGGCCTATTCTGAAAAGTTATTGGTGTGTGTGTTTTGCAATGGCCTATAGGCATAGCCTGCTACTGTGCCCTAGAGAGGAAATAGGATGATGAATAATGGATTCAATCACTTTCACACCTCACTTCAAACATGGAGCTTTGGGTTTACAGCATTTATGTCATTGCACTGGTTATGCCTGGCCTGCAGAAACCATTGTTCATTTATTATAGACATGATGATTGGCATGTACCCATATGTGCACTGGCATCATGATATTCATATTTTGTATAGAAATAGCCTACAGTATTTTAGTTCAGACTCATTTTAATTCGTATAACAACTCTATCTTGCATAGCTATCTATTCACATTTGCAGTGCAAATTTAGCATGGAAGAGCTAAGCTAGCTATCTAGCTTGTTCGCATGCATAATCTTTGATATGGCTTACTGCTATTTAGCCAGCAGATCTGACCCCCTTGCTAACAGCTGCACTAGGGTCGGACAGCATTCCTGTGTAGATTAAGACACCTCGGAGCCGGCGCGAGATATGTCTCGGAAAACGTACCTCAATCCAGGGATGAGAAATGCATTGTACTCCGAATTGTCCCATTATCCCAACTGTTACACCAAGAAGATTGAATGACAGCACATTCGTTCAATCTTCTCAGTCGTTCAATCTTCTCAGTGCAACAGTTGGGATAATGGGACAATTCAGAGTACAATGCATTTCTCATCCCTGGATTGAGGTACGTTTTCCGAGATATATCTTGCACTGGCTCCGAGGTGTCTTAATCTACACAGGAATGCTGTCCGACCCTAGTGCAGCTTCACCAAAAAATGAAATTGTTAAAACATTTCTAACCTGTCTATCAATGGGTAACAGGGTTGGCATGTTATGCTCGACCCACTCAGTTTTCCACCAGAAAACACCAGAAAATTGCCAAATAGAGTAGAAACAGCTCACCTGCTTTTACACTATGATTTTACTATTATATGTTCAATGTTTCTTTTGAATAAAAAATAAATAAAAATAGTTTCACCATATTAAAACGAGAGTTCAGTTCACATAACAGGGTTGACCTTACAATGAGGGACAGACATTTCATGTGATTAGATTAATCACTAATCACATGAAATAAGTAATAATCTTCAAAAAATGACTTTGTCAAAGCAACAAAATAACTACGGCTTTACAATGATGGTGAAATGTTGGGATTAAGTGGGTTAAAATCTTCCTCGAAGTCAGAGAGGGAGAGGGAGTACAGAGGGACATGTCAAAATGCTGAATTTTGGCACTTTAGCAAGTCTTTATTTATATAAAAAATCTGATGTATTGAATTTTCTATGTGGTCTATATTAAAGTGCACTTCATTAAATATAACATGCTTTCAAAGGGATACTTCGGGATTTTGGCAATGATTTTGGCGATGATACTCATGGATACCATTTGTATGTCTCTGCATCCAGTATGAAGGAAGTTAGAGGTAGCTTTGCGAGCCAATGCTAACTAGCGTTAGCACAATGACTGGAAGTCTATTGTATCTACTAGCATGCTAGCAAACTGCACACAGAGATATAAAAATGGTATCCATGAGTTCATCTGACTCTGGTGAAGTAGATAAAGGCAGACCCGGCCCCAGGATAAAGTGACTGAGGGGGCAATTGAAATCGGTGAAGGGGCACAATTTTGGGGGGTTCTTGCATTGGAATAATATTGAATTCTGCTTATATCACACTATACCACAATAAACATAAAGTTCAAATACCGAGACTCCGAAACCATTGAGTGCTTTTGAAGTGACAGGTTGGCGCGCAATCTGTAGCCTATCCCTACACACAAGACTGTTGATAACCTAGGCCTTTCTAAGTAATTTTGCCATTCCATACCCTAGATCTTTGCTGAAATGACTCCACTGGCTATACCGTCAAGATTTTAATAAGAACCAACCAGCTAGATTGTTTCTTACCTTTTCAGAAGAGTTGATGCACTGTGGAACTTCCTGAGTAATTGATCATTCCATTCTCCCCAAAATCTTCTTGTAAGATCCCCCTCAAATGCTAGTTGGATTAGTTGAGCTTTCCTCAGGTGTAGCATGCTTCTTCTGTGCTGACTGAACACGTTTGTCAAGGAGGAAAATTAGTTATTGCATGTAGCTGTGGACGCCCCACTCATAAGCCCTATGATTTCATTTGGAATATTGTGTGACGTATATGTGGCATTGTGGGGTATGGTGCTAAACACCTTGGCTAGTTCCTTGTCTTTTCAAATGTTCTTTGCTTGATGCGTGCCTAGCGACTCCTTTGGTACTATCAATAGCATGCTTCCAGTTAGAATACCCACCTTGGGTGAAGGCCTTGTCTGCGTTAGCATTGGACCCAATACAGAACTTTGGACATGGGAAACAAAATGCTGCATCTGCAGTAACAGAGTATTCCAGACACTCTCTTCCTATGACCAGTTGTTATTAAATGAACATTTTTGGACAGAATACCTGGGGCTAGGGTAGGATTCTAAGATAACCTGGGCTGGCTTCTCTGTTCCGATATCGTCAGGAACAGTCAGACGTGGAGGGGGCTGTATATATAAGGGATATTTCATGCTGAAACCCTCATATTAAACACCAACGGTATTCACTTAGTTGACGGTTTCTATTTAGGATAATGTTTTGTCATTCTATATTTTATTTTTAAATCGTATTTTATTATTTAATATATGTTACATGTGATAAGGCCACACGGTGGGCCAGACATGATTACAGACACCTGTGATAACCTGAAGTACCCAAAAAGGCCACTAGATGTCTTGTGATAGATACGTACAATCCTTGAAAGATACCAACATTCTGGTAGTTTACTTGTAAACTTCAAAAGTTTGCAACCCTAGCCACAATAATCACAATGTTTCAACTAGTCGTTCAGTACAGTACCATTTCCGTTGAATTCAATGTTGCACACCGTTCTGTCGTACTGAAAGCAACCCAGGTGAGAGGAGAGAGCATACGGTTCTCACAGGAAAATGCTTATGTAGCGCACCATCTTCACGTTGCAGCCTACGGTAGGGCTATTTATTATGCAAGTTGCACTTTAATTGTCTTCAATATCTGCAATAAATAGTAACATCACCCAACTAAAGACCTACGTTGGGAAAGCCAATTAGGCTTATATATGTGGACGCCTCATGAACCTGTGCCATTGGCGTACCATAGGGAATCGCCATTAGGCCTGCATTCAATTTAAGCCAGCATTATTTGCTAGGTTCATGTGATCAAGTATGCACTGTAGGCTTCTCTCCACAAAAAAATACAAATACAATCTAACTAAACTAGGCCACAGAGTAGAAACACCATCTGCCCATAAAAGGTAACTTTTTCCAGCAAGATAATTGAAACAGGCCCTCATCCACTGGCACCTACGATGAAAAGAGTCAGGAAAAAATACCATCCCGTTTTTGAATAGTAATCTTAATGGTTTGCAATAAATTCCCTCTTTCGATTTGTAAGATTAACTAGAGTGAGTGAGTCAGTTTTTAACAAAAGCGTTTCACTCCTGGTGGTCTATTTCTTTTAATACCTCTGCCTTTGAAGATATCACATTCTGAGTGAGTCAGATCTACATAACAAAAAAGTAATAATTCAATAGAAAAGAACTCAAGCAAAAACCTAAATTATAAAAGTTTATTTTAATTCCATTGTTACAAAATTAAACCGGTATATAAAGTAGTGTTATTCAGTTCGACATTTCTTCAGAAGTTAAAGGTGGAATGTTTTTCATACACTGCAGCATTGTAAATTCTCCCCACTACACATATACAGAGTATAAATAGTTCAACTGCAGCTCAGTGGTATAATACAGTGGCTTGCGAAAGTATTCACCCCCCTTGGCATTTGTCCTATTTTCTTGCCTTACAACCTGGAATTAAAATGGATTTTGGGGGGGTTTGTATCATTTGATTTACACAACATGCCTACCACTTAGAAACAAACAAGAAATTGTGAAACAAACAAGAAATAAGACAAAAAAACAGAACTTGAGCATGCATAACTATTCACCCCCCCCAAAGTCAATACTTTGTAGAGACACCTTTTGCAGCAATTACAGCTGCAAGTCTCTTGGGGTATGTTTCTATAAGCTTGGCACATCTAGCCACTGCGATTTTTGCCCATTCTTCAAGGCAAAACTGCTCCAGCTCCTTCAAGTTGGATGGGTTCCACTGGTGTACAGCAATCTTTAAGTCATACCACAGATTCTCAATTGGATTGAGGTCTGGGCTTTGACTAGGCCATTCCAAGACATTTAAATGTTTCCCCTTAAACCACTTGAGTGTTGCTTTAGCAGTATGCTTATGGTCATTGTCCTGCTGGAAGGTGAACCTCCGTACCAGTCTCAAATCTCTGGAAGACTGAAACAGGTTTCCCTCAAGAATTTCCCTGTATTTAGCGCCATCCATCATTCCTTCAATTCTGACTAGTTTCCCAGTCCCTGCCGATTTAAAAACATCCCCACAGCATGATGCTGCCACCACCATGCTTCACTGTGGGGATGGTGTTCTCGGGTGATGAGAGGTGTTGGGTTTGCGCCAGACATAGTTTTCCTTGATGTCCAAAAAGCTCAATTTTAGTCTCATCTGACCAGAGTACCTTCTTTCATATGTTTGGGGAGTCTCCCACATGCCTTTTGGCGAACACCAAATGTGTTTGCTTATTTTCTTCTGGCCACTCTGTTCTGTGGAGTGTATGGCTTAAAGTGGTCCTATGGACAGATACTCCAATCTCCGCTGTGGAGCTTTGCAGCTCCTTCAGGGTTATCTTTGGTCTCTTTGTTGCCTCTCTGATTAATGCCCTCCTTGTCTGGTCCGTGACTTTTGGTGGTCGGCCCTCTCTTGGCAGGTTTGTTGTGGTGCCATATTCTTTCCATTTTTTAAATAATGGATTTAATGGTGCTCCATGGGATGTTCAAAGTTTCAGATATTTTTTTATAACCCAACCCTGATCTGTACTTCTCCATAACTTTGTCCCTGACCTGTTTGGAGAGCTCCTTGGTCTTCATGGTGCCGCTTGCTTGGTGGCGCCCCTTGCTTAGTGGTGTTGCAGACTCTGGGGCCTTTCAGAACAGGTGTACATATACTGAGATCATGTGACAGATCATGTGACACTTAGATTGCACACAGGTGGAATTTATTTAACTAATTATATGACTTCTGAAGGTAATTGGTTGCACCTGATCTTATTTAGGGGCTTCATAGCAAAGGGGGTGAATACATATGCACGCACCACTTTTCCGTAATTAATTTTTAAAAATTTGTTTTAACAAGTTATTATTATTTTTTCACTTCACCAATTCGGACTATTTTGTGTATTTCCATTACATGAAATCCAAATTAAAATCCATTTAAATTACAGGTTGTAATGCAACAAAATAGGAAAAACGCCAAGGGGGATGAATACTTTTGCAAGGCACAGTACATGTATCCTCTTTGATTTTTCATATATTGTGTATAGCAACTCAATAAACAAGATTTGTATTTGTAAAACCGTAAGAAAATAACACTGGATAAAAAAGTGAGTCTTGGGTGTTGTCAGACATAGGGCATCCCCACATCACTGAATCATAGGTTCTCCCATTAGAGTTTCAAAGCACACAGACACCCTTTTCCTCATTGTGTTGTATGCCTTATTCACTGTCACAGTCATCTTACTTGCCTCTGAGAACTCAACATTCAGCAGTCAGAACTATGCCAAGTCATTTCATGGTTCTAAAAAGGCAAGCTTATGCAACACACAATTCAATAATAAGTTCCACATCATTAAAGTGACATCAAAAATACGGATCCAAATTTCAACAATATAAGGAGTGTCAGAGTGAAATAAACTAATGAAATATAAGAGTGCTTATATACTGTACAAATGGTACAATAGGCCTACAGAAAACGATTACATCAGACACTAATCCGCATTGAAGGCCAAGATCAAATATTGCCAGAGATAGCCCTCTTCATTGGATCCTTGTATCACTGGATTTGTTCCATAATGTCTTGTGTCTAAGGCCAACATGAGCAACAGTGAGAAGCTACAGTGAAATGTATATACATCTGGGGTGAATACTTGTCAGCAAGGTTTCAACTGGACCCTATAAACTGCTCATTCATTATCAGATGTGTGTATATGTGTCTTTGTCTGTGTTGTTATGTTGTGTGTTTGTGCTTGCATGTGTATCTTGTACACATTTGTGCGGATATTCTTACCACGTGTGTGTGATCCAACATTTACGGTGACGCAAGAGGTCATGACCCCCTTTTTCTGCTCTGACCAATTGTCTGTGGCCATGCTGTGAGTTAAGTGAGCCTGTTTGTGACCAGCATAACGTGATGATGCCTATGGGAAGGGACAATGCAATGCTCTCAGATGTCAGTGGTCTCCAGGATCCTGGGCGTGTCCATCTCCCTAGTGGTGCAGCGCTTGCCGTTGCTCTGTCCATTGGCTCGGTAGTGCACACTACCACCTGGCTTAATGATGGTGTCCTCCTCAGAAGCGGTGAGCTCCAGGCTGACTGTAGCACGACTCATCTCAGTCACAGAGGAGTTGGTGTTGTAGTGGGAGTAGGAATCTGTCCATTTCCACACCAGCTTGGTCTGGGCCCATTTCCTCCTAAGACATGCCTGCACCTGTGGAACCAAAGACAGAGTGGTTTAAGAGCAACATAAATGCGAGCTTGAACCTTATCAGTAAATACTGGCAAACAAATATATAGAGAATTCTTGAATGACATAATGATTCTATTTCTAAATGAAAAGATAGACTCAGGGTAATCATCAGCCTTTTAAGAAATGCTGGCACTTACCTCTGCATTACAAAAGCAGAATATAATTGCGACCAGGAGTCCCTATAAAGGAATAATTATTCAGTGAACATTCCTCCAGATTAAACATTCTGTAATGGCCTTATATCTCTTGTGGATATTGGGTGTTGAAAGGTTATATCACATTTGCTTTTAATAAAAAAACACCCATACCTGGAAATGTGCAAAGATGTTCATGATGAACTCGTAGATGGCCCTGGCCTTTCGTCCCTCTGGCCTCCAGGGAACCAGGATGAACTGGGCTCCCAGCAGAGGTATCAGGATTAGAGTGGCTCGCACAGCCTTCATATAGGCATTGGACTCTGCACTGTGGGTCACCTGCAGCTTGGTGATCAGCACACGCACTATGTTGAGTAGGAAGAACAGGTTCACCTGGAGACGGCCAGAGAGAGGAGCAGAGGAGGAGGGATAGAATTTGAGCACACTGTACACTTTGGTTTCTGTTTTTGTTACATATTTTTTATTGTTTTTGTAGTGCAGACTAACCAGCAGGGCAGCATGAACAGGGCCATGGATGATGTAGAGCAGGTGTGTGTCTGAACTGATCCAGCATCTGGGAGACAAGGAGAGACAAGTCTAAACTCAACTGAGACAGTAAAATAAGATTCTGAGCTTTACTGGGTATTTACAGTATTGTAACTGACAGGATGCAGCATACTAATGCAGTGTACTAATGCAGCATACAGTGCACTGTCAACCTCTGCCACTATTATGCACAGTAGCATATTATTCAGAGGGAGTTGTGACACATTACCTGTCATCATAGAAGAGCCCGCGGGCCACAGCATGTGTGATGGCAGGAATGATGGGGAAGCCTGGGAGAGAGAGAGGAGTCCATGGCTGCAGTCCAAACGCAAAGTAGACAGCCCTCGACCCTAAACCCTCAGCCCTTGAATGACGTTTTACATCGTCACATCCGAGTGTACCTTAAATGTCCCTTGCCCAAGCGAGGAAGAGACATGCAATGTCCTTGGTGGAAATTTTGAAGTTGAGCTTAAAAACACCCAACCTAAAGCTATGAATGTACCTAGCATGCTAACGTAGCTAGCTAGCACTCCTGTCAGGTAGCTAGCTACAGTTACCCATAGATGGCTAGCTAGATTTATAGTTTGGTCATTTATTCCAATACATTTCAGAATTCCGAACAATATGTTTATGAAGCTAACTATGTTTTATAGGCTTCTCACTATGAGACTAAGCCAATTTGAGCATCATTCCCATTTGCCAACGCTAAAATCAATTTCATTTACACTACCGGTCAGAAGTTTTCAAGGGTTTTTCTTTATTTTTACTATTTTCTATGTTGTAGAATAATAGTGAAGACATCAAAACTATGAAATAACACATATGCAATCATGTAGTAACCAAAAGAGTGTTAAAAAATCAAAATATGTTTTATATTTGAGATTCTTCAAATAGCCACCCTTTGCCTTGATGACAGCTTTGCACACTTTTGGCATTTTTTTTTTTTTTTCACCTTTATTTAACCAGGTAAGCCAGTTGAGAACAAGTTCTCATTTACAACTGCGACCTTGCCAAGATAAAGCAAAGCAGTGCGATAAAAACAACAACACAGAGTTACATATGGGGTATAAAAAAAATAACATAAAGTCAAAAATACAACAGAAAATATATATACAGTGTGTGCAAATGTAGCAAGTTATGGAGGTAAGGCAATAAATAGGCTATAGTGCAAAATAATTACAATTAGTATTAACACTGGAATGCTAGATGTGCAAGAGATTATGTGCAAATAGAGATACTGGGGTGCAAAAGAGCAAAATAAATAACAATATAGGGATGAGGTAGTTGGGTGGGCTAATTTCAGATGGGCTGTGTACAGGTGCAGTGATCGGTAAGGTGCTCTGACAACTGATGCTTAAAGTTAGTGAGGGAGATAAGAGTCTCCAGCTTCAGAGATTTTTGCAATTCGTTCCAGTCATTGGCAGCAGAGAACTGGAAGGAATGGCGGCCAAAGGAGGTGTTGGCTTTGGGAATGACCAGTGAGATATACCTGCTGGAGCGCAGACTACGGGTGGGTGCTGCTATGGTGACCAATGAGCTAAGATAAGGCGGGGATTTGCCTAGCAGTGATTTATAGATGGCCTGGAGCCAGTGGGTTTGACGACGAACATGTAGTGAGGACCAGCCAACAAGAGTGTACAGGTCACAGTGGTGGGTAGTGTATGGGGCTTTGGAGACAAAACGGATGGCACTGTGATAGACTACATCCAATTTGCTGAGTAGAGTGTTGGAGGCTATTTTGTAAATGACATCGGCGAAGTCAAGGATCGGTAGGATAGTCAGTTTTACGAGGGCATGTTTGGCAGCATGAGTGAAGGAGGCTTTGTTGCGAAATAGGAAGCCGATTCTAGATTTAACTTTGGATTGGAGATTTTTAATGTGAGTCTGGAAGGAGAGTTTACAGTCTAACCAGACACCTAGGTATTTGTAGTTGTCCACATACTCTAGGTCAGACCCGTCGAGAGTGGTGATTCTAGTCGGGTGGGCAGGTGCCAGCAGCGTTCGATTGAAAAGCATGCATTTAGTTTTACTAGTGTTTAAGAGCAGTTGGAGGCTACTGAAGGAGTGTTGTATGGCATTGAAGCTCATTTGGAGGTTTGTTAACACAGTGTCCAATGAAGGGCCAGATGTATACAAGGGCCAGATGCATTCTCTCAACCAACTTCATGAGGTAGTCCCCTGGAATGCATTTCAATTAACAGGTGTTCCTTCTTAAAAGTGTCATGAGCCCTCTCACTCCACTGGGTTACCACCTTAAGTTGTTTCCACTCTGCTCACCACTCTCTCTCTACTCAGCCTAACTAGCTCCACCTGTCCCTGCTCTGCTCGGCTCTAATTACTCTGCCAGCTGCGCTGCATTACCCACTAACCTCTCCCAGTATTTATAGCCCTGTCTTTCAGCTCTCCTTTGTCAGATCGTCTACAAAGCTCACACCCGAACCTGTGTGCTCGCGCTTTGGCTCACCCCTGTTTGGTGACCCCGGACCTGCCTGATTCCTGGATACTCTTCTGCCCCAGGAGAACCAGACCTGCTTCCTGCCATTACGACTCCTGACTACTCTTCGACCCCGGTAACTCTGACCAGCCTTCTGCCTTGCTACAACGTATTTGGATTTCCCTTGAACTGTACTTCTGCCTGTTTTCATCCGCCCCGTTGTGTCTGTGTTTCCTCCCCCCAGGACTTCTGGACCACCAACCACCGGCGTCATCGGACGCATCGCTGCCACTGGGGGAGGCACAGACCCAGCACATCGGACGGGATAACCCCTGGAGCCTTCACTCACTCCCCTACATCCCTTTCCCCTTAAGTTTAAATAAACTTTCTGGTGTGACGCAATTGTGGTCCTCTTGTCGTCTGTCTGAACCGTGACAGTACGATCTGACCATTATGGACTCAGCGCACACTTCCCCCGACATGGAAACCGAAGAACCTGAGCAACCCACCGCCATGCTACGCCTGGAACACACTGAGAGAGAGCTAGGCCGCATGAGCGGCGACATCACCTCTCTGCTTCAGGTCGGCCACCAACAGCATCAGCAGTTCCAGCAGCACCAGCAGCAGTCCCAGCAGCAGCAACAACAACTCGCCATGATCATTCAACTCCTCACCAACCTGACCCCAGCCAGTCTGCCCACCAGCCCTGCCCCCGAGTTACCTGCCCCGGTCATTGCAGCCGCTGCTCCGGAACCCAAGATTGGAAACCCCGAGCGGTTCAACGGCGATTCTACCCAGGTCCGGCCATTCCTGACTAGCTGCCGACTTCAGTTCTCCTTGCAGCCAAGGACCTTCGCCACGGAGGGGGCTAAGTTGGGTATGCCATCACTCACCTGACGGGCCGAGCTCGACTCTGGGGAACAGCAGAGTTCGAACGTCAAACCCCGCATGTGCAACCTTCGACCTGTTTGCTGAGGAGATGCTGAAGGTGTTTGACCTGGATTCACCAACCGCAGAGGCGTCTCGTGAACTGTTCAGTATTCGACAAGGCAGACGTACAGTCGCAGACCATTCCATCGACTTCCGAACCCTGGCTAGACGAAGTTCTTGGAACACACCATCGTTGGTGGACGCGTTTCTTCCATAGTTTGGCTGACTATATCAAGGGACGAGTTGGTCTCCCAGGAACTGCCTTCCACTCTTGATGAAGCCATCGCACTGACTGTCAGGATCGACAGAAGGATACAGACCCGTCAGTCGTGAGAGGGGGCGCCAAGGTCCACCTACTACCGGCATTCGGAGAGATCCGACTGGGTTCCTGTCATCTACTGCCACTCACCCAGGTCAGCTTGATCAGTCTGAGCCTATGGAGATTGGGCGAGCCTCTCTCACTCCTGCAGAGCGCCAGCGACGCTTCACCTCAAACCTCTGCCTCTATTGTGGAGGTGACGGACATCGTGTGGTAACCTGCCCTTTAAAGGGCCGAAGCTCACCGGGCATAGGGGGAGTCCGGTTGAGTTCAATGACCATCCAGTCCTCCGACCGCAAACCCCCTGCTGCAAGTTCACCTCCGCCTCTCTGACTCAACTCACACCCTGGCTGCTCTGGTGGATTCTGGCGCCGAAGCCAACATAATGGACATCAAGCTGGCACGCCAACTGGGACTGGAGAACCTCCGATTTGACACCTCCTATTCCTGCCCGGGCACTGGACGGACACTTACTCGGATCGGTCACTCATGTCACGGCCCCGGTCTCGATGGGTCTGTCCGGAAACCATCAAGAAACTATCCAGTTTCACCTGCTCCCCCTCTCCAGGCCAACCCCTCATCCTGGGTTACCCATGGCTCCGCCTGGCACAACACCTCAGCTCGACTGGGTGACCGGGGTGATCAGGGAGTGGGGAGAGGACTGCCACCGAACCTGCCTGCTTGCTGCCGCACTACCCCCTCGGCCAGTACCTACTAACTCCGCTCCTGACCTCTCCAATGTCCCAGAATGCTACCATGGTCTCAGAGAGGTGTTTAACAAAGCTAGAGCCACACTCCTCAGATCCGTTGCCAGCTACACTACCGGGGCCAACCGTCGGAGAATTCCTGCTCCCACCTACCATGTTGGTCAAAGGGTGTGGTTGTCATCGAAGAACCTGCCACTCAGGGTGGAGTCGCAGAAGCTGGCACCCTCGGTTCATTGGCCCATTCCCTATCATAAGAGTGATTAGCCCAACTGCTGTCCGGCTCCAACTGCCTAATTCCCTGAGGGTGCACCCCACTTTCCATGTGTCTAAGATTAAGCCCGTCCATGAGAGTCCGCTGGTCCCTGCTGCGCCTTGTCCTCCTCCTCCACGGCTCGTCGATGGTGGTCTGGTTTACACCGTCCGCCGCCTGCTTCGGTCCAGACGGAAGGGGTAGGGGTCTCCAGTACCTCATTGACTGGGAGGGCTATGGACCTGAGGAAAGGACCTGGGTGCCAGCTAGTCGGATTGTGGATAGGACTCTCATCACCGCTTTCCACCAACGGCATCCTGATCAACCTGCAATCCGTAGGGGCCGCCCCAGAGGGATCCCTAACCGTCCTGCCCGCTCGGCTTCCTGTCCTGTGCCTGATCCTGTCTCGGGACCTGTCCCATCTCCCGACCACGGCCCTCCGGCTTCCTCCGAGGATGAGGACGTTCGCTCGGACCGTTCGGAGGAGTTCTAGCCCTCCTCGGCTCCCCTCCTCCCGCCCGGCGTGGTGTTGCTCTTGGGACTTCTGGGGCCGTCCCTTGGGGGGTTCTGTCATGAGCCCTCTCACTCCACTGGGTTACCACCTTAAGTTGTTTCCACTCTGCTCACCACTCTCTCTCTACTCAGCCTAACTAGCTCCACCTGTCCCTGCTCTGCTCGGCTCTAATTACTCTGCCAGCTGCGCTGCATTACCCACTAACCTCTCCCAGTATTTATAGCCCTGTCTTTCAGCTCTCCTTTGTCAGATCGTCTGCAAAGCTCACACCCCGGAACCTGTGTGCTCGCGCTTTGGCTCACCCCTGTTTGGTGACCCCGGACCTGCCTGATTCCTGGATACTCTTCTGCCCCAGGAGAACCAGACCTGCTTCCTGCCATTACGACTCCTGACTACTCTTCGACCCCGGTAACTCTGACCAGCCTTCTGCCTTGCTACAACGTATTTGGATTTCCCTTGAACTGTACTTCTGCCTGTTTTCATCCGCCCCGTTGTGTCTGTGTTTCCTCCCCCAGGACTTCTGGACCACCAACCACCGAGCGTCATCGGACGCATCGCTGCCACTGGGGGAGGCACAGACCCAGCACATCGGGACGGGATAACCCTGGAGCCTTCACTCACTCCCTACATCCCTTTCCCCTTAAGTTTAAATAAACTTTCTGGTGTGACGCAATTGTGGTCCTCTTGTCGTCTGTCTGAACCGTGACAAAAAAGTTTGCGTTTGAGCCAATCAGTTGTGTTGTGACAAGATAGGGGGGTATACAGAAGATATCCCTATTTGGTAAAAGACCAAGTCCAAATTATGGCAAGAACAGCTCAAATAAGCAAAGAGAAACGACAGTCTATAATTACTTTAACACATGAAGGTCAGTCAACACGGAACATTTCAAGAACTTTGAAAGTTTCTTCAAGTGCAGTCGAAAAAACATCAAGTGCTATGATGAAACTGGCTCTCATAAGGACTGCCACAGGAATGGAAGACCTAGAGTTACCTCTGCTGCAGAGAATACGTTCATTAGAGTTACCAGCCTCAGAAATTACAGCCCAAATAAATGCTTCACAGAGTTCAAGTAACAGACACATCTCAACATCAACTGTTCAGAAGAGACTGTGTGAATCAGGCGTTCATGGTCGAATTGCTGAAAAGATACCACTACTAAAGGACACCAATAAGAAGAAGAGACTTGCTTGGGCCAAGAAACACGAGCAATGGACATTAGACCGGTGGAAATGTGTCCTTTGGTCTGGAGTCCAAATTGGAGATTTTTGGTTCCAACCGCCGTGTCTTTGTGAGAGGCGTGGTGTGGGTGAACGGATGATCTCCGCATGTGTATTTCCCACCGTAAAGCATGGAAGAGGAGGTGTTATGGTGTTGGGGTGCTTTGCTGGTGACACTGTCTGTGATTTATTTAGAATTCAAGGCACACTTAACCAGCATGGCTACCACAGCATTCTGCAGCGATACGCCATCCCATCTGGTTTGGGCTTAGTGGGACTATAATTTATTTTTCAACAGGACAATGACCCAACACACCTCCAGGCTGTGTAAGGGCTATTTTACCAAGAAGGAGAGTGATGTAGTGCTGCATCAGATGACCTGGCCTCCATAATCCCTCGACCTCAACCAAATTGAGATGGTTTGGGATGAGTCGGACCGCAGAGTGAAGGAAAAGCAGCCAACAAGTGCTCAGCATATGTGGGAACTCCTTCAAGACTGTTGGAAAAGCATTCCAGGTGAAGCTGGTTGAGAGAATGCCAAGAGTGTGCAAAGCTGTCATCAAGGCAAAGGGTGGCTATTTGAAGAATCTCAAGTATAAAATATATTTTGATTTGTTTAACAATTTCCCCCAAGGAAAACTGGCTAGCACGAGGGCTGAGGGGGTAAAATGAACGTGTTTGGACTGCAGCCCAAGACTGTCATGAGCTTCCATAAGGCCTTCATAGATTACATGATACATAATGTAGAGATATGAAAGCATAGAAGACATATTCAACATTATGTGATAGGGGAAAAGGATGCTGAAACAACAATGAATGTCAGACAGCGGAGCAGAACATAGAGCAGTCAGTCACTCACCCCAACCCAGGACATAATACCAGCCCAGCTGCTGCTCTCCCACAAACACAGCCACGATGATGAGAGTGTGCAGGTAGATCCCCTCACACAGCATCCAGAAGTAGTTGGAGCCAAACATATACTGGTTCAGGACTGTCAGGATCTTGCATCCAATCTGAGAACAACACAGGGACAACCCTCAGGACAGGGGTTGTTTTTTTGTGCAGAACAAATGCAAACTTTCTCAAGTTGTCACTGCCACTCATTGACACACATTGTGGAGTGTAGCACTTCAAAATCTTCACCAACTTCATGAGTTCAACCAGTAGCCATTCATGTTTAGGGTAATCCCCTTGATGGCAGAGGCGTACATTACTTACAGGGTTGCTGGCCCCCAGCTGCTGGTTGTTGGCTACAGCAGAGAGCCAGATAACGGTGCAGATAGAGTTGAAGATAAAGGACAGGAACATGTTCTTATGGAGGGAGATCCTCTGGCAGCTCAGACTCCTAATGGGAGGATTAGAACAGAGGGACACAACTCTAAGGTCATAGGATAACTTTATTTATTTTGACTTGCTATGTCCTTTTGACAATTTTTCACTTTTCCACTTCATGGTGTAGCAATAGTAGTCAAATATTGTGAATTCAAATTGGCAATGTAGGAAGAACCAAATACCTCTGTTTAGAATAGAGGGCTCGGTGTGTAGGAAGAGCATCACGAACAGAATCACTTTGATTAGAGGATGTGAAGTGAAAAGGTACACTGTGACATTCAGAGCACAACGGTAGGCTATCTGCCTCAGTTGGTCCATAGAGGAAACAATGCATGACTCACTTGAAGTAGGAAAAGATGCAGAGTGAGATGATGAGGGATACCACAGACAATCCATGTCCCACAATGGCCAAGTAGTACAAGCTGAACGCAAACTGGGCAAGAAGAGAAGGGAAAGGAAAGAGGAAGCATTAATTCACTTCTTTAACTAAGTGGACACAATATAGAGACGTTGACAACAACAATCACTAAATTGACTCTAATAGAAATGTGTTAGCCACTGTCAGAATTGCTAAACTACTTGGCTTAGAAGTATACCATCAGTTTGTCCTTGGTGTACATCTGACACTGGGTGTAGTTGGACCAAATACGGTTGCTCTCAGGGTGACGAAACCACTGTCCATCCAAGTTGCACACTTTGGTCGCTTTCTCTGTTTGAATGGACACAGGGAGAGGATGGATGTCACATAAAACATTTCAGGTAGGGCATCATCAGTATATAGATCAAGTCAGTTGAATTGTGATTATGAATGAGATGTGTGGCTCACTGGCTGGCTCACCTGAGGGGTCAAAGTCCTGGAAGTACTCAGGGCAGAGCTGCGTGGCCGTGCCAGGGGCAGAGTCACTCCAACACAGCCAGCCATCCCACGTGTGGTTACAGAATGTGCCTGCAGGGGGCAAAGAGGGAGGAGCAGCTGTTTGCAGTGTATTATAGTAATGCAACCGTTTAATGTTTCAAAATGTTTAGGTTCATTGCCGTAGTTAACTCTGAACTGTGTATTATATCATGGACATATACAGGTAGAGTGACTTATGTTACTTATATTAGTGATCAAAGAACAGTTCTAAAAACCTAGGTATAAATCTTTCACACTCATTTTAAAATACTGTGTTGGGTCGTTTTCTAAGACAAACTGAAAACAACAGTCTCTTATTTCCTTTGAATGTGACGCAAAAGCCAATAGAGAAATGAAAAACAGATGGGAAAAACAAACACCTAGAATGTCCCTTCAAAATGAATGATATAAAACAGCTGAGAGAAACAGCTACATATGCAAACACATATAACTTTAAATACATTCCTAGTAAACAATACAAGGAAGTCTGTGTCCAGGTTGTTGCATGTAGGGAAATACAGCGCAAAATAGCATTTCAAAGGCTGTTATTTACTGAGCTCCAGTAACGGGGGCAGCTTGGAGACAAAGACCACTTCCCTCCTTTCAGACCTGAGGTTAGTCACTTCCCTTCTCGCTATTTCTCTCCTGACCTGCACTACTCCTCCGCTCTGCTATTATGCGTGCGTGAGTGTGTATGTGGGTGCATGTCAGTGGTGGTCGGTGCCATTTATTTTTTATTATTAACCTGTATTTAACCAGGAGAACCCATTGAGACCAGGGTCTCATTTCCAATGGTGCCCTGAGAACAACAGTTAAGCAATGTGAACAACAATTCAAGCATGATCACTACAAAATTACAGTTAAAACATTTCAAATAGACTACATTCCGTTCAAAAGGGCAGTAGAAACAAATATATACAGTCAATCAAAAAACAAGTGCAGTTTTCATTGGTCACATTTTTTATCAGAGCCCTAAATTCACCTTTTGTGACCAAAGAATCAAGTTTTAGAGTGCCCTGTAGGTCATTCCAGGACGGAGGGGCATAGTAACTGAAAGCTGTCTTCCCTAACTCAGGAGACCCATGGAACCTTTAGTACTAACCGGTCTTGAGAGCGAGTCTTATAGTGCTTTCTATACAAATAATAGCCAATGTTGGGCTCTTCTTTTAGTCAGAGACTCCTAGCCAACAGAACTATATAAGAGATAAAGATGCGTACGGAATTCCCACCAGTGATAAAATGCAAGGCTGAGTGGTAGACTGAATCTAGAGGTTTTAATACAGAGGCTGCCGGGTGCATGTAGATTGTGTTGCCATAGTCAATTACTGGGAGGAGTGTCTTCCGTTACTCGCAACTTTTTAGTCAGCTTATCAATGTGTGTTTTTATAGGACAGCTTATCGTCAATCCAAATAACTAGATAATTATAATGGGGGACTAGCTCAATTTGGGCTCCTCTCAAGGTACAGATATGCAGGTCTTTAGGATAAATGTATCAACAATTAGCACTAATTTAAGATTGGTGAGCAATTCTTGAATTGAATCAAAGCCACGCTGAAGGTTGTGAATGGCCTGCTGCACTGAGGGGACACAGGAATAAATAACTGTGTCATCCACATAGATATGTAAGCCCCAGTTATTATTATTCAGGGACAAACCAAAATTATTAATGTAAATAGAGAACAGTAAAGGGCCTAGTATTGAGCCTTGTGGCACTCCTTTGGTTATGTTCAGAACATTTGACTGAACTCCATCAGCAGATATACACGGACTTCTGTCATGCAGGTCATTTTTTAACCAGACGCAGGCCGCTTGGTCTAGACCAACTTCAGATAGCCTCCGTAGCAGGAGTGCATGATCAACTATATCGGATGCTTTCGACAGATCAATAAAAAGGGCAGCGCAGTGCTCTTTCCTGTCTAGTGTGTTAACTACGTAATTTACGACTAGAAAAGCATTTGAGATGGTGCTGTGTCCTAGCCTAAAGCCTGACTGGTGAGCATTCAGAATACATTTTCTATCAAAAAAGGACAGCATCTGAGAATATACCAAGTGTTCAAATATTTTGAGATTGGGCAATAATTATTAAGATCGCAAGGATCACCACCTTTGTGGAGCGGGAGAACAAGGACCGCCTTCCACACCTTAGGAATAATACCCAAGAGAATGGATAGATAAAAAATATGTGTCAAGGTGCAGCAAGCCGTGGAAGGCATGGGTAAAGCATGTCTGCCCCAGTGGATTTTTTTACATAAATAAGAGAGCGTCCAGAACTTCCCTAGTAGTGAGTTACAGAAGAGAGAACAGTGGGTCACCATTTACATTACATTAGCAGGCAAGTTTGTGATTGAACAGTGATGAGCTTTCAAATAAATGGCCTGCTGCAATAAAATGTTGGTTAAACACATCAGTTATTTCAGTTTTGTCTGTAATAGTATTGGAGTTAAATAGAACCTCATTGGGCAGAGAAGTGTGGCTTCTTTTTTGCGATTTAATAGCCTTCCAAAACTTAGCTGGATCTCCACGAGGGCCAGAAATTAAATTAATGAAATGGTTTGATTTATTCCTTTTTATGGAAGCAGTACATTTGTTTCTAAGTTGTTTGGAGGTGAGCCAGTCTGCAGAGCATCAGTGTGTCTGGCTTTAGACTAGGGAGATTTTTTTTTTTTATGAGCATGGCCTTATTTCTATTACAGCATATTGGATGACTGTCATTCATATTCCTTTCACCCAGCTCAATGTAACATCGATAGGTTTAGGCTACTACATGATACTCGAATTTGCCCTCTACCCATCATGAGGTTACTACAACCTAGACTACAAATTAAAGTTTATAACATAGGTGCACAGGTTATGAGACAAGTTGGAGTAATCTAGGTGACAGACAGTGACACATTAAATACCGCCTTGTACACTCTTGCCTGCATCTAGCTGATCTGCGGTGTAATCATTAGTCCAAACAGTTGCAAAATTAAAACAAGTTCAACTAGGTCCATCCCCGTTCTCGTTCCGTTTGCTTCCGTTAAACGTTGTGCAACAGAATCGGCGGAATGAATACACCCCTTTTTTATAGCACTTTCATAGCAGCCACATAAAGCATCATCACTTCGATAGTATAATTCCTTCTCACATCTACATGCTGGACTCTTCTCACCTTTTCCCTTTGATTGTGGATTTCAGTGCACAACACAACAAATTGTAATCAGTAACATAACTTTTGGATTACCAAAACTCAGTAATATAATGTGATTACTGTCCCCTTAAGAGGCATTAAAAGAAAAGAAAAAGGATCCATCAAACACACTTGGTGTGTCATCATAGTGGTCTCTGACTTGTGGTCAGACTCGCTCAGGTGGAACAAACTTAAACTTGCGCCTTTCTTCAATGCTGAATTGAACAAACATCCTTTCTGAATTTAAAAGTAATCCAAGAAGTAATCATCTAGTTTTTTTTAAGTATCTGTAATCTGATTACAATATTTGTGTGTGTAATGTAACTGACTACAGTTCGTTTTTTGTAATAACAGATTACATGCAATCAGTTACTCCCCAACTCCACAATCCAATCCATGTGTACAATCACACAGAACAGTGTACAGCAAGCAGTTTAGCAGTTACACTGGCGGGGCCCAGTGGCAATACATTTATAAAAAGGAAAGCTTACCTTGCGTTGCAGTGTTGGATAGCCTTAGCGAGCAAGCTAACATTAATAGCATTCCTCTCTGTTTAAGTCAGGTTGTTGAGTAGGCTAAATTAGCTGCATTAGCTAGCTAAGTAAGTGAAAGGTAAACTAAGAAGAACAAAAAAATACAACGAAATATAGCTAGCTCTCTCTCTCTCCTGCTTCTCCTTAATTTTTGAATAAAGAATTGTTCAACTATTGTCTTTCTCTCTCTTTGAGTCAACTACTCACCACATGTTATGCCCTGCAGTGCTGGCTAGTTGTAGTTTATGCTTTCAGTACTAGATTAATTATCTGATAATTTCATTGGATGGACAACATGTCAATTCATGCTGCAAGAGCTCTGATAGGTTGGAGGATGTCCTCCGGAAGTCGTCATAATTACTGTTTAAGTCTATGGAAGGGGCGTGAACCATGAGCCTACCAGGTTTTGTATTGAAGTCAATTAACCCAGAGGAGGATGGAAAATAGCTGTCCTATGGGTATACCATGGTGCTACCCTAGAGAGTGCTGTTGAGGCTACCGTAGACCTTCATTGCAAAACAGTGTGTTTTAATCAGCTATTTGGTGACCTATGAAAATATTTAGTATTGTTTTTATCTAAAAAGGACAACTTTTTTAATGTTTCACTATTTTTATTTGTATGAAATTCACTGAGTTGGATGGTCCGTCCCTTCCTCCTCTGAGGAGCCTCCACTGTTGCATGTGTGTAGTGCCTCACCATCTTCATTGCGTGGTGAGTCATGGATAATCTTTAGGTAGCACTCAAACTGAGCTGAGAGGATCTGGCTGCGGGTCACTGTGGTTGACACAGGCATGATAGGCACCTCCTCTGATTCCAGCATGTCCCCCACATCTTCACAGTGGCACACCTGTTGGATATGTTTAACAGACCCTTTTCAGTTTCTAATATGATAAAAACACACATACACACACACATATTGTGTAGTCTCTCTCTCACCTCAACTCCCAGTAGTAGCATCGGAAGCCATAGTGCTGGGATCCTCCACATGGTTCTATATGGGTCAAAGAGAGGTGTTGCCAGTGAGCATCAGTGAACTATGGCGAGAGGAATCACAAGCATGGAAATAACATAGGGGAGCGAGGGGCTGTATTCCTAACTGTGGGATATACTTCTTGTGGTTTGGTTCACGGTGGGGATTATTAGCAGCAATAGCTCCCTTTTGAATGGACCACTCAACAGCAATTGGCCATACTAGGAGGAGACAACAAAAATACATGCTTGTTTCTGATTCTACTGTCTGTCTTTGCACTCGCTGAACATGCAGCGCAGTGTGTACAAGTGTCTCAGAACAGGATGTAAACTCTCAACAGGAGGTCACAGCACCGCAGTCGTTCCACTCAAGGTCAGGGAACATGCATATTTACAATGCCAGCAGGATGTTTATTTGATTATGGTTGAAATTTGAAACTGGAAAAACGTGAAGTATAACACTAGTCTCCCATCATGAAATCCAAATGTTAATTGACTAACCCAGTTTAAAGCACAATACAATTCCTGCTGGAACAGGAACCTATAAGTATATTGGTCTTTGAGTCGTATGGGACATATGAAAACATATTTTTTGTGAGTTATGAAAAAATGATGAGTGTAAAACATGAGCAAAGGGAGTGAAAGACAGGAGGAAAAGAGAGAGGGGATAGAATATGGAATGCTGTGGAGCTTTGGGTGAAGACGGTTAGTAAGGGAGGATGAGTCACACACTTCCCCTATCTCACCCCCCCTCTCTCCTTCTTTCTCTTTCTCTCTCCTTCCCTCTCCCTCTCTCTCTCTGTCTCTCTCCCTGTCTCCTAACCTCAGTTAAGAGTTATTTGGAAATGTCATCACCATCAATGGTAACACAGAGATGGGTGTGGATCACAATCTCAGGAAGGAACCACAACATCTTATTGTGGTTCTGCTCTAGATCTCTTGTAAACTTTGACCTTTTGTCTGTGGCCCTGTGTGTGGAATACAGAGATATACTGTAAGTGAAGGAGGGAGAGTTAGACAGTACAGAGGCATAACACCAGCCCCATGGCTGACCCCTATGGCAGGACAATACACAGAGGCACACGGTTGGCCCAGAAATACAATACACTGGTGTAGTCTATACATTCTTAGAAAAAAAGGTGCTATCTAGAACTATAAAGGGTCATTCAGCTGTCTCCATAGGAGAACCCTTTGAATAATCATTTTGGGTTCCATGTAGAACCCTTTCTATGGGGACAGCCGAATAACCCTTTTTTTCTAAGAGTGTTTATACAGTGCATTTGGAAAGTATTCAGTCCACTTGACCTTTTCCACATTTTGTTACGTTACAGCCTTATTCTAAAATGGATTAAATGTATGTTTTTCCTCATCAATCTACACACAACACCCCATAATGACAAAGCGAAAACAGGTTAAAATTTATTTTTGCAATAAATAAATAAATACGAATCAGAAATATCTTATTTACATAAGTTTTCAGACCCTTTGCTATGAGACTCGAAATTGAGCTCAGGTGCATCCTGTTTCCATTGATCATCCTTGATATGTTTCTATAACTTGATTGGAGTCCACCTGTGGTAAATTCAATTGATTGGACATGATTTGGAAAGGCACACACCTGTCTGTCTATATAGGTCCCACAGTTGACAGTGCATGTCAGAGCATAAACCAAGCCATGATGTCGAAGGAATTGTCCATAGAGCTCTGAGACAGGATTGTGTCGAGGCACAGATCTGGGGAAGGGTACCAAAAAATGTCTGCAGCATTGAAGGTACCCAAGAACACAGTGGCCTCCATCATTGTTAAATGGAAGAAGTTTGGAACCACCAAGACTCTTCCTAGAGCTGGCCGCCAAACTGAGCAATCAGGGGAGAAGGGCCTGAGTCAGGGAGGTGACCAAGAACTCGATGGTCACTCTGACAGAGCTCCAGAGTTCCTCTGTGGAGATGGGAGAACCTTCCAGAAGGACAACCATCTCTGCAGCACTCCACCAATCAGGCCTTTATGGTAGAGTGGCCAGACGGAAGCCACTCCTCAGTAAAAGTCACATGACAGCCCGCTTGGAGTTTGCCAAAAGGCACCTAAAGGACTCTGACCATGACAAACAAGATTCTCTGGTCTGATGAAACCAAGATTGAACCCTTTGGCCTGAATGCCAAGCGTCATGTCTGGAGGAAACCTGGCACCATCCCTACGGCGAAGCATGGTGGTGGCAGCATCATGCTGTGGGGATGTTTTTCAGCGGCAGGGACTGGAAGACCAGTCAGGATCGAGGGAAAGATGAACGTAGTAAAGTACAGAGAGATCCTTAATGAAAACTTGCTCCAGAGCACTCAGGATCTCAGACTGGGGCAAAGGTTCACCTTCCAACAGGACAATGATCTTAAGCACACAGCCAAGACAACGCAGGACTGGCTTTGGGACAAGTCTCAATGTCCTTGAGTGGTCCAGCCAGAGCCCGGACTTGAACCCGATCGAACATCTCTGGAGAGACCTGAAAATAGCTGTGCAGCGACGCTCCCCATCCAACTTGACAGAGCTTGAGAGGATCTGCAGAGAAGAATGGGAGAAACTCTCCAAATATAGGTGTGCCAAGCTTGTAACGTCATACCCAATAAGACTCGAGGCTGTCATCGCTGCCAAAGGTGCTTCAACAAAGTACTGAGTAAAGTGTCTGAATACTTATGTAAATGTAATATTTCAGTTTTTTATTTTTAAAACATTTGCAAAAAAATCTAAAAACCTGTTTTTGCTTTGTCATTATGGGGTATTGTGTGTAGATTGATGAGGGGAAAAACATGTGAATCCATTTTAGAATAAGGCTGTAACGTAACAAAATTTGGAAAAGTTCAAGGGGTCTGAATACTTTACAAATGCACTGTAGGGTCCTCTGTCTTCAATGGCTTGTCACCTGACCAAAGTCCCAGAGGGAGACACAGGGACACGGGTGTCACACGTGTTCAATAGTGTTCTCATCCAAGACAATACAACACCCTTTCACAATCAAGCCATGTTCCCAATCCCTTTCCAGCAGCAAAACTACTATTTGCCTCCTATACCAAGGAAAACAAAGTGTAATGAGAACTGTAATAACAGTCTGGTTGTTTTCATGAACTGAGTAGTAATGAGCAGAATATTACATCCTGAGGACATCAATTCATCAGACATGTTTTAGAGAGAGAGAGAGAGAGAGAGAGAGAGAGAGAGAGACCCCGAGACCCTGAGGAGACTGCTAGGCCTGCGGGGAACAATGTCCAACACAAAATGTTTCCATGGAGGGACAAAAAGATGAACACGCACATCACTGAGAGGTGAAGGGAAAGACTGAGTCCTTTCTACACTATTGACAGGCAGTGATGTTTCTATTTTCTTGTACCTTTTATCCCTTTTTCTCCCCCAATTGGTAGTTACAGTCTTGTCCCATCGCTGCAACTCCCGTACGGACTCGAGAGAGGCAAAGGTCGAGAGCCATGCGTCCTCAAAAACATGACCCTGCCAAGCCGCACTGCTTCTTGACACACTGCTCACTTAACCCAGAAGCCAGCCGCACCAATGTGTCGGAGGAAACACCGTACAACTGGCGACACGAGTCAGCGTGCATGCACCCAGCCCGCCACAAGAGCGCGATGGGACAAGGCCATCCCAGCCGGCCAAACCCTCCCCTAACACGGACGACGCTGGGCCAATTGTGCGCCGCCTCTTGGGTCTGTAGTGACGCCTCTAGCACTGCGATGCAGTGCCTTAGACCTCTGCGCCACTCAGGAGGCCCTTTCTTTTTTCAATAGGGGTTTCATTCACTCAGATCAGTCTATCATGTGAGTGACACCCTTAACTTTCTCCTTTCATGAAGGATAAAGGTAATCAGTAAACATCATGATCACACAACCCTAGATAATGGAGAACAACCTGAAAATGTCCTTTTGATGCACTATAGCTCTAGCATAGTGGTCAGAGGATTTTCTGCCAACAACAGTTTTTTCCAGTTAGAACCCTTTTGGGTTCCACGTAGAACCCGTTTGTGTTCCATGTAGAACCCTTTCTACAGAGGGTCCTCTTATGGGGACAGCCGAAGAACCCTTTTACACGTCCCGTGTAGTTCAGTTGGTAGAGCATGGCGCTTGCAGGGTTGTGGGTTCAACTCCCACGGGGGACCAGTATATAAAAGGTATGGAAATGGATGCGCTCACTACTGTAAGTCGCTCTGGATAGGAGCGTCTGCTAAAATGTAAATGTCCGTGGATTTTCTGCCAACTACACAGTTTTAAGTATGAAATACAATGCTTAGTTGAGTAAATCTTGTTAAAAATGTTTGTGTTTTTAACGTCACTGTAGTTTATCTGTGAACAAAGCTGATTATTGTGTCGTTCAAATCAAATCAAATTGTATCGGTCACATACACATATTTAGTAGATGTTATTGCGGGTGTAGCGAAATGCTTGTGTTCCTAGCTCCAACAGTGCACTAGTATCTAACAATTCACAACAATACACACAAATCTAAAAGTAAAAGAATGGAATAAAGAAATATATAAATATTAGGACTAGCAATGTCGGAGTGCCATTGACTAAAATAGAGTAGAATAGAATACAGTATAACAAAAAATGTATTTGTCCTCAGAGGGGGGGTTAATAAAAATATATAAAAAATACAGTATATACATATGAGATGAGTAAAGCAGTATGTAAACATTATTAAAATGTCTAGTGTTCCATTATTAAAGTGGCCAGTGATTCCATGTCTATGTATATAGGGCAGCAGCCTCTAAGGTGCAGGGTTGAGTAACCGGGTGGTAGCCGGCTAGTGATGGCTATTTAACAGTCTGATGGCCTTGAGATAGAAGCTGTTTTTCAGTCTCTCGGTCCCATCTTTGATGCACCTGTACTGACCTCAACTTCTGGATGATAGCTGGGTGAACAGGCCGTGGCTCGGGTGGTTGATGTCCTTGATGATCTTTTTGGCCTTCCTGTGACATCGGGTGCTGTAGGTGTCCTGGAGGACAGGCAGTGAATATTAATGTGTGTCTAACAAGTCTGGGATTTTTTTCCTTTTCAATTTCATTTGGCACCACATTGAATTACCCCAATTAACAATTATTGATTCAAACACATGCACGGTGTTTGCTATCAAAGCATTTGAATTCCTGTAGACCAGACAAAGAGGCCTAATTAGGCTATGAAAAATATCAAGACCAAGAAAGAAACTGCAAAAGAAAGCCTTACTCAAGCTGTTTCATTTGTTGCCAGAAACAAAGCTATGACTCATGAACTACAACAGCATGGGTAGAGACCCATTTGTCTATTGTTATTGTACTGTTCTGTGTTCGTTGCTTGATGTAGAGAATCGAGGAAGAACGGGAAAAAAAAGATTGAGGCCATGCTGTGATTGTGAACACCCTTGACTTATATAAGGACGAGAAAGACATTTCCAGAGGGCACTGCCTCCTATCATTACCCTGACATGGAAGGGAAGAGTAGTCTGTTTGGATATGTGTCTATGGCCAACATTACAGGCCCCCTACTCTGAGTCCTAATCGAAGTTCAGCAGAATGTCAACTCAGAACACAATACACCAGAGATGGCGTTAAGAAACTCACATCCCTGGTCCAGCATCCTAGGTAATCAACATATTTAAATATGAAATTGGTACTTATACTAATAGTTTATGCAAAATTTAGATTTACACTATTTACATTGATTTATTCACTGGTTTGCACACTATGACAAAAATATTTAGAGGTATGACTATTTAAAACTGTAATTACTGCTAGAAACTGTCCCTTGACAACCACTCAGGAGGCTCTTCATTACCACTCAAAGAATTCATGAAGCTGTTATTCCAGTCCAAGTCTTTTAAGTCTGACTCACAGAAATGTATTCTGTGTTCTAAGCTTTCAAAATACTTTTACTTGTTTTGATTATCTTCTTGGGTTACATATAGCCCTGAATAGCACTTGTGCACTTTCATAGATTAATGAAAATGTACATTTATACTTTCATAAATGTATCCATGTGCCATTAGAGTGTAAAAAAATACAGATGTGGTTGCAGTGTGTCTTCCCACATGAAAAAAATACAACAGTTTTCTATAGTAAAATGTAGTATACTGTAGAATACTATACTACACACTGTAGTAATCAAGTCAAATAAAATGTTATTGGTTGCATACACATGTTTAGCAGATGTTGTTATTGCAGGTATAGTGAAATGCTTGTAATGTAGCGAAATGCTTGTAAAAACTAGTATCCCTCGATCAAGTGTAGTACTTACTATAGAATGTAGTAGTATTCTGTAGAATAATATAGTAAATACTACAGTATTATCAGCTAAAACAAACTCTGTAGTAAATACTAAAGTAATGTCGGCAAAAACACTACAGTCCGCAAAAACATATTTTTTTTTTACTATAGTAAATACTACAGTATTTAATTTGCATATACCCTGCCCATTCCCCTCCCTTGTATCGCAATTTGTGCCACCCATAAGTGAGAAACCTAAATGCCAAGTACATATACATAGATTAGAAATCACTGGCCACTTTAATAATGTCTATGTCAGGGCGTGCTGTAGGTGCAATGGTGGAATCAAACGCAGGACTCAGAACGATATTCCAAAGGCTTGTATTACTGCCCAAACTAAGGCAAAAGGACAACTTTGCCCGAAGGCGAAAAATACGCACGAAGGCGAAAAGTAACAGCGCACAAACAGGTGCGACAAATGGTAACTGCGCACAAACAGGTGCGAAAATACTCCAGCGCAGTGGAGAGAAGCTCAACCGAGCAATACACACAACTGACGGAAAATAATTACACACAACACTAGACAAACACAACGAGAAACTTATAGGACACTAATTACGCCAAAACAGAAACAGGTGTGGAAACAAACAGACAAAAGCAAACGAACATGAAACATACAGCGGTGGCAGCTAGAATTCCGGAGACGACGAACGCCGAAACCTGCCCGAACAAGGGAGAGAGGCAGCCTCGGCCGAAACCGTGACAGTACCCCCCTTGACGCGCGGCTCCAGACGTGCGCCGACTCCGCCTCGGGGACGACCAGGAGGACGCGGAGCAGGGCGCGTCGGATGCCCCGATGGAATTCCGTCAGGAGCGACGGGTCCAAAATGTCTCTCCTCGGCACCCAGCACCGCTCCTCCGGACCGCACCCTCCCACTCCACTAGATACTGGAGACCCCCATCCGACGTCTCGAATCCAAAATGGACCTCACGGAGTACGCCGGTACCCCCTCGATGTCCAATGGGGGCGGAGGAGTCTCCAAGATCTCATTTTCTTGGAGTGGGCCCGCTACCACCGGCCTGAGAAGGGACACATGGAACGAGGGGTTAGATACACTTATACTCCACAGGTAGCTGTAATCTATAACATACCTCGTTCAACCTTCTCAGGACTTTAAACGGCCCCACAAACCGCCGACCCAGTTTCCGACAGGGCAGGCGGAGGGGCAGGTTTCTGGTAGAGAGCCAGACTCGATCACCAGGTGCGTACACCGGTCCCTCACTGCGGTGGAGATCAGCGCTCGCCTTCTGACGTCGGAGGGCCCGCTGCAGGTGGACGTGTGCAGCGTTCCACGTCTCCTCCGAGCGCCGCGCCCACTCATCCACCGCAGGGAGCCTCGATCTGGCTCTGCTGCCAGGGTGCCAGAACCGGCTGGTAACCCAACACACATTGAAATGGAGTTAGGTTAGTGGAGGAATGGCGTAGGGGAATTCCTGGGCCATCTCGGCCCAGGGAACGTACCTTGACCACTCCTCCGGCCGGTCCTGGCAGTATGTTCTGAGAAACCTACCCACATCCTGGTTTACGCGTTCCACCTGCCCATTACTCTCCGGGTGGTAACCCGAGGTGAGGCTCACCGAGACCCCCAACCGCTCCATAAACGCTCTCCAGACTCTGGAGGTGAATTGGGGACCCCGATCAGCCACAATGTCCTCGGGTACCCCGTGAGTGCCGGAACACATGGGTAAACAGTGCCTCGGCAGTTTGTAGGGCAGTAGGAAGACCCGGCATGGGGAGCAAACGACAGGCCTTAGAGAACCGGTCCACAACGACCAGGATGGTAGTATTCCCTTGGGAGAGGGGGAAGGTCTGTTATAAAGTCCACCGAGAGGTGGGACCATGGTCGTTGTGGAACGGGCAGGGGTAGCAACTTACCCCTAGGTAGATGTCTAGGCGCCTTACACTGGGCGCACACCGAGCAGGAGGAAACATAAACCCTCACATCCCTTGCCAACGTGGGCCACCAGTACTTGGCACTAAGACAGTGCACTGTCCGGCCGATACCCGGATGTCCAGAGGAGGGTGACGTGTGAGCCCAATAGATCAATCGATCCCGAACCTCGAGCGGAACGTACTTCCGACCCTCCGGGCACTGTGGTGGACTAGGGTCGGTGCGTAACGCCCGCCTCGAGTTCAGCATCGACCTCCCACACTACCGGTGCCACCAGACACGACTCAGGCAGTATGGGAGTGGGCTCCACGGACCTCTCCTCCGTGTCATACCGCCGAGACAGCGCATCTGCCTTGCCATTCTGTGACCCAGGGATGTACGTGATCTTAAAAGTAAACCTGGTCAAGAACATACTCCATCTTGCCTGGCGAGGGTTCAGCCTCCTCGCCGCCCGGATGTACTCCAGGTTACGGTGGTCCGTCAAAATGAGGAAAGGGTGTTGAGCCCCCTCAAGCCAGTGCCTCCACACCTTTAGAGCCTGTACCACGGCTAACAGCTCCCTGTCCCCTACGTCATAGTTCCGCTCCGCCGGACTGAGCTTCTTAGAATAAAAAGCACAGGGGCGGAGTTTAGGTGGCGCGCCAGACCGTTGTGAAAGCACGGCTCCTAAACCGGCCTCCGACGCGTCCACCTCTACCTGGAACGGCAAAGAGGGATCCGGATGTGCCAGCACCGGGGCCGAGGTAAACAGGTCCTTCAGCCTCCCAAACGCCCTGTCCGCCTCGGCCGACCACTGCAGACGCACCGACCCCCCTTCAACAGAGACGTGATGGGAGCTGCCACCTGTCCAAAACCCCGGATAAACCTCCTGTAGTAATTTGCAAACCCCAAAAACTGCTGCACCTCCTTCACAGTGGTTGGTGTTTGCCAATTACGCACGGCCGACACCCGGTCTACCTCCATCTTCACCCCTGACGCAGACAACTGATAACCCAAAAAGGAGACCGACTCCTGGAAAAACAGACACTTCTCTGCCTTCACATACAGGTCGTGCTCCACCAGCCTCCGCAACACTCTACGCACCAGGGCCACATGCTCGACACGGGTAGGCGAGTACACGAGAATGTCATCAATGTACACCACCACCCCCTGCCCCTGCATGTCCCTGAAGATCTCATCCACGAATGATTGGAAAACTGACGGAGCGTTCATCAACCCGTATGGCATGACCAGATACTCGTAATGGCCCGAGGTGGTACTAAAGGCTGTTTTCCATTCATCACCCTCCCTGATGCGCACCAAGTTGTACGCGCTCCCTGAGATCTAATTTCGTGAAGAAAGGCGCCCCCATGCAACGACTCAGTCATGGTCGCAATCAGCGGGAGTGGATAACTATACTTCACCGTAATCTGATTGAGACCACGGTAATCGATGCACGGACGCAAACCACCATCCTTTTTCTTCACAAAAAAGAAACTCGAGGACGCAGGGGAAGTGGAAGGCCGTATGTATCCTTGTCTCAGAGATTCGTCTATGTAAATCTCCATAGCTTTCTTCTCCTCCTGAGACAGAGGATACACATGGCTCCGTGGGAGCGCAACTCCTGCCTGGAGGTCTATCGCACAATCCCCCTGCCTATGGGGTGGCAACCGCGTCGCCCTCGCCTTACTAAACGCAATAGCCAAATCCCCATACTCAGGTGGAACGTGCAATGCGGGCACCTGGTTTGGACTCTCCACCGAGGTAGCCCCTATGGAAATGCCCAAACATCTACCCACACACTGAGCAGACCACTCCATCAGAGCCCTCTCCTGCCACGAAATAGCTGGGTTATGGGTACTCAACCAGGGCATGCCCAGCACCACCGGATACGCAGGAGAGTCAATCAGGAACAGCTGAATCATCTCCTGATGATCCCCCTGCGCACACATCCTAAGTGGCGCCGTGACTTCCCTGATTAAGCCCGTACCCAACGGACGACTATCTAGGGCATGAACGGGAAAGGAACATCAACAGGAATAAGGGGAATCCCTAACGCTAAACAAAACTTTTTATCAATAAAATTCCCAGCCGCGCCTGAATCTACCAGCGCCTTATGCTGGGAATGAGGTGCTACCTGTGGAAAACTTACAGGCATACAAAAATGGGCAACAGTGAGCTCTGGGTGAGTGGGGCGCCTACTCACCTGGAGGGAATCCCCAGTGCGGGACCTGTCGTCATCTCCCCTAGGAGGCCATCCCCAGCACCTAGCCGCGGTGTGTCCTCCCCGACCACAGTTGGTGCAGTGGATGGACCCCCCTAGCCTGCCGACTCCTCCTCTCTCTAGCGCCAGCGCCCCGAGCTCCATAGGACACGGCTCGGAGGCGCTGGAGGGTGAAATGGACGGACCCTCCGCAGGACGTCCGCGGGTAGCCAGTAGGTTATCCAGCCTGATGGACATGTCGACCAGCTGGTCGAAAGAGAGGCTGGTGTCCCTACAAGCCAGCTCCCGACGGACGTCCTCTCGTAGGCTACATCTGTATAGATCGATGAGGGCCCGATCATTCCACCCTGCATCTGCCGCTAGAGTACGGAATTCGAGAGTGAATTCCTGGGCACTCCTCCTCCCCTGCCGGAGGAAGACCAGACGCTCCCCCCGCGCTTTCCCCTCCGGGGATGGTCAAACACCGCCCTGAAGCGGCGGGAGAACTTCGTCGTAGGTAATCGTCGTGGCGTCGATCTTCCTCCACTCCGCGTTGGCCCACTCCAACGCTTTTCCGGCCAGGCAGGAGATCAGGGCGGACACGCTCTCATGCCCCGAAGGTGCCGGGTGCACTGTGGCCAGGTATAGCTCCACCTGGAGTAGGAATCCCTGACACCCAGCCGCGGCTCCGTCGTAGGCCCTCGGGAGAGATAGTCGGACTCCTCGAGGTTCCGGCGCTGGAATGGGCGGGCTGGCCGATGGTGCTGGCAGGGAGGGGAGGCGGTGGAGGCGTACCCCAGCCTCGGAGGGTGGAAATCACCTCCTGCAGGGCGGTCCCCATCTGCAGGATCTGATCTTGTTGGTCCCGAACCTGGGCCTCCAGTCTCGTCTGGGCTGCTTCGGCTCCTGCTGATTCCATTGATGGTGTGTAATTCTGTCAGGGCGTGCTGTAGGTGCAATGGTGGAATCAAACGCAGGACTCAGAACGATATTCCAAAGGCTTGTATTACTGCCCAAACTAAGGCAAAAGGACAACTTTGCCCGAAGGCGAAAAATACGCACGAAGGCGAAAAGTAACAGCGCACAAACAGGTGCGACAAATGGTAACTGCGCACAAACAGGTGCGAAAATACTCCAGCGCAGTGGAGAGAAGCTCAACCGAGCAATACACACAACTGACGGAAAATAATTACACACAACACTAGACAAACACAACGAGAAACTTATAGGACACTAATTACGCCAAAACAGAAACAGGTGTGGAAACAAACAGACAAAAGCAAACGAACATGAAACATACAGCGGTGGCAGCTAGAATTCCGGAGACGACGAACGCCGAAACCTGCCCGAACAAGGGAGAGAGGCAGCCTCGGCCGAAACCGTGACAGTCTACATATCTTGCATTACTCATCTCATATGTATATACTGTATTCTATACTATTCTACTGTATCTTAGTCTATGCCGCTCTAACATTGCTCGTCCATATATTTATATATTCTTAATTCCATTGCTTTACTTAGATTTGTGTGTATTGAGTATATGTTGTGAAATTGTTAGATATTACTTGTTAGATATTACTGCACTGTCGGAGCTAGAATCACAAGCATTTCACTACACCCGCAATAACATCTGCTGAACACGTGTATGTGACCAATAAAATATGATTTGATTTGATTTGATTTAGATATACAGTGGGGAGAACAAGTATTTGATACACTGCCGATTTTGCAGGTTTTCCTACTTACAAAGCATGTAGAGGTCTGTAATTTTTATCATAGGTACACTTCAACTGTGAGAGACGAAATATAAAACAAAAATCCAGAAAATCACATTGTATGATTTTTAAGTGATTAATTAGCATTTTATTGCATGACATAAGTATTTGATCACCTACCAACCAGTAAGAATTCCGGCTCTCACAGACCTGTTAGTTTTTCTTTAAGAAGCCCTCCTGTTCTCCACTCATTACCTGTATTAACTGCACCTGTTTGAACTCGTTACCTGTATAAAAGACACCTGTCCACACACTCAATCAAACAGACTCCAACCTCTCCACAATGGCCAAGACCAGAGAGCTGTGTAAGGACATCAGGGATAAAATTGTAGACCTGCACAAGGCTGGGATGGGCTACAGGACAATAGGCAAGCAGCTTGGTGAGAAGGCAACAACTGTTGGCGCAATTATTAGAAAATGGAAGAAGTTCATGATGACGGTCAATCACCCTCGGTCTGGGGCTCCATGCAAGATCTCACCTCGTGGGGCATCAATGATCATGAGGAAGGTGAGGGATCAGCCCAGAACTACACGGCAGAACCTGGTCAATGACCTGAAGAGAGGTCCCCCTGCTCAAGCCAGCGCATGTCCAGGCCCGTCTGAAGTTTGCCAATGACCATCTGATCCAGAGGAGGAATGGGAGAAGGTCATGTGGTCTGATGAGACAAAAATAGAGCTTTTTGGTCTAAACTCCACTCGCCGTGTTTGGAGGAAGAAGAAGGATGAGTACAACCCCAAGAACAACATCCCAACCGTGAAGCATGGAGGTGGAAACATCATTATTTGGGGATGCTTTTCTGCAAAGGGGACAGGATGACTGCACCGTATTGAGGGGAGGATGGATGGGGCCATGTATTGCGAGATCTTGGCCAACAACCTCCTTCCCTCAGTAAGAGCATTGAAGATGGGTCGTGGCTGGGTCTTCCAGCATGACAACGACCCGAAACACACAGCCAGGGCAACTAAGGAGTGGCTCCGTAAGAAGCATCTCAAGGTCTTGGAGTGGCCTAGCCTGTCTCCAGACCTGAACCCAATAGAAAATCTTTGGAGGGAGCTGAAAGTCCGTATTGCCCAGCAACAGCCCCGAAACCTGAAGGATCTGGAGAAGGTCTGTATGGAGGAGTGGGCCAAAATCCCTGCTGCAGTGTGTGCAAACCTGGTCAAGACCTACAGGAAACGTATGATCTCTGTAATTGCAAACAAAGGTTTCTGTACCAAATATGAAGTTCTGCTTTTCTGATGTATCAAATACTTATGTCATGCAATAAAATGCAAATTAATTACTTAAAAATCATACAATGTGATTTTCTGGATTTTTGTTTTAGATTCTGTCTCTCACAGTTGAAGTGTACCTATGATAAAAATTACAGACCTCTACATGCTTTGTAAGTAGGAAAACCTGCTAAATCGGCAGTGTATCAAATACTTGTTCTCCCCACTGTATATTGTGTTCCCTACAGGTTATAGTTCAGAGTTTCTGCTCTTTTATATCTGTTCGGACCCCAGTCCTACCTTCCTACAAGTTATGGAAAATGTGTGCTTTTCTCCAGTAGGTTTCCTGAAGGACAAAGCCTCCACTTCTATGTAAAATATAATAAAACAGAAACAGTATAGTAAACACTGCAGTAATGTCTGCAAAAACACTACAGTAAAAATTACAGTATAATAGTCAGCAAAAACACTACAGTATACTACAATCCGCAAAAACACTACATTAATTACTATATTATAAACAAGTTATTTTACTACAGTATTTATAGTTGAGTTAACTGTAAATACTACAGTATACTACATTAAATACTACATTATTCAGTGTAGTGTTTTTACGGACTAAAGTCTGCAAAAATACTACAGTGAATACTACAGTAAAGTCCACAAAAACACTATGGGGAATACTATAGTATTTATACCATAGTATACTATAGTATTTTTTTATGTGGGTTGGACCGTATATTGAACATCTTGAGTACTTCCGACAGCAGCAAGAGGAGCTGTTGTTTACATTGTGTTGGACTTTTACGAGTGAACTAGAAGTGGATGGAGGGTAAGCAACAAGTTTCCCACGATTTCCATAGGACTCTAAAGTGACTGATGGGTTTGTGAAATGGATTGCCATGAAAATGTCATTTTCAACCCAGATCCTGAAACCTTTTTTGTGTTATGATGTGCACCGTCATGTGGCAAGAAGACCCCTCCTTTATGATTTGTCTAACCTGGCTGTCTTTGACCAGACAATACAATATAATCTTATGGTGTGATTCTAAAACCAAGGTCTCTCAGAAACCCTTTTCTCATGTTTTTTTTGTCTCCATCCAGCACCATCCTCCCTATCCCTAAGCTGTTTACCGTTTTCGTTCACAATTATTTTTTAACTTTCATCCAGTCAGTTTTCTGAATTCCTCTGAGACATCAGGCATTGATGACGTCTTGGGTACTTAATCTCTACCCACGCGTTAGAAGCATCTGTAACCCATTTGACTAGGAGAGATGCTAATCATGCATTCCATGTTTTTATGAAAAATATTTGGATTTCCCAGCTCCTTTTTGACGACCCCATGACCCCCGAGAGCAATTCATCTATTTCTGTCCTTTAAGGGAACATTCTAATGGTGGCTCTCTGGTGCCAATTAGTTGTTTCTTGCCACATGATGGTGGTAGTTGAGCTTAGGGACGACCTCTACACATAATTTCCTCCTCTCTTTTGCTAACTGTAGGTCAGGCAGTCATAGCTCACTGACTGTTACTCACTGGGGAGAGGCCTGTTTATTTGTATTTCAAAGGGGCTGCGGAGAGCCTCTCCAAATCCCAGGAAGGAGGAAGTATGAGGAGGCCTCTCTTCCTTAGTTGTCCTGGCACTTCCGTCCCCCTCTCCCAACAGCCACAGGTTAAAAATATGCCATTGTTACACCTACACAAAGGCTGAGGGTTTTAGAAGGAAGAAAACGTTGAACATTCAACATTGGGTGTCTGTGTCATTAATATTATTTTTTTACGTTTAACTGCCTGAAAATGATTCCCGAAATGTTTTATTATAACTAAAACAGTTCTGTCAAATCAAATGAAATCAAATTGTATTTGTCATATGCGGCAAATACAACGGGTGTAGACTTCACCGTGAAATGCTTGCTTACGAGCCCTTACCAATGATGCAGAGTAAAAAAATATTTTCAGCTTCCAGGAATTGTGTACATAGCCTTGCGACATGGGGCCGTGCATTGTCATGCTGAAACATGAGGGGGATGAATGGCACGACAATGGGCCTCAGGATCTCTTCACAGTATCTCTGTGCATTCAAATTGCCATCGATAAAATGCAATTGTGTTCGTTGTCCGTAGCTTATGCCTGCCCATACCATAACCCCACCGCCACCATGGGGCACTCTATTCACAACGTTGACATCAGCAAACCGCTCACCCACACGACGCCATACAGTTACAGTTAACCAGGATTAATCAGTGAAGAGCACACTTCTCCAGCGTGCCAGTGGCCATCGAAGGTGAGCATTTGCCCACTGAAGTCGGTTACTAGGCCAAACTGCAGTCAGTTCAAGACCTTGGTGAGGACGACGAGCACACAGATGAGCTTCCCTGAGACATTTTCTGACAGTTTGTACAGAAATACTTCGGTTGTGCAAACCCACTGTTTCATCAGCTGTCCGGGTGGCTGGCTTCAGACGATCCCGCAGGTGAAGAAGCCGGATGTGGAGGTCCTGGGCTGGCATGGTTACACGTGGTCTGCGGTTGAGAGGCTGGTTGGACATACTGCCAAATTCTCTAAAACTACGTTGGAAGCGGCTTATGGTAGAGAAATTAACATTCAATTCTCTGGCAACAGCTCTGGTGACCATTCCTGCAGTCAGCATGCCAATTGCACGCTCCCTCAAAACTTGAGACATCTGTGGCATTGTGCTGTGTGACAAAACTGCACATTTTAGAGGTGCCTTTTATTATCCCCAGCACAAGGTGCACCTGTGTACTGATCATGCTGTTTAATCAGCTTCTTGATATGTCACACCTGTCAGGTGGATGGATTATCTTGGCAAAGGAGAAATGCTCACTAACAGGGATGTAAACAAATTTGTGCGCAACATTTAAGAGAAATAAGCTTTTTCTGCATATGGGACATTTCTGGGATCTTTTATTTCAGCTCATGCAACATGGGACCAACATTTTACATGTTGCGTTTATATTTTGTTCAGTGTACATCTGGATAGATGGTACTTAAACACATCCGGTATACTGTACATTATATATATTGTTTGCAGTCATAACTATTATAGATCAAGGGCTTTTAAACCCACCCCTCAGCTGCTCTCAGCCCATCCCACCTACAGTATCTCCGTAAACCACCCTCTTATGATTTTCATGTGCCATATATTTTTCAACTGTGCTGTGATAATTCACATACATTCGGAACCTTTCTAATCACATAGTATCTACAGATTATAAATTAAAGATGAATATTTTCACTAAGAGTATTATTATGTTGTTGATTGATTGACTATGACTTTCCAAATCTCCCAACAGTGCTATTTGTAGGGCTAGTTTTAGGTAAATGTTGTGATTTTTCAGCCACTCCTGAACATGTGATCAAAAACAAGCTACATAGGAGCAATACCAGAATAAGTGATCTAATGATTCTGTCTCTTCTCAGCAAAATCTGCCGAGCTGAGATGGTTGTATGCCCCATATACATAACATTTTATTGGTGGCAAGAATTTTGTATAATAATTTTAATTGAAACACTTTACGTTTTGAATAAAGCATTGTTTTGTGTATTAGTTCATAAACCATGTGCCATGTAATCGGAACATCCAAAATCTCTTCCCAGCTATTTTGCAACCTGTATGGCGCCGCCGCTGTCAACATTTTGGTCCTCAAATGAAACTGGTATATTTGTTTATTTTATGCCCCCCCAAAATTGTCAATTTTGGTCTTTAATAAAGGGCAGACAATCAAGTTCCCTACCTTCTCCCCCTTCCACTTGCCTCCTCCATTTTTACAGTAATGCTGCAATCAGTTGGTTGTAATTTTGGATAGAGCAAACATTTCCATATATTTTTGTTAACTGCACGTGTGACATAACTCCACCATTCATATTCATAATATCATTAACAAAGAATTCCTTATTTTTTAAAATAAAGAATGTTTTTTTATTATTAATGAGTATATTTGAGTTTAACCATAATATTTATTATAATATTTGTTCTGTCATTTATGGGGGATGAAACTACAGGGTAATGTAAAAGTTGTCTTTTAACGATTCAATACATAATATGGTACACTTATGGTACACTAGATCCTCAATGAGACTGTGCAGTGATCCAGATTGCAGACTTAAGAGAACTTAAGTCATCAGCATTCATTGCCACTTTAGTTTTTAAACACTGGATTTGTAACCCCTTGATATTATTGATGGATCTGATTTTAATAGCTAACATTTCGATGGCCATAACAAATACAGTGGGGGAAAAAAGTATTTAGTCAGCCACCAATTGTGCAAGTTCTCCCACTTAAAAAGATGAGAGAGGCCTGTAATTTTCATCATAGGTACACGTCAACTATGACAGACAAATTGAGAAAAAAAAATCCCGAAAATCACATTGTAGGATTTTTTAATGAATTTATTTGCAAATTATGGTGGAAAATAAGTATTTGGTCACCTACAAACAAGCAAGATTTCTGGCTCTCACAGACCTGTAACTTCTTCTTTAAGAGGCTCCTCTGTCCTCCACTCGTTACCTGTATTAATGGCACCTGTTTGAACTTGTTATCAGTATGAAACCAAAATAGAACTTTTTGGTAAAAACTCAACTCGTCTTGTTTGGAGGACAAAGAATGCTGAGTTGCATCCAAAGAACACCATACCTACTGTGAAGCATGGGGGTGGAAACATCATGCTTTGGGGCTGTTTTTCTGCAAAGGGACCAGGACGACTGATCCGTATAAAGGGAAGAATGAATGGGGCCATGTATCGTGAGATTTTGAGTGAAAACCTCCTTCCATCAGCAAGGGCATTGAAGATGAAACGTGGCTGGGTCTTTCAGCATGACAATGATCCCAAACACACCGCCCGGGCAACGAAGGAGTGGCTTCGTAAGAAGCATTTCAAGGTCCTGGAGTGGCCTAGCCAGTCTCCAGATCTCAACCCCATAGAAAATCTTTGGAGGGAGTTGAAAGTCCGTGTTGCCCAGCGACAGCCCCAAAACATCACTGCTCTAGAGGAGATCTGCATGGAGGAATGGGCCAAAATACCAGCAACAGTGTGTGAAAACCTTGTGAAGACTTACAGAAAACGTTTGACCTGTGTCATTGCCAACAAAGGGTATATAACAAAGTATTGAGAAACTTTTGTTATTGACCAAATACTTATTTTCCACCATAATTTGCAAATAAATTCATTAAAAATCCTACAATGTGATTTTCTGGATTATTGTTTCTCATTTTGTCTGTCATAGTTGGCGTGTACCTATGATGAAAGTTACAGGCCTCTCTCATCTTTTAAAGTGGGAGAACTTGCACAATTGGTGGCTGACCAATTGTGCAAGTAAGATTGAATCGTACTACACTGGCTCTGACGCTCGTCGGATGTGGCAGGGCTTGAAAACTATTACAGACTACAAAGGGAAGCACAGCCGCGAGCTGCCCAGTGACACAAGCCTACCAGACGAGCTAAACCACTTCTATGCTCGCTTCGAGGCAAGCAACACTGAAGCATGCATGAGAGCACCAGCTGTTCCGGATGACTATGTGATCACGCTCTCCGTAGCCGATGTGAGTAAGACTTTTAAGCAGGTCAACATTCACAAGGCCGCAGGGCCAGACGGATTACCAGGACGTGTACTCCGAGCATGTGCTGATCAACTGGCAAGTGTCTTCACTGACATTTTCAACATGTCCCTGACTGAGTCTGTAATACCAACATGTTTCAAGCAGACCACCATAGTCCCTGTGCCCAAGGACTCTAAGATAACCTGCCTAAATGACTACCGACCCGTAGCACTGACGTCTGTAGCCATGAAGTGCTTTGAAAGGCTGGTCATGGCTCACATCAACAGCATTGTCCCAGAAACCCTAGACCCACTCCAATTTGCATACCGCCCCAACAGATCCACAGATGATGCAATCTCTATTGCACTCCACACTGCCCTTTCCCACCTGGACAAGAGGAACACCTACGTGAGAATGCTATTCATTGACTACAGCTCAGCATTCAACACCATAGTGCCCTCTAAGCTCATCACTAAGCTAAGGATCCTGGGACTAAACACCTCCCTCTGCAACTGGATCCTGGACTTCCTGACGGGCCGCCCCCAGGTGGTAAGGGTAGGTAACAACACATCTGCCACACTGATCCTCAACACGGGGGCCCCTCAGGGTGCGTGCTCAGTCCCCTCCTGTACTCTCTGTTCACCCATGACTGCATGGCCAGGCACGACTCCAACACCATCATTAAGTTTGCCGACGACACAACAGTGGTAGGCCTGATCACCGACAACGATGAGACAGCCTATAGGGGAGGAGGTCAGAGATCTGGCCGTGTGGTGCCAGGACAACAACCTCTCCCTCAACGTGACCAAGACAAAGGAGATGATTGTGGACTACAGGAAAAAAAAAGAGGACTGAGCACGCCCCCATTCTCATCGACGGGGCTGTAGTGGAACAGGTTGAGAGCTTCAAGTTCCTTGGTGTCCACATCACCAACGAACTATCATGGTCCAAACACACCAAGACAGTCGTGAAGAGGGCACGACAAAGCCTATTCCCCCTCAGGAGACTGAAAAGATTTGGCATGTGTCCTCAGATCCTCAAAAAAATTCTACAGCTGCACCATCGAGAGCATCCTGACTGGTTGCATCACCGCCTGGTATGGCAACTGCTTGGCCTCCGACCGCAAGGCACTACAGAGGGTAGTGCGTACGGCCCAGTACATCACTGGGGCAAAGCTTCCTGCCATCCAGGACCTCTATACCAGGCGGTGTCAGAGGATGGCCCTCAAAATTGTCAAAGACTCCAGCCACCCTAGTCATAGACTGTTCTCTCTGCTACCGCACGGCAAGCGGTACCGGAGTGCCAAGTCTAGGTCCAAAAGACTTCTCAACAGCTTCTACCCCCAAGCCATAAGACTCCTGAACAGCTAATCATGGCTACCCGGACTATTTGCACTGTCCCCCCACCCCATTGTTTTTACGCTGCTGCTACTCTGTTAATTATTTATGCATAGTCACTTTAACTCTACCCACATGTACATATTACCTCAACTACCTCAACTAGCCGGTGCCCCCGCACATTGACTCTGCAACGGTACCCCCCTGTATATATAGCCTCCCTACTGTCACTTTATTTTACTTCTGCTCTTTTTTTTCTCAACACTTTTTTGTTGTTGTTGTTTTTACTTTTTTTGTTTAAAATAAATGCACTGTTGGTTAAGGGCTGTAAGTAAGCATTTCACTGTAATGTCTGCACCTGTTGTATTCGGCACATGTGACCAATAAAATTTGATTTGATTTGACTAAATACTTTTTTCCCCCACTGTAGATATGGACAACCTTGTTTAACTACTCTTGAAAGTTCAATACTTTCTGAGAAGTAACCATTATTTACTATTTTACAGTGCCTTCAGAAAGTACTCACACCCCTTGACTTTTTCCACATTTTGCTGTGTTATAGCCTGAATTTAAAATGGATTAAATTTAGATTTTTGTCACTGGCCTACACACAATACCCCATAATGTCAAAGTGGAATTATGTTATTTTTTTATTCTTTTATTTTTTTAAACAATTATTCAACCCCTTTGTTATGGCAAGCCTAAATAAGTTCAGGAGTAACAATTAGCTTAACAAGTCACATAATACGTTGCATGGACTTTAACATTATTTTTGAATGACTACCTCATCTCTGTACCCCAAACATACAGATAACTGTAAGGTCCCTCAGTCGAGCAGTACATTTCAAACACAGATTCAAACACAAAGACCAGAGAGATTTTCCAATGCCTCGCAAAGAAGGGCACCTATTGGTACAGTGCATTCGGAAGGTATTCAGACCCCTTGACTTTTTCCACATTTTGTTACGTTACAGCCTTATTCTAAAATTTATTAAATTGTTTTTTTTACCTCATCGATTTATACACTACCCCATAATGACAAAGCAAAAACAGGTTTTTAGAAATGTTTGCTAATTTATAAAAAATAAAAGAAACTGAAATATGACATTCACATAAGTATTCAGACCCTTTGCTATGAGACTCGAAATTGAGCTCAGGTGCATCATGTTTCCATTGATCATCCTTGAGATGTTTCTACAACTTGATTGGAGTCCACCTGTGGTAAATTCAATTGATTGGACATGATTTGGAAAGGCACACACCTGTCTATATAAGGTCCCACAGTTGAAAGTGCATGTCAGAGCAAAAACCAATCCATGAGGTCAAATTCCTTGCGTATTTGTTTGGACAGTTTGCATATTCGATTAAAAAACTATTGTTAATTAATATCATCACCCCTTTTGAGTTTCTTTGTCCATGACAGAAATATATTTCTCCCTCCCACACAACCTCATCTGTAATTGTAGAGTGAGTTTCCTGTAAACAATAGATATTCCTTCTCTTTTAGCCAGGTAAAGACTCATCGTCTTTTTTTATAATCTGCTAAAGCATTACAATTATAACTAATTTAGCTATACTTATAATGAGATACAAGTTTCAATTATACTTACCATAATACATGCCTGTAAACGTACTACCAAAAAGTACCATGATGACCAAGCTGCTAGACACCCTGAATTTATCCATACTTACCAATACTACTAGAATCAATGCCTGACCTCTATCCATGTAGCTGTACCATAATATATATACTGCTAAACATAATGTAGCTGCAACTGACTCTAAGTAGACCTCCAGTTGTCTTCCAATATCCTTCCTGTGAAAGCCTCCCCCATCCCAGATGGGGCTATTGTCCCTGATACTATCATACCCCGTACCCGTAACGCGCCTTTAGTGTCCTAAAGCACACCTTCAGCTGCTGATTGGCGTAGCCCAAGTAAATAATTGGGACTGTCCCATGAAACCTGTTTCAATGCTGCCACCCCTCAAGCGCCCAGCCAAAAACCCTATAGGCCTATGGCATGACCATGAGAGATGCATCCTCTTTTGGAATTAGCCACATAACAGACAAAAGAAATGGAAAAGGAAAAAAAGAACATAGAAAGAGAGAAATAGAGAACAATAAATGCAATAGCACTGAGGACAACAAGACCTTAAGATACCCAGATAACAGCAAAACGTGGAACATAATACTAATGATAATAATAACTAATTATATCAACAGTGATAATAATAACAATAATAACAATCATACTAATAATAATAGTCTAACAACAGTAATCATCTTCCCAATATTCTACCAATATTCCCTTGTGATCTTTACCTTTAACAGCATTGTACGATGTATTTGAAGTAGATACTGTATGTACATGAAGGTAAAGTGACTAAGCGTCAGGATAGATAATAATAAGAGTAAAATAAAAAACAGTGTAGCTGTGTGTGTGCGTGCATGTGTGTGTGTGTGTGTGTGTGTGTTGTGTGTGTGTGTTTGTCTTGTGTCTGTATGCGTGTGTGTGTGTATGTAGTGTATGTGAATTTGTGTGGGTTTTGTGTGAGTGTCAGTGTAGTGTGTGAGCGAGTGAGTGTGTATATAGTGTGTATACACTGAGTGTACAAAACATTAAGAACACCCTCCTAATATTGAGTTCCACCTCTACAAGGTGTCCAAAGCATTCCACAGCGATGCTGGCCCATGTTGACTCCAATGCTTCCCACTGTTGTGTCAAGTTGGCAGTACAGTGCCTTGCAAAATATTCACCCCCCTTGGCGTTTTTCCTATTTTGTTGCATTACAACCTGTAATCTAAATTGATTTTTATTTGGATTTCATGTAATGGACATACACAAAATAGTCCAAATTGGTGAAGTGAAATAAAAAAAATAACTTGTTTCAAAAAATTAAAAAAAATAAATAACGGAAAAGTGGTGCGTGCATATGTATTCACCCCCTTTGCTATGGAGCCCCTAAATAAGATCTGGTGCAACCAATTACCTTCAGAAGTCACAAAGTTAGTTAAATAAACTTCCCGAGTGGCGCAGTGGTCTAAGGCACTGCATCGCAGTGCTAGCTGTGCTACTAGAGATCCTGGTTCAAATCCAGGCTCTGTCGTAGCCGACCGGGAGACATTTACATTTTACATTTTAGTCATTTAGCAGACGCTCTTATCCAGAGTGACTTACAGTTAGTGAATGCATACATGTTTATTTTATTTTTTTTCCATACTGGCCCCCCGTGGGAAACAAACCCACATCCCTGCCGGCCAAACCCTCCCCTACCTTGGACGACGCTGGACCAATTGTGCACCGCCCATGGGTCTCCCGGTCGCGGCCGGCTGCGACAGAGCTTGGACTCGAACCAGGATCTCTAGTGGCACAGCTAACACTGCGATGCAGTGCCTTAGACCACTGCGCCACTCGGGGGTCATGATGCGGCGCACAATTGGCCCAGCGTCGTCCAGGGTAGGGGAGGGAATGGCCAGCAGGGATGTAGCTCAGTTGGTAGAGCATGGCGTTTGCCAGTATGAAAAATAAAAAATAATGTATGCACTCACTAACTGTAAGTCGCTCTGGATAAGAGCGTCTGCTAAATTACTAAAATGTAAATGTAATAAAGTCCACCTGTGTGCAATCTAAGTGTCACATGAGCTGTCACATGATCTCAGCATATATACACCTGTTCTGAAAGGCCCCAGAGCCTGCAACACCTCTAAGCAATGGGCACAATCAAGCAAGCGGCACCATGAAGACCAAGGAGCTCTCCAAACAGGTCAGGGACAAAGTTGTGGAGAAGTACAGATCAGGGTTGGGTTATTAAAAAAATATCTGAAACTTTGAACATCCCACGGAGCACCATTAAATTCAATATTTAAAACTGGAAAGAATATGGCACCACAACAAACCTGCCAAGAGTGGGCTACCCACCAAAACTCACGGACAAGGCAAGGAAGGCTTTAATCAGAGAGGCAACAAAGAGACCAAAGATAACTCTGAAGGAGCTGCAAAACTCCACAACAGAGATTGGAGTATCTGTCCATAGGACCACTTTAAGCCGTACACTCCACAGAGCTGGGCATTACGGAAGAGTGGCCAGAAAAAAGCCATTGTTTAAAGAAACATGTTTTGGTGTTCGCCAAAAGGCATGCGGGAGACTCCCCAAACATATGGAAGAAGGTAGTCTGGTCAGATGAGACTAAAATTTAGCTTTTTGGTCATCAAGGAAAACGCTATGTTTGGCGCAAACCCAACACCTCTCATCACCCCGAGGACACCATCCCCACAGTAAAGCATGGTGGTGGCAGCATCATGCTGTGGGGAAACTGATATTTCATCGGCAGGGAATGGGAAACTGGTCAGAATTGAAGGAATGATGGATGGCGCTAAATACAGGGAAATTCTTGAGGGAAACCTGTTTCAGTCTTCCAGAGATTTGAGACTGGGACGGAGGTTCACCTTCCAGCAGGACAATGATCCTAAGCATACTGCTAAAGCAACACGCAAGTGGTTTAAGGGGAAACATAGAAATGTATTGGAATGGCCTAGTCAAAGCACAGACCTCAATCCAATTGAGAATCTGTGGTATGACTTAAAGATTGCTGTACACCAGCAGAACCCATCCATCTTGAAGGAGCTGGAGCAGTTTTGCCTTGAAGAATGGGCAAAAATCCCAGTGGCTAGATGTGCCAAGCTTATAGAGACATACCCCAAGAGACTTGCAGCTGTAATTGCTGCGAAAGATGGCTCTACAAAGTATTGACTTTGGGGGAGTGAATAGTTATGCACGCTCAGGTTTTCTGTTTTTTTTGTCTTATTTCTTGTTTGCTTCACAATAAAAAAGATGTTGCATCTTCAAAGTGGTAGGCATGTTGTGTAAATCAAATTATACAAACCCCCCAAAAATCAATTTTAATTCCAGGTTGTAAGGCAACAAAATAGGAAAAATGGGGGGTGAATACTTTCGCAAGCCACTGTATGTCCTTTGGGTGGTGGACCATTCTTGATACACATGGGAATCTGTTTAGTGTGGAAAACCCAGCAGCGTTGCAGTTCTTGATACAAACCGGTGCGCCTGGCACCTACTACCATACCCCATTTAAATGCACATACATTTTGTCTTGCCCATTCACTCTCTGAATTGCACACATACACAATCCATGTTTCAATTGTCTCAAGGCTTAAAAATCGGTATTTAACCTGTCTCCTCCCCTTCATCTACACTAATTTAAGAGGATTTAACAAGTGTCATCAATAAGGGATCATAGTTTCATGTGGATTCACCTGGTCAGTCTATGTCAAGGAAAGTGTTCTTAATGTTTTGTACACTCAGTGTATATAGTCTTGTGAGTGTGCATAAAGTCAGTGCAAGATAGGGTCAGTACATACTGTGTAAACCTACCTCAACTACTGTATGGACCACAGTGAAAAGTCTAATATGACATACAGTAGAGTATTTGATGGAAAATGATTCCATAAATTCCATTCCATTTAATGATTCCATAAATTTCAGTCGACTGTTTTGTTTTCTAGGGATTTTCAAAAAGCTGTCTATTGGTGAGTGATTATGGACTTTCTTATTTTTCCATAGCTGGATCCAAAAATAGTTTTCCAAGCTTGGAGCCATGCCACACTTTTTCCCTGGAGGCAGAGAGAGAGAGAGAGAGAGAGAGAGAGAGAGAGAGAGAGAGAGAGAGAGAGAGAGAGAGAGAGAGAGAGAGAGAGAGAGAGAGAGAGACAGCACTGACTGTCCAGATCAGCTCCCCAACACACTGTCCCGACTCCCGTCACTGATCACTGTGATACCCCCAAACAAATACACTCTCCCACTGACCATGGTGCCAGTAGGACTGGGAGGACGCACTCTAGCCCCTCCATCTGATACCATCTCCCCCCGCTGTACTGATATCCACAACACTGACTGAGCAGGAATTACATGTTTCGGACCTGCTGTGGTTATATTACTTAAAGGGCTTGTGCATGCCTTTGGCAAAATACTAATGCCATCTGACATAGACATAATATTGGATGGCGCTGCCATCAATGCTATTTGATGGCTACAACTTCCTTAACCTCCCCCAACTGCCAGTTTATATGCCATCTAGTTACTCAAAATAAAAAAGAATACATAGGTAACATGAATCCCTGGCCCTTTCCTTCCGCTACCCCAAAAAAGCAGAGGTTAGTTAGGCACAGCATCTTGGCATGATTGCAAAAGGGTTTTGGACTAGAGTAGCAGGCTCACAAAACCTATTTATACCACTCAACAGCTGCCTGGCAGGGCCAGCGTGTTCTGGGGCAAAGACATGTTGGGGGGCGGGGACTTCTGGACTGCACCATTAAATCGATAGTTCACCCAAATAAAAAAATGACACATTGGTTTCCTTAACCTGTAAGCAGTCTATAGACAAGACATGACCACAATCATGTTTTGGTTTAGTTTCCAGTGGTGGAAAAAGTACCCAATTGTCATACTTGAGTAAAAGTAAAGATACCTTAATAAAAAATGACTCAAGTAAAAGTGAAAGTCACCGAGTAAAATACTCCTTGAGTAAAAGTCTAAAGGTATTTGGTTTTAAATATACTTAAAGGAAAATTCCACCCATAAACTATATTTTGGTATTGGTTTCATTAGTCCATGGTTGATATAGTCCCAACATGTTTTGCATGTACGCAATCAAGTTTTCAAGATATATAACTTTCAAAATACAGAAATACAGCCGTTATGATGCATTTTACATCATATGATGCAAAACATCATATGATGCAAAACGCAGCATCATATGATGCTAAATGCATCATACTGGCTGTATTTATGTATTTTGAAAGTTATATATCTTGAAAACTTAATTGCTTATATTCAAAAATGTTTTGCTAAAATATACATAAGTATCAAAAGTAAAAGTAAATGCAATAAATCATTTCAAATGTCTTATATTAAGCAAACCAGACAGCATGATTTTCTATTTTAAATGTTTTTGGGTAGCCAGGGCCACATTGCAACACTCAGACATCATCTACAAATGAAGCATTTGTGTTTAGTGAGTCCGCCAGATCAGAGGCACTAGGGGTGACCACGTGTTCTCTTGATAAGTGCATGAATTGAATGCTAAAACGTTAGCATGTGGAAACCGTGCCAGGGCAACTAAATCAAAGCATGGACTGCTGTCATACCTTGTCCATAGAGTGCTTACAGGGTAAAGAAACCCAAATATAATTTTATAATTTGGGCAAACTATCCCTTTAAAACCAGTTAATCAATATGCATAAATAGAACAGACCTGGAAACACCTCAAGTTACTTATTGCAAGCATTTGATGTGAAGCCTATTCATAATTTGAATGACATATAAAACATACACATTTAGTTATGAAGGCTATTCAAGGATATTCATAATTTCATTTCACTTCCATCCCTTGTTCTTAAAAAGCTAACTTGTTGCAATAACCACGCAAGCACACATGTCATTTTTCATTTACTTAAAAGGACACAGAATTCTTGCAGTTATTTCGCTGGGCATACATACAGTAGGCTACTGACAGACACACGCGCCGCTCGTAGCCTATCTGTGATTTGAAATCATGAGACAATCACAGTAACATAGATGTTACGTTCTGTAGCTGGTAAAAAAAAAAGAAAAAAGAAGAAGCTATTTCTGTTACAAGCAAAAACATTTACATCTAACATGGACATACCCGTGGAAAATATGTTTAAAAAAATACCTTCAGAATTTGTTGGATGCTCTAACTACTTCCCAAATCTTCCCACCATCACATGTTCCAGTGTAAATGTGTCAGGCACTGCGTACAGCCCGCACCAAAGCGTTGAATTGATAACTGCGAATGTTGAGGGCGGTCCATCTCAGGCTCTTGGGGATTTTATTATCAACATTAAATGTGCAATATGCAAAAATAACACCACCATTTTCTGGTTGCTAAAATTCGAATAGTTCTACTAATTTCAATTTGTGACAAAACAAGCAATGTAGATAATCATTGTACCATCTAAACCGCTGTGAAATATATTTTCATTAACCAAAAATATTGTATTTTCTGCTTTTTGAAGCTGGTGTACAAAACGAAAGTAAAAGAAGCAAACACGAAACTTAAGAACAGGAAGCATAGCGCACATAGAACAGATCTACCACTTCTTAAATTTGCTTTCAATGAGAATGACAGATCTATAACTCATATTTCTATGTGAATTTGTTCGGTAGCCCAAAAAGTTACATATTGCAGCTTTACATTTAATTTTGGACCCTATTTGGTTATTTCCATGATTGATTCAGTGTTTCAATTGTTGAAGTAATGCTCAGACATATTTTATAGTCACTATTATGTGATGTAACCAACCTACTGCTCCTGCCACTGTAAATTACTGAGTCTGAACATGACTGTTGATATTAATGGCAGGTCAGTTGTCTGAGGCTTTTAGACTATAGCAAGCTGCTGCTTCATTCACATTAAATAGAAAATACATGAATTAATTGGCTGAATAGGGTGCGATTTGTTTTTGGTTTCAATTTCATGAATTCACAGTTACATTTATAAACACAGACCTTGCATGGTCACTAATAAAAAAAGGAAACTCTGCACAACCCGAATTTTGGTAACTCACTCAATTTCTCATTATCCAACATTACTAGTTAATATTCAAGAGCACTGAGCACAGACACAAGGATTTCCACCCTCCGACACAGAGAAGACATTACATAGACACTCAGTAGCTACTGAGCAATGCTGCCCTCTGATGACTATTTAGGGATCTCATTTTCTCCTTTTATTTTTCGGCTGAATATATTCTGTACAATCTCTTGCATGGATGTTACTGGATCAACAAAATGATACAAATGATGATGAACAAGTAAAAGTAATCATGTGATTAAGCCTACAGATAAAAATGAACACATTGTATGTTATATTTACAAAATGGAAGATAAAATCTAGAACCACAAATAATTGTCAGTAACCACATTTCCATCCACAGTTTTTATGCGAGTAAAGTCATACAGTATAAAAGAAAATCACAACAGCTGTGATGGAAACAGGAAGTTTCGGTAAAATTGTATAAATGCCGACAGTTCATTTGTTAATTGGACATGGTGGGATCTTTTTGTGTCTAAAATTTAATTATGCTAGAAATGGAGGTGGGAACATCTTTATGCGCAAATATATATAGTGGGTAAATCTACAAGGACATAAGGTTACACTTCCTATATATACAGTACCAGTCAAAAGTTTGGACACACCTACTCATTCAAGGGTTTTTCTTTGTTTTTACTATTTTCTACATTGTAGAATAATAGTGAAGACATCAAAACTATGAAATAACACATATGGAATCATGTAGTAGCCAAAGAAGTGTTAAACAAATCAAAATATATTTTATATTTGAGATTCTTCAAATAGCCACCCTTTGCCCTTATTACAGCTTTGCACACTCTTGGCATTCTCTCAACCAGCATCACCTGGAATGCTTTTCCAACAGTCTTGAAGGAGTTCCCACATATGCTGAGCACTTGTTGGCTGCTTTTCCTTCACTCTGCGGTCCGACTCATCCCAAACCATCTCAATTGGGTTGAGGTCGGGGGATTGTGGAGGCCAGTTCATCTGATGCAGCACTCCATCACTCTCCTTCTTGGTAAAATAGCCCTTACACAGCCTGGAGGTGTGTTGGGTCATTGTCCTGTTGAAAAACAAATGATAGTCCCACTAAGCCCAAACCAGATGGGATGGCGTATCGCTGCAGAATGCTGTGGTAGCCATGTTGGTTAAGTGTGCCTTGAATTCTAAATAAATCATAGACAGCGTCACCAGCAAAGCACCCCCACACCATAACACCTCCTCCTCCATGCTTTACGGTGGGAAATACACATGCGGAGATCATCCGTTCACCCACACTGCGTCTCACAAAGACACGGCGGTTGGAACCAAAAATCTCCAATTCAGACTCCAGACTAAAGGACACATTTCCACCGGTCTAATGTCCATTGCTCGTGTTTCTTGGCTCAAGCAGGTCTCTTCTTATTATTGTTGTCCTTTAGTAGTGTTTTTTTTGCAGCAATTCGATCATGAAGGCCTGATTCACACAGTCTCCTCTGAACAGTTGATGTTGAGATGTGTCTGTGACTTGAACTCTGTGAAGAATTTATTTGGGCTGCAATTTCTGAGGCTGGTAACTCTAATGAACTTATCCTCTGCAGCAGAGGTAACTAAATAGAGCTATCTTCTGTATACCCCCCTACCTTGTCACAACACAACTGATTGGCTCAAATGCATTAAGAAGGAAATAAATTCCACAAATTAACTTTTAAGAAGGCACACCTGTTAATTGACATGCATTCCAGGTGACTACCTCATGAAGCTGGTTGAGAGAATGCCAAGAGTGTGCAAAGCTGTCATCAAGGCAAAAGGTGGCTATTTGAAGAATCTCAAATATAAAATATATTTTGATTGTTTAACACTTTTTTGGTTACTACATGATTCCATATGTGTTATTTCATAGTGTTGATGTCTTCACTATTATTCTACAATGTAGAATAATAGTAAAAATAAAGAAAAACCCTTGAATGAGTAGGTGTGTCCAAACTTTTGACTGGTAGTGTATATATATGATTCGGGAAACCATGCCATTTATTAGGCTACAGATTAAATAAATGATGATGAACTTCACAGGGTGGTGAAAATGCATGGTCATCTTGATGCTCCTTACAATAAATATCGAGGGTCTTATTCTGGTGACATGATGATCGATGCTTGACTGCCTTTTGACAAATACAAATATTCTAGCTCTTATCCATAAGAATCTCATCATGTAGAACCTATCAGCACAGCGAGCTGTTGGCTAGAGCGCACGTGCAAAAAACAGAGTAGGCACATTTGCTATTTAACGCAGCAGTTTTTGTGACATAACTGGAGTAGAGTTGAAAATAAGATGGAAACATGAAAACTTAAGCGAAAAAGTACATGTTGTGTGCACTACGTCGTCATGCACTGACTTTTATCTGCAACAAGTCCGTTTGGTGGAAACACACAGCTGTTGGGAAAATGCACATATTTTCTTTATGCTGATTTTAGAATATTCGCATGAAAATCTGTCGCCAATTGGATTCAAACCTAGCTAGTGTGTTACATTGTTTCAATTTCCGCGGTGGGGCCGGGCTCCATCGCACATAGAGATAGATAGAGGACTCATCTTTATATCAGTGCCATTATTGTAACGATCCCGGCTGTCTGAGTCGGGGTCTGGTCGTAGTCTCCAGTTTCCCGAGGGTTCGGGAACGCTCCGGGGAGCGCTCTGGTTTCCGCACCTGATTCCTGTTAGCAATCTGCACACCTGGGCCTAATCAGCACCTTTCTTAGGCTCTGGCCCAACATCCAGTTCCTGCCGGATCGTTAGCCATGAACAGTAGGTGTACTGTGTATCAGTTTAAGAGTATCTTGCGTGAGTTTTGTTATTTTGTACTTTGTTGAGTTTTGTGTTCTTACCTCCGTTTTTGTTCCACCTGCAGTCACACGTCCGGAACCTTCACTCCACCTCTGCCTGATGGTCGGCGGCTGCCGAGCCATCACTGGACCCAGACTGCACCCCCAACTACTCAACCACGCCGCCCGCTCTGTCCCTGGATTATACTGCACCTTTTTGTCGTATCCAATAAACCCTCACCTTCGTTCAACTCTCCTTGTCCTGGTCTGCTTTTGGGTTCTGGCTGAGGGAACTGTGACAGAACGATCCGGCCAATTATGAACCCAGCGGACCTGGACTCTGTTCGCCATGCCATTACCCAGCAGGAGAAGATGTTGGGCCATCATAGCATGGTACTACAGGAGATCGCGTTGTCAGTTCGGAACCTTTCTACCGGCCTGACGGAGGTCCAGAACCAACGCCAGTGTCCGGTGGAGGACTCACTACCGGTTTCACCCATCTCGCCTGCCGCTTCTGAAGTGGTGTCCCTCCGTGAGCCCAAGGTGCCGACACCGGATAAATATGAGGGGGAGCTGGGAAGATGCCGTTCCTTCCTTATGCAGTGTGGATTAGTGTTCGATCTACAGCCCTACTCTTATGCCACTGACAAGGCTAGGATAGCCTTTTTGATTGAGTTGCTGCGTGGTCGAGCGCTGGAGTGGGCTTCAGCCGTTTGGGAACGACAGGATCCCTGCATGGCTTCATACCAGGGGTTCACGGCCGAGATGAGGAAGCTCTTCGACCATTCCGTCCGAGGGAGGGACGCAGCTAGGCGTCTGTTTTCTCTTCACCAAGGAACTCGCGAGCGTGGCCGACTTCGTGATCGAGTTCAAGACGTTGGCTGTGGAGAGTGGGTGGAACGAGGAGTCTTTGCAAGCGGCCTTTTACCAGGGCCTGTCGGAGCAGCTCAAGGATGAGTTGATCTCCTATCCGGAGCCTAGTGACCTGGACAGCTTGGTAGCCTTGTCTATTCGGGTGGATAATCGAGTCCGAGAGCGAAGGAGGGAGAAGCAATGGGGTCCGTCCAATCGATCAGCTTCTCAGTTCCCAGTCGGATCGGGTGGTGGACCAGAACACGTCGATCATTCTCCACCACTAAGGATTAGTAGAGAGGACCTCTCTTCCGATTCTGAACCCATGCAAGTGGGGCGGCACGGGTTAACCAAGGAGGAGCGTCAACCTAGACGTAAGACCAACTGCTGCCTCTACTGTGGTCGCTCGGGACATTACATCTCCACTTGTTCCCGGCGGTCGTCAAACTGCCCGGCTCGCTAAAGTTGGGAGGACTTTTAGCGAGCCAGTTTCAACCTCTCAGTACCTCTGTCAGACCCCGCTTCCCGGCTACCCTTGTGAACAGGAATCAGAGCTTAGCGCTTAACGCTTTATCGATTCAGGTGCCGATGGAAGCTTTCTTGATGCCGAGTTGGTGGAACAGCTGGGGCTTTCCAAGGAGCAATTGCCGGAAGCCATTGAAGCGACCACTCTGAACGGCAGTAGTCTGGCACGTATCACGATGAGGACTGAACCGGTTAAGATGCGGTTGTCGGGGAATCATTCGGAGATGATTTCATTTTTCATTCTGCCGTCTTCCCATGTTCCTCTGGTCCTTGGATACCCCTGGCTGAAGGAACACAATCCCACGTTCGATTGGGCGACGGGCAAGGTAACGAGTTGGAGCCTTGATTGTCATGCTAACTGTCTCAAGACTGCCTGCCCCCATTCGGTTCCCAGTCAGGTGATTGAGGCTAAACCCCCAGATTTGTCCCTGGTTCCCGAGACATATCACGATTTGGGGGAAGTTTTCAGTAAGCAGAAGGCTCTGTCACTTCCTCCCCACCGACCATATGATTGTGCCATCAACCTGGTTCCTGGAGCTGTCTACCCCAAGGGAAGGTTATACAGTATCTCCCGACCTGAACGTGAGGCGTTGGAGACCTACATCAAGGAGTCCCTAGCTGCTGGTCTCGTTCGTCCCTCGTCATCACCCCCTGGGGGCAGGATTCTTCTTTGTGGGAAAGAAGGATGGCTCTCTTCGACCGTGTATTGATTATCGGGGGTTGAATGACATCACGGTCAAGAACAAGTATCCCCTGCCCTTGATGAGTTCTGCCTTCGACTCCTTACAGGGTGCTACGGTGTTCACCAAGTTAGACCTACGCAATGCGTATCACCTGGTCCGGATCAGAGAGGGGGACGAGTGGTTGACGGGTTTCAATACACCGATGGGGCACTTCGAGTATCAGGTGATGCCGTTTGGACTGACCAATGCTCCAGCGGTATTCCAGAGTATGGTGAACGACGTCCTGAGAGATATGATCGGTCTCTTCGTGTTTGTTTACCTGGATGACATTCTGATCTTCTCGAAGGAACCTTCCGACCACGTCCAGCATGTCCGGCAGGTTCTGCAGCGATTATTGGAGAATCGCCTGTTCGTGAAGGCCGAGAAGTGCGAGTTTCACGCCCACACGACATCCTTTCTCGGGTACATCATCTCCAGGGGTGAGATTAGGATGGACCAGGAGAAGGTTAGAGCGGTTCTGGAATGGGCCCAGCCCGGTACGAGATTGCAGCTCCAGAGATTTTTTGGGGTTTGCGAATTTCTACCGCAGATTCATCCGGGATTACAGCCGTGTGGCCGCTCCATTAACCGCCTTGACTTCCAGCATCAGGACCTTCAAGTGGAATCCGGAGGCGGATCGAGCGTTTCTGGATTTGAAGAGGCGATTCACCAACGCACCGATTCTCTCTCTCAACCGGACACGGCCCGTCAGTTCGTCGTTGAAGTGGACGCGTCTGATGTGGGAGTTGGCGCCATCCTGTCGCAGCGATGCTCCACGGACAGTAAACTCCATCCCTGCGCCTACTACTCTCGTCGCCTTTCGCCTGCGGAGAGGAATTACGATGTGGGTAACCGGGAGCTTCTCGCGGTGAAACTTGCCTTGGAGGAGTGGCGCCACTGGTTGGAGGGGGCGGAGCAACCGTTTATTGTCTGGACTGACCACAAGAATCTTGCTTACGTGCAATCGGCTAAACGTCTCAACTCCCGGTCAGGCCAGGTGGGCGTTGTTTTTCGGACGATTCAAGTTTGCCCTGACGTTCCGACCTGGATCTAAGAACGGCAAGGCGGACGCCTTGTCCCGGATGTTCTCCAAGACGGAGGAGAGTGGGTCCAAGACCGAGACTATTCTCCCCCGGCACTGCGTCGTGGGAGCAGTGATGTGGAAGATTGAGGAGGAGGTGCTGGCGGCCCTTCGGACTCAGCCCGGTCCCGGTAACGGTCCACCCGGTCGGTTGTTTGTGCCTGAGTCGGTTCGTCCTGCTGTCCTCAAATGGTCCCACGCCAGCAAGATGGCTTGTCACCCCGGCGTGGCTCGGACGATGGCGTTTCTTCGCAGACGTTTTTGGTGGCCTGCCATGGCCGAGGATACTCGGGGTTTTGTTGCTGCCTGTCCAGTGTGTGCGCAGAATAAGAGTACCAATCGGCCCAGCTCTGGACTACTTCATCCCCTTCCTATTCCCCGGCGTCCATGGTCGCATCTGGCCCTGGACTTCGTCACGGGGTTGCCCGCTTCTGAGGGGAACACGGTCGTTCTGACTATCGTGGACAGATTCAGCAAGTTCGCCCACTTTGTGCCTATTGCCAAGCTTCCCTCTGCCTCGGAGACGTCCGAGATCCTGGTTAGGGAGGTTTTCAGGGTCCACGGGTTGCCCAGTGATATCGCTTTCCGACCGTGGCCCTCAGTTTACCTCTGCTGTCTGGAAGTCCTTCTGTTTGGCCATTGGAGCTACAGTCAGTCTCACATCTGGTTTTCACCCCCCAATCCAATGGTCAGGCGGAGAGAGCCAACCAGAAGATGGAATCCACGCTACGCTGTCTGGTCTCTTCCAACCCCACCTCCTGGGCCTCTCAGTTGCCTTGGGTTGAGTATGCCCACAATACTCTCCTACATCGGCCACTGGGATGTCTCCCCTTCCAGTGCCTGTATGGCTACCAACCTCCCCTGTTCCCTTCTCAGGAGAAGGAGCTCTCAGTGCCTTCTGTTCAGGCCCATATTCGGCGTTGCCACCGGACCTGGCATCGGGCCAGAAAGGCACTCCTTAGAGGTTCGGACCGGTATCAGCTCCAGGCGAATCGTCGCCGGATCCCCGCTCCCACCTATACCATCGGAGAGAGGGTTTGGTTGGCCACACGGGATCTTCCGTTACGGACTGAGTCTAGGAAGTTGTTACCGAGTTTATTGGTCCGTTTGTGGTGGAGAAGGTGATCAATCCAGTGGCCGTGCGACTCAAACTACCGAGGACGCTCAGAGTCCATCCCACTTTTCATGTCTCCTGCCTCAAGCCTGTCTTCCTCAGTCCTCTGTTGCCTCCTCCGCCTCCTCCTCCTCCTCCTCGGATGATCGGAGGTGGTCCTGCCTACACGGTGCGTCGCATTATGGATGCCAGACGGCGGGGCCGGGGTTTCCAGTATCTCGTGGACTGGGAGGGGTATGGTCCGGAGGAGAGGAGTTGGATTCCGCGGCGACAGGTCCTAGATGCGGATCTCATCAGGGACTTTTACCGCTCCATCCTGGCGCTCCGGGGAGTCCGCCCGGTGGCGTTCGTCGGAGGGGGTACTGTAACGATCCCGGCTGTCTGAGTCGGGGTCTGGTCGTAGTCTCCAGTTTCCCGAGGGTTCGGGAACGCTCCGGGGAGCGCTCTGGTTTCCGCACCTGATTCCTGTTAGCAATCTGCACACCTGGGCCTAATCAGCACCTTTCTTAGGCTCTGGCCCAACATCCAGTTCCTGCCGGATCGTTAGCCATGAACAGTAGGTGTACTGTGTATCAGTTTAAGAGTATCTTGCGTGAGTTTTGTTATTTTGTACTTTGTTGAGTTTTGTGTTCTTACCTCCGTTTTTGTTCCACCTGCAGTCACACGTCCGGAACCTTCACTCCACCTCTGCCTGATGGTCGGCGGCTGCCGAGCCATCACTGGACCCAGACTGCACCCCCAACTACTCAACCACGCCGCCCGCTCTGTCCCTGGATTATACTGCACCTTTTTGTCGTATCCAATAAACCCTCACCTTCGTTCAACTCTCCTTGTCCTGGTCTGCTTTTGGGTTCTGGCTGAGGGAACTGTGACAATTATAGCGTATGTGACAGCATTGGTAGCGCCATAGCGATGTACATAGAGTTGGGAGAGATGCCATTAAAGTTAAGAAGACAACAACTAACGATGACATATCGGGTAAATCTACAAAGACCTAAGGTTACACATCCTACAAAAAGGTACTCCTTGTGTGCTGAGAACATGAACGAAATCTGAGTACAAGTTTTGGGTGGATAGGCAATGGCAGGCAAGAGATATGGGGTTGTTTTGGGAAGAAGTTTAGCCCCTCTGTGGTTCTTCCTGCTATCCCACCTTGGTTTCTCCCTCAGCCAGTGATAGATGTGGGGTTGCTTGAGAGGGAAGCTGTTGAGGAAGGAGTAGATTCAGTTGCAAGTGAACATTTAAGGAAAACACAGTACTATGCTTTCTTGAGTATATTCACAGATGGATCTAAGGACCCTATAAAAGGGAGGACAGTTGCAGCTTTTGGTGTTCCTGAGTTTAAGGTGGCAGTGATAAAAAGAGCAACAGATAATTTATCTGTTTACACAATGGAATTGCTGGCTGCAGAGTGGGTGGAGGAGGTGAGGCCAGACAGGGTAGTCATCTGCTCTGACTCCTGTGCCCACGGATGAGACCTCTGTAGCTCAGCTGGTAGAGCACGGCGCTTGTAACGCCAAGGTAGTGGGTTCGATCCCCGAGACCACCCATACACAAAAATGTATGCACACATGACTGTAAGTCGCTTTTAATAAAAGCGTCTGCTAAATGGCATAATATTATTATTATGAGCTTAAATTAATTTGTCTCTGAGCAGACAGGATGTATTGTATGAGGTTTTGCAGTGCTTGTATAGGGTGAGACAGATATTTGTGATGTTCCTCTGGGTACCAGCTCATATGGGAGTAGAGGGGAATGAGGAGGTGGATGTTCTTGCAAAGCAGGCTATTAAACATCCTAATATTGAGATGGAATTGTCAATCAGTAAAGCAGAAGCCAAGGGGTTGATCAAAACAGTGTTTAAAAACAAATGGCAAGAGTTGTGGAAAAGACACCTGTATAACATCCAGGAAAAGGTGGGGGCAGGGAGGTCCTCAGGTCGAGAGAGGCGGTGTCATCATTGTCAGGAGGAGATGGAGACAGTGGAACAGGTTCTACTTAAGTTCCAGCAATATAGGAGGGAAAGGGAGCGAGTGTTATTAGATTTATGGAGTAATTACATTTACATTTTAGTCATTTAGCAGACGCTCTTATCCAGAGCGACTTACAGTTAGTGAGTGCATACATTTTCATACTGGCCCCCCGTGGGAAACGAACCCACAACCCTGGCGTTGCAAGCACCATGCTCTACCAACTGAGCTACAGGGGAAGAGCCAAGATGAAGTGAACTGCTGGGGAAATCTTCAGGGGATGTAGTATTTCATTATGTATTTCGAGAGTATTGGGTAGGATTTAGACCTTCCCTGTCGCTGGTCCACACTCCAGTCCAGTAGGTGGCAGTAATGCACCTTAAAGTTGGTTGACAACCACCATAAAAAATCCACAGAAGACGAAGACTCACCGCCGTTGAGGCTACAACCCATAAGAATCCCAAACCAGTTGACTACTTTATAATGGCAGAAGCATGGTGGAAGCCCTCAATGGTGCTGCCCATGCTAAAACCATAGAGTTTCTTAACCCAGATGCGCAACATGGCGAAACTTCCGGGAACGCTTGTGAAACAGAACGAACATACTAGGCCGGGGTTTCAGAAGTCAAAGAGAGAAGTGAAAAATTCTCAAAATTAATAGACACAACCTAGATTCCAGCTAATGTCTTAAAGGGATACTTTGGGATTTTGGCATTTTGGCAACTAGGCCCTTTATCTACTTCCCCAGAATCAGATGAACTTGTGGATACCATTTTTATGTCTCTGTGCCCATATGGAAAAGCAATATATGGGAATATATGTATATTACTTATATGTTTTATATGGGCATATATGGTGGAAACATAATTGCCCATATATGCTTACATATGTATCCACACATATACAGTGGGGGAAAAAAGTATTTAGTCAGCCACCAATTCTGCAAGTTCTCCCACTTAAAAAGATGAGAGAGGCCTGTAATTTTCATCATAGGTACACGTCAACTATGACAGACAAATTGAGGAAAAAAAATCCAGAAAATCACATTGTAGGATTTTTTATGAATTTATTTGCAAATTATGGTGGAAAATAAGTATTTGGTCACCTACAAACAAGCAAGATTTCTGGCTCTCACAGACCTGTAACTTCTTCTTTAAGAGGCTCCTCTGTCCTCCACTCATGACCTGTATTAATGGCACCTGTTTGAACTTGTTATCAGTATAAAAGACACCTGTCCACAACCTCAAACAGTCACACTCCAAACTCCACTATGGCCAAGACCAAAGAGCTGTCAAAGGACACCAGAAACAAAATTGTAGACCTGCACCAGGCTGGGAAGACTGAATCTGCAATAGGTAAGCAGCTTGGTTTGAAGAAATCAACTGTGGGAGCAATTATTAGGAAATGGAAGACATACAAGACCACTGATAATCTCCCTCGATCTGGGGCTCCACGCAAGATCTCACCCCGTGGGGTCAAAATGATCACAAGAACGGTGAGCAGAAATCCCAGAACCACACGGGGGGACCTAGTGAATGACCTGCAGAGAGCTGGGACCAAAGTAACAAAGCCTACCATCAGTAACACACTACGCCGCCAGGGACTCAAATCCTGCAGTGCCAGACGTGTCCCCCTGCTTAAGCCAGTACATGTCCAGACGCGTCTGAAGTTTGCTAGAGTGCATTTGGATGATCCAGAAGAGGATTGGGAGAATGTCATATGGTCAGATGAAACCAAAATATAACTTTTGGGTAAAAACTCAACTCGTCGTGTTTGGAGGACAAAGAATGCTGAGTTGCATCCAAAGAACACCATACCTACTGTGAAGAATGGGGGTGGAAACATCATGCTTTGGGGCTGTTTTTCTGCAAAGGGACCAGGACGACTGATCCGTGTAAAGGAAAGAATGAATGGGGCCATGTATCGTGAGATTTTGAGTGAAAACCTCCATCCATCAGCAAAGGCATTGAAGATGAAACGTGGCTGGGTCTTTCAGCATGACAATGATCCCAAACACACCGCCCGGGCAACGAAGGAGTGGCTTCGTAAGAAGCATTTCAAGGTCCTGGAGTGGCCTAGCCAGTCTCCAGATCTCAACCCCATAGAAAATCTTTGGAGGGGAGTTGAAAGTCTGTGTTGCCCAGCGACAGCCCCAAAACATCACTGCTCTAGAGGAGATCTGCATGGAGGAATGGGCCAAAATACCAGCAACAGTGTGTGAAAACCTTGTGAAGACTTACAGAAAACGTTTGACCTGTGTCATTGCCAACAAAGGGTATATAACAAAGTATTGAGAAACTTTTGTTATTGACCAAATACTTATTTTCCACTATAATTTGCAAATAAATTCATTAAAAATCCTACAATGTGATTTTCTGGAATTTTTTTCTCTCATTTTGTCTGTCATAGTTTACGTGTACCTATGATGAAAATTACAGGCCTCTCTCATCTTTTTAAGTGGGAGAACTTGCACAATTGGTGGCTGACTAAATACTTTTTTCCCCCACTGTATGTACATATAAGTACGTCACATATATGTTGAAATATACAAGAATTGGCCATTTTCATATTTGACATATTTCTGCCTTCTATACACATGTGCATATGTATAATACTTATATGCTCATATGTGTGACGCATGTAGTATTAACATTTTTATTACAGGTTCAGTTTAATAAGAAATCCAGTATGAAGGAAGTTAGAGGTAGTTTCGTGAGTCAATGCTAACTAGTGTTAGCGCAACCCCTGGACGTCTGTAGGTATCTACTGGCATGCTATTATTGAACATGTTATTACTCCAACCTTGTGAACGTGACAAACTGACACATTTTCATTTTCGTCAAAAACAACTTTATATCCAAGGAGTGTCTTTGATTTGATAGCCTGAAGTATTTCATGATGTATTTCTGAGCATGAGTTTAGCTAGCCAACGTAGCCATGACATTGCCTACAGGCGTGATCAGGGATTTATATTGGAGAAGCAGTTTCTGCATATCTTCATACTGTACTGTCTTTGCTAAAACGACCTTTTGGCCACTAGAGGCCTCTATCATTCTCTATGCGTACACCCAAGAGGACTCGATGTGGATTTTCCTGGCTGATTGAGCTGGTGGCGCGCATTTTGAATAAGCAAATAATCAAACTTTTCTCGTTGTGTCGGTGGTTCGGCACGGCTGTGCTGTGACTGGGTCAGACATGGTAGGAGATAGTGATGGAAAAGAAAGCGAAGCCAGTATGGGGCATAGCGGGTTTGAAGGGGAGCGAGAGGTCTATGGAAGCAGAGATTAAGAAAAGTAAGTTTGAGGAGAGCAACGTAGTTTCCAATGCCAGCGACGGTTTGGAGGTAGAGTGGCGAGGAGGAAGAGCAAGCTACGCTGCGAGGGGATCATGCTGGAGCACAAAGTAACTCTGAAGTTTAGGGAGGAAGGGAGAGTTGGGGCGATGAGTCTAATGGCTGTGATAAGCCATTAGGGTGGTCCAGGTAGTTAGAGGTTCAAGGGCAGGTGGAGGAGACATGAGAAAGGGGGATACCTAGTCAGTTGTACAACTATATTTTACCCAACCCCTCTAAATCAGAGACCTTAATCGAAATCCACGTTTTTGGGGGTTAACTGTCTTGCTCAGGGATAGAACAACAGATGTTTACCTTGCCGGCTCGGGGATTCGATTCAGCAACTTTTCGGCTACTGGCCCAACCTTCATACCCGCCAGGCTACCAGCCGCCCCTTGTCTACTGTATATGCAGTAGTGGTGCGTGGGTAAAATCACTGGGGAAGACAAAAACAAGCCATATTACAACCTATGTGTTGTAAATGCGTTGTTTGCTCAAAGCCTGTTAGTTCATATGCCTTGCGACCGTAATATATATGCCTAAAGGCCGAGAGAATAAGAAGACACGGTGGCAGAATAGATTCAACCACACCTTTGTTTAATCACAAAACCTGAGCGCAACATCTCTGTATGAAAAATGTATCCACTCACTAACTGTAAATCGCTCTGGATAAGAGCGTCTGCTAAATGACTAAATTTTAAATTTAAATGAAATCCACAAAGCATATTGCATGTAACAAAGCGTTACATGACCTACAGCATGGTCAAGCAAGTTAATGTTTCTGACATTTTCAGACCACTAAACAACTATTGATTTAGAACCACGGAGAGTTACCGCAAGCTGCAAAGAAAACAGGCTCTGCCTCCACTATTCCAGCACCATTTCAACATCATCAAATCACCTATGCTACAGTGACAACTAAAACATACCAAAAACAATTTGGTCCATTCAACCTAAGTTAAATATAATGTGGCTGTCCATGTTTCTGACATGCTGACCACACCAGCTGCGTTGCAAAATAAATGTACACATACATGTTATTCAATAATTTCATCCACACTGCTCCTGTGCGTCTGCGTAGCAAGGCGCTAAAATATAACACGGGTTCTATTTGAAACGCTTGACATGCTGCAAGTCCTGCCTCTCCCATCTCCTCATTGGTTTTTAGGAGCATATACCCACGTGGGTGATTGAAAGATGAACAACGTCCACACTCCAGTCCAGTTGGTTGCATTAATGCCCCTTAAAGTTGGTTGACAACCAGTGGCATGTATTCATGGATGCCAAGGGAAGCCAGGTTTCCCAAAAAAAATTGACCAAGGAAAAAAAGAAAAAAACATATACAATAATTTCTTTAGTCTCTCTGTGTTTCATAATTTTGCTTCAATTCGCAAGAAGTTGAATATACTCACCGGAGAAAGCACCCTCTGTCTCTGTATGTGTAGGGCATCTATCTGATGCTGTCTGGTCCAAAAGATTATGACATTGTTGCTGCAGGTAGCATTGAATGCAAGGGAAGCCAGCAAGCATTTGGCCTCCCTTGATACAAAAAAAGAAGGTATAAAATAATACCCAATCAGCTTTGAGCTAAACTGAGTGAGCTCAATTGTGAATGGTCCTGGCGCACCAAGAAAAGCTCAAGGGAAGACAGTTTGGATTTGGCATCACTCCTATCAAATCGCATTGAGAGCATACATCATTGACAGAAACAACTTGAATTGTTGAATCTTGTTGTGTTGTTGTCCTAAATCAGCCATGGATGGAGATAGGGATTTGGGCTTGTGGTTTTACGTAATTCTCCATACTGGCCAATGATTATAACGGCAATTCTGCTGATCCAACCATTAATTCATATATTGTGCCCCATGGCCTGAGAGGATAGAAGTTGAATATGTAGCTAGATGTAGAAGGCTAACATGCTGACCAGACCACTCGCACGTATTGATTTTGTCCACCCACACCAGACGCGACCAGTACACACATTTTGAAATATCAAAACGAACTCTGAACCAACTAATCTGGGGACAGGTCGAAAAGCATTAAACATGTATGGCAATTCAGCTAGCTAGCTTGCTGTTGCTAGCTAATTTGTCCTGGGATATAAACATTGGGTTGTTATTTTACCTGAAATGCACAAGGTGCTCTACTCCAACAATTAATCCACAGATAAAAGGGTAAACAGAGTTTGTTTCTAGTAATCTCTCCTCCTTCAGGCTTCTTCTTCTTCTTTGGACGTTATATGGTGGTTATCAACCAACTTTAAGGTGCAATACCACCACCAACTGGACTGGAGTGTGAACTTCAGTTCATCTTTCAATCACCCACGTGGGTATATTCTCCTAAAACCAATGAGGAGATGGGAGAGGCGGTACTTGTAGCGCGTCAAGCGTCACATATAGAACAAAGTTCTATTTTAGCGCCTGGCTAAGCAGACGCGCGCGAGCAGTGTGGGTGCAATGATTGAATATCATGTAGGTGTCCATTTATTTTGCAGTCCACGTGACGCGTACGGTGTGGTCAGCATGTAAGGTTAACTAAAGGTTAACTAGCTAACGTTGCCTATGAAAGGAAGTTAGGCTAGCTAGCAACCATTTTAGCCATGTAGCCTAGGACAACAAAAAATAAAGGATGTCATTGGTGTTTCTCTGCACATAGAGAGGCGGTACTTGTAGCGCTGTCGCGTCACATATAGAACAAAGTTCTATTTTAGCGCCTGGCTAAGCAGAGCCGCGAGCAGTGTGGGTGCAATGATTGAATATCATAGGTGTCCATTTATTTTGCAGTCCACGCGAGCTGCGGTGTGGTCAGCATGTAAGGTTAACAAAAGTTAACCAGCTAACGTTGCCTGAAAGGAGTTAGGCTAGCTAGCAACCATTTTAGCCATGTAGCCTAGGACAACAAAAAATAAATGATGTCATTGGTGTTTCTCTGCACAGGCTAGCTAGCAGAGAAACACCAATGACATCCTTTATTTTTTGTTGTCCTAGGCTACATGGCTAAAATGGTTGCTAGCTAGCCTAACTTCCTTTCATAGGCAACGTTAGCTAGTTAACCTTTAGTTAACCTTACATGCTGACCACACCGTACGCGTCACGTGGACTGCAAAATAAATGGACACCTACATGATATTCAATCATTGCACCCACACTGCTCGCGCGCGTCTGCTTAGCCAGGCGCTAAAATAGAACTTTGTTCTATATGTGACGCTTGACGCGCTACAAGTACCGCCTCTCCTCTATGTGCAGAGAAACACCAATGACATCCTTTATTTTTTGTTGTCCTAGGCTACATGGCTAAAATGGTTGCTAGCTAGCCTAACTTCCTTTCATAGGCAACGTTAGCTAGTTAACCTTTAGTCAACATGTTTTTTCTACATTTTACATTTTAGTCATTTAGCAGATGCTCTTATCCAGAGCGACTTACAGTTAGTGAGTGCATACATTTTCATTCTACTTGCACGAACCCGCGCACACACGCACGCACACAGAAATCAGAACCATGGACAGCAGAGGCGTAACTTTCACTGGGGACGGGGGACGGGGGGGAACATGTCGGAAACTTTAACTTGCTTGACCATGCTGTAGGTCATGTAACAGTTTGTTACATGCAATATAAAGTTCCAGTCAAAAGTTTGGACACACCTACTAATTCCAGGGTTTTTCTTTGATTTTTACTATTTTCTACATTGTAGAATAATAGTGAAGACATCAAAACTATGAAATAACACATATGGTGTTAAACAAATCAAAATATATTTTATACTTGAGATTCTTCAAAGTAGCCACCCTTTGCTTTGCACACTCTTGGCATTCTCTCAACCAGCTTCATGAGGAATGCTTTTCCAACAGTCTTGAAGGAGTTCCCACATATGCTGAGCACTTGTTGGCTGCTTTTCCTTCACTCTGCGGTCCAACTCATCCCAAACCATTTCAATTGGGTTGAGGTCGGGTGATTGTGGAGGCTAGGTCATCTGATGCAGACGATTTTGTGTGACTCAAAATGGTTCGATATTCTACAAAGATCTAGGGGGAAAAAAGGACCTAGTACATTTCAGGTAAAATAACAACCCAATATTTATATCCAAGGACAAATTAGCTAGCTAGCTAAATGTCGTGGAATGTTTCATAGGTTTCGACCTGTCCCCAAATTAATATACACTACATGACCAAAAGTATGTGGACACCTGCTCGTCTAACATCTTATTCCAAAATCATGGGCATTAATATGGAGTTGGTCCCCCCTTTGCTGTTATAACAGCCTCCACTCTTCTGGGAAGGCTTTCCACTAGATGTTGGAACATTGCTATGGGGACTTGCTTCCATTCAGCCACAAGAACATTAGTGAGGTCGGGGACTGATGTTGGGCAGTTAGGCCTGGCTTGCAGTCGGCGTTCCAATTCATCCCAACGGTGTTCGATGGGGTTGAGGTCAGGGCTCTGTGCAGGCCAGTCAAGTTCTTCCACACCGATCTCAACAAACCATTTCTGTATGGACCTCGCTTTGTGCACGGGGGCATTGTCATGCTGAAACAGGAAAGGGCCTTCCCCAAACTGGTGCCACAAAGTTAGAAGCACAGAATCGTCTAGAATGTAATTGTATGCTGTAGCGTTAAGATTCCCCTTCTCTGGAACTAAGGGACCTAGCCCAAACCATGAAAAACAGCCCCAGACAATTATTCCTCCTCAATAAAACTTTACAGTTGGCACTATTCATTCGGGCAGGTAGCGTTCTCCTGGCATCCGCCAAAACCAGATTCGTCCGTCAGACTGCCAGATGGTGAAGCGTGATTCATCACTCCAGAGAACGCATTTCCACTGCTCCAGAGTCCAATGGTGGCGAGCTTTACACCACTCCAGCCGACACTTGGCATTGTGCATGGTGATCTTAGGCTTGTGTGTGGCTGCTCGGCCATGGAAACCCATTTCATGAAACTCCCGACTAACAGTTCTTGTGCTGACGTTGCTTCCAGAGGCCCTATTTGGTATAAGACCAAGTACATATTATGGCAAGAACAGCTCAAATAAGCAAAGAGAAACGACAGGCCATCATTACTTTAAGACATGAAGGTCTGTCAATACGGAACATTTCAAGAACTTTGAAAGTTTCTTTAAGTGCAGTCGCAATTAGAGATAGATCGGGTTTTCCAGGTCGTCCAGCGCCTGGAGAGGAGAGGAGCCGACCCTGCAGAACCAGTTGAGCGGCCGGATCCAGTCACCCACAACCCAGCGCCCAGAGGTATTCACCTGTCTCGACCTAGGGAATATGACAGGACAGCGGCCCGCTGCCAGGGTTGCCTCCTGCAGTTGGACCTTTATTTTTTTCCACCATCAGCCCGGCTCCATCGGGTTGGGAGAAGGTGTCCGCCCTCTTCTCCTGCCTCTCGGGGAAAGCCCTGGAGTGGGCCACCGCGGTCTGGAGTGAAGGAGGAGACGCGTTGGACAACTACGGGGAGTTGGTCCATCTGAGGCAGGGGACGAGGACCACGCAGGACTTTTCCCTGGAGTTTAGAACTCTAGCGGCTGGGTCCGGGTGGAAAGAGCAGGCCCTCATCGACCGCTTCCAGTGCAGCCTGCAAGAGGACGTCCAAAGGGAGCTAGCCTGCCGGGATACTACGTTGACCTTCAACCAACTGGTGGACATGGCCATCCAATTGGACAACCTGCTGGCTTCGAGAGGACGTCCTAGAAGGAGTCTGCCCATTTCACCCTCCCTCAACCCGGATCACGTTCCGATGGAGCTGGGTGGTGCAGCGATCCGGGAGAACGGAGGACGACAGATCCAGTGTCACTCTTGGGGCAAGAGAGTACATTCTGCTTCACGCTGTCGTCAGAGTTCTTCTGGGTCTGGAGGCGTCAGGCAGGCCACTCTCGCGTCACCCCAGGTAGCGCAAACCCACACTCGTTCAGAGCCCTCTGCTGCGCACTTCACCATCCACGTCCACTTCCCTGATTACACGGTAGTTCCCCAATGTAAGGCGCTGGTCGATTCAGGCGCACCTGGGAACTTTATGGACAGGTCTTTAGCTAATATCCAATGTATTACATTGGTTTCCCTACCTATTTCATTGCCCATCAAAGCACTTGACAGTCGACCATTAGGGTCAGGTTTTGTTAGGGAGGTTACAGCACCAGTCACGATGATTATGCAGGAGACCCATAGGGAGCAAATCACCTTTTATATTATTGAGTCCCCTGATTTCCCTGTTGTGTTGGGCCTTCCCTGGCTAACACAACACGATCCCACCTTGTCATGGCCACAGAGGGTTCTCACGGGGTGGTCGCAAGTGTCAGGGTAGGTATCTAGCTGTTTTTGTTGGTGCAACCACAGTGGAAAGTCCAGACACTACCTCCACCGTGTGCATTCCCCCCGAATACCTCGACTTGGTGCACGCGTTTTCCAAAACGCAGGCGACCAAATTACCACCCCATTGGGCGGGGGATTGCGCAATAAACCTCTGGTTAGACGCTGTGCCTCCCAGGAGTCAAGTATATCCCCTGTTGCAGGCTGAAACGGAGGCTATGGAGACATTATCCAGTGTTAAAGGTCCAGTGATTCAGTGATTCCGGCAGAAAATCCGATAGGTTCTGGGTCGATAACGCGCTGTGCAGACAGTGCAGACTGGCCGATAATAGTCCAGGCTAGAGCTGGCTGGTAGGTAGTGCAGGCCACGGACAATGGTGAAAAACCGCTAATGGTGGCTAATAGCAAGTAGCTAGTTAGCTGGTTAGCTGGCTACTCCCGTCCAGTAGACAGAGAGGTAGATAGCCGGGATACGGGCCTGCTTGAGGCTAGCTCAAGGCTAACTAATGCTTGCTTTGGGGGCAGTGGTGATTAGCCTACAGCAACATCCATTCAACATCCATTCGGTTGCGGCTAGCTAGTTGCGATCCGGTGTTAAGGTCCAGTGATTCAGTTATTCCAGCAGAAAATCTGATGTTCTAGGTGAAAACCGCTAACGGTGGCTAATAGCAAGTAGCTAGTTAGCTAGTTAGCTGGCTGGCTAGTTTCAACTGGAGATTCTTGATAAAGGTGAGTAAATAATAGAATCCGTTCTACATTGAGTGAGGTGGGTTGCAGGAAAGTATATTTAGTAGAAGGATGAAAAGTGTGATAGGGAAATATATAGGTGAAATACAAAAAAAATCAAAAAACAGGCTATTTACATGGACACACAAGAGAACACGACCGCACTGCTACGCCATCTTGACCTATATGCCAAGGCAGAAAAGTGTCTGTTCTTCCAACAGTCCGTCTCATTCCTCGGATACCACATCACCACCTCAGGTGTGGAGATGGAGGGAGACCTCATTTCAGCCGTGCGTAATTGGCCGACTCCAACCACGGTGAAGGAGGTGCAGCGCTTCATTAGCTTTGCCAATTACTATCGGAGGTTTATCCGAGACTTTGGCAAGGTCGCAGCTCCCATCACCTCTCTGTTGAAGGGTGGGCCGTCCCGGCTCCGCTGGTCTGCTGAGGCTGACAGGGCTTTCAGTAACCTGAGGGCTCTGTTCACCTCAGCCCCGGTACTGGCCCATCCCGATCCATCATTGCTGTTCGTAGTGGAGGTGGATGCGTCCGAGATAGGGGTAGGCGCTGTCCTATCCCAATGCTCGGGCATGCCACCCAAGCTCCACCCCTGTGCCTACTTCTCTAAGAAGCTCAGCCCGGCAGAGCAGAACTATGACGTTGGTGATCGGGAGATGTTGGCTGTCAGAGCCCTGACCACGTGGAGGCACTGGCTCGAGGGGGTGAAACACCCTGTCCTATATACCAGGCACAATGAACGTGAAGGCAGACGCACTGTCACGGCTGTACGACACAGAGGAGAGGCCCATAGACAACACCCCCATACTCCCAGCCTCCTGCATTGTGGCGCCGGTAGTGTGGGTGGTGAACGTGGACATAGAGTGGGCGTTACGCACAGAGCCATCTCCACGTCAGTGCCCAGCTGGGCTGCAGTACGTGTCGTCTAGTGTCCGTGATCGTCTTATCTATTGGGCACACACGTCCCCCTCCTCTGTCCCTAGTTTACGTCCAGGGTCTGGAAGGCGTTCATGGAACATCTGGGGGTCTCGGTCAGCCTGACCTCTGGGTTTCACCCCGAATCTAATTGTCAGGTGGAACTGGTGAATCAGGATGTGGGTAGGTTCCTGCGGTCCTACTGCCAGCACCGGCTGGGGGAGTGGTCAGTGTTCTTGCCATGGGCCGAATATGCCGCGAACTCTCTCCGCCACTCCTCCAGTAACTTATCTCCATTTCAATGTGTTTTAGGTTATCAGCCGGTCCTGGCACCGTGGCATCAGAGCCAGACCAAAGCTCCTGCGGTGGATGACTGGTTTCGGCGCGTGGAGGAGACATAGAACGCTGCCCACGTCCACCTCCAGCACGCCGTGCGTCGCCAGAAGGCCAACGCTGACCGCCACCTTAGTGAGGCCCGGTCTTTGTACCGGGTGATCGGGTCTGGCTCTCGACCTGGATCCTGCCCCTCTGCCTGCCCTGCCAGAAGCTGAGCCTACGGTTTGTGGGGCCGTTCAAAGTCCTGAGGAGAGTAAACGAGGTTACGTATAGGTTACTACTCCCTCCTGATTACCGTATTAACCCCTCGTTTCATGTGTCTCTCCTCAGGCCGGTGGTGGCTGGTCCACTCCAGAAGTCTGAGGTGTGGGAGGTCCTGGCAGGGGGCCTCGGCGTACTCCGTCCGTTCCATCCTGGATTCGAGGCGTCGGGTGGGGGTCCTTCAATACCTTGTGGAGTGGGAGGGGTACGGTCTGGAGGAGTGGTGCTGGGTCCCGGTGAGGGATGCCCTCGATCCCTCCCTGTTGCAGGATTTCCATCAGGCTCGCCCTCCTGGCCGTCCCCGAGGCCGGTGTCGGCGCGCTGCTGGAGCTGCGCGTCAAGGGGTGGGTACTGTCACGACTTCCTCCAACGCTGCCTCCTCTCCTTGTTCGGGCAGGCTTCGGCGCTCGTCGCCACCGGCCTTCTAGCCACTGCCACTCCTCATCTCATCATTCCATTTGTTTTGTCTTGTTTTTACACACACCTGGTTCATATCCGCTCATCAGTACCTGTATAAGTATTGCCTCTGCCCCCCATGTCTTTGTGTGTGATTGTTTTCATGTGGAGGTGACGATAGCTCGGTGGAGCTTTATGGATTGTATCGCCAGGATATTTACCCGTGTGCTTTGTTTTCTCCAGTGCGCCGTCATACCGCACTGTAGAGTTTTACGCATTGCTGCGTTCCGCTGTATTTGCTGAATAAACCATTTATTCTGTGATTTACCCTCCTGCGCCTGACTCCGTCCAAATCACCCGCTAAAGTGGATGATTTCATTCCTGTGCTGTTTGTAAATACCCTGGGAGGTTGACTGATAACCTGAACCAGGTTGCAGGCACTGGTTACAGTTTGAAGCTTTTTCTTGAGTGGGCAGCTTGATGAAAGCCAGTCAATATTTAGGTCACCCAGAAAATATACCTCTGTTGATATCACATACATTATCAAGCATTTCACACATATTATCCAAATATTGACTGTTAGCACTTGGTGGTCTATAGCAACTTCCCACAAGAACAGGCTTTAGGTGAGGCAGGTGAACCTGTAGCCATATTACTTCAACATGACTGTGAATATAAACCGCAACACCACCCCCATTGGCATTTGTCTTTTCTATAGATGTTGTAACCATGTATTGCTACCACTTTATCATCAAAGGTATTATCTAAGTGAGTTTAAGAGATAGTCAGTATATGAATGTTATCTGTTACTAGCAAGTTATCGATTTCATGAACCTAGTTTCTTAGGCTACATATGTTCATGTGGGCTATATTTTACACTTTTCTGGGATTCTTGATTGTTTTATTGCTTTACTGCGAGGCTTGTCAGAGGTAGACATGACAGTGATATTTATACTAAACAAAAATATAAATGCAACATGTAAAGTGTTGGTCCCATGTTTCATAAGCTGAAGTAAAAAAATTCAGAATTTTTCCATACGCACAAAAAGCTTATTTCTCTCATTTTTTTGGCACAAATTTGTTTACGTCCCTGTTATTGAACATTTCTCCTTGGCCAAGATATTCCATCCACCTAACAGGTGTGGCATCTCAAGAAGCTGATTAAACAGCATGATCATTACACAGGTGCACCTTGTGCTGGGGACAATAAAATGCCACTCTAAAATGTGAAGTTTTGAGGGACTGTGCAATTGGCATGCTGACTGCAGGAATGGTCACCAGAGCTGTTGCCAGAGAATTGAATGTTAATTTCTCTACCATAAGCCGCCTACAACATCGTTTTAGACAATTTGGCTGTACGTCCAACCGGCCTCACAACCGCAGACCACGTGTAACCACGCCAGCCCAGGACCTCCACATCCGGCTTATTCACCTGTGGGATCGTCAGAGGCCAACCACCCAGACAGCTGATGAAACCGTGGAGTATTTCTGTCTGTAATAAAGCCCTTTTGTGGGGAAAAACAAATTCTGATTGGCTGGGCCTGGCTCCTCACTGGGTGGGCCTGGCTCCCAAGTGGGTGGGCCTATTTCCTCCCAGGCCCACCCATGGCTGCGCCCCTGCCCAGTCCTGTGAAATCCATAGATTAGGGAATTTATTTCTGTCAATTGGCTGATTTCTTTATATGAACTGTAACTCAGTAAAATTGTTGAAATTGTTGCATGATAGTGCAGGGTGAACTGCACACAGTGGGCTTCCTACTAGGGAAAACCACCTCAGTGCTAACAGTATAACTTTGGTTCATAGGCGTATGATTACTGCTGACAATAGATGTAGGATTGACAGAGGCATTCATGGGAGTAGAGGGTCATAAATTAGAGATGAAGAGGGCAATGGGCAAGGCAGGGTTAACTTCACTTGGGAAAGATGAGCTATGCTATGTCATCTCAGCAATGAGGCACTGGTTAGGGTATTGGTTCTGTACAACAGAGTGTGGGAGGAGGGGAAACTACAGGGCAGCTGGAAGGAGGCAGTAGTGGTTCCAATCCGGAAGCCAGGGAAGGACCCAACGAGGTCAACAAGCTATTGGCCAATAGCCTTAACATATCATGTATGTAAGATTATGGAACGTATGATCACGGAGAGACTAACGTACTAACTGGAGAGCAGGGTGTTAGTATCGCCACATCAGAGTGGGTTCAGGAAGGGAATGGGAATTATGAACCCAGTGCTCTGTGTAGAAGCAGAGGTCAGAAAGGCCCAGGTGAACAAGGAGACGGTTGTGGCTGTCTTTTTTTATGTGGAGAACAGGAGAAGGCGTACGATATGATGTGGAAGGAGGGGTTGCTAATCAAGCTTGATCTTTTAGGGGTAGGAGGAAGAATGTACAACTGGATAAAGGACTTCCTGTTTGGAAAGTCTATCCAGGTGAGGGTGGGAAGCCTTTATAAGGCAGTTACTTGGTGGATAACGGTACACCGCAGGGGATCTTGATTAGTCCTCCTTTGTTCTCAATCATCATCAATGATGTTTACTCTCCGGTACGACCGGATATTGGGTGGTCTTTATTTGCAGATAATGGGACCTTATGGAAGCAGATGATGAGACCTTATGGAAGAGGGGAAGAGGGGAAGAAATGTACCATACACAGTCAGGAAGTTACAGGAAGCGATTGATGAGGTAGAGCGGTGGGCATTGAAGTGGGGATTCAGGTTCCCTGTAGAGAACTCAGACAGTGTTATTTTCCATTAGGAAGGTGGGAGATGAGATACGCCTGAGGTTGTATGGGAGAAATCTAGAGAGGGTGGGGTCCTGTTATCATGAGTTTCTAGGGTATCAAGTGATTACGAATGTAAGGATGTACTTCGACACTTTTGATGGGGAGTTCATATAATATATTTAATATGGTACCATGGTTAGTTATATCAGACGAAGTGTAACGATCCCGGCAGTCTGAGTCGGGTCCTGTCTGGTGACTAGTGTTTCTGTTCGGGTTCTCCAGTTTCCCGAGGGTTCGGGAACGCTCCGGGGAGCGCTCTTGATTTCCGCACCTGCATCCCATCAGCAATCTGCACACCTGGTCCTGATCATCACCCTTCTTAGGCTCTGGCCTAACATCCAGTTCCTGCCGGATCGTTAGCCATGAACAGTATGTTTGTCAGCGTATCAGCCTCTAAGCTACTAGTGTTAGTTTTGTTGTTTTGCACCTTGTTGGCTTGCCGTACTTACCTCCGTTTGTTTCTATCTGCAGTCTCTCACCCGGAACCTTCTCCCCACCTCTGCCTGATGGTCGGGCGGCTGCCGAGCCATTACCGGACCAACCACTGCACCCTCAACAACCCATCCACGCCACCCGCTCTGTTCCCTGGATTATTCAGCCTCACTCGGGAATCTGTTAAATAAACACTCACCTTTGTCTCAACGTACCTTGTCCTGGTCTGCTTCTGGGTTCTGGCTTAGTAAACCGTGACACGAAGGACATGGCCCTGCCTCTGCCATCTTCCTAACTCCAGAACAAAGATCCACTCTCTCTATATATACACTCTGTTACAAGTCTCTCCACGAACATCTGGTACCCATCATGGGCACTCCCTTCTCTTGATGTTATGACCCTTTACCCCTGTCACTATATCCTGTCCATCAATTATTCTTAGATCAACTTCAGTAATCTTCTCTGACATAACGGAATGTAGACTCCGTGGCAGCAAACCGCTTATCTACTAACTCTCCCCTGGTCCACACAATATTATGACATCATTACAATCCACTTTTTTTTCTTTCTTATTTTGTGGCAAGTAAAACTACTTAACCCCCAACAATTCATATAAAATACAATATTTCCAATCAGTAGTGTATATATATATATATATATGACTAGAGCCTAAACTATGCTAGATAACTGACCCATCATCTTAGACATGCTACCAAGAAAAACATCCATAGAAATAAATTGTCACCATCATGACATCATCCCCACAAATACAAAGATCCATGACACTTACTAAGTTACATGGATATTATAATCTGGTCACATTAATATAAAAATAACAAAAACGTCCGTCTTCATCATCCATGTGAAGTCAGAGGAACCCCAAGCTTTTCCCTGGTCACTTGGGGCGCTATCTGATCTACTGAGATTCTTCTTTCCAAATCTTCAATCCTGTAAACCTTCAAATCCACCTTATACATTTCCAACTTAACATTCCCCATTCCTCAATCAACATTATCAATGGACTCTAAACTGGAATAACATATAGATGAATAATTTATCCTTTCTCTCCTTGCATTTATACTGACTGATACATCTCTATTCATACTCCTAATACCTTCATATATGTCTCTAATATTTCCCATAGCTTTATTTAAATTCCCAATACCTTCCTAATCTTAATGGCCAACATGTATCCCCCATATAATCACATACATTCCCTCTTTATCTACTATAATAGCATCCAATGCTATGTGATTATCACTTACATAGTCTAATGAGTGACATCTCAGACCCAATTGCTTGAAAATCCAAGACTGTTAATAGATACAATGTTCAACTCCGACTTTGTTCTCCTATTATTCCTGAGATAGATACACATTATAACACTCTATTTTCACTCCCTGTTAAATCATTACATCCCTAAACTATTCATGCTTTAAAAATTCAACCAAAATCTGATCATATGAAAATAGCATAACCCCATGATAGGAACCAATTAAGTACTTAATAATATAATAATAATATGCCATTTAGCAGACGCTTTTATCCAAAGCGATTTACAGTCATGCGTGCATACATTTTTTGTGTATGGGTGGTCCCTAGAAACATAGATACAGTGGGGAAAAAAAGTATTTAGTCAGCCACCAATTGTGCAAGTTCTCCCACTTAAAAAGATGAGAGAGGCCTGTAATTTTCATCATAGGTACACGTCAACTATGACAGACAAAATGAGAAAAGAAAATCCAGAAAATCACATTGTAGGATTTTTAATGAATTTATTTGCAAATTATGGTGGAAAATAAGTATTTGGTCAATAACAAAAGTTTCTCAATACTTTGTTATATACCCTTTGTTGGCAATGACACAGGTCAAACGTTTTCTGTAAGTCTTCACAAGGTTTTCACACACTGTTGCTGGTATTTTGGCCCATTCCTCCATGCAGATCTCCTCTAGAGCAGTGATGTTTTGGGGCTGTCGCTGGGCAACACAGACTTTCAACTCCCTCCAAAGATTTTCTATGGGGTTGAGATCTGGAGACTGGCTAGGCCACTCCAGGACCTTGGAATGCTTCTTACTAAGCCACTCCTTCGTTGCCCAGGCGGTGTGTTTGGGATCATTGTCATGCTGAAAGACCCAGCCACGTTTCATCTTCAATGCCCTTGCTGATGGAAGGAGGTTTTCACTCAAAATCTCACGATACATGGCCCCATTCATTATTTCCTTTACACGGATCAGTCGTCCTGGTCCCTTTGCAGAAAAACAGCCCCAAAGCATGATGTTTCCACCCCCATGCTTCACAGTAGGTATGGTGTTCTTTGGATGCAACTCAGCATTCTCTGTCCTCCAAACACGACGAGTTGAGTTTTTACCAAAAAGTTCTATTTTGGTTTCATCTGACCATATGACATTCTCCCAATCCTCTTCTGGATCATCCAAATGCACTCTAGCAAACTTCAGACGGGCCTGGACATGTACTGGCTTAAGCAGGGGGACACGTCTGGCACTGCAGGATTTGAGTCCCTGGCGGCGTAGTGTGTTACTGATGGTAGGCTTTGTTACATTGGTCTCAGCTCTCTGCAGGTCATTCACTAGGTCCCCCCGTGTGGTTCTGGGATTTTTGCTCATCGTTCTTGTGATCATTTTGACCCCACGGGGTGAGATCTTGCGTGGAGCCCCAGATCGAGGGAGATGATCAGTGGTCTTGTATGTCTTCCATTTCCTAATAATTGCTCCCACAGTTGATTTCTTCAAACCAAGCTGCTTACCTATTGCAGATTCAGTCGTCCCAGCCTGGTGCAGGTCTACAATTTTGTTTCTGGTGTCCTTTGACAGCTCTTTGGTCTTGGCCATAGTGGAGTTTGGAGTGTGACTGTTTGAGGTTGTGGACAGGTGTCTTTTATACTGATAACAAGTTCAAACAGGTGCCATTAATACAGGTAACGAGTGGAGGACAGAGGAGCCTCTTAAAGAAGAAGTTACAGGTCTGTGAGAGCCAGAAATCTTGCTTGTTTGTAGGTGACCAAATACTTATTTTCCACCATAATTTGCAAATCAATTCATAAAAAATCCTACAATGTGATTTTCTGGATTTTTTTTCCTCAATTTGTCTGTCATAGTTGACGTGTACCTATGATGAAAATTACAGGCCTCTCTCATCTTTTTAAGTGGGAGAACTTGCACAATTGGTGGCAGACTAAATACTTTTTTCCCCCACTGTATACAGTGTATTTGATACACTGCCAATTTTGCAGGTTTTCCTACTTACAAAGCATGTAGAGGTCTGTAATTTTTATCATAGGTACACTTCAACTGTGAGAGACGGAATCTAAAACAAAAATCCAGAAAATCTCATTGTATGATTTTTAAGTAATTTAATTTGCATTTTATTGCATGACATAAGTATTTGATCACCTACCAACCAGTAAGAATTCCGGCTCTCACAGACCTGTTAGTTTTTCTTTAAGAAGCCCTCCTGTTCTCCACTCATTACCTGTATTAACTGCACCTGTTTGAACTCGTTACCTGTATAAAAGACACCTGTCCACACACTCAATCAAACAGACTCCAACCTCTCCACAATGGCCAAGACCAGAGAGCTGTGTAAGGACATCAGGGATAAAATTGTAGACCTGCACAAGGCTGGGATGGGCTACAGGACAATAGGCAAGCAGCTTGGTGAGAAGGCAACAACTGTTGGCGCAATTATTAGAAAATGGATGAAGTTCAAGATGACGGTCAATCACCCTTGGTCTCGGGCTCCATGCAAGATCTCACCTCGTGGGGCATCAATGATCATGAGGAAGGTGAGGGATCAGCCCAGAACTACACGGCAGGACCTGGTCAATGACCTGAAGAGAGCTGGGACCACAGTCTCAAAGAAAACCATTAGTAACACACTACGCCGTCATGGATTAAAATCCTGCAGCGCACGCAAGGTCCCCCTGCTCAAGCCAGCGCATGTCCAGGCCCGTCTGAAGTTTGTCAATGACCATCTGGATGATCCAGAGGAGGAATGGGAGAAGGTAATGTGGTCTGATGAGACAAAAATAGAGCTTTTTGGTCTAAACTCCACTCGCCGTGTTTGGAGGAAGAAGAAGGATGAGTACAACCCCAAGAACACCATCCCAACCGTGAAGCATGGAGGTGGAAACATCATTCTTTGGGGATGCTTTTCTGCAAAGGGGACAGGACGACTGCACCGTATTGAGGGGAGGATGGATGGGGCCATGTATTGCGAGATCTTGGCCAACAACCTCCTTCCCTCAGTAAGAGCATTGAAGATGGGTCGTGGCTGGGTCTTCCAGCATGACAACGACCGAAATACACAGCCAGGGCAACTAAGGAGTGGCTCCGTAAGAAGCATCTCAAGGTCCTGGAGTGGCCTAGCCAGTCTCCAGACCTGAACCCAATAGAAAATATTTGGAGGGGAGCTGAAAGTCCGTATTGCCCAGCGACAGCCCCGAAACCTGAAGGATCTGGAGAAGGTCTGTATGGAGGAGTGGGCCAAAATCCCTGCTGCAGTGTGTGCAAACCTGGTCAAGACCTACAGGAAACGTATGATCTCTGTAATTGCAAACAAAGGTTTCTGTACCAAATATTAAGTTCTGCTTTTCTGATGTATCAAATACTTATGTCATGCAATAAAATGCAAATTATTTACTTAAAAATCATACAATATGATTTTCTGGATTTTTGTTTTAGATTCCGTCTCTCACAGTTGAAGTGTACATATGATAAAAATTACAGACCTCTACATGCTTTGTAAGTAGGAAAACCTGCAAAATCGGCAGTGTATCAAATACTTGTTCTCCCCACTGTATCTCCCATTGTTCAACATATCATAAACAGATTATCGTTTTTAGAATTAATGAACTGTCTGCATAACTCCTTGTTGTCTTAAACAAACTATAGAATTTCAAATAGAACTATCAAATAACGTGTATATATCTAGACATGTTCTTCATATCATCCCAATGCTTCCTACATATTTCAATATAGCCCAACTATCACTACTTCCTTTCACCCTCTTACGAAATCATGTCATTAGTAAATTTTCTCCACAAAGCACTACTACCTAATAACATATTTTGATTCACCTAAATAGAAAGAATTATTTTAATACCAGTCTTATTAAACAATCCAATTCAACATCAATTCAACATGTCTCATCACCCAATTAACTTACTTACTTTGTAAACCCTCTACAATATCTATTATTCTCTATCGCTAACTTTCCATATAACGGTACCTCAACAGAATATAAATTATTGTGAATTTATAGTCAAAACAAATAAAACATATATTCACCGATATGCAACTTTAATTACTATGTTATACTATCCTCTGTGTTGGTAAGACAATCCCTTTCACATAATGTTATTAATTCACCTAGTAATCTAGGTCAATAGCATCAATGTAAAAGGAACCCTCTACACGTTCACCATCGAAACACCGTTACCCGTCACTCCACAAAATCTGCGGTCCTTGCAAAGCAAGTTAAACAACTACTTCCACGTCGCATAGCAAGTTACGTCACCACTCTAAATGTCACTTGTACGCACCACTAACTAGCTAGCCCTTTCACACCAAACATTCAACCCCCTATGACTTCCTTCTCCACAGCAACCACTGATCCTTGTACACCTAACGTAACCCATAATGTCCCTTACAGAACTCTCACGTTACAGCGAGCCCCAATGGTTAACACCCGCAGACAAAAACATGGAAACTCTTCAATTATTTTTTTTACAAGTAGACAAAATAAAACACATTCTCAAACAGCGTTCTGAATTTACCTCTATCATAGGGTTTAAAAACTAACGTAACAACATTAACCATCCGAACTTGCTGTAGTAACTTCATGTTAGGTTCAGTTTATCTATTACGATAGTATGTCCATAATACTTCTAACAAAGCTACATTATCCCTAGTGTTTGTTTAATATTCCTATTATTCTCAGAGTTCTCTTGCTTCACTTCCCATGAATATAAGACATTCGCTTCTCTATGCGTCGTAAACTTCATCCTATTTCCCCTGTTATCAACTAACATCATAGCCACACAATGAAACCACCAATCCTCAATTATTAGAATACAGCAGATGTAGGTAACTGTCCTTTCTAAGTAGGCTACCAAACCAAGTAACACCAAACACTTGCTGTAGTTTACCATCCTATATTGAACTTACAGTGAGGGAAAAAAGTATTTGATCCCCTGCTGATTTTGTACGTTTGCACACTGACAAAGAAATTATCAGTTTATAATTTTAATGGTAGGTTTATTTGAACAGTGAGAGACAGAATAACAACAACAAAATCCAGAAAAACGCATGTAAAAAATGTTATAAATTGATTTGCATTTTAATGAGGGAAATAAGTATTTGACCCCCTCTGCAAAACATGACTTAGTACTTGGTGGCAAAACCCTTGTTGGCAATCACAGAGGTCAGACGTTTCTTGTAGTTGGCCACCAGGTTTGCACACATCTCAGGAGGGATTTTGTCCCACTCCTCTTTGCAGATCTTCTCCAAGTCATTAAGGTTTTGAGGCTGACGTTTGGCAACTCGAACCTTCAGCTCCCTCCACAGATGTTCTATGGGATTAAGGTCTGGAGACTGGCTAGGCCACTCCAGGACCTTAATGTGCTTCTTCTTGAGCCACTCCTTTGTTGCCATGGCCGTGTGTTTTGGGTCATTGTCATGCTGGAATACCCATCCACGACCCATTTCAATGCCCTGGCTGAGGGAAGGAGGTTCTCACCCACGATTTGACGGTACATGGCCCCGTCCATCGTCCCTTTGATGCGGTGAAGTTGTCCTGTCCCCTTAGCAGAAAAACACCCCCAAAGCATAATGTTTCCACCTCCATGTTTGACGGTGGGGATGGTGTTCTTGGGGTCATAGGCAGCATTCCTCCTCCTCCAAACACGGCGAGTTGAGTTGATGCCAAAGAGCTCCATTTTGGTCTCATCTGACCACAACACTTTCACCCAGTTCTCCTCTGAATCATTCAGATGTTCATTGGCAAACTTCAGACGGGCCTGTAAATGTGCTTTCTTGAGCAGGGGGACCTTGCGGGCGCTGCAGGATTTCAGTCCTTCACGGCGTAGTGTGTTACCAATTGTTTTCTTGGTGACTATGGTCCCAGCTGCCTTGAGATCATTGACAAGATCCTCCCGTGTAGTTCTGGGCTGATTCCTCACCGTTCTCATGATCATTGCAACTCCACGAGGTGAGATCTTGCATGGAGCCCCAGGCCAAGGGAGATTGACAGTTATTTTGTGTTTCTTCCATTTGCGAATTAATCGCACCAACTGTTGTCACCTTCTCACCAAGCTGCTTGGCGATGGTCTTGTAGTCCATTCCAGCCTTGTGTAGGTCAACAATCTTGTCCCTGACATCCTTGGAGAGCTCTTTGGTCTTGGCCATGGTGGAGAGTTTGGAATCTGATTGATGGATTGCTTCTGTGGACAGGTGTCTTTTATACAGGTAACAGAGATTATCAAATCAAATCAAATCAAATTGTATTGGTCACATGCGCCGAATACAACAGGTGCAGACATTACAGTGAAATGCTTACTTACAGCCCTTAACCAGCAGTGCATTTATTTTAAACAAAAAAAGTAAGAATAAAACAACAACAAAAAAAGTGTTGAGAAAAAAAGAGCAGAAGTAAAATAAAGTGACAGTAGGGAGGCTATATATACAGGGGGGTACCGTTGCAGAGTCAATGTGCGGGGGCACCGGCTAGTTGAGGTAGTTGAGGTAATATGTACATGTGGGTAGAGTTAAAGTGACTATGCATAAATACTTAACAGAGTAGCAGCAGCGTAAAAAGGATGGGGTGGGGGGCAGTGCAAATAGTCCGGGTAGCCATGATTAGCTGTTCAGGAGTCTTATGGCTTGGGGGGTAGAAGCTGTTGAGAAGTCTTTTGGACCTAGACTTGGCACTCTGGTACCGCTTGCCGTGCGGTAGCAGAGAGAACAGTCTATGACTAGGGTGGCTGGAGTCTTTGACAATTTTGAGGGCCTTCCTCTGACACCGCCTGGTATAGAGGTCCTGAATGGCAGGGAGCTTTGCCCCAGTGATGTACTGGGCCGTACGCACTACCCTCTGTAGTGCCTTGCGGTCAGAGGCCAAGCAGTTGCCATACCAGGCGGTGATGCAACCAGTCAGGATGCTCTCGATGGTGCAGCTGTAGAATTTTTTGAGGATCTGAGGACCCATGCCAAATCTTTTCAGTCTTCTGAGGGGGAATAGGCTTTGTCGTGCCCTCTTCACGACTGTCTTGGTGTGTTTGGACCATGATAGTTCGTTGGTGATGTGGACACCAAGGAACTTGAAGCTCTCAACCTGTTCCACTACAGCCCCGTCGATGAGAATGGGGGCGTGCTCAGTCCTCTTTTTTTTCCTGTAGTCCACAATCATCTCCTTTGTCTTGGTCACGTTGAGGGAGAGGTTGTTGTCCTGGCACCACACGGCCAGATCTCTGACCTCCTCCCTATAGGCTGTCTCATCGTTGTCGGTGATCAGGCCTACCACTGTTGTGTCGTCGGCAAACTTAATGATGGTGTTGGAGTCGTGCCTGGCCATGCAGTCATGGGTGAACAGAGAGTACAGGAGGGGACTGAGCACGCACCCTGAGGGGCCCCCGTGTTGAGGATCAGTGTGGCAGATGTGTTGTTACCTACCCTTACCACCTGGGGGCGGCCCGTCAGGAAGTCCAGGATCCAGTTGCAGAGGGAGGTGTTTAGTCCCAGGATCCTTAGCTTAGTGATGAGCTTAGAGGGCACTATGGTGTTGAATGCTGAGCTGTAGTCAATGAATAGCATTCTCACGTAGGTGTTCCTCTTGTCCAGGTGGGAAAGGGCAGTGTGGAGTGCGATAGAGATTGCATCATCTGTGGATCTGTTGGGGCGGTATGCAAATTGGAGTGGGTCTAGGGTTTCTGGGATTATGCTGTTGATGTGAGCCATGACCAGTCTTTCAAAGCACTTCATGGCTACAGACGTCAGTGCTACGGGTCGGTAGTCATTTAGGCAGGTTATCTTAGAGTTCTTGGGCACGGGGACTATGGTGGTCTGCTTGAAACATGTTGGTATTACAGACTCAGTCAGGGACATGTTGAAAATGTCAGTGAAGACACTTGCCAGTTGGTCAGCACATGCTCGGAGTACACGTCCTGGTAATCCGTCTGGCCCTGCGGCCTTGTGAATGTTGACCTGCTTAAAAGTCTTACTCACATCGGCTACGGAGAGCGTGATCACATAGTCATCCGAAACAGCTGGTGCTCTCATGCATGCTTCAGTGTTGCTTGCCTCGAAGCGAGCATAGAAGTGGTTTAGCTCGTCTGGTAGGCTTGTGTCACTGGGCAGCTCGCGGCTGTGCTTCCCTTTGTAGTCTGTAATAGTTTTCAAGCCCTGCCACATCCGACGAGCGTCAGAGCCAGTGTAGTATGATTCAATCTTAGACCTGTATTGACTCTTTGCCTGTTTGATGGTTCGTCGGAGGTCATAGCGGGATTTCTTATAAGGTCCGGGTTAGAGTCCCGTTCCTTGAAAGCGGCAGCTCTACCCTTTAGCTCAGTGCGGATGTTTCCTGTAATCCATGGCTTCTGGTTGGGGTATGTACGTACGGTTACTGTGGGGACGACATCATCGATGCACTTATTGATGAAGCCAGTGACTGATGTGGTGTACTCCTCAATGCTGTCTGAAGAATCCCGGAACATGTTCCAGTCTGTGCTAGCAAAACAGTCCTGTAGCTTAGCATCTGCGTCATCTGACCACTTTTTTATTAACCGAATCACTGGTGCTTCCTGCTTCAGTTTTTGCTTATAAGCAGGAATCAGGAGGATAGAGTTATGGTCAGATTTGCCAAATGGAGGGCGAGGGAGAGCTTTGTATGCGTCTCTGTGTGTGGAGTAAAGGTGGTCTAGAGTTTTTTTCCCTCTGGTTGCACATTTAACATGCTGGTAGAAATTAGGTAGAACGGATTTAAGTTTCCCTGCATTAAAGTCCCCGGCCACTAGGAGCGCTGCATCTGGATGAGCGTTTTCCTGTTGATTAATGGCCTTGTACAACTCATTCAGAGCAATCTTAATGCCAGCATTGGTTTGTGGTGGTAAATAGACAGCTATGAAAAATATAGATGAAAACTCTCTTGGTAAATAGTGTGGTCTACAGCTTATCATAAGATACTCTACCTCAGGCGAGCAAAACCTCGAGACTTCCTTAGTATTTGATTTTGTGCACCAGCTGTTGTTTACAAATATACACAGACCGCCGCCCCTTGTCTTACCAGAGTCAGACGTTCTGTCCTGCCGATGTAGCGTATAGCCTGCTAGCTGAATGTTATCATTGTTGTCGTTCAGCCACGACTCCGTGAAACATAAGATATTACAGTTTTTAATGTCCCGTTGGTAGGATAACCGTAATCTTAACTCGTCCATTTTATTCTCAAAAGATTGAACATTGGCTAGTAGGATTGATGGGAGAGGCAGTTTACTCGCTCGCCGTCGGATCCTTACAAGGCACCCGGATCTGCGTCCGCGATATCTCCGTCTCTTCCTCACGCGAATGACGGGGATCTGGGCCTTGTCGGGTGTCTGTAGGATATCCTTCGCGACCGCCTCGTTGTCGGGTGTCTGTAGGATATCCTTCGCGACCGCCTCGTTGAAGAAGGAGCACTCCTTTTAAGAGTGTGCTCCTAATCTCAGCTCGTTACCTGTATAAAAGACACCTGGGAGCCAGAAATCTTTCTGTTTGAGAGGGGGTCAAATACTTATTTCCCTCATTAAAATGCAAATCAATTTATAACATTTTTTACATGCGTTTTTCTGGATTTTGTTGTTGTTATTCTGTATCTCACTGTTCAAATAAACCTACCATTAAAATTATAGCCTGATCATTTCTTTGTCAGTGGGCAAACGTACAAAATCAGCAGGGGATCAAATACTTTTTTCCCTCACTGTAAGCCTTACCACAGATAAGCAGAACTTGACATAATCAAAAAAATGAAAGTCTGCTTACCTGTTAGTTGGGCTGTGAACTGCATCCTTCATTTAGACGCCAATCTGTTATGATGAGTTTCTAGGGTATCAAGTGATTACGAATGTAAGGATGTACTTAGACACTTTTGATGGGGAGTTCATATAATATATTTAATATGGTACCATGGTTAGTTATATCAGACGAAGGACATGGCCCTGCCGCTGCCATCTTCCTAACTCCAGAACAAAGATCCACTCTCTCTATATATACACTCTGTTACAAGTCTCTCCACGAACATCTGGTACCCATCATGGGCACTCCCTTCTCTTGATGTTATTACCCTTTACCCCTGTCACTATATCCTGTCCATCAATTATTCTAAGATCAACATCAGTAATCTACTCTGACATAACGGAATGTAGACTCCGTGGCAGCAAACCACTTATCTACTAACACTCCCCTGGTCCACACAATACTATGACATGATATTATTACAGGTCCTTCATGTTTATTGGTGTACTTTGATATTAAGCTGACTTGGGCAGAACACAGAGTGGTGGGGAAATGTAAAAAAGTTATAAATGTGATGCGCTGTCTGACAGGGACAGAGTGGGGGGCTGGGCGTTCCTCACGGAGGACCATGTACTGTATGTTGTTTTGATCCAATCTGTAATAGATTATGGAAGTATAGTGTATGGTTCGGCAGCCAGGTATCAGAATATGTAGTGGGGCCTTTTGGACCTCTCCAGATTTAGGGGGAGATGTCATTACATAGCTGGCAATGAACTATTGGGTTAACTAACGAAAGGGGTCCTACAGGCATGTTCGGAACATAAACGTGGACAGAATAAAAGCTTTGGATGGGTGGGTGATAACCAGGCGAGGTGGATGGGATTATATGGCAGGGAGTTTAGCCCCATGGTACCTATCCCTGTGAGTCCACCATGGCTACTCCTACATCCAGTAGTTGATTTACAAGTGTTCTAGAGAGTACGGAAAAACCGGGAAGGTGTTGATCCATCAGAGTTATTTAAAAGACGACTGGATACTATATATCAGGATTTTATGCCCATATATACAGATGGATCAAAAGATCCATGGACAGGTCAGACTGGGTCAGCCTTTGTTTTAAAGAAAAGTGGGGTGGCAGTAAGGACACATATTACAGACCATCTGGCTGTATGCATGGCAAAACTGTTGGCTGTACTGTCCTTGCAGTGGGTGGAGGAAGTCAAGCCAAACAGAGTAGTTATATGCTCTGATTCATGTGCTGTGTTGATGAGTCTGCAAACATTTAGCTCATACAGCAGACAAGACCTGCTATATGAGGTTCTCCAAATTCATGCAAGGGTGAGACAGATGGGTGTCCAGATACATTTTGCTTGGGTCCTAGCCCATGTGGGGGTGAAAGGGAATGAGGAAGTAGATGTGCTAGCTATACAGGCCCTTAGGACAGAGGATGTGGATGTGGAGGTGCCAATGAGCAAGGCAGAGGCTAAGGGAATGATATGGACAGTGCAGAGATGGCAGGAGCAGTGGAACAGCGAGACTAAGGGCAGGCTTATATACAGAGTAAAGTCAGGGAGGAGGGTAGGAAGAGACAGAAGTGAGGAGGTCATCTTTACAAGGCTAAAGGTGGGACACCACCTATTGAATAAGTCATTAAATGTGATAGGAAACCATCCAACAGGAAGGTGTGATTATTGCCAGGAAACAGACAGTGGAACATGTGCTGATACAGTGTGAGCAGTATGATGGGGAAAGAGAGAGACTGAGATCAAATACGAGGGAGAAGGGGATACAGGAATTGAGTTTAAAATGCATACTGAGAGTAGAACATTGTTAGATACAGTCTCAAACATTTTCTATATTTTTAAGAGAAACGGGGCTGGCAGGTAGGTTGTAGTTCCTCCCTGTCCCTGGCCCACACTCCAATACAATAGGTGGCGGTAATGCACCATAAAGTTGGATGCCAAACGCCGGTTAACCCCACAGAAGTAGTATGCGTGCGCACCACCTTGTTTCGGTCAAGTGAGACGATTACGAAGATGGTGGAAGTTTATTTCTTGAAGTGAAGCCGCAAAAGAACCAAAACAGACCGGGATATTGGGGAAAGTTGCCTGTCACGTCTTGAACTTCTTCTGCCCTTGGATTCGGGTAAGCGAAACATCCGAGGTGGAAAGTCCTCAACCGCAATATTTTGCCTCCACACTGGGCTAGCCAGCCATGACACGGGCTAGCTAACCTGCCAGCCAGCTTGTTTTTTTTAAGCCTGTTGTGCTCTTGTGTTATCACGAGCAGTTGCCAGTAGCCCATTCATAGACTGTATATTCATAAGTTGCCAGCTGATATTTAACACGTAAACAACAACACGGCTTCAAACATTTTATTGCATCCAATCTCTGCATCACGGAGTAGAACGTAACATTTCAAGGTTGTAATTTCACTCGTTTTGAGACTACAGAGCTAATTTCGCGACTTAGCTAACTAGGCTAAACGCGTTAGCCTTCTTCGTTGTCAAACATGTCGGAGATATCTAAGCGTATCCTTTTGCCAATGTCATATGCGACTGGTGATGGTTAACATCAAATCCTAGCGATGGCAAACAAAATGCAGTAATAATTAACTATGTTTATTTTCTCCAGTCATATTGTTATTGAGTAAAATGACGTTGGGGTTCTCTTGCTTTTATCCAGTCACGTGTTCATAAAACATACTGTCATTTCAACAACCTGATCGTGCCACTTTCTTTGAACTGAGGGGTGGGGCTGGGTAAATGTAGCTAACCTTTTTTATTTTTTTATTTTTTTATTTCACCTTTATTTAACCAGGTAAACCAGTTGAGAACAGGTTCTCATTTACAACTGCGACCTGGCCAAGATAAAGCAAAGCAGTGCAATAAAAACAACACAGAGTTACATATGGGGTAAAAAAACATAAAGTCAAAAATACAACAGAAAATATATATACAGTGTGTGCAAATGTAGCAAGTTATGGAGGTAAGGCAATAAATAGGCTATAGTGCAGAATAATTACAATAGTATTAACACAATGTATTGTGGGTTATGATGGGTAAGGCAGTTGTAGGGTATTTATCATTTGTATTCTTAAAGAAACAAAGCTCTTCCTTGAATGTTGCACTCAAACAATCCATGTTTTTTTTAAAGTTATACATGTCTGTGTGTATTATACTGAACAAAAATATAAACGCAACAATTACAACGATTTTACTGAGTTACAGTTTATATAAGGAAATCAGTCAATTGAAATACATTAATTGGGCCCTAATCTATGGATTTTGCATGACTGGGCAGGGGAGCAGCCACTTGGGAGCCAAGCCCAGCCAATCAGAATGAGTTTTTCCCCACAAAAGGGCTTTATTACAGACTGAAATACTCTTCAGTTTCATCAGCTGGCTGGTGTCAGACGATCCCACAGGTGAAGAAGCCGGATGTGGAGGTCCTGGGCTGGCGTGGTTTCACTGCCAAATTCTCTACAACGACGTTGGAGGCGGCTTATGGTAGAGAAATTAACATTAAATTCTCTGGCAACAGCTCTGGTGGACATTCCTGCAGTCAACATGCCAATTGCACACGCCCTCAAAACTTGAGACATCTGTGGCGTTGTGTTGTGTGAGACAACTGCACATTTTAGTGGCCTTTTATTGTGGACCTTTGTAATGATCATGCTGTTTAATCAGCTTCTTGATATGCCACACCTGTCAGGTGGATGGATTATCTTGGCAAAGGTAAAATGCTCACTAAAAGGGATGCAAAGAAATTTCTGCACAAAATTTTAGAGAAATAAGCCTTTTCTGCATATGGAACATTTCTGGGATCTTTTATTTCAGCCCATGAAACATGGGACCAACACTTTACATGTTGCATTTATATTTTTGTTCAGTATAGTTGATATGTCAGTTCCTATGTTAACTATTAACTTGGTAGTGTTTTGTTAGCTAAACCCATAGACATAACTTAACCTAAACAGTAGTTTATGTGGAAATGTAGTAGTAGCCTACTAGCCTAGCCTTGTAAACACAAACCTCAGCGGCAGAGCTAAAGCTTGTCTGAGGTTCTGTACAATTGCTTAAGCTGCTATTTAGCCTTTAATCAGGATATTTTCGACTAACCTTGGCGATACTTTATTCGTTCTCGATTTGGACGTCCCCGGTGTCTTCTAAACTCCCATGGCTAGTTTCAGGGGGAAAGTTGGAATTTATTTATTTTCAGTTATTAAATTAAATACAATTTTGCTCCATGAAGTAATCCAACAAGATTAGATGGCGGTATATACATTGTCGGATTATTTCATGGAGCAAAAATGATTTAATTTAATAAAGGACTATTTTCTCAATTCCAACTTTCCCCCTGCAACTAGCCATGGTAGTTTAGAAGACTTTGTCAGAAAATCTATTTAGCATAATTCAATATATCAGCTACAACAGCAAATGTTATCTAGTTAGCCATACAATGTGCAACAATGCAACAGAATTTAGATACAAAAATGATTGGACCGAAGCTTTTAGCACTAACAAGGGACTTGTGAAGTATAAAGGACTGACTTGGACTCGGACTCTAACACTAGGGACTTGATACTCGACTTGGACTCGGTTTAGTGACTTGACTACATCACTGCCATCAGCTAGCCTACTTCTAGCCCTGAAGCAGGACCAAGTTGGAACATTACAAATAGGCCTATCCTATGGTGTAGGCCTACAGGCATTCCAAAATTCACAACAACCTCTAAAATCAAATTTTAATAGCCTAGGCTGTGTTTCCACTTTTTATTTGTTTATGCGTTATCTAACATTTAGGTGAGGCAGGTATTCATTGGATGATGGTGAATCTTTGATCCTGGTCTTAGCTGATGAGTTCCTGACTAGTGAGTTATTTAGCTGGCTCACAACGCAGTCACTCACTGTAGGCCCAGGATCAGCAGTGGTTAGTTATTAACTCCGGGTACAGCCAAAGTTAAAGTTTATCCAGAGCTTTTTCTCTCATTTGCACAGGGGAGATAGGCGAGGAACATACACTATATATACAAAAGTATGTGGGCACCCCTTCAAATGAGTGGATTCTGCTATTTCAGCCACACCCGTTGCTGACAGGTGTATAAAATCGAGCACACAGCCATGCAATCTCCATAGAAAAAACATTGGCAGTAGAATGGCCTTACTGAAAAGCTCAGTGACTTTCAACGTGGCACTGTCATAGGATGCCACCTTTCAGTTTGTCAAATTTCTGCCCTGCTACAGCTGCCCGATCAACTGTAAGGGCTGTTATTGTGAAGTGGAAATGTCTAGGTGCAACAACGGCTCAGCCGCGAAGTGGTAGGCCACACAAGCTCACAGAACGGGACCGCTGAAGCGCATGGCACTTAAAAATCGTATGTCCTCGGTTGCAACACTCACTACTGAGTTCCAAACTGCCTATGGAAGCAACATCAGCACAATAACTGTTGTGTCAGGAGCTTTATGAAATGGGTTTCCATGGCCGAGCAGCAGCACACAAGCCGAAGATCACCATGCGCAATGCCAAGCGTCGGCTGGAGTGATGTAAAGCTCGCCGCTATTGGATTCTGGAGCAGTGGAAACGCGTTCTCTGGAGTGATGAATCACGCTTCACCATCGGGCAGTCCGACGGACACATCTGGGTTTGGCGGATGCCAGGAGAACGCTACCTGCCCAAATGCATAGTACCAACTGTAAGGTTTGGTGGAGGAGGAATAATGGTCTGGGGCTGTTTTTAATGGTTTGGGCTAGGCCCCTTACAGTAAGGGAAATCTTAACGCTACAGCATACAATGACATTCTAGACGATTCTGTGCTTCCAACATTGTGGCAACAGTTTGGGGAAGGCCCTTTCCTGTTTCAGCATGACAATGCCCTCGTGCACAAAGCGAGGTCCATACAGAAATGGTTTGTTGAGATTGGTGTGGAAGAACTTGAATGGCCTGCACAGAGCCCTGACCTCAACCCCATCGAACATCTTTGGGATGAATTGGAACCAGGCCTAATCGCCCCAACATCAGTGCCAAACCTCACTAATGCTCTTGTGGCTGAATGGAAGCAAGTCCCCGCAGCAATGTTCCAACATCTAGTGGAAAGCCTTCCCAGAAGAGTGGAGGCTGTTATAGCAGCAAAGGGGACACAAACTCCATATTAATGCTCATGATTTTAGAATGAGATGTTCCAAAAGAACTAGGCTATGATTCCTGATGCTACTTTCACCAGTTTGATTTTCCCTAGAAAGTTAATTGTTGGGTTGCATCACACTCGTGGCTTTTTCCAGAGAACAAGTATTTGTAAATGGGCAATTCCACGGTAACATTGACACTGAGACTCAGATTTTTCACTTTGAAATGAATTTCAAACAAACCAATGATTGCAAAGTTAGACAAACCATACTATGCACAAGGTCTACCTAAACAATTTCCACTGAGAATTTTACAAAACCACATTCACTTTAAGAACAGTGCAGATGCCAAGTTCGGTAACAGAATGATGACACAAACCGTCATTCAGTTATCAAACTTAGCATCTGCACTGTTCTTCAAAGTAGTTATTGTGCATAGAGTTGTATGGTTTCTTTAACTTTGCAGTCATTGGTTTTTGTTTGACATGCATTTTAAAGTGAAAATCAGAATCTGTGTCACTCTGTTACTGCCCAAATGACTCTCTTAGAAATCTTACTACTATACATCTGAGCTCAGTAAGTTTCACACCCACACTTCCACGTACTTATAGAGAAGACTTGCCTAGTCAGAGAATGGTAGGTACCAGCATAACCTTTCTTGCCCATTTAACTAATAGCAATATCATTTCATTACCATTCAAAATAGGTCAATGTATTAGTTGCTGGGTGGTTAAAGTGTGACTAACAGAATGCTGACCATGATATTTTATGTTGTTCCATTACATTTAGGTAAGGTCACTGTCTAATATCGTAAAGCATCTCTCACAATCCAGTGAACCCAAATGTCATGCCTAGACAGAGGATAGAAAGTCTGTAACTTGCATTGCATGGAATGTGCTTTGGGCCATTGAGTGGTTGACTGAGTACGGTGTGGTGTTTGTTGCAGGTAGCCATTCCAGCCCTATGTCATGGCCTCCAGCGTTGCTAAACCAGGCCCTGGGAATGGCTACCCCATGAAGGCACAACTGCAAGTTATGGGTAGGTTCTTAATCCTGATCCTTGTCATTTATTTTGGGTGTTGAAGGGCTTAGTCCATACCAAACATAGGAAACTCTGTTTCTCAGGGTGTGGGCAATGTTTATTTTGTCCACACTCATAAAACAGAATTGACCCGAAGTGCTCTATAATATTATAATATACAGTGCCTTGCAAAAGTATTCATCCCCCTTGGCGTTTTTCCTATTTTGTTGCATTACAACCTGTAATTTATATAGATTTTTATTTGGATTTCATGTGATGGACATACACAAAATAGTCAAAATTGGTGAAGTGAAATGAAAAAAATAACTAGTTTCAAAAAATTATAAAATATAAATAACGGAAAAGTGGTGCGTGCGTATGTATTCACCCCCTTTGCTATGAAGCTCCTAAATAAGATCTGGTGCAACCAATTACCTTCAGAAGTCACATAATTAGTTAAATAAAGTCCACCTGTGTGCAATCTAAGTGTCACATGATCTGTCACATGATCTCAGTATATATATACACCTGTTCTGAAAGGCCCCAGAGTCTGCAACACCACTAAGCAAGGGGCACCACCAAGTAAGCGGCACCATGAAGACCAAGGAGCTCTCCAAACAGGTCAGGGACAAAGTTGTGGAGAAGTACAGATCAGGGTTTGGTTATAAAGAAATATCAGAAACTTTGAACATCCCACGGAGCACCATTAAACCCATTATTAAAAAATTGAAAGAATATGGCACCACAACAAACCTGCCAAGAGAGGGCCGCCCACCAAAACTCACGGACCAGGCAAGGAGGGCATTAATCAGAGAGGCAACAAAGACACCAAAGACAACCCTGAAGGAGCTGCAAAGCTCCACAGCGGAGATTGGAGTATCTGTCCATAGGACCACTTTAAGCCGTACAATCCACAGAGCTGGGCTTTACGGAAGAGTGGCCAGAAAGCCATTGCTTTAAGAAAAAAATAAGCAAACAGGTTTGGTGTTTGCCAAAAGGCATGTGGGAGACTCCCCAAACATATGGAAGAAGGTAGTCTGGTCAGATGAGACTAAAATTGAGCTTTTTGGCCATCAAGGAAAAAGCTATGTCTGGCGCAAACCCAACACCTCTCATCACCCCGAGAACACCACCCCCACAGTGAAGCGTGGTGGCAGCATCATGCTGTGGGGATGTTTTTCATCGGCAGGGACTGGGAAACTGGTCAGAATTGAAGGAATGATGGATGGCGCTAAATACAGGGAAATTCTTGAGGGGAAACCTGTTTCAGTCTTCCAGAGATTTGAGACTGGGACAGAGGTTTACCTTCCAGCAGGACAATGACCCTAAGCATACTGCTAAAGCAACACTCATGGTTTAAGGGGAAACATTTAAATGTCTTGGCATGGCCTAGTCAAAGCCCAGACCTCAATCCAATTGAGAATCTGTGGTATGACTTAAAGATTGCTGTACACCAGCGGAACCCATCCAACTTGAAGGAGCTGGAGCAGTTTTGCCTTGAAGAATGGGCAAAAATCCCAGTGGCTAGATGTGCCAAGCTTATAGAGACATACCCCAAGAGACTTGCAGCTGTAATTGCTGCGAAAGGTGGCTCTACAAAGTATTGACTTTGGGGGGGTGAATAGTTATGCACACTCAAGTTTTCTGTGTTTTTGTCTTATTTCTTGTTTGTTTCACAAGAAAATATATTTTGCATCTTCAAAGTGGTAGATATGTTGTGTAAATCAAATGATACAAACCCCCCCAAAATCCATTTAAATTCCAGGTTGTAAGGCAACAAAATAGGAAAAATGCCAAGGTGGGTGAATACTTTCGCAAGCCACTGTATGCGATTTGGCAGATGCTTTATCCAAAGCAACTTAGTCATGCGTGCATAAATTTTTATGTATGGGTGGTGAAATCGAACCCACTACCCTGGCGTTGCAAACACCATGCTCTACGAACTGAGCTGCTCTCAAACTAACTTCTAACAGACAGTCTTCCTTCTAGCTCTGCCCTAATTGACGACACTCTTCATCCCCTCAGTGCTATCAGCAAAACTGAGAGAGAACAAGAAGAACTGGTTTGGCCCCAGTCCATATGTTGAAGTTGCAGTTGATGGCCAGTCCAAAAAGACAGAAAAATGCAACAACACCCACAGTCCCAAATGGAAGCAGCCGCTCACAGTGTAAGTTGTCATCGTGTTATTGTTGACAGTCAGCGTTGAGAGCAAGGAACAGCCGCATCTTAATTTAACAAGTACAAATTCTCTCAAAAGTGGCAAGTGTACAGGGTTGACTGAGGATCCACTCATGATTTAGTAGTGCCAAGTGCCAACACATCCACACAATCAATCCCTTCTTTATATAGCTCTGGAGTCTTACTCTGCAGTCCCTTCTTAATTTAGAGTCCCTCTCCAATTTCAGTATGTCTTGGTGTGGAGTATTCGGAGCAGTTATACTATGGTGTAGTAAGCTGATGCGCTTACACAACTGTCTTTTCCTGCAAACATTCAGGGTTTAAGTAGGCAGCTGTTATAGTGGGCATGGACACTTGCTTCTATTTGTCTCTCTCTCTTTAGATATATGAAAATAATTATCTTTGACTATTTCATGTCTGATAAACTCTCACATAAAATGTATGCTATATTCCCAGTGAATTAACCAATGTCATCTTCATTGTTTGTTTTTCTTTTACCGCTGCAATAGAATTGTCACTCCTTTTAGCAAGCTCATCTTCCGGGTATGGAGTCACCAGACCTTGAAGTCGGACGTATTGTTAGGCATGGCAACTCTGGAGGTCAGCGAAACACTCAAATCCAACGACATGAATAGTGAGTGCCTTCCTTGTATCATGTTATTCATACCTTGCTTGGCTGTGTGATAAAGGCCTGTACTGTGTCTGTGCTCTCACACTTACATAACACAGCCACAAACACCTCCCTCTGCTTTGACTGTGTGATGTCACAGATCAGAGGCAGATGAGATTACTTCCCCGTTTTAAAGAGTTCATTCAGTCCCCTGACAATTTTCTAAATGCATTTAAGGCAAACCAGATTGAAAATATCACACCAGTCTCCTATTTTGACAAAGCAGTAAACAATGATAACTTAGTTTTGGAGTAGGATAATTACTCTGTTTCTTATGGCTGTACATTTGTTTGACTCTCCTTACATTTTACATTTTAGTAATTTAGCAGACGCTCTTATCCAGAGCGACATACAGCAGCAATTAGGGTTAAGTGCACATCGACAGATTTTTCACCTAGTCGGCCTCGGGGATTAGAACCAGCGACCTTTCGGTTACTGGCACAACGCTCTTAACCACTAAGCTACCTGCCGCCCCATTCTTCTTATGGGAATTCTCTCTCCATTACTTTTTTCCACTAGTTTGTTGAAGGTATATTTGATAAGGTGACAACAGACATAATTATTGGTCATAGCCTATCTGGTATACTGTCCAAGCAGTTCTTTACTGTCCCTCTCGTGTCCCAAACTCAAGGTTATCATCCTGGTGCAAAGTGGCAGACAAGGATGATTCAAAGTGCTGATAAAGGCTTTTGACAGACGAGGAGCTGAGTGGAAGGAGGCTTTTTATTACATAACCAATAGTGCTGGGAATTGCCAGAGACCTCACAATACGATATTATCGTGATACTTAGGTGCTGATATGATATGTATTGGGATTCTCACGATTCTATATGTATTGGGTTGGATACTGTGATTTTATTGCGATTTGATATTCTAAACATATTGCTCACCATATGTCTGCTGCAGAGGGACGAGAGGCATGAGAACGAGTTTTGATCAGTCATGGAAATAAAAGTGCTGAAAACAAATTGACTCCCTATTTTAAAAAGATGTAGAACAAGCTATGAAGGAAAAATACTAGAGTTTTGGTGCAGATACAGCCAACTAGTGCAAAAATATTGTCAACACGATATATCGTCAAAAATAATATCCCGATATGTAACTATATAGATTATTTCCCCCATCACTAATAACCAATGCTTTTGTTCCATGATGTTTTCCCTTCAGTCTCTGAGGTGGTGCAGACCCTGCATCTGAGTGCAGACAAAGACCAGACAGATGTGGTGGGGGACCTGTCTGTCTGTCTGGACGGCATGCAAGTCGACCCCGAGATGTTTGCCTCTGCTGCCAAGGCCAACAGCCAAAGTGAGTCTGCTCTGTGCAATGTTATCCGCACTGTTATCTGTATTGATTTGTAGGGAGAGAGTTATGGTTTTCCCATCCTTCCCAGAAAATAATCTCCAGCTTCCCCTCAGTATGTTCAGTTCACAACTCTGGGTTTGTCTTTCTGATCTCAGGTACATCAAATGGGGAATCGCAACACAACGGGGATCATGATGTGAGGTAAGCTTATTATTCATGGTTACTGTGGTAATGATGGTCTTGCTTATGGGCAGAGTTAATAGGTGATCTTGTGGCAGGCGGAGTAGAGACGGCTCTCCTTCTGTGGATGGTTTGGAGCACAGAGCTTCCCCAAATGAGCGTGCGGTCGCAGTGAACGGCACAGGGTCTTGCAAAGGGTCTCCTGCTCTGTCAGCAGGGGGCTCCAGGGGGAATCCTCTACGGCCCCCCAGGCCCTCCCGACCCCCACCACCCACCCCGCGCAGACCAACCTCTTCTCCAGGTGAGTGGGTCAACCTCTTAACCCATCTTAAACCAACACTAATGCTCCTGGGGATTTTATGGCATGGTATTTTGCTTTATGCTTCGTTTTGTATGTCCACAATTAAGCGTTTGTCAATTAATGTGGTCGAAAACCATCTAGTGTCATTTTCTCAAACACACTCAATCTTATTTTCTCATTCACTGGTTCATGGCAGCATCCTCTAATGGTTCTATACCAACTGAAGGAAGCGATGGCCCCAGCTCAGAGACCCCAGTCCGTATGCCTGCACCTGCAGGACCAGCCACAGACCCCAATGCCCCACCCCCTACACACGACCAGAGCCAAGCAATAGCAGCCAGACAAGCAGCCAGTGTTGCCCCAGGCCCCCCCAGAGTCCCCACTGTTGCTGCAGGCCCACTGCCTCCTGGGTAAGGGTCAAGCCATCCATGTTGATCAGTCTGGCAGAAACACTCAATCGGTCAGTTAGTGGTGTCAATACAACTCCACCCTCAGGTTCATAATCTGACTTATGATCTGTTAAAAAACTGAAAATGTGAGCAAGAGAGCTGTTGTTTGAAATATATCTGTTGCCGTGACTGCTTACCAACTGCAATTACATGTTATTATTGCTCTAGGGTTACTTAGTCTCATCACTTTTATACTTCAACTCTACACTACCTGACGTGACTTGGCTTTTTGCTTTTGTAGCTGGCTGACTGTTTTAAATGTTTACATTTTCTTTAAATCGCATGTTCCTGTAAAGATGGGAGCAGAGGGTGGATCAGAACGGAAGGCTGTATTTTGTAGATCATGTGGAAAAGAGGACAGCGTGGGAGCAGCCTGAGCCTCTACCTTCTGGGTAACTCCCCTCACATATCCTGTCTTCATACTCAAGTGACACTCAAACTACAATATACATTCTACATACAGTATTAAAATTCATTTTTCCTACACCCATATTAACACTCCAGTTCACAAGACAAGCGGAGAATAGTGTCTTTCTTACTAGAGGATGCTAAATGCGTCTCCCCTGTTCCTCTTTGCTCTGTGTGTAGGTGGGAGCGGCGAGTGGACCCCATGGGCAGGGTCTACTTTGTAGACCACATCACCAGAACTACCACCTGGCAACGGCCCACCATGGAGACAGTGCGGAACTATGAACAGTGGCAGCACCAACGCAACCAGCTACAGGGTGCCATGCAGCAGTTCAACCAGCGCTTCATATTTGGGGTGAGTGGGGTAAGTAGGAACTCTATGACTGGTCAAATCAAGTGCTCAACTCCTTCAATAACAGTACTGCTTGGTACTGAACAGTTGTGAAACACTCAACAGATGAAGATTTTAAATAAATGAGGCCAGCTGCTATTTGCACTGTGTGAAATGATAATGCCATCAAATGGATTGGGTAATTTACAAGAAGTTTATTAGGAACAAAGAAACTAAAGAGGGACACTACCTCACCCCTGGCTTTATTTAGCTAATTGAGCTAGCTGGCAAGCCAGACAGAGCCGTTATAGGAAGATAATATTTTAACTATGAAATGTAATTAATTGGGCCTTGGTGTAGTGTCCAGATGATCTATTAGTGTTTGTGTGTCAGCCTTATCAGATTCTCTCTTAAGATTGTCTGCTTCTCTTAATTCTTTACATATTGTGCTGTAAACAGTCTGTCCTTTTTCAGTTGGTGATATTTCACCAATCTTTATCAGTTGACAGTTGACTTTTTTTACTTTGTTAATATATTATTCTGTTTGTCTTCTCTTGTGCACTGAAGCTCCAGGACCAGGTTCCAGCCACTGAGAATAAGCAGTTTGATCCCCTGGGCCCGCTGCCACATGGATGGGGTAAGATCTCACTCGTTACCTCACATCGCACAGATTAATTGAATGTTTTCTAGAATTTTTAATGAATTGATTTATGTTCTCAGAGAAAAGAACTGACAGCAACGGGAGAGTGTACTTTGTCCAACACACCACACGGACTACACAGTGGGAGGACCCTCGCACTCAGGGGTGAGAAGTTCATCTGTACTCTTAGTACAGATATTTATCCTAACATCTACTTTTAACCCCAAAGTGGGAGCTATCCTGGCACACCTAGAACAAGACAAGAGTAGCTCAGCCCCTGGGTTTAGTACTCTCCACATGCCAATGCGCTGGAACTGAAGTGTTAATTCAGACATTGTTCAGATCTGTGTCCGACTGTTGGTCCTAGTGTATTGTGATTACACTCCCTCTCTCAGGTTGCTGAATGAAAAGCCTCTTCCAGAGGGCTGGGAGATGAGGTTCACTGTCGACGGCATCCCATACTTTGTGGACCACAACAGGAGAGCCACTACATACATCGACCCTCGCACTGGAAAATCCTCACTGTATGTCACAAGATTACATTCACTTAATCTCAAAGCATTGGGCTACCACTCTGACTAAACAATTTTTCTTGAGGCCATATTTTAGACCAAAATTGGCTGTATTTAACAAACACTGTTCTGTTTCAGAGACTAGTATTGACCTAAAACAGACTGGTGATGGAAGTGTTGCTACTAATAACAACGCTTTCTTTCTGTACCAAAAACGTCAAATAAGGATGACTAAAATGGGCTGAACAGATACTGTCCATCTTTTAGTATTCTAATGAGCCACACCTGAGGGAAGATGGTGTACTGTCAACATGACTGCTCTCTGTGCAGCAGGGACTTTGCTTTGCTCTATTCCCCAACTAACAGGAATTACCTGTTTGGTTTCTTTTACAGGACTGTGTGGTTATTGATATTTCCCCTCTAGTTGTTTGTCTGCTCACCTGTAGCATGTTTTGGCTGAAATAATTGTCATTATCTAGCCATTTGTTTAGTCTGCAGAGAGTAGTGAACACATACCATTGTCTGACTGTCTGGGGTCTATGGTTTGACATTATTGTATAGTTCTAATAAACTATAGTAAAAGCCAGGTAATCTGACAGAAGGCTGATTCAGTGTTTGGGTCATGATGCGTGACTGAATGTGTGCCTTTATCCTTGTCTCTCTCTACAACAGTGAAAATGGGCCCCAGATTACTTACGTCCGAGACTTTAAAGCCAAAGTCCAGTACTTCAGATTCTGGTGCCAGGTAGGTGTCATGCCTTCTGAGTTTGAGTGGTTAAACATTTACATTGTTTTTATGATCAACAGAACCACATGAATTCCAATACAGTGACCCAATGAAATGAAAACGATGACCCGCTATTTCTGTTGGCACGTTTGAAAAAATTTATATGCTTCAAAATCACTTATGATTTCCTCTCTTCTTGTCCAGCAATTGTCAATGCCTCAGCACATAAAGATCACTGTCACCCGCAAAACCCTGTTTGAGGACTCGTTCCAGCAAGTTAGTAAACATCCTCCCAAATGAGCATGTTGACACTGACATGTTGTCCATAATAATTTGACTCTCTCCGTTGTAGATAATGAGCTTCAATGCACAGGACCTCCGCAGGAGACTATGGATCATATTCCCTGGGGAAGAAGGCCTCGATTATGGTGGGGTGGCAAGGTAAAGTTCTAATGTACTCTCTTCAAGTGCTCTTGTGCAGTCATTGCACCCCAATAAATAATACGTCATTGTAGTGATGAAGGTACCTTCTGTATCCTCTGGTCAAGGTTTCAGCTATTTTAATTGCCTTGTAAAATATCCTAGATAAGTGGTTGCCTACCAGTTATTTGACCAAGTTATAAAGTATGGTGTTAGCTGGATGCTTGCAGAGAGGTATTGTGATGAGTGTTATGAAATATAAATTTATTCCTCTGTAGGGAGTGGTTCTTCCTGCTGTCTCACGAGGTGCTGAACCCCATGTACTGCCTGTTTGAGTATGCTGGGAAGGACAACTACTGCCTGCAGATCAACCCTGCCTCATACATCAACCCTGACCACCTCAAATACTTCAAGTTCATTGGACGCTTCATCGCCATGGTAACTATTTTTAGTCACTATGTTAAGTTCTACTTTTTCTACTGCAATGTGATATGTTTGCAAGTGCAAAGATCTGTTGATGCAGTTGTTGTGCATTTTTAGATGTTAGCCTCCTGAACTATTTTCCCAGGCTCTTTTCCACGGGAAGTTCATTGACACAGGCTTCTCACTGCCGTTCTACAAGCGCATGCTGAACAAGCCATGGGCACTGAAAGATCTAGAGTCCATTGACCCAGAATTCTACAATTCTCTCATCTGGATTAAGTGAGTCTTCTGAGGAAAATGTACTGATATTAACTTTGGTTGTAAATTATGTTAATGTCTGTTCAATATTTTGGTGGCACACTTAACTTCATGGCCCCATTTTTCTTAATCACAGAGTTGTTGTTTTCCATGTTAAGTCGCTGATACTTGTCTTTGTTATCTGTTGTGCACTTCAGGGAGAATGACATCGAGGAGTGTGGCCTGGAGATGTACTTCTCTGTGGACAAAGAGATTCTGGGTGAAATCACCACTCATGAGCTCAAGCCGGACGGTGGCGAGGTCCTGGTCACAGAGGAGAACAAGGGGGAGTATATTAGGTCTGTCTTAGCATATGGCTGCCTACTCTCCTCCTGACCCATGTTCACTACTTTCATGGTGTGGTGCCTTGATGGTCTGTGTGTTTCTCCCCCAGGCTTGTAGCAGAGTGGAGGTTGTCCAGAGGTGTGGAGGAGCAGACCCAGGCCTTCTTTGAGGGCTTCAACGAGGTCCTCCCACAGCAGTACCTGCAGTACTTTGATGCCAAAGAACTGGAGGTATGAGTCTTAGAGTTTGGCCTAATTATTTACACCAGGTTCCCCATATTCACTCATGTAAAGATGAGTTGTTGTTCCAACGCGTGTTCCATTGAGCCAATTGTGACGTGTCCACGTCCTGCAGGTGATGCTGTGTGGGATGCAGGAGATAGACCTGACAGACTGGCAGAGGAACACCATCTACAGACACTACGCACGCAGCAGCAAGCAGGTCCTCTGGTTCTGGCAGGTCAGTGTTATACAGCTCTCCTCACCAGTGCTACAGTCAGATGCCACATCTCCTCAGTATCATTACATTCATATCACACACTAAAGAACATGCCTGAACATACTGTACCCTCCTGGACTTCCCTTACAGCTCATCAAAGAGATGGACAACGAGAAGCGGATGAGGCTCCTCCAGTTCGTCACAGGCACCTGTCGCCTTCCTGTTGGAGGCTTTGCTGACCTATTGGGTAAGTTTGAGGCTATTCCTTCCCCTCATGGGTGGATGACATACAATCTACAGAGGTAAAAGATAATGAAACATAACATTGTGCCATTTTTACCTGTAAGTAGTTAGTGACTTACATATTTGGTTTTGTAGGGAGCAATGGCCCGCAGAAGTTCTGCGTTGAGAAGGTGGGAAAGGAGAACTGGCTGCCCAGAAGTCACACCTGGTGAGTACTGTATGGAAGAGAGTCAAGGTTAAAACAGAGTAAAGGCTTCACTCAACAGGTAACTAACCTGCCTCTATTTCCCCCTTTTCTAGCTTCAATCGATTGGATCTCCCTCCTTACAAAAGCTATGAGCAGCTGAAGGAGAAATTGATGTTTGCGATTGAAGAGACTGAGGGCTTTGGGCAGGAGTGATCTAGCAACAGATCGATAGACACATGAGTGTGGTCTTAATTTGTCAGTGTTTAAGCCAGGGAGCCTCTCGAAGACCGGCGTGTGTGTGTGTAAGCGTGTTTGTGTGTGTGTGCTGTTGAAAGGAGAGACCTTGCTCTAAAATACTGGAAGCCTATTAGAGGTGGGTATTGATCCACAAGAGTAAACTGCTCCCGTCTCATAGAATGCCCCCCCACGCATTAACGCTGGAAACTCACCCTCAATAACATCATATAATATATATGGGACAGGGTTATCAGCAGCATCGGTCCCATCATCCTTTGATTGACCCACCACTATTTCTGACTATCCCAACACTGTCTTTGAGGAAAATTAATAATTTTATTTCAGATGAAATTACGACCTCTGATCAGACAATGGCCAGATCCAGAAGGTGCACTGCACATGCTTCAAAATAGAACAGTTCTTCTGTTCAAGGCTCCTTAGCATTTATCTGTGAATCAATAAAATATTGCACGGGACAATATTGGCCCCTATATTTATAATGGTACAAGTACATGGATGTGGCTCTACTATGACCCTAGTTTTATAGGGCGTTGTGACATGGTAAAATGTAATATCTTTAAATATTCTGGGGAATAGGAAGTTGAAATGTTTGTGTCCAGAATATTGCCTTGATGTCTTGGGTGATATAAGATTTAACCACGTTGTGTGGCAAGGTTGTGCCTGTGAAGACTAAATATGTAGCTTTTAAAAGTCTGGGAGATTTTTAACAAACTGGTTTATCCATTTTATATTAATGGGAGATGTTTTTCTGGCCGTGGCAAAGGCATGGGAACGTCGGTGGGAATACATATTTTTGTTTGTTTTTTGGGTTGATTTTGAATGGAAATCCCCAGGAAGTTAATGTGTAAATAATGATAATTTATGGTGCGTTGCAAATAAAAAGTCAGCTCCTATTTTTGTCTCCAGATTTATCCTTAATGCAACTTAAACTGCTCTCCCTGTATATGAAATAATGTTGTAAATTGTGTTGATAACAAATTAATTTAATTTAGTAAAATAAAAATAGCATTTAGTAATAAGGGGTGTATTGTGAAACGCCATTTGAAAGATTTTACCCTGTTTGATATGTACATTATGAATTTGTGTAAAAAAAGAACTCAATAAATTAAATCTATTGGTTTAGTGTTTTTTCCTTTTTGGTGTTACTGGGGTAGTGAAGAAATCAAAACAATCTTTATTTGTTACAATCATATTTAAATTAGTGATACAGCGTCAAATCATAGTTATCCATTTTGAATAGTTAATTTTCATTTTAGCTAAATGCAGCATATTTTGCATGTATTATACATATCGAGTGCATTCCTTAAGTTTCATTCATAGAATGTTATATACTGTACACAAAATAGAATTGGTACAGTGGGGGAAAAAAAGTATTTAGTCAGCCACCAATTGTGCAACTTCTCCCACTTAAAAAGATGAGATAGGCCTGTAATTTTCATCATAGGTACACGTCAACTATGACAGACAAATTGAGGAAAAAAAATCCAGAAAATCACATTGTAGGATTTTTAATGAATTTATTTGCAAATTATGGTGGAAAATAAGTATTTGGTCACCTACAAACAAGCAAGATTTCTGGCTCTCACAGACCTGTAACTTCTTATTTAAGAGGCTCCTCTGTCCTCCACTCGTTACCTGTATTAATGGCACCTGTTTGAACTTGTTATCAGTATAAAAGACACCTGTCCACAACCTCTAACAGTCACACTCCAAACTCCACTATGGCCAAGACCAAAGAGCTGTCAAAGGACACCAGAAACAAAATTGTAGACCTGCACCAGGCTGGGAAGACTGAATCTGCAATAGGTAAGCAGCTTGGTTTGAAGAAATCAACTGTGGGAGCAATTATTAGGAAATGGAAGACATACAAGACCACTGACAATCTCCCTCGATCTGGGGCTCCACGCAAGATCTCACCCCGTGGGGTCAAAATGATCACAAGAACGGTGAGCAAAAATCCCAGAACCACACGGGGGGACCTAGTGAATGACCTGCAGAGAGCTGGGACCAAAGTAACAAATCCTACCATCAGTAACACACTACGCCGCCAGGGACTCAAATCCTGCAGTGCCAGACGTGTCCCCCTGCTTAAGCCAGTACATGTCCAGGCCCGTCTGAAGTTTGCTAGAGTGCATTTGGATGATCCAGAAGAGGATTGGGAGAATGTCATATGGTCAGATGAAACCAAAATAGAACTTTTTGGTAAAAACTCCACACGTCGTGTTTGGAGGACAAAGAATGCTGAGTTGCATCCAAAGAACACCATACCTACTGTGAAGCATGGGGGTGGAAACATCATGCTTTGGGGCAGTTTTTCTGCAAAGGGACCAGGACGACTGATCCATGTAAAGGAAAGAATGAATGGGGCCATGTATCGTGAGATTTTGAGTGAAAACCTGCTTCCATCAGCAAGGGCATTGAAGATGAAACGTGGCTGGGTCTTTCAGCATGACAATGATCCCAAACACACCGCCCGAGCAACGAAGAAGTGGCTTCGTAAGAAGCATTTCAAGGTCCTGGAGTGGCCTAGCCAGTCTCCAGATCTCAACCCCATAGAAAATCTTTGGAGGGAGTTGAAAGTCCATGTTGCCCAGTGACAGCCCCAAAACATCACTGCTCTAGAGGAGATCTGCATGGAGGAATGGGCCAAAATATCAGCAACAGTGTGTGAAAACCTTGTGAAGACTTACAGAAAACGTTTGACCTGTGTCATTGCCAACAAAGGGTATATAACAAAGTATTGAGAAACTTTTGTTATTGACCAAATAGTTATTTTCCACCATAATTTGCAAATAAATTCATTAAAAATCCTACAATGTGATTTTCTGGAGAAAAAAAATCTCATTTTGTCTGTCATAGTTGACGTGTACCTATGATGAAAATTACAGGCCTCTCTCATCTTTTTAAGTGGGAGAACTTGCACAATTGGTGGCTGACTAAATACTTTTTTCCCCCACTGTACCTCCAAAGGAAGTCAGGAATCTGCACGATAGATTTACTGTTCATGCGGCAGGTGAAAAAATTGACGTCTGGCCATGGATGAGGTACAGTGCCTTCAGAAAATATTTATACCCCTTGACTTATTCCACATTTTGTGTTACAGCCTTTATTCAAAATTAAATGTTTTTCTCACATATCTACATACAATACCCCATAATGACAAAGTGAAAACATGTTTAGAGATTTTTGCTAATTTATTGAAAATGAAATACAGAAATATCTAATTTACATAAGTATTCACACCATTGAGTCAATACTTTGTAGAAGCACCTTTGGCAGTGATTACAGCCGAGTCTTTCTGGGTAAGTCTCTTAAGAGCTTTCCACACATGGATTGTGTAACATTTTCACATTATTATTTTCAAAACACTTCAAGCTCTGTCAAATTGGTTATTGATCATTGCTATACAACCATTTCCAGGTCTTGCCATAGTTTTAAGTCAAAATTGTAACTCGGCCACTCGGTAATATTCACTGTCTTCTTGGTAACCAGCTCAAGTGTATATTTGGCCTTGTGTTTTAGGTTGTTATCCTGCTGAAAGGTGAATTAACCTCCCAGTGTCTGTTAGAAAGGTTTTCCTCTAGGATTATGCCTGTGCTTAGTTCCATTTTTTTTAATCCTGAAAAACTCCCCAGTCCTTAACTATTACAAGCATACCCATAATATGATGCAGCCACCACTATGGTTGAAAATATGGGGAGTGGTACTCAGTAATGTGTTGTATTGGATTTGCCCCAATAATTGTATGTGTGGGGTAAAGAGATGAGGCAGTCATTAAATAAATTACGTTAAACACTATTATTGCACACAGAGTGAGTCCATGGAACTTTACTTATTAAGCACATTTTTACTCCTGAACTTGCCATACAAAAGGGGTTGAATACTTATTGACTCAAGACATTTCAGGTTTTCATTTTTAATGAATTTTGGAAAATTGAAAAAATTCAACAATTCCTCTTTGACAATATGGGGTATTGTGTGTAGACAGTCCATTTTAAATTCAGGGTGTAACACAAAATTTGGAAAAAGTCAAGGGTTGTGAATACTTTCTGAAGGCACTGTAACTCACTGTTCTGAATAACAATCATCACTGTGAAAGGAAAAAGTGCCAAGCTTCAATGTTTTAATATAAAACAAATAATTGACACCCCTTTCATTTAATTGGAGGGATATAGTGAGATTCATATCCCTTCCACATGCAAAGGTAGTCTCAGGACAAGCTTTTCAAGATTCTGCTTGAATAACTCCGGTCTAGTCTTGGCACCAGTCTGTTTAGCTATCTTTCCACTCCTGTCATGCTAAACTTTGGCATATGACAAGGAGTACAAGGAGTGGAATGTTAGCTAAACAGACTGGTACCCAGGCTAACTCAGGCCTCAATCCACTGTCTCTACAAACATGGGTAATCTGCTGTAACCAGCCAGTCTCACTCCACTCAGCAGTCTCCAAAGTGTTCCTCCTGCTCTGCCTCTCCTCCCTCCAACTGATCCTCAACTGGGACAATTGACATCATCGCCTGAGGGTCCTTGATCCTCTCCTCCTCTTCATCATCCTCCTCCTCCTCCTCCTCCTCCTCCTCGTCGTCATCATCATCTTCCCCCTCCCTTTCATCCACCTCTTCCCTGCTCTGTTCAATCTCTGACTCCTGGTTCCCATTTGACCCCTGGTTCCCCTCTGTTCTGTGTCCCTGCCTCTTCCTCGTCACTCTTTTCTCTGCCCCGTCCTTCTCCACCGCAGCCCCTGCCATGGGGCACTTGTGGTCTCTGTAATACTTCTGTCGGGTGAAGCCCTTTTTGCAGGTGGCACAGCGGAAACGATAGTTGTTTGTGTGTGAGCGTTGGTGCTCAAGCATGTGGGCTCTTCTGCTGAAAGCTTTCTGGCAGTACCCACATTTATAGGGCTTGATACCTTGGGACGACAGAAATAAAAGTATGGCTCTCAATTGTTTTGAATCCTCACTTTAAATGGCTGTCAAGAGCTGCAACAAGGTAAATTATGTTTATAGCTGTGATTGGTGTATTAATCATTTACTACAACAGACAGGAAATACTCACCAGAATGAGACAGTATGTGTGCCTTCAACTTGTCTGGTCTGTTAAACTCTTTAGTGCAGCCAACATGTGTCCTGAAAGCACAAAATAATGCTTTGAATACACCAATAAAAAAACAGAGCTTTCTGTTACATTGACGTCAAAAGATATCCCCAGGTTTTTATTGGATTCCTTTGTGGCTCAGGTTTCCAAATAGCCTCACATATGATCTGTTCGAAAAACAGAAGCCTCACTTACCTAAACGGACATTTGTATTTCTTAAAGGGCTCATGAATGAGCATGTGCCTCTTCACCTTGTCCTTCCTGTTGAACATGGCCTCGCAAACAGAACATTTATATGGCTTTTCTCCTGCAATGAAATGACAGTGTTGCCATAAGCACAGTAGAGAGAACCGAGTGAAAGTTATTTGCACCATGGGGTAATGTGTCTGCATGCCTCACCTGAGTGGATAAGAGTGTGCAGTTTGAGGTAGTGCTCTGTTTTGAAGAACTTTGTACATATCTGACATTTGAACCTCCCTCCGATACCATGTGTGGGCAGGTGCCGCCGGAAATACCTCTCACAAGTAAAAACCTGATAAAAAGATATGCATTATTTAGAGTGACTTAATCCTAACATAGCAGCGAGTGACATACATTTTTTCTAGAGCATACCTTTTGGCAATGTGGGCAGGGGAAGTTATGTGAGGCGGTTAACAAATGCTGCTCCAAGGCCTCTTGCGTGGAGTACCGGCTTTGGCATTTCATGCACCTGAGTGTGAAAGAAACACTGGTGAAACCACTAACCCCATGGGGTCAAACTGAAGGCCATATAAAACACTGAGAGAAGCTGTGATCACACTGAAAAGAAAGCAATTGACTGAACTTTGTAAGCATTAGTATGGCCAAATTAGGAGAGTGGAGATAGTGAAGGTGACCTATAGAAAGTGGTCTCCTTGCGTGGGTTCTGCTGGGGACAGAAGCAGTGGGAGTACTGGTGCACCCCCAGCTCAAACAGCGAGGGGAACACCTTGCTACACAGGTGGCAGCGGTAGGTGAGCTGCTCCTGGTGCGTCCGGATGTGCTCCAGGAACAGATCCAGCTTCTGGAACGTCTGGGAACAGGACTTCACTACACACTTATATACCTGAAACACAGCAGGAAGAAACATTAGAAGGATTAGTGGTGAGAACAGAGCTCTTAAGGAAGACATCTGACACAATCACATTTCTATTTGAATACCTGTGCAAAGGAGAACAAAAAAGTTTGCCAAATAATATGCATAATAAGACTTGTGCATGAGTGCTTCATTACTGTTCTGGGTAGATCCTTCCCTCTGGCCATGTGGACTCACCTGCTCCCCTTTGTGCTGGGTCATGTGAGATTTGAGCTGGAAGTAGGTGCTGAACTTGCTGGCACAGAACTGGCACTGGTAGGAGCTGTCGATCAGGATGATCTGCTTGGTCTGGGCCTGCTGGCCGTTCTGCTTGCCGTGACCATCACCCAGGCTGTCACAGTCTCTCTCCTCAGGCTTACCTGGGGCTTCTGGACACACATTCAGCACACAATCTACATTTATAATACATACTTAGGCCCTTAATAATACATACAGTGGGGAGAACAAGTATTTGATACACTGCCGATTTTGCAGGTTTTCCTACTTACAAAGCATGTAGAGGTCTGTAATTATTATCATAGGTACACTTCAACTGTGAGAGACGGAATCTAAAACAAAAATCCAGAAAATCACATTGTATGATTTTTTAAGTAATTAATTTGCATTTTATTGCATGACATAAGTATTTGATACATCAGAAAAGCAGAACTTAATATTTGGTACAGAAACCTTTGTTTGCAATTACAGACAGAGATCATACGTTTCCTGTAGGTCTTGACCAGGTTTGCACACAATGCAGCAAGGATTTTGGCCCACTCCTCCATACAGACCTTCTCCAGATCCTTCAGGTTTCGGGGCTGTCGCTGGGCAATACGGACTTTCAGCTCCCTCCAAAGATTTTCTATTGGGTTCAGGTCTGGAGACAGGCTAGGCCACTCCAGGACCTTGAGATGCTTCTTACGGAGCCACTCCTTAGTTGCCCTGGCTGTGTGTTTCAGGTCGTTGTCATGCTGGAAGACCCAGCCACGACCCATCTTCAATGCTCTTACTGAGGGAAGGAGGTTGTTGGCCAAGACCTCGCGATACATGGCCCCATCCATCCTCCCCTCAATACGGTGCAGTCGTCCTGTCCCCTTTGCAGAAAAGCATCCCCAAAGAATGATGTTTCCACCTCCATGCTTCACGGTTGGGATGGTGTTCTTGGGGTTGTACTCATCCTTCTTCTTCCTCCAAACACGGCGAGTGGAGTTTAGACCAAAAAGCTCTATTTTTGTCTCATTAGACCACATGACCTTCTCCCATTCCTCCTCTGGATCATCCAGATGGTCATTGGCAAACTTCAGACAGGCCTGGACATGCGCTGACTTGAGCAGGGGGACCTTGCGTGCGCTGCAGTATTTTAATCCATGACGGCGTAGTGTGTTACTAATGGTTTTCTTTGAGACTGTGGTCCCAGCTCTCTTCAGGTCATTGACCAGGTCCTGCTGTGTAGTTCTGGGCTGATCCCTCACCTTCCTCATGATCATTGATGCCCCACGAGGTGAGATCTTGCATGGAGCCCCAGACCGAGGGTGATTGACCGTCCTCTTGAACTTCTTCCATTTTCTAATAATTGCGCCAACAGTTGTTGTCTTCTCACCAAGCTGCTTGCCTATTGTCCTGTAGCCCATCCCAGCCTTGTGCAGGTCTACAATTTTATCCCTGATGTCCTTACACAGCTCTCTGGTCTTGGCCATTGTGGAGAGGTTGGAGTCTGTTTGATTGAGTGTGTGGACAGGTGTCTTTTATACAGGTAACGAGTTCAAACAGGTGCAGTTAATACAGGTAATGAGTGGAGAACAGGAGGGCTTCTTAAAGAAAAACTAACAGGTCTGTGAGAGCCGGAATTCTTACTGGTTGGTAGGTGATCAAATACTTATGTCATGCAATAAAATGCAAATTAAATTACTTAAAAATCATACAATGTGATTTTCTGGATCACAGTTGAAGTGTACCTATGATAAAAATTACAGACCTCTACATGCTTTGTAAGTAGGAAAACCTGCAAAATCGGCAGTGTATCAAATACTTGTTCTCCCCACTGTACATTATGACATTCACTACCGGTCAAAAGTTTGGATGACATAGTGGTAATAAGTAATGATAACCAAAATCTTATGTCAATGAAGTACACTACTGGTCAAAAGTTTTAGAACACCTACTCCTTCGAGTAGGGGGGGGTATACAGAAGATAGCCCTATTTGGTAAAAGACCAAGTCCATATATTGTGGCAAGAACAGCTCAAATAAGCGAGGAGAAACAACAGTCCATCATTACTTTAAGACGTGAAGGTCAATACGGAAAATGTCAAGAACTTTGTGCAGTCTTCAAGTGCAGTCGCAAAAACCATCAAGCGCTATGATGAAACTGGCTCTCATGAGGACCGCCACAGGAATGGAAGACCCAGAGTTACCTCTGCTGCAGAGGATAAGTTCATTAGAGTTACCAGCCTCAGAAATTGCAGCCCAAATACATGCTTCACAGAGTTCAAGTAACAGACATCTCAACATCAACTGTTCAGAGGAGACTGTGTGAATCAGGCCTTCATGGTCGAATTGCTGCAAAGAAACCACTACTAAACACCAATAATAAGAAGAGACTTGCTTGGGCCAAGAAACACGAGCAATGGACATTAGACCGGTGGAAATGTGTCCTTTGGTCTGGAGTCCAAATTTGAGAATTTTGATTCCAACCGCCGTGTCTTTGTGAGACGCGGTGTGGGTGAACGGATGATCTCCACATGTGTATTTCCCACCGTAAAGCATGGAGGAGGAGGTGTTATGGTGTGGGGGTGCTTTGCTGGTGACACTGTCTGTGATTTATTTAGAATTCAAGGCACACTTAACCAGCATGGCTACCACAGCATTCTGCAGCGAAACACCATCCCATCTGGTTTGGGCTTAGTGGGACTATAATTTGTTTTTCAACAGGACAATGACCCAACACACTTCCAGGCTGTGTAAGGGCTATTTTACCAAGACAAAGGAGAGTGATGGAGTGCTGCATCAGATGACCTGGCCTCCACAATCCCCCCGACCTCAACCAAATTGAGATGGTTTGGGATGAGTCGGAGTGCAGAGTGAAGGAAAAGCAGCCAACAAGTGCTCAGCATATGTGGGAACTCCTTCAAGACTGTTGGAAAAGCATTCCAGGTGAAGCTGGTTGAGAGAATGCCAAGAGTGTGCAAAGCTGTTATCAAGTCAAAGGGTAGCTATTTGAAGAAACTCAAATATAAAATATATTTTGATTTGTTTAACACTTTTTTGGTTACTACATGATTCCATATGTGTTATTTCATAGTTTTGATGTCTTCACTATTATTCTACAATGTAGAAAATAGTAAAAATAAAGAAAAACCCTTGAATGAGTAGGTGTTCTAAAACTTTTGACCGGTAGTGTACTTCATTGACTTAAGATTTTGGTTATCATTACTTATTACCACTATGTCATCCTCAAAAGGTCTCAATGGCCCATAGAGAAATAATAATGATTCCACAGTGAAATGATTACCTGGCTGCTCCTCTTCCTCATGCTGTTGTTCCTCCTGTTGCTCCATGACCTCCTCTGCACACAGTGGGACCACCTTGACTGTGATGGGCAGCCTGGACACCGTACTGGGCAGCCTGGACACCGTACTGGGCAGCCTGGACACCGTACTGGCCACGCCCGAGGGCCACACTTTGTGTGTCTGCATGTGCTTCTTCACATTAGACTTCTGGGCAAAGGCCCGGCCACATACAATGCACTGGAAAGGCTTCTCCCCTGTATGACTGTAGAGACATCAAAGATTATAATGTAAAACATATGATTTTCTTATCCTGGGTAGATTCAATGCATACTGATATTGCTTTTCTGTTTGGGCTGAATGGTAAATGTGATTTGTTAAGCTCACCTTCTGATATGTTGCTGGAGATCAAAGTTTTTGGAGAATACTTTTTCACAGAAATTGCACTTCAGCTTCTGTGACTTTCCTTTCATTTGTTCTGCTGAAAAGCCAATGGATATGAACAACGGACAACATTATTTAATTTTGCCAATGATGAGAAACAATGTAAAAATATATTTTTTAGGATCAGACCAATATGTACTGTATATTGACATTTGTTTTCAAAATCATACCCGCTGCTCCATTCTGGCCTTTCTTGCCATTTTTGGGTCGTTTAGGAATGATCACTTTGTCAAACTCCCCAAGCTCAGTTAGGTTTGCAGTGATGCTGCAGGTTTTGGTTTTGGTGCCTTGCTTCCCCGGGCTGTATACTGGAGGAGTGTTGAATGACTGGCTCTCCACACACTGACTGGGGACCTGTGGGCATAAATAATACACGCATTGTGTTAGTGAACTACTGAGCCAAACTCTTTAGGAAGTTGCCCAAACACTGCAGAGTACAAGTCTGTCATCCTCCTCATTCTCTGTTAGTAAAAACTCACCTGTACAGATTGGAACAGCTGCAAGCCCAGGGTGTGAATCTCTGCACTACCACTCCCAGACATTTGAGGCATTGCGCTGTAGACCTGGACCACTGAGTTGCTGACACTGGATGGCACAGGCTGAGACTGTCCGGGTGGGAGAGAGTGGGAGGACTGCTGATGGTGCTGAAGGTAGGATGCACCTGTGTGCATACTCAGGTTACTCTAAGAAGGAAAGGTAATGAAAATGATCGGAGAGGTTGAGAGTAGAAGAAGTTCAGGAGCAAAATATATATATCTATAATAGAATTATTGTAAAATTAACTGTGTCCATAAGGTGTAGATAGTAAGTATAGACCGGAAGTAGAGGCCTGGGCATTGTTGTTCACTAACTTACTCCAAGTAGGGAAAGGATGGCGGGGTTGAAAAGTAATAAAAGGGAGTATATATATAAAAAACATGGGGGATTGGAAGTGATGCAGACAATTACATTGATAGAAGATACAATCTATCTGAAATATTAAGCTGATCCATCCCCCCCAAAGAAAAAAAAAGAAAAAGAAGGAAAGGTAAACAAGATATGTAGTGAATAAAGGCTGAAAGAATATACTTCTTACTGAGAAGAATAGCTTAATTGGGGATGCAAAGTTCCGTTAACTTGGGTGGGAAACTTTCCGGAATTGTTAGGCAATAAGCAGGGAAATCCCAAATCATCCAAACTGGATTTCTGGAAAACCAGGAAATCTTGGGGAAGTTACTGGAATTGTGCAACCCTATACTTAATTGAATGAAAACAACTTACCTGAATAGGGGGCTGCATTGCTGCCATGGGTTGGTCAATGGATGTGAAAGCGGAGATGGCAGACATCAGAACATCATCACTCACTAAAACATTGCCTTGGACCAGTGTGTGAGTAAGAGGAGATGGAGGCACTGTGATGTATGTGGATACCTGATGTGGATGGCCAAACAAAGAAAAAAGGAAGACTACATTATTGCATTTACATTGCAAGTGAATGATAGTTCTGGAGCATGCTATGATAGTTCTGGAGCATGCTATGATAGTCCCCAGCCCATACAGTAAGTACAGGAGATCGGTAACTAGTTTATTTTGCCAGACTCATGGCGCGCCGCTGTGGGAAGAGACTAAGTAATAAAAAAACATCTTAGCTACCAATCAAAATCATACGTCATAAGCCAGTAGTACAGTACCCACCTGTCTGTTGGCGGGGGTCTGTGGCACAGAGCTAATGGAGGGCACAGGGGTGTAGGCGTTACTAGATGCCAGTGATACTGTAGACAGGGAAGGGGCATTGGACTGGCATTGCTCTCTCTTGTGGGTCATAAAGGCAGGCAATAAGTTGAACTGTTTCTTGCACTTCCCACAAAGAAAGACATCTTCATCATCTGTAGAGAACAATTGGGAATGTACAGTGCCTTCAGAAAGTATTCACACCCTTTGATTTTTTCCATAATTTGTTGCATTACAGCCTGAATTTAAAATAGATTAAACTGAGATTATGTCACCACCCTACACACAATACCCCATAATGTCAAAGTGGAATTATGTTCAAGAGTAAAAATGTGCTCAACAAGTCACATAACAAGTTGCACGGACTCACTGTGTGCAATAATATTGTTTAACATGATTTCCACAGTGTGGAATGACTACCTCATCTCTGTACCCCACACATACAACCCTCTGTAAGGTCCCTCAGTTGAGCAGTGAATTTCAAACACATATTCAACCACAAAGACCAGGGAGGTTTGCCAATGCCATTGAATATCCCTTTGAGCATGATAAAGTTATTAATTACACTTTGGATGTTGTATCAACACACCCAGTCACAACAAAGATACAGGCGTCCTTCCTAACTCAGTTGCCGGAGAGGAAGGAAACCGCTCAGGGATTTCACCATGAGGCCAACGGTGACTTTAAAACAGTTACACAGTTTAATGGCTGTAATAAGAAAAAACTGAGGATGGACATTGTACTTTTTTTTTTCATTTTTTTTTTTAGGGGGTAGATCAGCTTTAATATTTCAGATAGATTGTAACTTCCATCAATGTAATTGTCTGCATCACTTCCAATCCTCCATATGTTTTTTTTCTCTCGCATATACAGTATGTATATACAGTGGGGAGAACAAGTATTTGATACACTGCCGATTTTGCAGGTTTTCCTACTTACAAAGCATGTAGAGGTCTGTAATTGTTATCATAGGTACACTTCAACTGTGAGAGACGGAATCTAAAACAAAAATCCAGAAAATCACATTGTATGATTTTTTAAGTAATTAATTTGCATTTTATTGCATGACATAAGTATTTGATACATCAGAAAAGCAGAACTTAATATTTGGTACAGAAATCTTTGTTTGCAATTACAGAGATCATACGTTTCCTGTAGGTCTTGACCAGGTTTGCACACACTGCAGCAGGGATTTTGGCCCACTCCTCCATACAGACCTTCTCCAGATCCTTCAGGTTTCGGGGCTGTCGCTGGGCAATACGGACTTTCAGCTCCCTCCAAAGATTTTCTATTGGGTTCAGTTCTGGAGACTGGCTAGGCTACTCCAGGACCTTGAGATGCTTCTTACGGAGCCACTCCTTAGTTGCCCTGGCTGTGTGTTTCAGGTCGTTGTCCTGCTGGAAGACCCAGCCAAGACCCATCTTCAATGCTCTTCCTGAGGGAAGTAGGTTGTTGGCCAAGATCTCGCGATACATGGCCCCATCCATCCTCCCCTCAATACGGTGCAGTCGTCCTGTCCCCTTTGCAGAAAAGCATCCCCAAAGAATGATGTTTCCACCTCCATGCTTCACGGTTGGGATGGTGTTCTTGGGGTTGTACTCATCCTTCTTCTTCCTCCAAACACGGCGAGTGGAGTTTAGACCAAAAAGCTCTATTTTTGTCTCATCAGACCACATGACCTTCTCCCATTCCTCCTCTGGATCATCCAGATGGTCATTGGCAAACTTCAGACAGGCCTGGACATGTGCTGGCTTGAGCAGGGGGGACCTTGCGTGCGCTGCAGGATTTTAATCCATGACGGCGTAGTGTGTTACTAATGGTTTTCTTTGAGACTGTGGTCCCAGCTCTCTTCAGGTCATTGACCAGGTCCTGCCGTGTAGTTCTGGGCTGATCCCTCACCTTCCTCATGATCATTGATGCCCCATGAGGTGAGATCTTGCATGGAGCCCCAGACCGAGGGTGATTGACCGTCCTCTTGAACCTCTTCCATTTTCTAATAAATTGCGCCAACAGTTGTTGCCTTCTCACCAAGCTGCTTGCCTATTGTCCTGTAGCCCATCCCAGCCTTGTGCAGGTCTACAATTTTATCACTGATGTCCTTACACAGCTCTCTGGTCTTGGCCATTGTGGAGAGGTTGGAGTCTGTTTGATTGAGTGTGTGGACAGGTCTCTTTTATACAGGTAACGAGTTCAAACAGGTGCAGTTAATACAGGTAATGAGTGGAGAACAGGAGGGCTTCTTAAAGAAAAACTAACAGGTCTGTGAGAGCCGGAATTCTTACTGGTTGGTAGGTGATCAAATACTTATGTCATGCAATAAAATGCAAATTCATTATTTAAAAGCCATACAATGTGATTTTCTGGATTTTTGTTTTAGATTCAGTCTCTCACAGTTGAAGTGTACCTATGATAAAAATTACAGACCTCTACATGCTTTGTAAGTAGGAAAACCTGCAAAATCGGCAGTGTATCAAATACTTGTTCTCCCCACTGTACATACATCCATACACACACACATATCCTTTTTTAAATTATATTTCCCTTCATTACTTTCCAACCCCACCACCGCTTCCCCAATTGGAGTAAACTAGTGAACAACAACGCGTAGGCCTCTACTTCCAGCCCATATGTACTATATACATTTTATGGACACAGTCAAATTCTACAATAATTATATTTTGTTTATTTTTACTCCTGAACTTCCTCCGATCATTTTCATGATGTCCATCTGGTTTGCTTCTATATGCCATATTTTTCTAACTGTGCTCTTTCAGAAAAGCTCTCAACCTATAACCTATATAGTTATTATGGACACTGTACTTATTCCACAATACTAACCTAAATGACAAAGTGAAAATAAGGAAGTGTGTACAGAATATGAATATTCCAAAACATGCATCCTGTTTGCAATACAACACATCACTGAGTACCAATCTCCATATTTTCAAGCATGGTGGTGGCTGCATCATGTTATGGGTATGCTTGTTATCAGCAAGGACTAGGGAGTTTTTTTTTTTGGATAAAAAGAAACAGAATAGAGCAAAGCACAGGCAAAATCCTAGAGGAAAACCTGGTTCAGTCTGTTTTCCAACAGACACTGGGAGACAAATTCCCCTTTCAGCAGGACAATAACCTAAAACACAAGGCCAAATATAAACTGGAGTTGCTTACCAAGATGACATTGACTGTTCCGGAGGGGCCTAGTTATAGTTTTGACTTAAATCTGCTTTAAAATCTATGGCAAGACTTGAAAATGGATGTCTAGCAATGATCAACAACCAACTTGACAGAGCTTGAAGAATTCTAAAAAGAATAATGTGCAAATATTGTACAATCCAGGTGTGCAAAGCTCTTAGAGACTTACCCAGAAAGACTCACAGCTGTAATCGCTGCCAAAGGTGATTCTAACATGTATTGACTCAGGGATGTGAATACTTTTGTAAATGAGATTTCTGTATTTCTGTTTCAATTTCTAAAAACATTTTTGCCATTATGGGGTATTGTGTGTAGATGAGTGAGACAAAATATATTTTGAATTCAAGCTGTAACACAACTAAATGTGGAATAAGGGGTATGAATACTTTCTGAAGGCAGTGTATCAACACTTCAGTATTTCAACTGCAATCAGTGGAGATACAGAATGCACCCTTGTTTTGAGTTACTGTAGTACCTAGTTTTCTCTGATCAACACATTAGAAATTGCAGTCAGACAAAAATTAAGAGGATAAAGGGAAGTGGAGGGACGCACACACCCATTGCCTGAATGGTAGATGAGCCTGAGACGTTCTGGTTGTTTGGGTCAGAGACACCTCCCTGGCCATCCAACAGAGACTGGACAGCCAGGACTGTCTGGTTGTCCATCCCTGGAAGAGAATAATTGATCTGGAGGTCAGAACGGTGCAGATCATGGTGATGATATACCATAGAGTAGTACGACAGGAACAAATCAAAATAGGATTGGTGCGCCACTTCTATTCCGACAACAAGCAAGTCTCTCAGTGGGTTGTAGCGCAAGTGGCTATTGTTTCAATGCGACATACTCCCTCTTCTCAAAGAATCACCAAACCAAGGAAATAGCTATGCATTACCATAAGCAAATGTAAAGAACACACGCAAAATTATCCAAATCCACTCAACGAAATGATAACTAGCTAGCTCTCTGGCATCGATTATTATATAAATTGTCCTTTATCATATCACATTGACATAATTACACCTCCTAGATAACCCAAAATAACCTCACTTTTTCCAGAAAACATTGTCTTACAACCCATTCAGATGTTGTTAAATTAAAAGTGTGAATATGATCAATGTGTCGATACCTTCCAGGACTTCAAATATAGCCTGCGCCATCTTGTAGTTCTTCTGTGTGTAGGCGCTCGATGAACATGACTGCGTATCCGATAACGTTATGTGGGCGGATTCTCTCTGCCCAACAACTGGTCCAGGGCCAGTTTCAACAGTTTTGGTCTTCTATTTTTAGTTAAGGATTCGGGTAGGAAAGGCTGATCCCAAGTCAGACATTAACTCATTCATCTCCCCTCTCAATTTGCTTCACAAAATAGTTACCAAAGAATAAAGCTAATCAAATAACTCATGATATATTCAAAGGTACACTTTCTCACATTTTATCTATTAGCCAAAAACATGTTTTCCCATTCATAACAATGAAAAGCGTGGCATCACAGAGAGTGGCACTTCATGGAGCCAATGACAAGTCTGGGAAATTCTGACGTTAGAGGGGCGCATTCGCTCAACCAATTGAAATCGTGATATTCATGCACGTGCATGTTTCGCGGCAAAAATATTTGGCGCGTAAACATCAACCCTTGTTCTGATCAGCTGGAACAACAACAACAATAACACAGTCGATTTGGCGCTCAGATTATAATTTTTATGGATGGACTTCAGTCAAGGTGATCAGCAAGAGGATCCATATAATTCGTTTATCGGATATGTTGATTTTTTTGGGAATATTTGCCATTATTTCGGTTTTGTTGGATTGATTCCAGGGTATGCTAACCAAAACGAGAAGGTGAAGAACTGAGTTGGCTAGTAACATTACTGTAGGTAGCTAGCATTCCAACGTGCCCTAATTGTCATTTGAAAGGATGCATAATACATCCAGTTATTCTTCCAAGGTAGCTGAAATAAAAGTTAATGTTAGTGCAATATTGCGTTAGGAAGAGTAAACGCTATTTAGGTTGCTGATTTGTTTATAGTTAATATGTTGCTGGTAAATTTCGTCTGAAACTGAGTTGGCTTGTGTCTTCTGTCCCATCCTAACCCTAAAGCGAACACAACCCCTTTACAATACCAGCTAGGTAGCTAACTACAGTAGCTAAGTTTTTCTAGGTCGTTGGATGCAGTATTCAAGGAACTCTGCTCGCTAGCGACACAGTAAGCAAATTATTAGCTTTACAAACTGTACCGAACGAAAGTTATTTTGATGTCAACCAACGTTAGCTAACTAATTAGCAATTGACAAAGGGAAAATAGTTGCTAGATGTGGCCAGGCCTCACCGCACACTCATTGTAAAGATGAAAACAATAGATTGCATAGAAAAGCTAGCAGCCAGTTAGCACGCTAGCTAACATTCGTGCATGTTTATTTCACTTTTGTAAGCTATAGAAACATTATTCAATACAACAATTTATCTTGTATAGTTACGGACTGTAACTACTGTCTGCTAGACTGCAGCTGTCAGAAAGCGCAACAACTGTCTCTAACGTTATTTTATAACTGGATAATTGTTAATTGTTAGGAAGCACCACCATACATTACCATGCATTTTTGATTTTGTTCGTTTTAGTTGTTGAAGCTTTATTGTCAGTAAGCTAATGTTAATATTATACATGCTTAATCTCATTATTTGTAGGTCAACTCTTCTAATACGTTTGCACTATTATTCACATACATTAGAGATGACTTGTGTCAGAAGGTGCTGATAGTAGCATATCAAGCCATTGGACTTGAATTCTGCCCCAAAACACAATTTAGGGAACTAGAGCACCCCAGTTGTGTGTGCAATGTCAGAGGCACTAGTATCAGGTCAGACTTCGGAGGATCTTTTGGCAGACTTTGAGTCTCTTTTGAATGCTGGGAGTATTGACCTAGCCAAGGACCACAGGATAGTCATCATTTCCACCCCCAGCAATGTGGGCTTAAACTCAGCTGTCCCCAGCAACACTGGAGAGATCCTCCTGTTCGCTACCCCCCAAGGCCCTGAGGATGTGGTCCAGGACCAGCGACTGCCAACTCTGGGACGACCTCCGGTAGGTAGTTAACTGACCATTTTGATATGGGTGTTGGCCGGGGTGTGAATATGATGTAAAGTTATCCCTGTACAATGACTACAGAAAGTGTGTATGTGTGAGAGAATGATCTGTAGCATCCATACTAACTTTTTAGCACCCCCCCATAACTTGTGTTTCAGGTGAAGAGGAAGCTGGACTTGGACAGTGATCACCAGTATGTGAGCACCTCTCGCCCACCTTCTCTTGGGAGGGCCCCAACGTCCACACCAGCACCACCCAGAGGTACAGCCCCCTGTTCTACATTCACAATTCAAATATAACTATTCATTTTAATTCAGTTGTAACTATTATAATTTTGGCCAAAGACAATAAAAGTATTTTCCTTATTGTGTCCTTCTCTCAGTTCCAAAGCCTTCGACAGAGAAGTCTCGCTATGATACATCTTTGAACCTGACCACCAAGCGCTTCTTGGACCTGCTAGCCCAGTCTCCTGACGGGGTGGTGGACCTCAACTGGGCCTCGCAGGTCCTGGAAGTGCAGAAGAGACGCATCTATGACATCACCAATGTCCTGGAGGGTATCCAGCTCATCTCTAAGAAATCAAAGAACAACATACAATGGCTGTAAGTCTGAACTCTCATACTGTACATACAGTATGACAATATCAAAAGTGTGTTCTGGCCTTTCTGGCTTAGAATCCTTATTGTGCTGGCCTCTACAGATATTTATTATATTTTTTATTTTATCTTTATTTAACTAGGCAAGTCAGTTAAGAACAAATTCTTATTTACAATGACAGTCTACACCGGCCAAACCCAGACGATGCTGGGCCAATTGTGTGCCGCCCTATGGGACTCCCAATCACGGCCGGTTGTGATACAGCCTGGAATCGAACCAGGGGGTCTGTAGTGATGCCTCAATCACTGAAATGCAGTGCCTTAGACCGCTGCGCCAATCGGGAGCCCAAATATCATTCAATACATACACTACATCATCAGTGATTCCACAGGATATGTGTATTAGCAACACTTTTTCCATTATCCTAACATTCTGTTTGTGACAGGGGGAACCGCATTGATGGAGCATCTGTTTCCCGTTACCAGGACCTACAGAAAGAGGTCTCTGACTTGACACAGGCGGAGGAGAAACTGGATGAGCTCATTACCAAGTGTAACCTCCAGCTCAGACTCCTCACTGAGGATACCCAGAACAAGAAATATCCTTTTGTGTCTTGTCTGTCTTTCTGTTTGTGTGTGTCTGTGCTTTTTGTATCTACTGTACAGTGGGGAAAAAGTATTTAGTCAGCCAGCAATTGTGCAAGTTCTCCCACTTGAAAAGATGAGAGAGGCCTGTAATTTTCATAATCGGTACACGTCAACTATGACAGACAAAATGAGAAAATAAAATCACATTGTAGGATTTTTAATGAATTTATTTGCAAATTATGGTGGAAAATAAGTATTTGGTCAATAACAAAAGTTTCTCAATACTTTGTTATATACCCTTTGTTGGCAATGACACAGGTCAAACATTTTCTGTAAGTCTTCACAAGGTTTTCACACACTGTTGCTGGTATTTTGGCCCATTCCTCCATGCAGATCTCCTCTAGAGCAGTGATGTTTTGGGGCTGTCGCTGGGCAACACGGACTTTCAACTCCCTCCAAAGATTTTCTATGGGGTTGAGATCTGGAGACTGGCTAGGCCACTCCAGGACCTTGAAATGCTTCTTACGAAGCCACTCCTTCGTTGCCCGGGCAGTGTGTTTGGGATCATTGTCATGCTGAAAGACCCAGCCACATTTCATCTTCAATGCCCTTGCAGATGGAAGGAGGTTTTCACTCAAAATATCACGATACATGGCCCCATTCATTCTTTCCTTTACACAGATCAGTCGTCCTGGTCCCTTTGCAGAAAAACAGCCCCAAAGCATGATGTTTCCTCCCCCATGCTTCACAGTAGGTATGTGTTCTTTGGATGCAACTCAGCATTCTTTGTCCTCCAAACACGACGAGTTGAGTTTTTACCAAAAAGTTATATTTTGGTTTCATCTGACCATATGACATTCTCCCTATCCTCTTCTGGATCATCCAAATGCACTCTAGCAAACTTCAGACGGGCCTGGACATGTACTGGCTTAAGCAGGGGGACACGTCTGGCACTGCAGGATTTGAGTCCCTGGCAGCGTAGTGTGTTACTGATGGTAGGCTTTGTTACTTTGGTCCCAGCTCTCTGCAGGTCATTCACTAGGTCCCCCCGTGTTGTTCTGGGATTTTTGCTCACCATTATTGTGATCATTTTGACCCCACGGGGTGAGATCTTGCGTGGAGCCCCAGATCGAGGGAGATTATCAGTGGTCTTCCATTTCCTAATAATTGCTCCCACAGTTGATTTCTTCAAACCAAGCTGCTTACCTATTGCAGATTCAGTCTTCCCAGCCTGGTGCAGGTCTACAATTTTGTTTCTGGTGTCCTTTGACAGCTCTTTGGTCTTGGCCATAGTGGAGTTTGGAGTGTGACTGTTTGAGGTTGTGGACAGGTGTCTTTTATACTGATAACAAGTTCAAACATGTGCCATTAATACAGGTAACGAGTGGAGGACAGAGGAGCCTCTTAAAGAAGTTGTTACAGGTCTGTGAGAGCCAGAAATCTTGCTTGTTTGTAGGTGACCAAATACTTCTTTTCCACCATAATTTGCAAATAAATTCATTAAAAATCCTACAATGTGATTTTCTGGATTTATTTTTCTCAATTTGTCTGTCATAGTTGACGTGTACCTATGATGAAAATTACAGGCCTCTCTCATCTTTTTAAGTGGGAGAACTTGCACAATTGGTGGCTGACTAAATACTTTTTTCCCCCACTGTACATACAAGACCACTGATAATCTCCCTCGATCTGGGGCTCCACGCAAAATCTCACCCCGTGGGGTCAAAATGATCACAAGAACGGTGAGCAAAAATCCCAGAACCACACGGGGGGACCTAGTGAATGACCTGCAGAGAGCTGGGACCAAAGTAACAAAGCCTACCATCAGTAACACACTACGCCGCCAGGGACTCAAATCCTGCAGTGCCAGACGTGTCCCCCTGCTTAAGCCAGTACATGTCCAGGCCCGTCTGAAGTTTGCTAGAGTGCATTTGGATGATCCAGAAGAGGATTGGGAGAATGTCGTATGGTCAGATGAAACCAAAATATAACTTTTTGGTAAAAACTCAACTCGTTGTGTTTGGAGGACAAAGAATGCTGAGTTGCATCCAAAGAACACCATACCTACTGTGAAGCATGGGGGTGGAAACATCAAGCTTTGGGGCTGTTTTTCTGCAAAGGGACCAGGACGACTGATCCGTGTAAAGGAAAGAATGAATGGGGCCATGTATCGTGAGATTTTGAGTGAAAACCTCCTTCCATCAGCAAAGGCATTGAAGATGAAACGTGGCTGGGTCTTTCAGCATGACAATGATCCCAAACACACTGCCCGGGCAACGAAGGAGTGGCTTCGTAAGAAGCATTTCAAGGTCCTGGAGTGGCCTAGCCAGTCTCCAGATCTCAACCCCATAGAAAATCTTTGGAGGGAGTTGAAAGTCCGTGTTGCCCAGCGACAGCCCCAAAACATCACTGCTCTAGAGGAGATCTGCATGGAGGAATGGGCCAAAATACCAGCAACAGTGTGTGAAAACCTTGTGAAGACTTACAGAAAACGTTTGACCTGTGTCATTGCCAACAAAGGGTATATAACAAAGTATTGAGAAACTTTTGTTATTGACCAAATACTTATTTTCCACCATAATTTGCAAATAAATTCATTAAAAATCCTACAATGTGATTTTCTGGATTTTTTTTCTCTCATTTTGTCTGTCATAGTTGACGTGTACCTATGATGAAAATGACAGGCCTCTCTCATCTTTTTAAGTGGGAGAACTTGCACAATTGGTGGCTGACTAAATACTTTTTTCCCCCACTGTATGTATTTCAATATGCATTATAGGGCAGTGTTTTTTCTTTAACATAATGGCACGCTGGGTTATTTGATGTGCCAGGATCTACGGAAGTCTTTTGACTCTCCTGACCAGCTGGTGATGGTTATCAGAGCCCCTCCAGAGACCCAGATGCAAGTCTCAGAGCCCAGTGAGGTATGTGGGAGGAAAATAGAACAATGGATGCTTGCTCAAGACTCTTTTCTGGACCAAATACTGTATTCCAGCTAATGTGGTTTACACACCAACCAGAACTATTGATTTGTATCCTCTCTGTTTCAATAAATTATTCATTTGTTGTCTTCTGGCAGGGGTATCAGGTCTCCCTGAAGAGCACTCAGGGTCCCATCGATGTCTTCCTGTGTCCAGAGGACATTTCTGGTGTCTGCAGCCCAGTGACAGGCATCAGCCCTTCTAAAGCCACAGATCAGATAATGCCCCAGCCTGCAGAACAACCACCGTGCAGCTCCACACAGGAAACGACATCGTCAACAGCTGTGTCCCAACAGAACTCCTCTCCACTGCCATTGTTTCGTGAAGCAGGTAAGCTGCTCCCACTAGTGTCACCCTGATAGGTTCAGGAATGTCTTAGATTTCTTCCAGAAATCTAATAGAGTGCAACTGAAGGCAATAAACAACTTCTCTGATAGAAAACAGCCTATGGGCATCAATATTAGTCAAACACACACAGTGAGACAGACTACCAAGCAGCGCAGCGTATTGCACTTTGTTTACATAAGACAACACGTCACATTTTTTTACTTGAGAAATACTGCAACAAACACCTTAGCTAGATTTAAATTGCCCGACTTAAACCTCGGCAAAAACGTCACAATTAATTACTGATTTCTTGAGTTGTCTTAGTGCATTCGGAAGTATTCAGACCCCTTGACTCTTTCCACATTTTGTTACGTTATAGCCTTATTCTAAAATGGAATAAATACATGTTTTCCCATATCAATCTACACAAAATACCCCATAATGACAAAGCAAAAACAGGTTTTTAGAAATATTTGCAAATTAATTAAAAATACAAAACTGAAATATCTTATTTACATAAGTATTCAGACCCTTTGCTATGAGAATCAAAATTGAGCTCAGGTGCATCTTGTTTCCATTGATCATCCTTGATGTTTCTACAACTTGATTGGAGGCCACCTGTGGTAAATTCAATTGATTGGACATGATTTGGAAAGGCACACACCTGTCTATATAAGGTCCCACAGTTGACAGTGCATGTCAGAGCAAAAGGGTACCAAAACATTTAAGAGTGTGCTCCTAATCTCAGCTCGTTACCTGTATAAAAGACACCTGGGAGCCAGAGATCTTTCTGATTGAGAGGGGGTTAAATACTTATTTCCATCATTAAAATGCAAATCAATTTATAACATTTTTGACATGCGTTCTTCTGGATTTTTTATTGTTGTTATTCTGTCTCTCACTATTCAAATAAACCTACCATTAAAATTATAGACTGATCATTTCTTTGTCAGTGGGCAAACGTACAAAATCAGCAGGGGATCAAATACTTTTTTCCCTCACTGTATATCCACAGTAAAACAAGTCCTATATCGACAACCTGAAAGGCCGCTCAGCAAGGAAGAAGCCACTGCTCCAAAACCGTCATAAAAATGCCAAACTACGGTTTGCAACTGCACATGGGGACAAAGATCGTACTTTTTGGAGAAATGTCCTCTGGTCTGATGAAACAAAAATAGAACTGTTGGCCATAATGACCATCGTTATGTTTGGAGGAAAAAGGGGAACGCTTGCAAGCCGAAGAACACCATCCCAACGTGAAGCACGGGGGTGGCAGCATCATGCTGTGGGGGTGCTTTGCTGCAGGAGGGACTGGTGCACTTCACAAAATAGATGGCATCATGAGGAAGAAAAATGATGTGGATATATTGAAGGAGACATCAGTCAGGAAGTTAAAGTTTGGTCGCAAATGGGTCTTCCAAATGGACAATGACCCCAAGCATGCTTCCAAAGTTGTGGCAAAGTGACTTAAGGACAACAGTCAAGGTATTGGAGTGGCAATCACAAAGGCCTGACCTCAATCCTATAGAACATTTGTGGGCAGAACTGAAAAAGCGTGTGCGAGCAAGGAGGCCTACAAACCTGACTCAGTTACACCAGCTCTGTCAGGAGGAATGGGCCAAAATTCACCCAACTTATTGTGGGAAGCTTGTGGAAGGCTACCCGACACGTTTGACCCAAGTTAAACAATTTAAAGGCAATGCTATCAAATACTAATTGAGTGTATGTAAACTTCTGACCCACTGGGAATGTGATGAAATAAATAAATAAAAGCTGAAATAAATCATTCTCTACTGTTATTCTGACATTTCACATTCTTAAAATAAAGTGGTGATCCTAACTGGCCTAAAACAGGGAATTTTTACTAGGATTAAATGTCAGGAATTGTGAAAAACTGAGTTTAAATGTATTTGACAAAGGTGCATGTAAACTTCCGACTTCAACTGTATGAGGATATATAAAAAAAACTATTTAATCAATTTTAGAATAAGGATGTAATGTAACAAAATGTGGAAAAAGTCAAGGGGTCTGAATATTTTCAGAATGCGCTGTAGATTCATTCTGACTATTTTGAGGAAGTGATACTGGCTTTGTTCCTATGGTGTCTCATGGGGGACAAACATCAGTAACTGCCACACAGAACCACACTCCAAAGACTGAAATCTTGTTTTTCATAATGAGAAACCCATACAGAATCGGTGCGTTCAGTCGTTCTTTAACGTTCCTCAATGGCTATTAGCCGTGGTCACTAAAACTGAATTTCCATTTTTCTTTACAGGAGCAGTCCTGGAATGTGACCCGTTCCCCAACCTGGGAGTGCTGCCGGAATTTGACCTTTCACCCCTGTCGTCCTCTGACTTCCTCAGTGGGGAGTGCCTTGGTAACCCACTGGACGGGTTCATCAACCTGTCCCCTCCACAAAGCCACGACTACCACTTTGGCCTAGACGAGCACGAGGGCATCACTGAACTGTTTGACTCTGACTTTGGAAACTTCACCCCACTAGAGTTCTGAGGATGGGGTGGAGAGAAACACCCACAGAAGGAGAATGAGGTTGTATCTCTATCGAAACACCCAATACCCTCTCTGAAGAAAGAAGTATACCCATGTGGCTATAATACAGAATTGTACAGCACAAACAGTAATGGCACTTAAGTCGTCTAGCAAAAGAGTTTAGCTTTAGATGGCTATTTAATTTATTTCTATACAGATAATGTTTTTGTACCAAGAATGTTTTTTTTTATTTTTTAAAGTGGTTTTTGCAGGTGTACTTGTGGGATATGGACTTGTGATTATCAGCTTGAATATTAGCATGTAAGCTAATGCTGAATATGTTATATTAGGTAGGCATTTTTGCCATAGTCTCAGGTGTAAGGAAGAGTCAGACTTTTCCAGTAAGAGTTGGGTTTCAGATGCATTTTAAGAAGTCATACAGTATGTTGGCCAATGGTAATGGCAGGATATAGCCTAAGTAGGTTAAGAGACCTAACTGTTTTATAGATGAAGTTTGGGATGGGGGCAGTTGGGATGTCATGCCTTAAAGGAAAGATTCACCATTTTGAATGTTCTATCGTTTTTGTGCATCTCTGAGCGATGTTCTATTGATTCCCGGGGTCCTTTCATGTTTTCATGTGTATCTGAGCTATTGCCGTTAAAGCTTGAGATGCACAAAAACGAAAGAACATTCAAAATGGGTGAACCTTTCCTTTTAATATTGATGAGATCCGTTTGGTAATCTAATTACCAATAAGAGAATCTTATCCCTTTTAAAACCTGTCCATATTGGTCTACAGTTTGAATATATTGTTTTACCAGGCTATACATTTGGTTGATTGTCAGTCATACAGTATCAGTTTGTCCTTATCATGAACCTCATCACAACTCCTTTTCTGCAGGACTTATGCAGTGCCTTATAAAAAAAAAAGTCTGGTGGATGGATTCAATTCAGGTGTTATGCTGTGTCTATAATTTAGTTGTTTGTATGCAAGTGTTAGATTTGCATTTCTTAACAGCAAGTTGTTGATTACTACTATTTGGGGGCCATCAGGCTACTATACTTGAGAATTCAGCCACTGTGTTAACAGCGCTTAAGGGAAACTAACTCTGCAGTCAATTTCACTTTGTTCAGCGCTTTGTTTTATAACAATATTACAAAATGAACTTTTTTCCCACAAATTCACTGGTGAAAATAATTACTTGTACCAATCCACCGAGTGGTTTATCAGCATGTCCTTTGTATCAAGTTAGTTTTTTGAAGAATAAAAACATCTGAAGTTGCCACATTGGGCAGGTGATTAAAAAATAAAGTTAAAAAACAAACTAACTGCGAAGAGTTCCATTAGCCTAAAACATCTCTCTGGTTCCTTCCCATTGTTTAAGTGTAAGACAGACAATTGATGGCATTTATGACAGTCGGGCAAGTTGAACCTGAATTGAGAATATTCTTACAAACAAAATACAAAGAATTCCAGTACTTTCTGATTCCTCCCTTGTAGATGACAGGCAGGTTTGGGGTTATTGTTTTGGTGGAAGAGCTTAATTTGCTTCCACTGGTCATGGCGCCTTTGTTAAGGTCAACGACATCATGAACTTTACCCTGTACCAGGACATTTTAGCCAAAATTCTAGTAACCTCTACCAGGAGGCTGAAACTTGGCTGCAAGTGGATCTTCCAGCAAGACAATAGCTCCAAGCACACATCAACATCCACAAAGACATGGTTAATTGACAACAAAATCAACATTTTGCAATGGCCATTTCAGTCTCTGGACTTGAACCCCATTGAAAACATGTGGTCTGAATTGAAGAGAGCAGTCCATAAGAGCAGACGGAGGATATTAAGGATCTGGAAAGATTCTGTATTGAGGATTGGTCTAAGATCCGTCCAAATGTGTTCTCCAATCGTATAAATATTTTGAAAAAGGCTCTGTGCAGTTATTCTCGCAAGGTGAGGTATTGAAAACGGGTGCCAATCATTTTGTCCTATCTTTTTGAGATAAAAAAATATTACTTGTTAAACAAAATCTCTATCTGAGCAATTGTGTTAGTATAAAATAATATAATAATTATTTTAAAAAATAGCTCATCTTTATCAAGGGTGCCAATAATTCTGGACCTCACTGTATATGGCAATATATGACACTTCTGCGTGTAAATAGCTAATTTAAATTTTCGGGCAAATTATTAATTAATTAATAATATGCCATTTAGCAGATGCTTTTATCCAAAGCGACTTACAGTCATGCGTGCATACATTTTTTGTGTATGGGTGGTCCCGGGGATCGAACCCACTACCTTGGCGTTACAAGCGCCGTGCTCTACCAGCTGAGCTACAGAGGACCACAAATTATCATTAATATCAGGTAACCAAAAAAATACTCCTGACTTTCCTGATCGGCAAGTGCCTTTCAGAATTTAATCTCAAACCCTGGTTCAAAATGTAAATAATTTAAGTGTCACTCCCTCTGAGTTTTAATGTGCTTTATTTTGTTCTTTCACTGAGTGTACAAAACATTAGGAACACCTTCCGAATATTGAGTTCTCCCCCTTTTGCCCTCAGAACAGCCTCGACTTGTCGGGCATGGACTCTACAAGGTGTCAAGCGTTCCACAGGGATGCTGGCCCATGTTGACTCCAATGCTTCCCACAGTTGTGTCAAGTTGGCTGGATGTCCGTAGGGTGGTGGACCATTCTTGACACACACAGGAAACTGTTGAGTGTGGAAAAACCCAGCAGCATTGCAGTTCTTGACACACTCAAACCGGTGCACCTGACACCTACCATACCCCGTTCAAAGGCACTTATATTTTTTGTCTTGCCCATTCACCCTCTGAATGGCACACATACACAATCCATGTCCCAATTGTCTCAAGGCTTAAAGATCCTTCTTTAACCTGTCCTCTCGACTTCATCTACACTAATTTAAGTGGATTTAACAAGTGACATCAATAAGGAATCATAGCTTTCACCTGGATTCACCTGGTCAGTCTATGTCATGGAATAATGTTTTGTACACTCAGTGTATATGTCATGTATTGGTGGATTCTCCATTGTAGTGGCTCGACTTCTAAGGTGTAATGTTTGTGTCAATCCAACAAAATGTTCATCACATACAGTACTTTACTCTTTCATTTTATGGTAGCCCAGGGGTTATTGACAGATGAGGTGTTGCAGGGTTCACATACAGTATGTACATCAGTGACACGCAAGGCCTTGAGCAATGAATACCGATGTCTAAAACATTGATTGACTGTTATTTGATCATTTCCTAGAGGAACAATGTCTCTTTCTGAGTGGCAAAGATAAGGATTATCCAAGTGAGGGGATGTGCGGTACCTATTAACTTATCTTTTGCTATGCTATGTTGGTCCCCTGCCATTGTCCCCTGCCAAGATTGTAGGTAATGTCTCATTTTCCTACAGTGTCTCAGGGCATATAGTTCTCTCTCATCACAGGCTGGTTCTCAGTCTCTCTCTCTTTAAAATCACCTCAGGTAGGAAGAGCAGTCTGTCCCTGGAAAGTTCAAACAACAAGAGGGGAATGTACTCACATCACTTTTTGTACATGGGCACTCCTCACAATGTAATATCAAGACCATGGTCATTTGGCCAGGTAAGTGGCTGCAAAGAAAACCTATCTTCATTTGTTGTTAATCATTGTGTCTCCTTGGGGAACATACAATAGTAACCCCTTTCCAAATATATTTTCTTCCTCGTGTGTAGTATGAACAGGGCATACTGGAGATCTGCCTTAACATCCTCCAGGTCAGCCCATATCACAGCAAAGACAAGCAGGGAGACTACTTCTGCCATTTAGACCCTGTCTACATCAGTAGAGTGGTGTGTGCCATGGGGAGTAAGCTATTGCAACGTGCTCTCAGGGAAATTCGTACTATTCTGTACGTAAATCTGTGACAAGCCATTTAGTATGATATGTTGCGTTACGTTAGGGTATATTATGAATTCAATAGAGGTCGCACAATATCATACGAATTAGAGGACGTATAGTATAATACGTCTTACCCAGTGATGTAGTGGTAAAAAAAAGATGGGTAAACTATAAACTCCAGTGGGCGATCGAGATAAGACGAATAATATATAAACCAAAACATATTATATTCTTAGAACTACAGTGCCTTGCAAAAGTATTCACACCCCTTGGTGTTTTTCCTATTTTGTTGCATTACAACCTGTAATTTAAATTGATTTTTATTTGGATTTCATGTAATGGACATACACAAAATAGTCCAAATTGGTGAAGTGAAATGAAAAAAATAACTTGTTTCAAAACATTCTCAAAAATAAATAACGGAAAAGTGGTGTGTGCATATGTATTCAACCCCTTTGCTATGAAGCCCCTAAATAAGATCTGGTGCAACCAATTACCTCCAGAAGTCACATAATTAGTTAAATAAAGTCCACCTGTGTGCAATCTAAGTGTCACATGATCTCAGTATATATACACCTGTTATGAAAGGCCCCAGAGTCTGCAACACCACTAAGCAAGGGGCACCACCAAGCAAGCGGCACCATGAAGACCAAGGAGCTCTCCAAACAGGTCAGGGACAAAGTTGTGGAGAAGTACAGATCAGGGTTGGGTTATAAAAAAATATCCCACGGAGCACCATTAAATCCATTATAAAACATTTTAAAGAATATGGCACCACAACAAACCTGCCAAGAGAGGGCCGCCCATCAAAACTCACAGACCAGGCAAGGAGGGCATTAATCAGAGAGGCAACAAAGAGACCAAATATAACCCTGAAGGAGCTGCAAAGCTCCACAGCGGAGATTGGAGTATCTGTCCATAGGACCACTTTAAGCCGTACACTCCACAGAGCTGGGCTTTATGGAAGAGTGGCCAGAAAAAAGCCATTACTTAAAGAAAAAAATAAGAAAAACACGTTTGGTGTTCGCCAAAAGGCATGTGGGAGACTCCCCAAACATATGGAAGAAGGTACTCTGGTCAGATGAGACTAAAATTGATATTTTTGGCCATCAAGGAAAACGCTATGTCTGGCGCAAACCCAGCACCCAGCACCGAGAACACCATCCCCACAGTGAAGCATGGTGATGGCAGCATCATGCTGTGGGAAAGTTTTTCATCGGCAGGGACTGGGAAACTGATCAGAATTGAAGGAATGATGGATGGCGCTAAATACAGGGAAATTCTTGAGGGAAACCTGTTTCAGTCTTCCAGAGATTAGAGACTGTAAGCATACTGCTAAAGCAACACTCGAGTGGTTTTAAATGTCTTGGAATGGCCTAGTCAAAGCCCAGACCTCAATCCAATTGAGAATCTGTGGCATGACTTAAAGATTGCTGTACACCAGCAGAACCCATCCATCTTGAAGGAGCTGGAGCAGTTTTGCCTTGAAGAATGGGCAAAAATCCCAGTGGCTAGATGTGCCAAGCTTATAGAGACATACCCCAAGAGACTTGCAGCTGTAATTGCTGCAAAAGGTGGCTCTACAAAGTATTGACTTTGGGGTGGGGTGAATAGTTATGCACACTCAAGTTTTCTGTTTTTTTGTCGTATTTCTTGTTTGTTTCACCCCCAAAAATATTTTGCATCTTCAAAGTGGTAGGCATGTTGTGTAAATCAAATGTTACAAACTCCCAAAAAATCAATTTTAATTCCAGGTTGTAAGGCAACAAAATAGGAAAAATGCCAAGGGGGGGTGAATACTTTCGCAAGCCACTGTATAAGGAAGGCCTAATGTAGTTAAAAATTACACAACATGCATATCATGTCGCCCTCCCAAAATAGTTAATTTGGACTTTGGAGATGTTTACATAACGTGTTATCTTTTTAATCACGTTCATGTTCTTAGTATCTCATGTGAGCTGCACTGCAATTCAGTTCTGTTTTGTAAACTGCTAAAGTGCACCCATGTAAAAGGCCCATAGTTGACTCTAAAATGTTGTATTCTATAAACATTTGAAGATAAACATTTTATTTTGTTTGATAAAATTACAGAATCTCTCAGGGGACCCCACATGGGTCCCGACCCCAAGTTTGGGAACCGCTGTAACCTCTGTGTCTCCTCTGCCTCCTCCTGCATTGCAGCCTGCCTCAGCCTCACCAATTTCTGCCTCACCACTGTGTCTCACTACTCACTGTAAAGCAGTTAAAAACATATATTTTTATATACATGAGAATAATATTGAATTGTCTTTATATTTAAATTCTTTATCTTTCACTAAATCTTAGGTCCCACATGCTGTACCAAAACACATAATGACATGAAAGTGCATTCTAACAGTGTAAAAGGCCCTTCGTTTGTTTACTCAAAAATGTTGTATTCTATACCCATTTGAAGAGAAACAAGTTATTCATGTGTTTGATAAGATTAAGGATTCTCTCAGGGGACCCTATTTAAATTTCAGGGGACCCCACATGGGTCCCCAAACCCAAGTTTGGGAAGCGCTGTACTACGAGCCTCTCTCTCCACTTGCATCCTCTCTCTGTGTCTCCTTTGCCTCCTGCAAGCTGCCTCACCAATTTCTGTCTCACTACTCTCTGTAAAGCAAAGTTATTTTGTTATGAGAACTCATGTAGCCTATCTTTTGTTAATATTATAGCTAGCTTTTAAAAGGCTTTTGATAAAGTATGACTGGAATTTATATATAAATGCCTGGAATATAAAAATGTGTACAATGGGTTAAAGTTATGTATAATAACCCTAGGTGTAAAATAGTAAATAATGGCTACTTCTCAGAAAGTATTAAACTGTCAAGAGAAGTAAAACAAGGTTGTCCACTATCGGCATATCTATTTATTATGGCCATGGAAATGTTAGCCATTAAAATCAGATCTAACAATAATATCAAGGGGCTAGAAATCCAGGGCATAAAAACAAAGCTATCATTGTACGCTGATGATTCATGTTTTCTTTTAAATCCACAATTTGGATCCCTCCACAGCCTCATAGATGATTGAGATAATTTTTCTAACCTCTCTGGATTACAATTAAATTATGATATGTGTACTATGTTACGTATTGGATCACAAAAAAATACAACTTTTACATTACCGTGTAGTTTATCAATAAAATGGTTGATAGTGAGGTGGAAATACTAGGTATTCATATCCCGAAATAAATAAATGATCTCTCTACAATACATTTTAATAGAAAGTTATCAAAAATAGTATATTTGTGGAAAAATCTCCCTGATTAACTATTTAGTCATATCCCAGTTTACCTAGTTGCTTATGGCCCTGCCTATACCTAACGACTTGTTTTTTTTTAATTATATGAGCAAAAAATATTCAATTTTATTTGGAATGGCAAGCCAGACAAAATTAAACAGGCCTATTTATATGAATAATGAAACATTTTATCTTTAATTTACAATCTGTAGAAAATGAGAATAGAAAGCTTCAGGACTTTTGTGAAACATCACAGCACAGTTGAAAAATATATGGCTAATAGAAATCAAAACTGGATGGTGTTCAGAGATAGATAGGAAGGGTTGAGGTGAGCTGAAGGGTGAGACTAAAAATAACAAAAAAACGAGATAACCAATGTAAAATAAACTGTGTCTGTAAAATGTACACTACCGGTCAAAAGTTTTAGAACACCTACTCCTTCGAGGGTTGTTCTTTATTTTTACTATTTTCTACATTGTAGAATAATAGTGAAGACATCAAAACTATGAAATAACACATATGGAATCATGTAGTAACCAAAAAAGTGTTAAACAAATCAAAATATATTTTATTTTTGAGATTCTTCAAATAGCCACCCTTTGACTTGATGACAGCTTTGCACACTCTTGGCATTCTCTCAACCAGCTTCATGAGGTAGTCACCTGGAATGCATTTCAATTAACAGGTGTGCCTTCTTAAAAGTTAATTTGTGGAATTTCTTTCCTTCTTTATGTGTTTGAGCCTATCAGTTGTGTTGTGATAAGGTAGGGGGGTACACAGAAGATATCCCTATTTGGTAAAAGACCAAGTCCATATTATGGCAAGAACAGCTCAAATAAGCAAAGAGAAACGACAGTCCATCATTACTTTAAGACATGAAGGTTAGTCAATACAGAACATTTCAAGAACTTTGAAAGTTTCTTCAAGTGCAGTCGCAAAAACCATCAAGTGCTATAATGAAACTGGCTCTCATGAGGACCGCCACAGGAATGGAAGACCCAGAGTTTTTTTTTTTTTTTTTTCACCTTTATTTAACCAGGTAAACCAGTTGAGAACAAGTTCTCATTTACAACTGCGACCTGGCCAAGATAAAGCAAAGCAGTGCGATAAAAACAACAACACAGAGTTACATATGGGGTAAAACAAAACAAAGTCAAAAAAATACAACAGAAATACATATATATACAGTGTGTGCAAATTTAGCAAGTTATGGAGGTAAGGCAATAAAATAGGCTATAGTGCAAAATAATTACAATTAGTATTAACACTGGAATGATAGATGTGCAAGAGATGATGTGCAAATAGAGATACTGGGGTACAAATTAGCAAAATAAATAACAATATAGGGATGAGGTAGTTGGGTGGGCTAATTTCAGATGGGCTGTGTACAGGTGCAGTGATCGGTAAGGTGCTCTGACAACTGATGCTTAAAGTTAGTGAGGGAGATAAGTGTCTCCAGCTTCAGAGATTTTTGCAATTTGTTCCAGTCATTGGCAGCAGAGAACTGGAAGGAATTGCGGCCAAAGGAGGTGTTGGCTTTGGGGATGACCAGTGAGATATACCCGCTGGAGCGCAGACTACGGGTGGGTGTTGCTATGGTGACCAATGAGCTAAGATAAGGCGGGGATTTGCCTAGCAGTGATTTATAGATGGCCTGGAGCCAGTGGGTTTGGCGACGAATATGTAGTGAGGACCAGCCAACAAGAGCATACAGGTCACAGTGGTGGGTATTATATGGGGCTTTGGAGACAAAACGGATGGCACTGTGATAGACTACATCCAATTTGCTGAGTAGAGTGTTGGAGGCTATTTTGTAAATGACATCGCCGAAGTCAAGGATCGGTAGGATAGTCAGTTTTACGAGGGCATGTTTGGCAGCATGAGTGAAGGAGGCTTTGTTGCGAAATAGGAAACCGATTCTAGATTTAACTTTGGATTGGAGATTCTTAATGTGAGTCTGGAAGGAGAGTTTACAGTCTAACCAGACACCTAGATATTTGTAGTTGTCCACATACTCTAGGTCAGACCCGTCGAGAGTAGTGATTCTAGTCGGGTGGGCGGGTGCAAGCAGCGTTCGGTTGAAGAGCATGCATTTAGTTTTACTAGTGTTTAAGAGCAGTTGGAGGCTACTGAATGAGTGTTGTATGGAATTGAAGCTCGTTTGGAGGTTTGTTAACACAGCGTCCAATGAAAGGCCAGATGTATACAAAATGGTGTCGTCTGCGTAGAGGTGGATCTGAGAGTCACCAGCAGCAAGAGCGACGTCATTGATATACACAGAGAAAAGAGTCGGCCCAAGAATTGAACCCTGTGGCACCCCCATAGAGACTGCCATAGGTCCAGACAACAGGCCCTCCGATTTGACACATTGAACTCTATCTGAGAAGTAGTTGGTGAACCAGGCGAGGCAGTCATTTGAGAAACCAAGGCTATTTAGTCTGCCAATAAGAATGCGGTGGTTGACAGAGTCGAAAGCCTTGGCCAGGTCAATGAAAACGGCTGCACAGTACTGTCTATTATCGATCGCGGTTATAATATCGTTTAGGACCTTGAGCGTGGCTGAAGTGCACCCATGACCAGCTCGGAAACCGGATTGCATAGCGGAGAAGGTACGGTGGGATTCGAAATGGTCGGTGATCTGTTTGTTGACTTGGCTTTCAAAAACTTTTGAAAGGCAGGGCAGGATGGATATGGGTCTGTAACAGTTTGGATCTAGAGTGTCACCCCCTTTGAAGAGGGGGATGACCGCGGCAGCTTTCCAATCTCTGGGGATCTCAGACGTTACGAAAGAGAGGTTGAACAGGCTAGTAATAGGGGGTTGCGACAATATCGGCGGCTAGTTTTAGAAAGAAAGGGTCCAGATTGTCTAGCCCAGATGATTTGTAGGGGTCCAGATTTTGCAGCTCTTTTAGAACATCAGCTGTCTGGATTTGTGTGAAGGAGAAGCGGGGGGCATGGGCAAGTTGCAGCGGAGGGTGCAGAGCTGGTGGCCGGGGTAGTGGTAGCCAGGTGGAAAGCATGGCCAGCCGTAGCAAAATGCTTGTTGAAATTCTCGATTATTGTAGATTTATGGGTGGTGATAGTGTTTCCTAGCCTCAGTGCAGTGGGCAGCTGGGAGGAAGTGCTCTTATTTTCCATGGACTTTACAGTGTCCCAAAACTTTTTGGAGTTAGTGCTACAGGATGCAAATTTCTGTTTGAAAAAGTTAGCCTTTGCTTTCCTAACTGCTTGTGTATATTGGTTCCTAACTTCCCTGAAAAGTTGCATATCGCGGGGGCTATATGATGCTAATGCAGTATGCCACAGGATGTTTTTGTGCTGGTCAAGGGCAGTCAAGTCTGAGGAGAACCAGGGGCTATATCTGTTCTTAGTTCTGTATTTTTTGAATGGGGCATGTCTATTTAAGATTGAGAGGAAATTACTTTTAAAGAACAACCAGGCATCCTCTACTGACGGAATGAGATCTATATCCATCCAGGATACCTGGGCCAGGTCAATTAGGAAGGCCTGCTCGCTGAAGTGTTTTAGGGAGCGTTTGACAGTGATGAGGGTGGTCGTTTGACCGCGGACCCGTTACGGACGCAGGCAATAAGGCAGTGATCGCTGAGATCCTGGTTGAAGACAGCGGAGGTGTATTTAGAGGGTAAGTTAGTCAGGATGATATCTATGAGGGTACCCATGTTTACGGATTTAGGGTTGTACCTGGTAGGTTCGTTGATAATTTGTGTGAGATTGAGGGCATCTAGTTTAGATTGTAGGATGGCCGGGGTGTTAAGCATATCCCAATTTAGGTCACCAAGCAGTACGAACTCTGAGGATAGATGGGGGCAATCAATTCACATATGGTGTCCAGGGCACAGCTGGGGGCTGAGGGGGTCTGTAGCAAGCGGCAACAGTGAGAGATTTATTTCTGGAAAGGTGGATTTTTAGAAGTAGAAGGTCAAACTGTTTGGGCACAGACCTGGATAGTATGATAGAGCTCTGCAGGCTATCTCTACAGTAGATTGCAACTCCACCCCCTTTGGCAGTTCTATCTAGACGGAAAATGTTATAGTTGGGGATGGAAATTTCAGAATTTTTGGTGGCCTTCCTAAGCCAGGATTCAGACACTGCTAGAACATCAGGGTTGGCAGAGTGTGCTAACGCAGTGAATAACTCAAACTTAGGAAGGAGGCTTCTGATATTTATGTGCAGAAAACCAAGACTTTTACGGTTACAGAAGTCAACAAATGATAGCTCCTGGGGAGTAGGAGTGATACTGGGGGCTGCAGGGCCTGGGTTAGCCTCTACATCACCAGAGGAACAGAGGAGGACTAGAATAAGGATACGACGAGTTACCTCTGCTGCAGAGGACAAGTTCATTAGAGTTACCAGCCTCTGTCACGTTCGTTGAGAGACGGATTGGACCAAGGTGCAGCGTGGAATGCATACATGTTTATTTAAAAAGAAAACACACGACAAAACAACAAAAGCAGCGTAACGTGAAGCTCACAATGGCTACACACACAAGCCAAACAAGAGTCCCACAACTAAGGTAGACAAAATGGCTGCCTAAGTATGATCCCCAATCAGAGACAACGATTGACAGCTGCCTCTGATTGGGAACCACACCCGGCCAACATAGAAATACAATAACATAGAATCTCCACATAGAAATACACGCCATAGATATACACATAGAAATTCACACCCTGACCAAACCAACGAGAAACAACAGGCATTTAAAGGTCAGGGCATGACAGCCTCAGAAATTGCAGCCCAAATAAATGCTTCACAGAGTTCAAGTAACAGACACATCTCAACATCAACTGTTCAGAGGAGACTGTGTGAATCAGGCCTTCATGGACGAATTGCTGCAAAGACACCACTACTGAAGGACACCAATAAGAAGGAGAGACTTGCTTGAGTCAAGAAACACGAGCAATAGACATTAGACCGGTGGAAATGTGTCCTTTGGTCTGGAGTCCAAATTGGAGATTTTTGTTTCCAACCTCTGTGTCTTTGTGAGACGGGGAGTTGGTGAACGGATGATCTCTGCATGTGTAGTTCCCACCGTAAAGCATGGAGGAGGAGGTGTTATGGTGTGGGGTTGGTTTGCTGGTGACTCTGTCTGTGATTTATTTAGAATTCAAGGCACACTTAACCAGCATGGCTACCACAGCATTCTGCAGAGATACGCCATCCCATCTGGTTTGGGCTTAGTGGGACTATAATTTGTTTTTCAACAGGACAATGACCCAACACACTTCCAGGCTGTGTAAGGGCTATTTTACCAAGAAGGAGAGTGATGGAGTGCTGCATCAGATGACCTGGCCTCCACAATCCCCCGACCTCAACCCAATTGAGATGGTTTGGGATGAGTTGGACGGCAGTGTGAAGGAAAAGTAGCCAACAAATGCTCAGCATATGTGGGAACTCCTTCAAGACTGTTGGAAAAGCATTCCAGGTGAAGCTGGTTGAGAGAATGCCAAGAGTGTGCAAAGCTGTCTTCAAGGCAAAGGGTGGCTACTTTGAAGAATCTCAAATATAACATATATTTTGATTTGTTTAACACTTTTTGTTTACTACATGATTCCATATGTGTTATTTCATAGTTTTGATGTCTTCATTATTATTCTACAATGTAGAAAGTAGTAAAAATAAAGAAAAACCCTTGAATGAGTAGGTGTTCTAAAACTTTTGACTGGTTGACACGGCAGTAATCGACGGACATTTACAAAATTGCTTATGTCTGGCATCTCACAAGGGCACTGTCAGTGTGTCAGGGCTAGATGGGATGGAGCTTTTGTCAAATTAACATCAGATTTGATGTTTTGTAGCAGGTTAGGAGACTTTACGCAGCAGGTTAGGAGATTTAATGTAGCAGGTCAGGAGCATTAGATTAAAGTTACGAAATGGGTTAGGGTTAGCTATAATACAAACAATACAAATAAAAGCAACTTTTGAAATTAATTTCACGAAGCTGGATCCCTTCTAGTGTTTACCCTGTAAGCGGAGTCTCTCTGACACTTGTCAGCTTTGGTCTGGGCTGAGGTACAGTGGCTTGCGAAAGGATTCACCCCCCTTGGCATTTTTCCTATTTTTTTGCCTTACAACCTGGAATTAAAATTGATTATTTGGGGGTTTGTATCATTTGATTTACACAATATGCCTACCACTTTGAAGATGCTAAATATTGAAACAAACAAGAAATACGACAAAAAAACTGAAAACGTGAGCGTGCATAATTATTAACTCCCCAAAGTCAATACTTTGTAGAGCCACCTTTTGCAGCAATTACAGCTGCAAGTCTCTTGGGGTATGTCTCTATAAGCTTGGCACATCTAGGCACTGGGATTTTTGCCCATTCTTCAACGCAAAACTGCTCCAGCTCCTTCAAGTTGGATGGGTTCCGCAGGTGTACAGCAATCTTTAAGTCATACCACAGATTCTCAATTGGATTGAGGTCTGGGCTTTGACTAGGCCATTCCAAGACATTTAAATGTTTCCCCTTAAACCACTCGAGTGTTGCTTTAGCAGTATGCTTAGGGTCATTGTCCTGCTGGAAGGTGAACCTCCATCCCAGTCTCAAATCTCTGGAAGACTGAAACAGGTTTCCCTCAATAATTTCCCTGTATTTAGCACCATCCATCATTCCTTCAATTCTGACCAGTTTCCCAGTCCCTGCCGATGAAAAACATCCCCACAGCATGATGCTGCCACCACCATGCTTTACTGTGGGGATGGTGTTCTCGGGGTGATGAGAGGTGTTGGGTTTCATCTGACTAGAGTACCTTCTTCCATATGTTTGGGGAGTCTCCCACATGCCTTTTGGCGAACACCAAACATGTTTGCTTATTTTTTTCTTTAAGCAATGGTGTTTTTCTGGCCACTCTTCCATAAAGCCCAGCTCTGTGGAGTGTATGGCTTAAAGTGGTCCTATGGACAGATACTCCAATCTCCGCTGTGGAGCTTTGCAGCTCCTTAAGGGTTATCTTTGGTCTCTTTGTTGCCTCTCTGATTAATGCCCTCCTTGCCTGCTCCGTGAGTTTTGGTGGGTGGCCCTCTCGCAGGTTTGTTGTGGTGCCATATTCTTTCCATTTTTTAATAATGGATTTAATAGTGCTCCGTGGGATGTTCAAAGTTTCAGATATTTTTTTATAACCCAACCCTGATCTGTACTTCTCCACAACTTTGTCCCTGACCTGTTTGGAGAGCTCATTGGTCTTCATGGTGCCGCTTGCTTGGTGGTGCCCTTTGCTTAGTGGTGTTGCAGACTCTGGGGCCTTTCAGAACAGGTGTATATATACTGAGATCATGTGACAGATCATGTGACACTTAGATTGCACACAGGTGGACTTTATTTAACTAATTATGTGACTTCTGAAGGTAATTGGTTGCACCAGATCTTATTTAGGGACTTCTTAGCAAACAGGGTGAATACATATGCACGCACCACTTTTCTGTTATTTATTTTTTACAATTCTTTGAAACAAGTTCTTTTTTTCATTTCACTTCACTAATTTGGACTATGTTTTATAAAAATCAATGTAAATTACAGGTTGTAATGCAACAAAATAGGAAAAACGCCAAGGGGGATGAATACTTATGCAAGGCACTGTACACCCACAGGTCATGATCAGTTGTGCTATGTAATGTTTAAGCATCTACAGTGAGGGAAAAAAGTATTTGATCCCCTGCTGATTTTGTACGTTTGCCCACTGACAAAGACATGATCAGTCTATAATTTTAATGGTAGGCTTATTTGAACAGTGAGAGACAGAATAACAACAAAAAAATCCAGAAAAACGCATGTCAAAAATGTTATAAATTGATTTGCATTTTAATGAGGGAAATAAGTATTTGACCCCTCTGCAAAACATGACTTAGTACTTGGTGGCAAAACCCTTGTTGGCAATCACAGAGGTCAGACGTTTCTTGTAGTTGGCCACCAGGTTTGCACACATCTCAGGAGGGATTTTGTCCCACTCCTCTTTGCAGATCTTCTCCAAGTCATTAAGGTTTCGAGCCTGACGTTTGGCAACTCGAACCACAGATTTTCTATGGGATTAAGGTCTGGAGACTGGCTAGGCCACTCCAGGACCTTAATGTGCTTCTTCTTGAGCCACTCCTTTGTTGCCTTGGCTGTGTGTTTTGGGTCATTTTCATGCTGGAATACCCATCCACAACCCATGTTCAATGCCCTGGCTGAGGGAAGGAGGTTCTCACCCAAGATTTGACGGTACATGGCCCCGTCCATCGTCCCTTTGATGCGGTGAAGTTGTCCTGTCCCCTTAGCAGAAAAACACCCCCAAAGCATAATGTTTCCACCTCCATGTTTGACGGTGGGGATGGTGTTCTTGGGGTCATCAGACGGGCATGTATATGTGCTTTCTTGAGCAGGGGGACCTTGCGGGCGCTGCAGGATTTCAGTCCTTCACGGGCGTAGTGTGTTACCAATTGTTTTCTTGGTGAATATGGTCCCAGCTGCCTTGAGATCATTGACAAGATCCTCCCGTGTAGTTCTGGGCTGATTCCTCACCGTTCTCATGATCATTGCAACTCCACGAGGTGAGATGTTGCATGGAGCTCCAGGCCGAGGGAGATTGACAGTTATTTTGTGTTTCTTCCATTTGCGAATAATCACACCAACTGTTGTCACCTTCTCACCAAGCTGCTTGGTGATGGTCTTGTAGCCCATTCCAGCCTTGTGTAGGTCTACAATCTTGTCCCTGACATCCTTGGAGAGCTCTTTGGTCTTGGCCATGGTGGAGAGTTTGGAATCTGATTGATTGATTGCTTCTGTGGACAGATGTCTTTTATACAGGTAACAAGCTGAGATTAGGAGCACTCCCTTTAAGATTGTGCTCCTAATCTCAGCTCGTTACCTGTATAAAAGACACCTGGGAGCCAGAAATCTTTCTGATTGAGAGGGGGTCAAATACTTATTTTCCTCATTAAAATGCAAATCAATTTATATCATTTTTGACATGTGTTTTTCTGGATTTTTTTGTTGTTATTCTGTCTCTCACTGTTCAAATAAACCTACCATTAAAATTATAGACTGATAATTTCTTTGTCAGTGGGCAAACGTACAAAATCAGCAAGGGATCAAATACTTATGATAGGGGATGTTCCTTCCATGGTTACTCCCAAATCCTGTTGTTGATCTAACCTTGGAAGGGAAAAGGAAAGATTGGTCAGAAGTCAGTGATATAGGGAAACTGGTTGACAATTACATTGGTAGAAGTTCTTATGCTTTTTTTTACCGCTTTTCACAGATGGATCCAAGGACCCAAATAGTGGGCGCACAGGAGCAAGCGTTTACATTCCTGAATTCTCACCACAAACACCCAGTCTATGACTGTGAGTGATGCCCTCCTACTTTTCTTTGTTTAGTGTCTGTGAAGATGGTCAGGTGTCTTGAAGGGGGACTGGGCAGCGAACTTTAAAGATGGAGTTACCCAGATGGAATGGACTTGCAGTGCCAACATCTTAAAGCTCTGGGGCCGATCCAATTTCAGAACTGTAAGTTACGGCCTGTGCTAGGTCTTTGCCTCTGTCATGTGTACAGTTAACTGAAATTTGACTATCCACTTGAATATTATTCACCATTAGAGGTCTTTCCAGTGGCAATATACAACAGTAAATATCATTGTCGTGAGTTGACTTTGTGCGTTTCTTTCTTTTTTTCAGTTATGACAGTTTTGGGGGTCCCATCAAGAGTTGTCACAATCTTTAACTCTGCCCGTGATACCATTGGAAACCTGGTCATCGAGGAATATTACACCAACACTGGGGGAAAAAATTTACATCTCCAAGGACAGCATATGGGTTGGTGTTCACAAAGTCAAAATGTCATATGTTTTGGTCTGCAATAAAGAACACTTTGTTTTCTCTCAGTCGTCTGAGATGGTTGCATAACCTCTTATAGTATTTAGCTTTTGATAATTTTGGGGTATGCAGTCATGTACAGTGGGGAAAAAAAGTATTTAGTCAGCCACCAATTGTGCAAGTTCTCCCACTTAAAAAGATGAGAGAGGCCTGTAATTTTCATCATAGGTACACGTCAACTATGACAGACAAATTGAGAAAAAAATATCCAGAAAATCACATTGTAGGATTTTTTATGAATTTATTTGCAAATTATGGTGGAAAATAAGTATTTGGTCACCTACAAACAAGCAAAATTTCTGGCTCTCACAGACCTGTAACTTCTTCTTTAAGAGGCTCCTCTGTCCTCCACTCGTTACCTGTATTAATGGCACCTGTTTGAACTTGTTATCAGTATAAAAGACACCTGTCCACAACCTCAAACAGTCACACTCCAAACTCCACTATGGGCCAAGACCAAAGAGCTGTCAAAGGACACCAGAAACAAAATTGTAGACCTGCACCAGGCTGGGAAGACTGAATCTGCAATAGGTAAGCAGCTTGGTTTGAAGAAATCAACTGTGGGAGCAATTATTAGGAAATGGAAGACATACAAGACCACTGATAATCTCCCTCGATCTGGGGCTCCACGCAAGATCTCACCCCGTGGGGTCAAAATGATCACAAGAACGGTGAGCAAAAATCCCAGAACCACACGGGGTACCTAGTGAATGACCTGCAGAGAGCTGGGACCAAAGTAACAAAGCCTACCATCAGTAACACACTACGCCGCCATGGACTCAAATCCTGCAGTGCAAGACGTGTCCCCTGCTTAAGCCAGTACATGTCCAGGCCCGTCTGAAGTTTGCTAGAGTGCATTTGGATGATCCAGAAGAGGATTGGGAGAATGTCATATGGTCAGATGAAACCAAAATAGAACTTTTTGGTAAAAACTCAACTCGCGTGTTTGGAGGACAAAGAATGCTGAGTTGCATCAAAAGAACACCATACCTACTGTGAAGCATGGGGGTGGAAACATCATGCTTTGGGGCTGTTTTTTCTGCAAAGGGACCAGGACGACTGATCGTGTGTAAAGGAAAGAATGAATGGGGCCATGTATCGTGAGATTTTGAGTGAAAACCTCCTTCCATCAGCAAGGGCATTGAAGATGAAACGTGGCTGGGTCTTTCAGCATGACAATGATCCCAAACACACCGCCCCGGGCAACGAAGGAGTGGCTTCGTAAGAAGCATTTCAAGGTCCTGGAGTGGCCTAGCCAGTCTCCAGATCTCAACCCCATAGAAAATCTTTGGAGGGAGTTGAAAGTCCGTGTTGGCCAGCGACAGCCCCAAAACATCATTGCTCTAGAGGAGATCTGCATGGAGGAATGGGCCAAAATACCAGCAACAGTGTGTGAAAACCTTGTGAAGACTTACAGAAAACGTTTGACCTGTGTCATTGCCAACAAAGGGTATATAACAAAGTATTGAGAAACTTTTGTTATTGACCAAATACTTATTTTCCACCATAATTTGCAAATAAATTCATTACAAATCCTACAATGTGATTTTCTGGATTTTTTTTCATCATTTTGTCTGTCGTAGTTGACGTGTACCTATGATGAAAATTACAGGCCTCTCTCATCTTTTTAAGTGGGAGAACTTGCACAATTGATGGCTGACTAAATACTTTTTTCCCCCACTGTATGTCCTAAATGTATACAAATATTTCCAGGAACTTCCATGTGTGGGTTGAATGCTGGATGTCACTGCCTGACCTGGGCCAAGGTTTTGACGGGTGGCAGGTATTGGATCCAACTCCCCAGGAGAAAAGTGGAGGTCAAATACCTAATTCTATTCAATTATTACTTTCTGTTAGTTAGATCATCAAGATGAAAGAGGAAGGCAGGTAGCTTATTGGTTAAGAGCGTTGTGCCAGTAACTGAAAAGAGTCGCTGGTTCTAATCCCTGAGCCGACTAGGTGAAAAATCTGTCGATGTGCCCTTGAGCAAGGCACTTAACCCTAATTGCTCCTGTAAGTCGCTCTGGATAAGAGCGTCTGCTAAATGACAAAAAAAAGAAAAAAAAAGAAAGAAAGATTGAAAGCTAATGAAAACTATGCTGTTTTAATCTCATTTTGACCTTTGATTCTCTGAAATATCTGACTGTCAAATGTTTGCCCTTTCAATAGATAGCCTATTGATCAGATCAGACAATTCTTCTGAAATGTCTTTAAGTGAATAGAATGATAACATCTGCAACATCTACAGGAATATTCTGCTGTAGTCGATGTTCAGTGAAAGGCCTCAGAAAGCGACGTAATGACGCTTTGTACGACGCTCCATTCATCTATGCGTCGGTCAACGCGGACGTTGTCACGGTGATAGTGAGGGATGGTGTTGGGGACGAGTGTGTACACACAGAGGGTCGGATCTCACTAAGAACGTGGGCTCAGAGAGACCTCAGAGCCTCTGTGCTTACAAGTGTAATGAAAGTAAGACAGTGCTAACATCATGAAATCCCACACAACTAAATCGCAACTATACAAAAAGTATTCTGCTGTCAAGATACAAAGGTCTGACAGACTTAAAGTACCCATGCAACGTACCTGTAAAAATGTAAATGTCAAAGTGAAAAAGGTTGCTTTTCGTTATTTCCATAATGTATTTTGTTGTTTGTTATCACACCTCATCCTCTGTCCATTTCTCTCTCCGTAGCAACAGTTCAGAGTTTGGAGGTTTCCTTGAAGATTGAGAAAGAGCCAAGGTTGGGGGAGAACATTTACTTGTGCGTCTCTGTCACCAACAGGGCGAATGTCCCCAAGGTTCTGAAAGAACATCTCAATGCTCAAACAAAAGAAGACAATGGCAGCCCACGGAACTCGTTCTGGGAGGCACACAAGCAGTTTCATATGGCTCATGTGCAGGTAACAAGTCACAACCAGGGGTTTCAATTGGGTATGGCAGTCACCATACTCTAGCTCAACACCAACAATTTTAAATAGGCTACTAAAATCATTCCAATCCCGATTTAAGAAAAATATTTCATCTCTTTTAATTTAGACACCCTCTATGCTCAACACCAAATCCAGTAGTCTCCCATAATACAATTGTTTGTTGTTCTTTTCATTACTACTGTGCTTACAGTGTTACTGTGCTTCTTCCAGTTCTGACAGTTCATCACCAGATCCCACACTCTTGAGTATGAGAACATGCTTGTGGGTGAGGGTTTGCTGAACTTGGCGGTGGTCATAAAGGATGAGCGGACCAAAGAGCGGGTCCTAGCGTCAGAAGAGTTAAACATCATCACCCAACAGATCTCTATAGAGGTACAGTACGCTCTCTAACAACTTATCTAGTCTTTACCCGACGTACCTCCCAGGCAGAGTCAGAGTTTCTGAAGTGCTTTTATTCCACAGGTCATCGGTGGAGATAACATTCAGCTGGAGAAGGTGCACAGTGCCCTGGTTTCTTTCATTGATGGTTTCACTATTCCCTTGAGCGGTGCTGTGCTGACAGTGGAAGGCTCAGGCTTGATGGAGGGCAAAGACCAGACAAAGTAAGTGATCGTGCACCGGAAGACCAAGAAACTGATTATATTCTAAACTGTTCTGAAAAAGCAAATAAGACATTGGGCTCTCTGTCTCTATGGAACACATTCTAAGTTTAACACTTTCTTTGTTTGAATGACAACAAAACCACCTATTCTTGTGGCTTGAGGAAGTATTGTAGAAACGTAGTCTTGGTACGTCACCAGGTACAGTGAGGGAAAAAAGTATTTGATCCCCTGCTGATTTTGTACGTTTGCCCATTGACAAAGAAATGATCAGTCTATAATTTTAATGGTAGGTTTATTTGAACAGTGAGAGACAGAATAACAACAAAAAAGACGCATGAAAAATGTTAAATTTATTAGCATTTTAATAAGGGAAATAAGTATTTGACCCCTCTGCAAAACATGACTTAGTACTTGGTGGCAAAACCTTTGTTGGCAATCACAGAGGTCAGACGTTTCTTGTAGTTGGCTATCAGGTTTGCACACATCTCAGAGCTCTTTGGTCTTGGCCATGGTGGAGAGTTTGGAATCTGATTGATTGATTGCTTGTGGATAGGGTATCTTTATACAGGTAATCAAGCTGAGATTAGGAGCACTCCCTTCTAAGTGTGTGCTCCTAATCTCAGCTCGTTACCTGTATAAAAGACACCTGGAAGCGAGAAATCTTTCTGATTGAGAGGGGGTCAAATACTGATTTCCCTCATTAAAATGCAAATCAATTTATAACATTTTTGACATGCGTTATTCTGGATTTTGTTGTTGCTATTCTGTCTCTCACTGTTCAAATAAACCTCATTAAAATTATAGACTAATCATTTGTCAGTGGGCAAACGACAAATCAGCAGGATCAGCTCTTTTCCTCACTGTATGCTCTTCTTAGTTGTCAGTTTCATGGAACTAATGCATTTGGTTGCATCACAAGACTTCCACCTCTAACTAAAAAGGTCACACAGGTTGTGTAATGCCTCAGACAGTAAGATGAAACAATAACATACAAACGCTACATATATATATTCCTGTGTTTTATATACTGTATATGGTTTTAGCAACAGTAGAAGGAAGAGGGGAGTTCATGGATCTTATAGTGACATCTAGATGAATTGAATACAAGCATTCCTTGACATTATTTACTCCAGCCATTCTCTAAAAGTATTAGGGTGTACCTCGTGCAGCCAGGACAGACCATGGAGAAAAATGATTATTTCACCCCCACAACAATTGGCACCAAACTGTTGCAGGCAAGCCTGGTTTACAACAACAGTCTCAGCAGCCATCAGAAACGTCCACAAAGTCTCTGTTTCTGCATAAAGCATAAAGCATGATTGCTTTCTACTGAGCATACTGAAGGATGTGAGTGTTTGTATTGTCTTCACTTTTTGTATTTCTACGCTTTTGGTAAGTTAATGTTAAAATGTGTTATTCCTATATAATGTGTTAGAGCAAGTGTTCAGCTCTATTATTGATTTGTTTCAAGAAAGATTTGTCAATATATTGAAAATGTTTTGTTTACGTTTCATAAAATCTTTATAAGCAAGTCCCACCTTCATTCCCTGAACGTATTGTGAATTAATCAATCAATGCAATGTGAAGGCGAGCATGGCATTATTGTTATGTAAATCTTGACAGGTTTTTGTATGTTAATTCAGCTCTTGGTTGATTCATGGGAGTGTGTCCCCCCCATTAGAACATGTATCCCTCTTACAGACATTGTGTTGTCAAGTGACTGTAGTATGATGGAACTCCTATTGGATGATAAGGGGCTATCATACCACTCACTGGCAGGGAGTGTTTCCTCGACAGACAGTGTGAGGGAAACGTTCTACAGAGATAAGAGGAGCCACATGAATAAACATGGAACATTATGATACAATGAACAACATTCACAGTGAAGTTTAGCTTTCAGATACAGTGCTGTCCCAACTGTTAAATGATAACATTGATATCTTCAAGTTTTAATAGTTGAATGTACAGGATACACATGGTTTGTACTGTCCAACAAAATGCTTACTTAAAGTTATTTCTCGACAATGCAACAACAATAAGAAATAATAAAAGATAAGAATACAAACAAAAAGTAAATGGCTCAGTAGAATATAATAGACATTTTAGCATCAGTATATACAGTTGAAGTCGGAAGTTTACATACACCTTAGCCAAATACATTTAAACTCAGTTTTTCGCAATTTCTGACATTTAGTCCTAGTAAAAATTCCCTGTATTAGGTCAGTTAGGATCACCACTTTATTTTAAGAATGTGAAATGTCAGAATAATAGTTGAGAGAATGATTTATTTCAGCTTTTATTTCTTTCATCATATTCCCAGTTGGTTAGAAGTTTACATACACTCAATTAGTATTTGGTAGCATTGCCTTTAAATTGTTTAACTTGGGTCAAACGTTTGGGTAGCCTTTCCACAAGCTTCCCCACAATAAGTAGGGTGAATTTTGGCCCATTCCTCCTGACAGAGCTGGTGTAACTGAGTCAGGTTTGTAGGCCTCCTTGCTCGCACACGCTTTTTCAGTTCTGCCCACAAATGTTCTATAGGATTGAGGTAAGGGCTGTGTGATGGCCACTCCAATACCTTGACTTTGTTGTCCTTAAGCCATTTTGCCACAACTTTGGAAGGATGCTTGGGGTCATTGTCCATTTGGAAGAACTATTTGCGACCAAGCTTTAACTTCCTGACTAATGTCTTGAGATGTTGCTTCAATATATATATCCACATAATTTTCCTTCCTCATGATGCCATCTATTTTGTGAAGTGCACCAGTCCCTCCTGCAGCAAAGCACCCCCACAGCATGATGCTGCCACCCCCGTGCTTCACGGTCGGATGGTGTTCTACGGTTTGCAAACAACCCCCTTTTTCCTCCAAACATAACGATGGTCATTATGGGCAAACAGTTCTATTTTTGTTTCATCAGACCAGAGGACATTTCTCAAAAAAGTGCAATCTTTGTCCCCATGTGAGGTTGCAAACTGTAGTCTGGCTTTTTTATGGCGGTATTGGAGCAGTGGCTTCTTCATTGCTGAGCGGCCTTTCAGGTTTTGTCGATATAGGACTTGTTTTACTGTGGATATAGATACTTTTGTACCTGTTTCCTCTAGCATCTTCACAAGGTCCTTTGCTGTTGTTCTGGGATTGATTTGCACTTTTCGCACCAAAGTACGTTCATCTCTAGGAGACAGAATGCGTCTCCTTCCTGAGTGGTATGATGGCTGCGTGGTCCCATGGTGTTTATATTTGCGTACTATTGTTTGTACATGGTACCTTCGTGGTACCTTCAGGCGTTTGGAAATTGAATGAACAAATTCTTTTCTGAGGTCTTGGCTGATTTCTTTTGATTTTCCCATGATGTCAAGTAAAGAGGCACTGAGTTTGAAGGTAGGCCTTGAAATACATCCACAGGTACACTCTCAATTGACTCAAATGATGTCAATTAGCCTATCAGAAGCTTCTAAAGCCAGTGACATAATTTTCTAGAATTTTCCAAGCTGTTTGAAGGTACAGTCAACTTAGTGTATGTAAACGTCTGACCCACTGGAATTGTGATACAGTGAATTATTGTAATGAATACTCGGACAGAGTGGTAAGATCCAATCGCAGAATAGCGATGCTTTATTAGAGTACAGACAAGGGAATAGCTTAATCGTGGTCGGGCGGGCTGTGGTCAAAACCGGGCCAGGCAGAGACAGGCAGAGGTACCAAGGAGCGGGCTTGAGTGTAGTCGAGGTCACAGGCACAGGATCAGAGAAACGGTAATCACTGGGATAGACAAGCAGGATTAAGCAATTCGGGGGAGTCAAACAACAAGGTACAGGTCGGATACATGGGTAATCAAAAACAACAAACTCTCTCTCTCTCTCTCGGAACAAAAACGCTTAGCAAGTCACAATGGAACAATACCTGCACCTGACTGAACTTCTGAGCACACCTTATATCCTACCCAATTACGGACAGGTGTGCTCCAGAACTCAGGTGAACCAGATCGAAGTCTGATGACTCCCCCTCTCTGTAGATCGGGGAAGTGTCAGTATCACTACCTCCAGGAAATACACGACCGCCGCTGTTCTGATACTGATGGATTTATTCATCTACTAAATTCTCCACCGTCATCAATCCACCGTCGAACTGTTTAAATACATTTCAACACATGCACAAAAAACAAGTTGGCGTTCACGTTACCTTGCACGTAAATATCTCGCGACAAATAATTAACATAATGAACATACCTCGCTGGCTGCACACAACTGAGAGGAAATGGGTCCACTTAGAAACAAGAATACTTGTAAATAAACACGTCGTTAATTTAACTTATCTTTCAGAGTACTAAACTTTACCACCGCTACTTTACTGCGATGTCTGGAACTTGTCACCACTAAAAAGCGTCCCAACACAACATAGAATGTACAGATAGTTCCTATCACATAAATACAAGCAAAATCAATATTCAAAATACAAGTTGTACAAATAATAATGATATTATGTAAAACCTATTAATAATGACATGAATAACATTAATAATGACATGAATAACATTTATGGCAGTTAGTCCAGACTCTGTCTAGACCCAGCCAACCCCCGATCCCTTACAGTATCCCCTCCCCAGGGCCGGCTCCTGACGGCCTTCTACCTCTACCGGTGTCTTCCTCTGGGTCGGGGTCCGGGATGATCTGGGTGTTCAGCGTAAGTGGCCTTGAGAGCGGGGTCTAGTATGTCCTTAGCAGGGACCCAGGACCGTTCCTCCGGTCCATATCCCTCCCAGTCCACGAGATATTCGATGCCCCTCGTCTCCGTCTTGACTCCAGTATCTCGTGGACTGTATAGGTGGTGTCCTGTTCATCCTCCAAAGGTGGTGTAGTAGGTTGTTGAGTGATTGGTGGGTACATCGGGCTATAATGGACAGGTTTCAACAGGGAGACGTGGAACGAGGGTTTATCCTGTAGTGTCGAGGAGTAACAGACGGTAGGTGACAGGGTTAATACGTCTCTGTACCTTGAAGGGACCAATGTACCTGGGTTGGAGCTTCTTGCAGCTCCGTCGGAACCGCAGGTCTCGGGTAGACAGCCACACTCCGCGCCGGGTTGATAAGTGGGAGTAGGTCTCCGGCGTTCGGTCGGCGTAGGTCTTTTGCTGTTGTGAGGCTTGACTGAGATGTTGATGGGCCGTCTCCCCAGACCTGCGACTCCGACGGAACCACTCGTCACGCCGTGTACTGTCCCGGTGCGGTATCCCACGGAACAGGGGGTGGTTGATACCCCCAGAACACACTGAAAGGGCGTTAGACGTAGGGAGGTGTGAATGAGTGAGTTCTGAGCATACTCTACCCAAGGAAGGAATCGGCTCACTCTTGCGGCTGCCGCGAACATTGTTGCCGTAGATACTTCCCAATTTCCTGGTTGAGCCGTTCTGTCTGCCCATTGGCCTGGGGATGATATCCGGAGGTGAGGCTCACCAGAGATGCCCAAGCTGTCGTGAGAAGGCCTTCCAAACCGGGATACGAACTGGGGTCCCCGGTCGGAAACAATATCCTCGGAACACCAAACTGCCGGAACACCTGGTTAAATATAGTCTCCGTCATCTGAGTGGCGTTAGGTAAACGGTTCATGGGTACTAACCGACACATCTTGGAGAATCGATCGGTGACCACGAGAATTACAGTATGGCCCTCTGATTCTGGTAGGTCGGTAACAAAGTCCATAGAAAATGCGACCAGGGTCATTGAGGAGTTGGCAATGGCATCAGCTCACCCTCCGGTAGTGCTCGAGGCGCCTTGGACTGAGCACATACTGGGCAGGATAATACGTAGTCTCTGACGCTCATCTGTGAGGGAATCCCACCAGTATTTTCAACTGATGAGTCAGTGTAGTTCGAGTGATTCGGGATGACCAGATCCTAGCGGACGTGTGGCACCATTCCATCAGTTGAGGTCGAGCGGAGCTGGTACAAACACCTTCGACACCGGGGGTTTCTGGAGGGGCTGGTTCCGATTGTAGGCTCTCCTGAATCGTGTCACCGATAGCCCCACCTCACAGGACCAGCACGGCAACTCATGGGGAGGATAGGTCTCTGGTTCAACCGGTCTGTCAGCGCGCACGAACCGCGGAAAGCGTGTCCACCTACAATTCTTGGACCCGGGGAATATAAGAGACAGTGAATTGGAAACGGTTGAAGAATAAAGACCACCTTGCCTGTCGGGAGTTCAGTCGTTTAGCACTGTGAAGATACTCCAGATTGCGGTGGTCCGTGAGCACTTGGAACGATGAGCTGCTCCCTCCAGCCAATGTCTCCACTCCTCCAGTGCTAACTTCACCGCCAGTAATTCACGATTTCTCACGCCGTAGTTCTGCTCGGCCGGATTCAGCTTCTTAGAAAAAAAAAGCACAGGGTCGTGATTTGGGCGGCTCACCTTGGCGCTGGGATAGCACGGCTCCAACTCCCAACCTCCGAGGCGTCCACCTCCACGATGAACGGCAGGTAGGATCCGGCTGAATAAATGGGAGCGGTGGTAAATCGTTGTTTCAATGTCTCAGCACGACCCCCCTCGTCCATTTCAGACCACGACCCTTGTGGCTGGTCATCGCGACAGGGGGAGCTGCGGTTGTGCTGAAATTGCGAGGAACTGTTCGTATAGTAATTGGCAAACCCTAAGAATCTCTGGAGCTCTTTCACCGTCTGGGGTTGAGGCCAGTCCTCATACAGTTTGCACCTTGGATTCATCCAGTTTACCCCTGGCCGGGAGTGAGTATGGTCCCAAGGAAGGAAATCGTTGTAGACATGGAATTCACTTTTCAGCCTTCACGAACAGAGAGTGTTGCTCGTGAGGGTCCAGAACCCAGCGACATGGGACACATGTTCACTCAGAGAGTTAGAGTAGATTAGAAAGTCATCAATGTACACTATGACAAAGCGATCAATCAAGTCCCCTGAAAATGTCATTGCCCATGAACGCCCTGGAACACAGAGGCGCTTAGTAAGTCCATAGGGCATGACACAATATTCATAATGTCCTCGATGGGTGATGAAGGCGGTCTTCCATTCATCCCCTTCTCTAATGCGCACCAGATTGTACGCACTCCTGAGGTCCAGTTTACTGTAGATGGAGGCCTGCCCCACCTGCTCGAGGGCTGCTGGAATCAAAGGAAGGGGGTAACGATTTTTAATGGTAATATCGTTCAAAACCTCGATAGTCTATAAAAGGAGCAGTCCGCCATCCTTTTTCTTAACAGAAAGAAAAAACTGGATGCGGCGGGAGATGTAGATGGGGCGTAATGGCCCCTTGCTGTAGTGCCTCATCAATATACTTTGCTCATTGATTCTCGTTCGGCTGTGACAGGGTAGATTCGTCCGCAAGGAGGTGTAGCCCCGGATAGCAGATCAATTGCACAATCCCCAGGCCCGAGCGGTGGTAACAAGGTAGCCCTCTCCTTGGAGAACACCTGCGCGTAATCCTGGTACTCTGTAGGAACAACAGTAGACACCGCACCCTTCGCATCCTCCACAGTAGACGTTGCAAGGTAAAATGAGGCACTCTGCCCTACATACCTCACTCCAAGCCGTGATCTCACAGATTTCCAGGAGATGACGGATCATGGGTAATGAGCCAGGGGTGGCCGAGGACTAGCGGCTCCCGTGAGCGGAGATGACGAACAGAATGATGTTCTCATGGTGCAGGGAGCCCACTTGTAACTTGATTTCCTCGGTACGGTGCGTAATGAACCCAGTGCCCATGGGCTCACTGCTTCAGGCGCGTTGACTCGCAGGGGGTTGAATTGGGATAAGTTGAACTCCCAACTCCTCAGCAAGACCCATATCCAGAAAGCTGGCAGCCGCCCGGAATCAATAAGTCCTTCCAACCTGCGACTTTCTCTCTCCGACAGATAAGGTAACTGGCACATACATTTGTTTAGATGCAATGTTCAAAACTGGAGTCTCACTCTCACCGGTTTGGCAGTTCCGAGGCGATATCCGGGGGTACGGTTTGGTCGTACGGACATTGACGAACCAAATGACCCGACTGACCACAATACAGGCATAGTCCGTCTTGCCGACGTTGTTGTCTCACCGACCCTTGTAGAGGTGACCGTCCCAGTTGCATAGGTTCCTCCTCAGTGTCACGGATTCTGCCGAGGCTGCTCCCCCTCCTGGTACGAGCAGGCATCGGCGGTCGCCGTCCCCGGAGTACTAGCTGCCACCGATCTATGTTTCTGTGTGTGATTGCCTTTGTCTGTCTGTCACACCTGTGTCCTATTGTGTATTCATCACCTGTCCTATAAGTTCCGTCTTTTTTCTTGGTAGGATTGTGTGTTGTTGTTCGCCTGTCGCTTTGTGCTGCTGTTTTGCTTCTTGTTTGTTTTTCTAGTGTTTTACGCTTGTTCGTAAATGCTCGTCTCTTATTGTTGGAGGTCGTTTGTTTACCGTTTCCTTTTGGAATTGTTGAGTAAACTCTGTTGGACTGAGCCTCGGTGTCCTGCGCCTGACTTCCACCACACACACACCTCACCTCGCGACAGAACAACACACCATCTCCATGGAGCAGCAGGTAACAGCGGCGATACCTTCCCTGGAGGACCGGATTAATTACCAGGGACGCCATGATCCGGCAACTCGGGTCGCCATGGACGCAGGTGTCCAACAGACTGCGCCGGTTGATGAATCGGGGAGGTGCCCCGCCTTTTCACACCATCCCAGCACCAACGGCCAGTCCTCCTCTCTCAGCACCGGAACTCAGTGGCATTCGGCTCTCGCTCCGAGGGGCATATGACGGTTCTGCAGCCGGGTGTCAGGGCTTTCTCCTACAGGTAGAACTTTACACTTGCCACCATACACCCGGCGCCCTCGCGGATACGAGAGCGTCTCGCCCTCATCTCCTGTCTCTCCGGGAAAGCGTTGAGTGGCCAACGGCCGAATGGAGGGGAATAGACGCCGCCACCATCACCTACGCGGAGTTTTCCGCCGCTCCAGGACTGTCTTCGATCATCCACCTGAGGGGAAAGCGGCGGGAGAGCGTCTATTCCACCTCCGACAGGGGGAAGAGGAGCGCACAGGAGTTCGCACTGGAGTTCGGACACTAGCAGCGGATGCGGGATGGAAATGAGAGGGGGCCCTCATTGACCACTATCGGTGTAGCCTACGAGAGGACGTTCGTCGTGAGATGGCCTGCAGGGACACCAACCTGTCGTTCGACCAGCTGGTGGACATCTCCATCAGTCTAGACACCCTGCTGGCTACCCGCGGACGCCCCGAGTGGGGGTCGTCCATTCCATCCTCCAGCACCTCCGAGCCTATTCCTATGGAGCTCGGGTGCTGGCGCTAGAGAGAGGAGGAGGGAGAACCCGAGGAGGGCCAACCCCTGCACCCAACTGTGGCCGTGGAGGACACACCACGGCCAGGTGCTGGGGAGGGTCTTCTGAGAGAGGGGACAACAGGTCACGCACTGGGGAGTCAGTCCAGGTGAGTAGGGCGCCCCACTTACCCAGAGCTCTCTGTTGGTCACATGGAGTATTCCTGTGCGTTTTCCACAGGTGGCACCTCATTCCCAGCATAAGGCGCTAGTAGATTCAGGCGCAGCTGGGAACTTTATTGATCGTAAATTTTGTGCTAGGTTAGGAATTCCCTTCGGCGGTAGAAGTTCCATTCCCTGTCCATGCATTAGACAGCCGGCTCGTTGGGGTCGGGTCTTATCAGGGATGTCACAGCACCGCTGACGATGACTACGCAGGGGGGTCAGAGGAGATCATTCAGTTCTATCTTGATTGACTCTCCTGCGTACCCAGTGGTGTTGGGGCTTCCCTGGTTAAGTACCCACGATCCTACCATAGCGTGGCAACAGAGGGCTCTTATGGAGTGGTCTGCCCAGTGTGTAGGGAGATGTCTAGGTGTTTCCATAGGGGCGACCTCGGTAGAGAGTCCGAACCAAGTGCCCGCACTGCGCATTCCCCAGTATGAGGATTTAGACACTGGTATTTAGTAAATCGAGGGGCAGCAAGGGCTACCTCCTCATAGACAGGGGGACTGTGCGATAAATATCCAGACTGGAGCAGCTCTTCCCAGGAGTCATGTGTGGTATCCCCTGTCTCAAGAGGAGACAGCGGCTATGTGGAGACATACATAGCTGAGTCCTTGGCACAGGGATACATACGCCCTCTACTTCCCCAGTCTCCTCGAGTTTCTTCTTTGTGAAGAAGAAGGACGGGGAGATTGCGCCCGTGTATTGATTATCGTAGTCTCAATCAGATTACAGTTAAATACAGCTACCCACTGCCACTGATTGCGGATGACGAAGAATCATTACGCGGAGAGCGATTCTTCACAAAGTTAGATCTCAGAGGCGCGTACAATCTGGTGCGCATTAAGGGGGATGAATGGAAGACAGCATTTAGTACCACCTCGGGTCATTACAGTATCTCGTCATGTCATACGGGTTAATGAATGCTCCTTCAGTCTTCCAATCCTTTGTTGGCTAGGATTTTCCGGGACATGCATGGGCAGGGTGTCGTAGTTTACGTCGACGACATCCTGGTGTACTCTTCTAACGAGCGAGCATGGAGCCCAGGTGCGCCTAGTATTGAGACGACTGTTGGAGCATGACTTGTATGTCAAGGCAGAGAAATGCCTGTTCTTCCAGGAGTCCGTCTCCTTTTTGGGTTATCGTTTGTCCGCGTCTAGCGTGGAGATAGAGGTAGATCGGGTATCGGCTGTGCGTAATTGGCAAACTCCAACCACCGTAAAAGAGTGCAGCGGTTCTTGCTTTTGCTAATTACTACCGGAGGTTTATCCGGGGCTTTTGGACAGGTTGCAGTTCCCATTACGTCCCTGCTAAAGGGGGGTCCGTGCGCTTGCAGTGGTCAGCTGAGGCGGACAGGGCATTTTGTCAAGCTGAAGAACCTGTTCGCCTCGCCCCGGTGCTGGCGCATCCGGATCCTCTTTGCCTTTCCAAGTAGAGGTGGACGCGTCCGAGACCGGTATTGGGGCAGTCCTGTCACAACGGTCCGGCACGCCACCCTAAGCTCCGCCCCCGTGCATTCTACTCAAGAAGCTCAGCTCGCGGAGCGCAATTATGACGTTAGGGGACAGGGAACTGTTAGCTGTAGTCCAGGCCCTAAAGGTGTGGAGGCATTGGCTTGAGGGGGCTCAACACCTTTCCTCATTCTGACTGATCACCGTAACCTGGGTACATCCCGGGCAGCTAGGAGATTGAACCCTCGTCAGGCTAGGTGGAACATGTTCCTGACCCGGTTTGTTTTAAGATCACATACATCCCTGGGTCCCAGAACGGTAAGGCAGACCGCCCTGTCCCGGCAGTATGACACAGAGGAGAGGTCCATTGAGCCTATTTCCATACTGCCGGAGTCTTGTCTGGTGGCTCCGGTAGTATGGGAGGTCGATGCGGAGATCGAGCGGGCGCTGCGTGCCGACCCTACTCCCCGAGTGTCCTGTGGGGCGGACGACGTTCGCTCGAGGTTTCGTGATCGGCTTATTTCTTGGGCTCATACATCACCCTCCTCTGGACATCCTGGTATTGGTCGGACGGTGCACTGCCTTAGCGTAAAATACTGGTGGCCAACGTTAGCCAGGGATGTGAGGGTTTATGTCTCCTCCTGCTCGGTATGTGCCCAGTGTAAGGCACCTAGACATTTGCCCAGAGGTAAGTTACATCCTCTGCCCGTTCCACAACGACCATGGTCCCACCTCTCGGTAGATTTTGTGACCGATCTACCCCCTTCCCAGGGTAATACCACCATCTTGGTCGTTGTGGATCGGTTTTCTAAGGCCTGTCGTCTCCTCCCACTGCCGGGTCTCCCCTACTGCCCTACAGACCGCCGAGGCCCTCTTTACCCACGTGTTCCGGCACTATGGGGTCCCCGAGGATATTAGCAGCACACCGAGGTCCCCAGTTCACCTCCAGAGTCTGGGGGCTTTCACAGGAACGCCTGGGGGTCTCGGTTAGCCTTACCTCGGGTACCACCCAGAGAGCAATGGGCAGGTTGAACGGTGAACCAGGATGTGGGTAGGTTTTTGAGGTCCCATTGCCGGGACCGGCCGGAGGAGTGGTCGAGGTATATCCCCTGGGCAGAGATGGCCCAGAACTCTCTCCGCCACTCCTCCACCGGATTAACACCTTTCCAGTGTATTTTAGGGTATCAGCCGGTCCTGGCACCGTGGCACGAGAGCCAGACCGAGGCCCTGCGGTGGACGAGTGGATTCGGCGCTCGGAGGAGACGTGGGGACGCTGCCCATGTCCATCTGCAGCGTGCCATCCGTCAACAAAAGGCGGAGCGCCCGATCGCCACCGCAGTGAGGGGCCGGGTGTACGCACCGGGAGATCGGAGTCTGGCTCTCGACCAAACCTGCCCCTCCGCCTGCCCTGCCGGAAGCTGGGTCGGCGGTTTGTGGGGGCCCTTTAAAGTCCTGAGAAGGTTGAACGAGGTGTGTTACAGGTTACAACTGCCTATAGAGTACAAAAATATTAACCCCTCGTTCCATGTGTCTCTTCTCAGGCCGGGTGGTAGCTGGTCCACTCCAGGATAATGAGATAGGAGAGACCCCTCCGCCCCCCTTTGGACATCGAGGGGCCCCGGCGTACAGAGTCCGGACCATCTTGGACTCGAGGCGCCCGGATGAGTGGGTCTCAGTATCTCGTGGAGTGGGAGGGTACGGTCCGGAGGAACGGTGCTGGGGTGCCCAGGAGGGACATCCTCGATCCATCCCTCCTGACTGATTTCCCATCGTGGGCATCCCACGCGCCCGGGTCGCGTCCTCCTGGCCGTCCCGAGGCCGGGTCGGCGCACGGCTGGAGCCGCTGGTCAAGGGGGGGTACTGTCACGGATTCTGCCGAGGCTGCTCCCCCTCCTGGTACGAGCAGGCATCGGCGGTCGCCGTCCCCGGAGTACTAGCTGCCACCGATCTATGTTTCTGTGTGTGATTGCCTTTGTCTGTCTGTCACACCTGTGTCCTATTGTGTATTCATCACCTGTCCTATAAGTTCCGTCTTTTTCTTGGTAGGATTGTGTGTTGTTGTTCGCCTGTCGTTGTGCTGCGTGTTTTGCTTCTTGTTTGTTTTTCTAGTGTTTTACGCTTGTTGCGTAAATGCTCGCCTCTTATTGTTGGAGGTCGTTTGTTTACCGTTTCCTTTTGGAATTGTTGAGTAAACTCTGTTGGACTGAGCCTCGGTGTCCTGCGCCTGACTTCCACCACACATACACCTCACCTCATGACACTCAGATTCTCTCCTCCGCTCTGTCGATTGCTTAGGACCAGTGATCGAGGGCTCCCGGACTGTGGATACCTTGTGTTGCACTATCAGATTATCAATAGAGATGGCTATTTTGATAAACTCATGTAGCGCAGTGATATATCCTCGACAAGCCAACTCAGTCTGTACGTCTTTGCGCAGCCCTCTTCGGAAAACGGTGAGCAAGGCCGTCTCGCTCCATCCGCTACCGGCTGCTATAGTACGGAACTCTAAAGCGTAGTCGGCTACGGTGCGACGGCCCTGCTGAAGTTCGCATAGTTGGTCTCCAACTACGCCCAGATACTGGGTGGTCGAACACCTCCTGGAACAGTCTCTTGAACTGAACTTCCGCATTCAACTCGGGAACCTCAGCTGCCCAAAGCGCAGTAGCCCAATCCAGTGCTCTTCCCGTTAGTAGAGAAATCATGAAATCCACCCTGCTACGGTCATCGGAAAACATAGTACGATTATAGACATATACAGGGACGTCTGAAGTAGAAACCCCTGACATTTGCCAGGTTCCCCGTCGTACCTAGTCGGTAGAGAAATCGGAGGTGTAGGGACGAGACTGACCGTGCTCGGGGTGGTGCCTTCAGCCGCACCAGCGTTTGAGTAGCTGCAGGAGTTCATCCATCCGTTTCTCTGCATCTCCCATCGCCTCCTGTAATTCCGCTGGATCCATGGTAATGGCGAGGTATTCTGTAATGAATACTCGGACAGAGTGGTAAGATCCAATCGCAGAATAGCGATGCTTTATTAGAGTACAGACAAGGGAATAGCTTAATCGTGGTCGGGCGGGGCTGTGGTCAAAACCGGGCCAGGCAGAGACAGGCAGAGGTACCAAGGGAGCGGGCTTAGTCGTAGTCGAGGTCACAGGCACAGGATCAGAGAACGGTAATCACTGGGGTAGACAAGTAGAGGATTAAGCAATTCGGGGAGTCAAAACAACAAGGCACAGGTCGGATACACGGGTAATCAAAAACAACAAACTCTCTCTCTCCTCGGAACAAAACGCTTAGCAAGTCACAATGGAACAATACCTGCACCGACTGAACTTCTGGAGCACACCTTATATCCTACCCTAATTACGGACAGGTGTGCTCAGAACTCAGGTGAACCAGATCGAGTCTGATGACTCCCCCTCTCTGTAGATCGGGGAAGTGTCAGACTCTGTCTAGACCCAGCCAACCCCCGATCCCTTACAATTATAAGTGACATAATCTGTCTGTAAACAATTGTTGGGAAATTACTTGTGTCATGCAAAAAGTAGATGTGCTAACCGACTTGCCAAAACTATAGTTTGTTAACAAGACATTTGTGGAGTGGTTGAAAAACGAGTTTTAATGACTCCAACCTAAGTGTATGTAAACTTCCAACTTCAACTGTAATACAGGAAGGCACAATTTATAGTCCAATATTTACACCTATTAGGAAGGGGGGATTAAGGGGGGGCGTGTTTAAATTGTGCAGTATTAGCAATAGTAAACTGGTGGTCAGTCCAGTTAAAGTGTTCAGTAGTCAGGTGGCTTGTAGATAGAAACCTGTCTCTGAGCCTGTTGATATCAGACCTCATGCTCCGATACCGTCTACCCAACGGTAAGGGAGTGACAGCTCGTGGCTGGGGTGTGTGGGGTCCTTGATGATGCTGCGAGACTTCCCTCAGGCACCGTTTCAAGTAGATGTCATGGATGGGTGGGAGCACAGCCCCAGTAATGTACTGGGCCATCTTCACCACCTGCTGGAGGTATTCCCATACCAGGCCGTGATGCAACTGGTCAGGATGCTCTCGATGGTGCAGCGGTAGTATTTGGAGAGGACCCAGGGTGGCATGCCGAATTTCTTCAGCCGCCTTAGGAAGTAGAGGCGCTGTTGCGCCATCTTGACAAGAGTGGTGTTTTTTTCAAGTCATCAGTGATGTGGACGACGAGGAACTTAAAACTGTTGACTCTACTGCAGTCCCGTTGATGTGGATCGGGTGTGTTCCTCCTCTGCTAACTGAAGTTAGCTAACTCTTTTGTTTTGCTGACATTGAGGGAAAGGTTGTTGTCCTGGCACCACAATGCCAGTTCACTTTCCTATAGGCTGACTCGTCGTTGTTGGTTATCAGGCATACAACCATTGTGTCGTCAGCAAACTTTGATGATGGAATTGGTGTCGTGCAAAGCCACGGAGTCGGTGAACGGGGAGTATAGCAGAGGGCTGAGGAGACACTGTGTTAAGAGTCAGTGTGGAGGAGGTGCTGTTGCCAATCCTCACATCCTGTGGTGTGCCCATCAGGAAATCCAGGATCCTGTTGCAGAGGATAGTGCCCAAACCCAGGGCTCTGAGCTTAGTGATGAGCTTTGAGGGAACAATAGTGTTTAATGCTGAACTGTAGTCAATGAACAACATTCTCACACAGGTCTTCTCACCCCTCTACCAGGAGGAACTCACTGGAATGTTGTTATAGGAGGTGAGTGCATTGTACATTTTGACAGTGCTCTTAAACAAGCCTATAAGGACCAGGGGTAAGTGTCCCCTGTAGCTGAGTTGGTAGAGCATGGCGCGTTGCAATGCCAGGGTTGTGGGTTCGTTTCCCACCCGGGGGGGCAGTATGAAAACGTATGCACTCACTAACTGTAAGTCGCTCTGGATAAGAGCATCTGCTAAATGACTAAAATGTAAAATGGGTAAGGATCAGCTTATAGGACTTGGGTTGTGTGTACTGTGGAGTAGGCCTACCTGTTATGATCTTGAGTCATCACTAGATGGCAGCATTGAAGTCTCAAAATTCATGTCACCCCCTTGTCTCTGTGTGTGTGTTTGCCTTTGTATCCCCTCTGTGTGAATATGGCAAGGAATCATATTTCTAATGCAAACATTGTTTTGACAAATGTTCTGCTTTGCATAGAAAATAATAAGCTAAAGTCAATTTGATAGGCCTATAACCTAGGCTAGGTGGAACAGAAATGGTGGGTGAAGGCTGATGTTTTGAACATCTTTGCGAACCCTCTCTTCTGGTGCCATGGAGTTTCATACGCAGCCATATTGGAGATGTGTGCGATAATCAGACTGCACGGTTGCTGATTTTCAGATAAATTAAATGTCAGGGGGAAACCGGGGCGTGGGACCACTCCAGTGTTTGAAAAGCTGAGGCAACCATAAATTATTAAAGGCCCAGTGCAGTCAAAAACATGTTTTTCCTGTGTTTTATATTTCCACGCTATGAGGTTGGAATAATACTGTGAAATTGTGAAAATGATGATAATGCCCTTTTAGTGTAAGAGCTGTTTGAAAAGACCGCCTGAAATTTCAGCCTGTTTTGGTGGGATGGAGTTTTGGCCTGCCTGGTGACATCACCAGGCGGTAAATTAGTTAATAGACCAATAAGAAAGAGAGTTCCAAACCTCTCTGGCAATAACAACTAGTTTTCAGTTTTCCCCTCCCCATTAAGACCACTCCCAGACCATCCTAGCAAAATTCTTGCTTGAGAAATTGCTATTTGCCAACAGGCTATTTTTGTTTATTTTTGACCATTTAAATTGAAAATAATCACAGTGCTTGATTGTTATCCAGAAATGATTTGATATTGAGATAAAAATGGCTGCATTGGACCTTTAACAGCTTCTCTCTCCCTCCATCTGCCGTTTCTAAGAGCTTCACACCGAGATTCGAAGTTGAGAGGTAACGTTTCTGAACTTCACAGAGGAGTGGAAACAAAGTGAGAGAGCGGATATATAGTAGATGTATTAAACTGAACAATGACACAGCTGCAAATTAAAGTGTCAGTCCACTAACTCTTATGGACAAGCAGAGAGGGTGCTAGGTTTCATAGTTTGGGATAAAAAAGACTGATCTCTCTTTACTTCTCATTATTCTGTAGTCGATCCAGTGTATGATTTTGAAGTATGTCCTATCTTTCCAGAGAACAGTTCAATTGAAGCCTTTACAGAGTTCCACTGCCAAATGATGTGTTACCTATTGCAAATATGCGGAATTCAGAGGGAAATTGTTCAAGCTATTGCATTGGTGGTAATAATAGTCCCCTAGCAGCCCTAGCTCCAACCCCATGAGTGAGAGATGTGAGTAATCTTTAATGACTGTGATAATTAATCTAGTAGTGACCCATCCATCGCCACCCGTTAATGGGTTTGTCCCGAGGTCGCAGCTTCGAGGTCACAGTCAATAGCAAATTATTAACATTGGCTTATGTGCCAGAAGTGCCACGCATTGGTCAAACAGTCCATTATTTTAGCTGTGCAACTGTATCACTGCCTTTGTCTTGCTTCCTCTCACGCCATTGATCTCTGAGTTTCATTATGGTCTATGCATGCTTGGAGAGGTGAGTGAGGGTATTTCAATGCTACCGATACTAACTCTGCATTGTTTCATTAGCCAAGAGAGGGTCGCCTGTGGTCATTGCAATTACTCCTAGACAAACCGTTTCACTCCTGGCCAGGCTAGGTAATATGAGTGGGAATTGCTGGGGGCTGTTCTAATAGGTGCAGATTGATGGAGATGTAGCCAGGTCTAGCAGAGACCTCTGTTCTGTGTTGTGCTTGCTTTGTTTTATTGATTATGTTTACTCTGTCCATGGTACAGTCTGCTGGGCAGAGGTACCCTGTGGATAAAGCCTGGGCTATTTTTCCTGCAGTGAGTGCTTAGCTTATCTCTCTTGGAGCTTGTTTTTGTATTTATTCAGAATGCTATTCTGTTATAAAGGCTATTGTAGTTGACTAACACTCATCTTGAATCACTGGGTTTTTATGGCCTCATAGCTACACCTGTAGAGAGACAGGTCCTCTGGCTGGTGATGTGGTGACTGGTCTGGGAGGACCTTTGTGGAAATGGCTATTTTATTACCACCATACATCACAGGCAGGCTTGAGGTCTGGACAACAACAGCAATCTTTCTCTATGGTTTACTGAAAATACCAAAGGGAAAATTAATTGATGGGAACATTGCCATTCACACCCAGATCTGTGTTTTTCTGTTAGAGGAAAGGATTTGGATGGTCACCTGCATTGACATGATGTCACGAACGTTGACTGATGACTCGTGGAACCAAGGCGTAGCGTGATAAGCGTACATTTTATTTAGTACACAACACACAAACAAAACAACAAAATGAACGATACATGAAGTCCTGAGGTTACAACAACACAAACCTTTACGGAACAAGATCCCACAAACTAACTGGTGCCAACAGGCTGCCTAAGTATGGTCCCCAATCAGAGACAACGAGATACAGCCTGGCTCAACATCCACACCCTGGCTCAACATTTAAGAGTCCCCAGAGCCAGGGCTGACACATGAATTGCAATTGGAGTGTTAGTCCCCGTATCCGAAAAGTATGATACCCCTAAAATGACAACTTATTTGTTGCCATGTTTGTGGCCAAATCAATACTCGCCACAAACTGTTTTTGACCTCTGTCCTGCCCGGACTCACAACACATTCTCATGTTAAAGCTATTACTTCTCTGTAGAACCACAGGACATGATAGACCAAACTGGCCTCTGGGCATTTCGTAGGATTTGGTATTTAAATTTGTATCCCTCCATTTAGTATGATATGTTACGTTACAATAGAGGGTCATGTGATACCACACTGTCATGCTTTGTTCTGTAGAATAGCAGCATGTATGTAGACATACAGTATGTGATGCAATACAATACAATATTACAGTAGAGAAATAGAAAACTTGCATCATTCCCATCTGTGCCATGCAAGTCAGCCATTTGTGAGCCAGTATGCTTGTAAGGGTTTAATCAAGCAATTAGACTAGCGGAAGATGATGAATATGGCAGGATTGGCAGAACTAGAGCCAACACAGAATTTGGCCAACCGACCAGGATCAACCCCCTATTAATTACAGTAAGTGAGTGGGCTGTGAGTGCTGCATAAGTGCATACAGACACTGCATAAGTGCATACAGAAATTCAATTTATTCCAAACTAATATTGGTAGCCAAGTATTCATGTAATCATCAGTTAAAATATAAGCATGATCTTTTCAGGAGTTGGTAGAGTTTAAATCAATTCAAGAGATCAACTTCTTGATAATCCATAACCTTCCCACTGGGCACACACTGGTTGATTCAACGTTATTTCCACGTCAATTCAATGAAAGTACGTCGAACCAATGTGGAATAGACGTTGAATTGACATCTGTGCCCATTGGGTTGGGTCATATAGGCTACTGAGCATTGTTCATGGTTCTCTATACAGTGAGGGAAAAACGTATTTGATCTCCTGCTGATTTTGTACATTTGCCCACTGACAAAGACGTGATCAGTCTATAATTTTAATGGTAGGTTTATTTGAACAGTGAGAGACAGAATAGCAACAAAAAAATCCAGAAAACGCATGTAAAAATGTTATGAATTCATTTGCATTTTAATTAGGAAATAAGTAGCAAAACCCTTGTTGGCAATCACAGAGGTCAGACGTTTCTTGTAGTTGGCCACCAGGTTTGCACACATCTCAGGAGGGATTTTGTTCCACTCCTCTTTGCAGATCTTCTCCAAGTCATTAAGGTTTCGAGGCTGACGTTTAGCAACTCGAACCTTCAGCTCCCTCCACAGATTTTCTATGGGATTAAGGTCTGGAGACCGCTAGGCCACTCCAGGACATTAATGTGCTTCTTCTTGAGCCACTCTTTGTTGCCTTGGCCGTGTGTTTTGGGTCTTGTCATGCTGGAATACCCATCCACAACCCATTTTCAATGCCCTGGCTGAGGGAAGGAGGTTCTCACCCAAGATTTGATGGTACATGGCCCCGTCCATCGTCCCTTTGATGCGGTGAAGTTGTCCTGTCCCCTTAGCAGAAAAACACCCCCAAAGCATAATGTTTCCACCTCCATGTTTGACGGTGGGGATGGTGTTCTTGGGATCATAGGCAGCATTCCTCCTCCTCCAAACACTACGAGTTGAGTTGATGCCAAAGAGCTCGATTTTGGTCTCATCTGACCACAACACTTTCACCCAGTTCTCCTCTGAATCATTCAGATGTTCATTGGCAAACTTCAGACAGCCCTGTATATGTGCTTTCTTGAGCAGGGGGAACTTGCGGGCGCTGCAGGATTTCAGTCCTTCACGGCATAGTGTGTTACCAATTGTTTTCTTGGTGACTATGGTCCCAGCTGCCTTGAGATCATTGACAAGATCCTCCCGTGTAGTTCTGGGCTGATTCTTCACCGTTCTCATGATCATTGCAACTCCATGAGGTGAGATCTTGCATGGAGCCCCAGGCCGAGGGAGATTGACAGTCTTTTGTGTTTCTTCCATTTGCGAATAATTGCACCAACTGTTATCACCTTCTCACCAAGCTGCTTGGCGATGGTCTTGTAGCCCATTCCAGCCTTGTGTAGGTCTACAATCTTGTTCCTGGCATCCTTGGAGAGCTCTTTGGTCTTGGCCATGGTGGAGAGTTTGGAATCTGATTGATTGCTTCTGTGGACAGGTTTTATACAGGTAACAAGCTGAGATTAGGAGCACTCCCTTTAAGAGTGTGCTCCTAATCTCAGCTCATTACCTATATAAAAGACACCTGGGAACCAGAAATCTTTCTGATTGAGAGGGGGTCAAATACTTATTTCTCTCATTAAAATGCAAATCAATTTATAACATTTTTGCATTTTTCTGGATTTTGTTGTTGTTATTCTGTCTCTCACTGTACAAATAAACCTACCATTAAAATTATAGACTGATCATTTCTTTGTCAGTGGGCAAACGCACAAAATCAGCAGGGGATCAAATACTTTTTTCCCTCACTGTATGATGTTTACTACATTTCATTAATATTCTAATAATACCTCAGACTGTTTCCTCCAGAAATAAGTACAGTGTAATACATTTTACAGTAGAACACAAGGGAGCTTTAGGATAAGCAGTGCCTGTACAAATGCATGCCATGTGGTTTAATTAAGTCCCCGGCTCTCCCATTTTAATATAGAGAGATTATGAATCATAAAGTGACTTTACAGGTGAGCCAAACAGAGCCTGATGAGTTTGTATATCAGTCCCGTCCCCCTGGGGTTATGACATCAATTTACACAGCGACAGCTCGTCTGAATGATTATGTAGCCATTTACACTCGTACCCGTATATGGGTTGAAAATGGCATATTTGGGCACTAATAAGCGGGACGTAGTGGCTGTACAGTAACATGCTATACATGACATCAGAGCTCTGGCTCGGCGCTTCACTGTATTGGTTTTGACTGACAGCTGTTCTGAACTCGAGCACGGCGCACAACAAGAAGTTGCCCCCATCCCTTTTGCAAAAAAATATGTTGTCCAAGTGAGGGAAATGCTGTAAATTGATGACTCAATGTATTTTGAAAGATGAGATATTGAGGATTATAATAAATACTGCTTTGATGTCATATAAGCAAGCCAAACACAAATGTGTACTTCACATTTCCAAATCATGAAACTTGTGTCATATACAGTGTCAACGTTTATGATCACTATGTTTGATGTACAGTTACAAGATGACATGTCGTCATACCCTGGGTTATTCTGAACAGAATAAGCCTATGTTTGTTTATTGTGAAGATGGTTCACCAAGGCACACGCACCTGAATGCACTGATGACTCCTTTCTATGCACACCAAAATTAGGATCTATTTCTCTGAATTGCCTTGTGAAAGCCTAACACTGTAAGATCATATTTTATAACTTAGCTAGTCATGTTGGCAATAGAACAAGCTTTCAAATCATGCCCACCTGACCCAGATTCTTCTAATCAAAAAAGTGCATTGAAATTGCTTAGGAACTGTGCACACTTTGGAAAGGTGTGTGGCCACTTGAAGACACCAGTTAGTCCTCTCACTCAAACCCGTGTAATTTTTTTGTCTTATGTTGCACTTAACCCACATTTTCCAGGAATAGTCATATCATGTTACTGAATGTATCCAGAGTATTTTCAGATTTCATTATCAGCAAATGCGGCAAAATATACAGTAAATGTAAAATGCACATAAAGTCATCAGTGTAATGTTTGGATTCCGACTTATATCAGGGGAACTGTTTTGTACTCACCTGTGATCTAATAATTTCCCCCATTATCTCCAAACTGTTCCCTTTCAATTGCTACAATAGTTATGCATTTTCATATTTATTTAACAGGCAACGTGCCAAGACTATCCATCTATTCTAGAGGTAAATCTATATCATTGTCAGAATATACAGTACATGCCACCAAATGTGTTGTAGTTTACTATAGATGTTGACAGTTAGAGATTTCCTCTGTTGAGAAGAGCTACACTGAAAGAAACCATTTACTGTAATACTTTATGTAAATGAATGGATGTGTGCTACTACTGTAGATGTGTATTCACAATTTTCAATGGACAAAGATTACTGTGAGAATATAGGACTGAGCTATACTGCTATACAAAATAGAAATGTGGAAAAGCTGGAAATAAAGTGATTTTGTGACTATAGTCAATTGTAAAACGCTCCAAAAGTCTGATTTTCTCCAGTAAGCTCCCTTTGGCACAGAGTTCCCTTTCCCTAGAGATTGAGTCATGAATCGTGAACAATAATAAGCAGGAGGTAATTTTCCTATGAGGGAAATAAGTGTAAAAGCATTTCATCTCAGTGGCTTGGACGAACTCCAACCTCATCAGAGGAGCACATTTATTTTGGACTCAGAATGCATTCCCTTTAATTTCACGCTGAATGCCCTGATACCAGCCAGAAGACAAAATATAACGTTTAATTTTCTGCCAAGAGTTACTACCAGAGAGAATGCAAGTGCCACACACAAAGAGAGAGAGAGAAAAGTTTATTTCAGAGTTGTTGTTTTTTTTGCATTCGTTTAATTCACTTTGGTGTCTTAGATGTTTTTTTCCTTTGCTTTAGAAGGGAAATTATTGACGTTTGCTCTGTCTGCTGTGTCTGATATAATACGAAGAGATTGACTTTGAGGGTGTTCCACTTTTGTGTGCCATTCATATTTTCATCTGTGTTGTCCGGCCTGTTGATGCCTCCATGCTGTTGGGTCTTAAAACCTCTTAGATGTAAAGTCCCCTGTTTAGGGGACCTGCGTGGTTCTGGTACTGGTTTCGACCGACATTTCCACTTATACATCGATCTGTGGACACGCTAGATTGAAATGGCTTGCATTGAGCGATAGCCCTGGTTCCCACGGACACAGTAGTACAGTTGAAGTCGGAAGTTTACATACACCTTAGCCAAATACATTTAAACTCAGTTTTTCACAATTCCTGACATTGAATCCTAGTAAAAATTCAGTTAGGATCACCACTTTATTTTAAGAATATGAAATGTCAGAATAATAGTAGAGAGAATGATTTCTTTCAGCTTTTATTTCTTTCATCACATTCCCAGTGGGTCAGAAGTTTACATACACTCAATTAGTATTTGGTAGCATTGCCTTTAAATTGTTTAACTTGGGTCAAACGTTTCGGGTAGCCTTCCACAAGCTTCCCACAATAAATTGGGTGAATTTTGGCCCATTCCTCCTGACATAGCTGGTGTAACTGAGTCAGGTTTGTAGGCCTCCTTGCTCGCACAGGCTTTTTCAGTTCTGCCCACAAATGTTCTATAGGATTGAGGTCAGGGCTTTGTGATGGCCAATCCAATACCTTGACTTTGTTGTCCTTAAGCTATTTTGCCACAACTTTGGAAGTATGCTTGGGGTCATTGTCCATTTGGAAGACCCATTTGCGACCAAGCTTTAACTTCCTGACTGATGTCTTGAGATGTTGCTTCAATATATCCACATAATTTTCCTTCCTCATGATGCCATCTATTTTGTGAAGTGCACCAGGCCCTCCTGCAGCAAAGCACCTCCACAGCATGAGGCTGCCACCCCCGTGCTTCATGGTTGGGATGGTGTTCTTCGGCTTGCAAGCTGCCCCATTTTTCCTCCAAACATAACGATGGTCATTATGGCCAAACAGTTCTATTTTTGTTTCATCAGACCAAAAAGTGCAATCTTTGTCCCCATGTGCAGTTGCAAACTGTAGTCTGGCTTTTTTATGGCGGTTTTGGAGCAGTGGCTTCTTCCTTGCTGAGCGGCCTTTTAGGTTATGTCGATATAGGACTTGTTTTACTGTGGATATAGATACTTTTGAACCTGTTTCCTCCAGCATCTTCACAAGGTCCTTTGCTGTTGTTCTGGGATTGATTTGCACTTTTCACACCAAAGTACGTTCATCTCTAGGAGACAGAACGCGTCTCCTTCCTGAGCGGTATGACGGCTGCGTGGTCCCATGGTGTTTATACTTGCGTACTATTGTTTGTACAGATGAACGTGGTACCTTCAGGCGTTTGGAAATTGCTCCCAAGGATGAAACAGACTTGTGGAGGTCTACAATTTTTTTTCTGAGGTCTTGGCTGATTTCTTTTGATTTTCCCATGATGTCAAGCAAAGAGGCACTGAGTTTGAAGGTAGGCCTTGAAATACATCCACAGGTACACCTCCAATTGACTCAAATTATGTAAACTTCTGACCCACTGGAATTGTGATACAGTGAATTATAAGTGAAATAATCTGTCTGTAAACAATAGTTGGAAAAATTAGATGTCCTAACCGACTTGCCAAAACTATAGTTTGTTAACAAGAAATGTGTGGAGTGGTTGAAAAACAAGTTTTAATGACTCCAACCAAAGTGTATGTAAACTTCCGACTTCAACTGTATATACTCTGAACCTGTGTGACGTAGGATGTGAAATCTGAAACCACTTGAAGCTGGGATGTCCCTTCTACCATTTCATTCGCTCTTCTGACTGTCCATCAACTCCTGGCTGAACCCTATGTCACAGCCATTGACAAAGCACATGCCTGCAATCCTTACATCGTATCGCAGCTGAAGAGAGTGGTTTAATCACTGTAGCACATTCAGAGATCGATTTATAGCTATTCATTTAAAATAATGCATACATTTTAAACAAAAAACACTGTGTTTGTCATAGACAGACAATATTAATATGAGATGAAAGGCGAGTTCCTAACGAGTTCAAGAAGCCAAGCTAGAGCTCGGTGAGACCTTCACAATGACGAGGACAGACGTTTTGATCAAGAGAGACCTTTTGAAAATATGCAAAACATTTTCTTATAGTTAGTACTTTTATAATTTGATTATACTATATTTAGAAAGCATATAAGTCATTTCAAGCCTTATTCATACAGTTTTATTGAATAGGAAAAACATCATATAAAATATGTTATATTTTTATCATATTGTACTGTGTACTTGAGCTTGTGTCCTCGAAAGTGACTACACCTCAGCAATTTAGAACTATTTTTACCAGAAAGGTGAGATTTTAACATTTCTTGGAGTATGCAGCGTTAATAGTTATTGTTTATGGCCCTCTCATGATAAATAATTACTTTTGAGGATTAAGCAGATTACATTCTCGATTACATTTAGTTACATTTAACTGGTTTTAAAAACCAATTAACACAGAGACTGGAGTTTCTCTTCATTCCAGCTAGCTGCCTGGAGGATAGTTGAATTATTCTATATAAATTCCCCTTAGAGCTGGAAATCTCATCAACAAAACAAAGACTGTTCTGCCGAGTTGCTCTGCAGAGTTATTTGAGGAAGGAAAGAGAGGAAGGCTCCACACCACTCTCTCACTTGAGTATCTTACCTAGTTATTTTCAGATGACCTCATTTTGCTCTTTTGTAGCTTTGTCAACTATGTGTGTGTTTTCTATACCTCTTCGCTCCTCTTCCTGTAGGCTTTACAGACTCTCCCCACCCTTTGTCTGCAACCCTTCTAATTTAGTGTACCCTCCGCACACAACCCATGTGGAATTCCCAGTCTCCAGAAAAGTTTGGAACTGCTGATCAGCGGTCAAGAACACAGAGTTCCTAGATTTTTTGGGCGGAGACATGGATCACCCCAGAGAACACTGCTACTCCAGCTGCTCTCTCTTCATCTGACTACGTGTTCTCTCAAAGTCCGAGAGCATCTGGTCGTCGCGGTGGTGGCTACTCATTTCACCTAAGTGGAGATTCTCTTTTCTTCCTCACTCACCTGTCCATCTTCACATTTGAATTCCATGTTGTCACTTTCACTTGTCCACTCAAGCTTAACATTGTTGTCATCTGTCGCCCACCAGGTGCCCTTAGAGAGTTCCTCAATGAGCTTGACACCTTGATAAGCTCATTTCCTGACAATGACTCACTTCTCATTTTACTGAGCGACTTCAACCTCCTGACATCTGCCTTCGATTAATTTCTTTCCACCTTTTTCTTTCCCCTTCTTGCCTCTTTTGACCTCACCCTTTCCTAGTCCCCTCCCATTCACAAGGCAGGCAATATGCTTGACCATCATTTTTCTAGAGGCGGTTTGCCTACTAATCTCACTGCAACCCCCCTCCAGGTCACTACTTTGTTTCCTTTTCTATCTCCCTCTCCTCTAACCCTACCCACTCAGCCCCTACCCAGATGGTCATGCACCGTCGCAATCTTCGCTCTTTATCTCCTACTACTCTCCTCTTCTATCCGATCATCTCTCCCTTCTGCTAAATCGTTCTCCCTCCTGTCTCCTGATTCTGCCTCTTCGACCCTACTCTCCTCCCTTTGCTTCAACCTATGACTCGCACGCTCCCCTTTCCTCTCGGCCGGCTCGGCCCTCCCATCCTGCTCCGTGGCTGAGTGACTCATTGCGAGTTACAGAACAGGGCTGCGGGCAACTGAGCGAACATTTAGGAAAACCAAACTTCCGGAGGACCTATCATCCTTTCACCCTCTCCTCTCTATCTTCTCTTCCGCTGTATGAGTTTTTGCCCATGTACAGTGCCTTCAGAAAGTATTCATACCCCTCGACTTATTCCACATTTTGTTGTGTTACAACCTGAATTCAAAATAGATGAATAAAATGTTTTCTTCTCACCCATCTACACACAATACCCCATAATGACAAAGTGAAAACATGTTTTTAGACATTTTGGCAAATGTATTGAAAATTAAATAAAGAAATAACTAATTTACATAAGTATTCACATCCCTGAGTCAATACATGTTATGTTAGAATCACCATTGGCAGCGACTACAGCTTTAAGTCTTTCTGGGTACATCTCCAAGAGCTTTGCACATCTGGATTGTACAATATTTGCCCATTATTCTTTGCAAAATTCTTAAATCTCTGTCAAATTGGTTGTTTTTCATTGCTAGAGAACCATTTTCAAGTTTTGCCTGTGCTTAGCTCCATTCCGTTTCTTTTTTATCTGGAAAAACTCACCAGTCCTTTACGATTACAAGCATACCCATAACATGATGAAGCCACCATTATGCTTGAAAATATGGAGAGTGGTACTCAGTAATGTGTTGTATTGGTGCCTTGTTGCAAACAGGATGCATGTTTTGGAATATTTTTTACTCTGCCAATTAGGTTAGTATTGTGGAGTAACTACATTGTTGTTGATCCATCCTCAGTTGTCACGACTTCTGCCGAGTCTACCTCCCCTCCTTGTTCGGGCAGGTTTCGGCGTTCGTCGTCACCGGCTTACTAGCTACTGCCGATCCCATTCTCATCACTCCACTTGTCATGTCTTATCTTGTCAATCACACACACCTGGTGCTCATTCCCCTAATTAGTATGTGTATAAGTGTTCCCTCTGTTCCCCTTGTTTTTGTGAGTGATTGTTTCTTTGTGAGAGCGAGTAGCTCGGTTGAGCTACTCTTCCATTTGTTATTGCCAAGGTGGAATATTTCCTTTGTGATAGTTTCGTTTTGACGCTTGGTGCGTTTTATTTATGTAAACGGAATAAACTCTGGACTTCGGTGTTTTACCTCCTGCGCCTGACTCCTTCATTCACACCTCATCACAGAATCACTCACCCGCTGAATGGAGTCAGCAGGAGAAGACCGCATGCCTGGAGTTGTGGCAAGGGTCCAGGAGCATTCCTCGGCTGGCCAGCTTGGGGGAAGCGATGGATCGGGTTCTTCAGGGAGTACGCCTGGAGAGGAGTGGACCTGATCTATCGAGACCAGCTGGTCAACCGGATCCAGCCACCTACACCCCAGCCCCTGGAGGGATTCAGATATCCCGGCCACCGGCGTTTGATGGGACGGCAGCGCGATGTAAGGGATTTCTGCTCCAACTAGAGTTGTATTTCTCCAGCATCAGGCCGGCGCCACTGGAGCGGGAGAAGGTATCTGTCCTCGTTTCCTGCCTTTGTGGGAGAGCCCTGGAGTGGGCCAACGCGGTGTGGAATGAGGGAGGTGCCGTGTTGGAGGACTACGGGGAGTTTGCTCGCCTCTTTCGGGTCGTTTTCGATCACCCGCCTGAGGGTCGAGAGGCGGGCGAATGACTGGTCCATCTGAGGCAGGGGACGAGGGCCACACAGGACTACGCGCTGGAGTTCCGGACGCTGGCAGCAGGGTCCGGGTGGAACCAGCGGGCCCTGATCGACTATTTCCGGTGCCACCTAAGGGAGGACGTCCGACGGGAGCTAGCCTGCCGTGATGCCATGCTATCGTTCTCCCAACTGGTGGACATGGCCATCCGGCTGGACAATCTGCTAGCAGCCAGAGGACGTCCTAGTAGGGGTCTGCCCGTTCCCACTCCGGACAACTCTGACCCCGAGCAGATGGAGCTGGGGGAGCCGCCGGTCGAGAGAGCGCAGGAGGACAGTGACAGTGCCACTCTGGTGGCACGAAGGGACAATCCACCTCACGTCGCAGTCAACGTTCCTTTGGGTCTGGAGGCGGTAGGCAGGGTACTCACGCATCACCCCAGGTAACAAACACCCAAACTTGTTCAGACCCCTTTGCGGCGCACTGTACCTTATCTATCTCCTTTCCCGATCACCTGGTAGTTTCCCAGTGTAAGGTGCTAGTCGATTCAGGCACAGCTGGGAACTTTATGGACAGGGCATTTGCACACCGTCAAGGCATTTCATTGGTTCCCCTATCCATTCCACTCCCCATCAGAGCACTTGATAGTCGACCATTAGGGTCCGGGTTGGTTAAGGAGGTTACTGTATCAGTCACCATGATTACACAGGAGACGCATGTTGAGCAGATCACTTTTTTGATTATTGAGTCTCCTGCTTACCCTGTAGTCTTTGGTATTCCGTGGTTAGCCCTTCACAACCCCAATTTTTCATGGCTGCAGAGGGTTCTTACGGGGTGGTGGCGTGAGTGTCCGGGTAGGTGTCTAGGTGTTTCCATTGGTGCGACCACGGTGGAAAGTCCAGACAGTAACCCCACCGTGCGCATTCCCCCCGAATACCATGATCTGGTGCTCGTGTTTTCCAAGACGCAAGCGACTAAATTACCACCTCATCGGGAGGGGGATTGCGCGATAAACCTTCGGGTAGACGCTGTACCTCCCAGGAGTCATGTGTATCCCCTGTCGCAGGCTGAGACGGAGGCTATGGAAACATACATCACCGAGTCCCTGCGCCAGGGGTATATACGTCCCTCCACTTCACCTGCTTCCTCGAGTTTCTTCTTTGTGAAGAAGAAAGATGGCGGTTTACGCCCGTGCATTGATTATCGACCACTGAATAAGGTGACGGTACGATTTAGTTATCCTCTTCCCCTCATTCCTTCAGTGATTGAGTCAATGCATGGAGCCCGTTTTTTCACCAAATTAGACCTCAGGAGTGCCTACAACCTGGTGCGTATTTGGGAAGGGGATGAGTGGAAAACAGCATTCAGCACAACATCAGGGCATTATGAATACCCTACGGTTTGATGAATGCTCCATCCGTTTTCCAGTCCTTTGTGAACGAGGTGTTTCGGGACATGCTTGGTCGCGGTGTGGTGGTCTACATCGATGACATCCTGGTGTATTCCTCTACGCGCGCCGAGCATGTGACCCTGGTTCGCAAGGTACTGGTCCGACTGCTGGAAAATGATCTTTATGCCAAGGCAGAGAAGTGTGAGTTTTTCCAGCTGTCAATCTCCTTCCTCGGATACCGCATTACTACCACAGGTGTGGAGATGGAGGGAGATCGCATTTCAGCCGTGCGTAATTGGCCAACTCCAACCACGGTGAAGGAGGTGCAGCGCTTCCTTGGCTTTGCCAACTACTATCGGAGGTTTATTCGCGGCTTTGGCAAGGTCGCAGCTCCCATTACCTCCTTGTTGAAGGGTGGGCCATCCCGGCTCTGCTGGTCTGCTGAGGCTGATTTGGCCTTCAGTAGATTGCGGGGTCTGTTCACCTCCGCCCCGGTACTGGCTCACCCCGATCCATCACTACCGTTCGTAGTGGAGGTGGATGCGTCCGAGGTAGGGATAGGCGCTGTCTTATCCCAATGCTCGGGCACGCCACCCAAGCTCCGCCACTGTGCCTTCTTTTCGAAGAAGCTCAGCTCGGCGGAGCAGAACTACGGCGTTGGTGATCGGGAGCTGCTGGCTGTTGTCCGAGCTTTGACGGTGTGGAGGCATTGACACGAAGGGGCGAAACACCCTTTCCTCGTCTGGACAGACCACCGCAACCTGGAGTACATTCGGGCAGCGAGGAGGCTGAATCCTCGCCAGGCCAGGTGGGCCCTCTTCTTCACCCGGTTTGATTTCACACTCTCATACATTCCGGGTACGAAGAACGTGAAGGCAGACGCACTGTCTCGGCTGTATGACACAAAGGAGAGGCCCAGAGGCCACACCCCCATACTCCCGGCCTCATGCATTGTGGCACCGGTAGTATGGGCGATGGACGCGGATATAGCGCAGGCATTACGCACAGATCCATCTCCACCGCAGTATCCAGCTGGGCTGCAGTACGTTGCTGCGCTTATCCGTGATCATCTGATCTACTGGGCACACACGTCACCCTCCTCTGGTCATCCAGGTATCGGTCGTACAATGCGCTGCCTGACCGAGAAGTACTGGTGGCCTACCTTGGCTAAGGACGTGAGGGTGTATGTTTCCTCCTGCTCAGTGTGCGCCCAGAGTAAGGCACCTAGGCACCTCTCAGCGGGTAAGCTACAACCTTTACCAGTTCCACAACGACCATGGTCTCACCTTAGTATTGATTTTCTTACTGATCTTCCCCTCTCCCAAGGTAACACCACCATCCTGGTCGTTGTGGATCGCTTTTCAAAGTCCTGCCGCCTCCTTCCTCTGCCCGGTCTCCCCACGGCCCTACAAACGGCGGAGGCTCTGTTTACTCACGTCTTCCGGCACTACGGTGTACCAGAGGATATAGTGTCTGACCGAGGTCCCCAGTTCACGTCTAGAGTCTGGAAGGCGTTCATGGAACGTCTGGGGGTCTCGGTCAGCCTGACCTATGGATTTCACCCCGAGAGTAATGGGCAGGTGGAAAGGGTGAATCAAGATGTGGGTAGGTTCCTGCGGACTTACTGCCAAGACCGGCCGGGGGAGTGGTCGGTGTTCCTGCCATGGGCAGAATACGCTCAGAACTCTCTCCGCCACTCCTCTACTAACCTAACACCCTTCCAATGTGTTTTGGGTTACCAACCGGTCCTGACACCATGGCACCAGAGCCAGACCGAGGCTCCTGCGGTGGATGACTGGTTTCGGTGCGCGGAAGAGACTTGGGACGCTGCCCACGTTCGCCTCCAGCGAGTCGTGCGTCGTCAGAAGGCGAACCCTGACTGCCACCGCAGGGAGGCCCCAGTTTTCGTACCGGGGGATCGGGTCTGGCTCTCGAACCGGAATCTACCCCTCCGCCTGCCCTGCCGGAAGCTGAGCCCGCAGTTTGTGGGGCCATTTAGTCCTGAGGAGGATTAACGAGGTTACATACAGGTTGTTACTCCCCCCTGATTACCGTATTAACCCCTTGTTTCATGTGTCTCTCCTCAGGCCGGTGGTAGCTGGTCCGCTCCAGGAGTCTGAGGTGCGGGAGGTTCCTCCACATCCTCTGGACATCGAGGGGGCCCCGGCGTACTCGGTCCGTTCCATACTGGATTCGAGGCGTCAGGTGGGGGGCCTTCAGTATCGAGTGGAGTGGGAGGGGTACAGTCCGGAGGAACGGTGCTGGACAACCTCGATCCCTCCCTGTTGAGGGATTTCCACCATCGCCAACCGACTCGCCCTGCTCCGCGTCCTCCTGGCCGTCCCTGAGGCCGGGGTCAGTGCACTGCTGGAGCCGCGCATCAAGGGGGGTACTGTCACGACTTCTGCCGAGGCTGCCTCCCCTCCTTGTTCGGGCAGGTTTCAGCGTTCGCCTTAACCGGCTTACTAGCTACTGCCGATCCCATTCTCATCACTCCACTTGTCATGTCTTGTCTTGTCAATCACACACACCTGGTGCTCATTCCCCTAATTAGTATGTGTATAAGTGTTCCCTCTGTTCCCCTTGTTGAGCTACCCTTCCATTTGTTTTTGCCAAGGTGGAACATTTCCCTTGTGATAGTTTCGCTTTGACTCTTGGTGTGTTTTATTTATGTAAACGGAATAAACTCTGGACTTCGGTGTTTTACCTCCTGCACCTGACTCCTTCATTCACACCTCATCACATCAGTTTTCTCCTATCACAGCCATTAAACTCTGTAACTGTTTTAAAGTCTCCCGAATTAAACTCTTAGAAGATATATATGTTATATATCGATAACAGTCACTTATTAAATAATTACCTCTCATCAGTCTCATTCTGACCATCGCATAGTCCTTGAACCTGCAAGAACCCTAACCTTATTGATGAATCAGCAATACACAAGAACCCTAATCACAGCTCACCGCTCATTCGGATTAGAAATGCAGCATGTATTTACGTGTAGCTGTCCTCGATAGTTGAGTTGATGATGTAGGACTCTGGTTTGCCCACCAGAGATCCCAATGTTCTTGGTAGAGTATTTGGTCGTAGTGGTGGTTAGAATGGATACTTCAGCGTACCCTGTAGTTCATAGAGTTGATCTGTTAGATAGATACTTCAGATGTACCAACGGTTGTCTGAGTCCTTCCCAACTCGTGTCTTTAGTGGAAGTTCTCTAGACGACTATACATGCCAGCTGCAGACTGGTATTGCTAAGGTCTAGTGCGTTGTCTTCTTCTTCACCTCATGTAGAGGTTGAGAGTTTCAGAGGTTCACAATTTTCAGATTGCGCTGCATGTCGTCTGGTCTGTAAAGTTGAACGATTTTGTAACGTCAAGCTCGTGCTTCACGTCTGCTGGTCTTCTTGGTCTAACCATTTGAAGCTGTGTAGCTTCAGCTTCACGCCTCCTGGTCTAATGTTAATTCAACCATTTGCAACATCTGGCTTGGTCTGAGGTGAATTTCGTCACTAAGGGTTTTGTACTTGAGTAGAAAAGGGGGCATTTCATCATGTTTGTGCTCATCTGGGCGTGGCCACTGACTGAGAACAAATCAATCTCATCTAGAATGCTAAAATCACATTTTTATCTTCACAAAAGTATTATTATACATAATCATTCATTTTATACAACAATTAGATGCAAACCTCATAACTGGGAAGTGTACACCCCCAGAGATACAGTTATGTTGTTCCACCATCTTTAATGACATCACAACATAGTAACGAGTTTGACATGATTGTTCTTTAAGTCCCCATCGACCATTTCCCACATTCTTTGAAGTAGGAATATTGTTTCATTATCCACTTTTGGATGTTGGAGTCTTGGCGGGAAGACTTCCTTTGTTCCACAGGGAAATTCCCTCTCCCAATACTGCATGGCACGGAAAATAAAGTTTCTGCAAGGAATTTACAAGAAGGTCATAAAACTGGCCCCCAGGAGAGGGGGTGTTCAAACCTTTGTCTAGCCGGCATCTTTGATCCTCAGCCCATGAGGGCAAATCATGACAATGCCTAGCGTCACGTCTGGAGGAAACCAGGCACCGCTCATCACTTGGCCAATACCATCCCTACGGTGTAGCATGGTGGTGGCAGCATGATGCTGTGGGGATGTTTTTCAGTGGCAGGGACTGGGAGACTAGTAAGGATCGACGGCAAGATGAACGCAGCAAAATACAGAGAGATCCTTGATGGAAACCTGCTCCAGAATGCTCAGGACCTCAGACTGGGGGCGAAGGTTCACCTTCCAACAGGACAACGACTTAAAGCACACAGCCAAGATAACGCAGGAGTGGCTTCGGGAATGTCCTTGAGTGGCACAGCCAGAGCACGGACTTGAACCCGATCTAACATCTCTGGAGATACCTGAAAAAAGCTGTGCAGCAATGCTCCCCATCCAACCTGACAGAGCTTGAGAGGATCTACAGAGAAGAATGGGAGAAACTCCCCAAATACAGGTGTGCCAAGCTTGTAGCGTCATACCCAAGAAGACTCTCAAGATCTGTCAGGTTGGATGGGGAGGCTGTAATCGCTGCCAAAGCTGCTTCAACAAAGTTCTACTACGCTAACGTGGAATTGCTTTAACATGGTCATACCATGGATCATTAGCTATTTGATTTGGAATTGTAGGACCCCTGTAGGTATATATACAGTGGGGAGAACAAGTATTTGATACACTGCCGATTTTGCAGGTTTTCCTACTTACAAAGCATGTAGAGGTCTGTAATTTTTATCATAGGTACACTTCAACTGTGAGAGACGGAATCTAAAACAAAAATCCAGAAAATCACATTGTATGATTTTGAAGTAATTAATTTGCATTTTATTGCATGACATAAGTATTTGATCACCTACCAACCAGTAAGAATTCGGCTCTCACAGACCTGTTAGTTTTTCTTTAAGAAGCCCTCCTGTTCTCCACTCATTACCTGTATTATCTGCACCTGTTTGAACTCGTTACCTGTATAAAAAGACACCTGTCCACACACTCAATCAAACAGACTCCAACCTCTCCACAATGGCCAAGACCAGAGAGCTGTGTAAGGACATCAGGGATAAAATTGTAGACCTGCACAAGGCTGGGATGGGCTACAGGACAATAGGCAAGCAGCTTGGTGAGAAGGCAACAACTGTTGGCGCAATTATTCGAAAATGGAAGAAGTTCAAGATGACGGTCAATCACCCTCGGTCTGGGGCTCCATGCAAGATCTCACCTCGTGGGGCCTCAATGATCATGAGGAAGGTGAGGGATCAGCCCAGAACTACACGGCAGGACCTGGTCAATGACCTGAAGAGAGCTGGGACCACAGTCTCAAAGAAAACCATTAGTAACACACTACGCCCTCATGGATTAAAATCCTGCAGCGCACGCAAGGTCCCCCTGCTCAAGCCAGCGCATGTCCAGGCCCGTCTGAAGTCTGCCAATGACCATCTGGATGATCCAGAGGAGGAATGGGAGAAGGTCATGTGGTCTGATGAGACAAAAATATAGCTTTTTGGTCTAAACTCCACTCGCCGTGTTTGGAGGAAGAAGAAGGATGAGTACAACCCCAAGAACACCATCCTAACCGTGAAGCATGGAGGTGGAAACATCATTCTTTGGGGATGCTTTTCTGAAAAGGGGACAGGACGACTGCACCGTATTGAGGGGAGGATGGATGAGGCCATGTATCGCGAGATCTTGGCCAACAACCTCCTTCCCTCAGTAAGAGCATTGAAGATGGGACGTGGCTGGGTCTTCCAGCATGACAACGACCCGAAACACACAGCCAGGGCAACTAAGGAGTGGCTCCGTAAGAAGCATCTCAAGGTCCTGGAGTGGCCTAGCCAGTCTCCAGACCTGAACCCAATAGAAAATCTTTGGAGGGAGCTGAAAGTCCGTATTGCCCAGTGACAGCCCCGAAACCTGAAGGATCTGGAGAAGGTCTGTATGGAGGAGTGGGCCAAAATCCCTGCTGCAGTGTGTGCAAACCTGGTCAAGACCTACAGGAAACGTATGATCTCTGTAGTTATTATTAAGTACTGCTTTTCTGATGTATCAAATACTTATGTCATGCAGTAAAATGCAAATTAATTACTTCAAAATCATACAATGTGATTTTCTGGATTTTTGTTTTAGATTCCGTCTCTCACAGTTGAAGTGTACCTATGATAAAAATTACAGACCTCTACATGCTTTGTAAGTAGGAAAACCTGCAAAATCGGCAGTGTATCAAATACTTGTTCTCCCCACTGTATATATACCAAAAATATTTGATGAAACATTGAATTTGGCCTTACTGCT